>NC_062218.1:123329593-123954593 GCF_902686445.1 Sciurus carolinensis
TTGGCGAGGATGTGGGGAAAAAGGTACACTCATACATTGCTGGTGGGGCTGCAAATTAGTGCAGCCACTCTGGAAAGCAGTGTGGAGACTCCTTAGAAAACTTGGAATGGAACCACCATTTGACCCAGCTATCCCACTCCTTGGCCTATATACCCAAAGGACTTACAATCAGCATATTACAGAGATACAGCCACATCAATGTTCATAGCTGCTCAGTTCACAATAGCCAGATTGTGGAACCAACCTAGATGTCCTTCAATTGATGAGTGGATAAAGAAAGTGTGGTATATATACCCAATGGAATATTACTCAGCCATAAAGAATGATAAAATTATGGCATTTGCAGGCAAATGGATGAAATTGGAGAATATCATGCTAAGTGAGATAAGCCAATCTCAAAAAAACAAAGGACGAATGATATCGCTAATAAGTGGATGATGACACATAATGGGGGGTGGGAGGGGTTAGTGTTATGGTTAGAATTAGGGTTAGGGAGGGGGGCAAGAATGGAGGAAGGAAGTACTGTATAGAGGGAAAAGAGGGGTGGGAGGGGTGGAGGGGAAGGGAAAATATAACAGAATGAATGAAACAGCACTACCCTATGTAAATTTATGATTACACAAATGGTATGCCTTTACACCATGTACAAACAGAGAAACAACATGTATCCCATTTGTTTACAATAAAAATAAATAAATAAATAAAAAGAAACTGTGGTACATATACACAATGGAATATTATTCAGCCATGAAGAATAATAATATTATGGCATTTGCAAATTATGGATGGAATTGGAGAATATCATGCTAAGTGAAATAAGCCAATTCCAAAAAAACCAAAGGCCAAATGTTTTCCCTGATAAGTGGAGAATGATATATAATGGGGGTGGGGGATGGGCAGTGAGAGAAGAATGGGGGAGCTTTAGAATATGTAGAAGGAAATGAGGGGGAGGGGGTATGAAAAATGGCAGAATGAGACAGACATCATTACCCTATGTACATGTATGATTACATGAATTGTATGAATCTACATCATGTACAACCATAGAAATGAAATGATGTACCCCATTTGTGAACAATGAATCAAAATGCAGTCTGTAAAAAGTTAAAGGATTAATAAAAAAAAAGTGTTAAGAGAGAAAATAATAGTTTCTGGCTTTTCAAATTGTTACTCCTATATTTTCCCATCAAACCATGGCTACACTGTATAGTACCATTTATATTATATTGTAAGTTACATTTTGGACCAAATCGGTTTTTTGAGAGCTCACACAGAAACCCAAATAATATTTATTAGTTTATGTTTGAGAGGAAAGAAGTTAGAATTAAAATAATTATGGAAATATTTTACTTAAAATTATGTGCATAGGACAGACAGTACGTTAAGTAGTTACATATATTCTCATTTAATCAACACAAAGAATTACATTATATTACATGTAGTAAGAAAACCAAGGCTCAGAGCCAGACATGGTGGCGCATACCTGTAATTCCAGCTACTTGGAAGGCTGAGGCAAGAAGACAGCGAGTTGGAAGCCACCCTGGGCAACTTGGCAAGACCCTGTCTCAAAATTAAAATTAAAAAAAGGGGGTTGGGAGGCGGGTCAGAGATGTCGATCAGTGGTATTGCACTTGTCTAGCAAGCAAAAGGCCCTGGGTTCAATTCCCAGTACCACAAAGAGAACTAAGGTTCAGAAAGTCCACGGTTGCGAATCAAGTGCAGTTCTACATGATCCAAGTCTACGCTCTTAGCCACACACTTTGTTGTCTTATATGTACATTTTAAGTTTTTAAAATTATTGTATGATATAATCTTATTACATGAATGGTTGACTGCCTCTGTGTGTGTGTTTGTAAAATGTAGTTACAAATAAATGTATTAAAGTAACTTGTTTGATCTTTCTAATCCATTTATTTAAAATCCAACATACTTATATTAAAAAGCAATAAAAATCTCATCTAACTGATTTGAACATTAGTAAAAATTATTTTACAAACATTCATATTAATATACTAATGAGTAAGAAATACACATATGTTATAATATGATACACTCATTCCCTACTGGTTCTGTTTCTCTAAAGAATCCTAACACAATGATTCTATTGTAATTTGGTCCAAAATTTAAATTTTTTACAAAAGATATAGGGCATTGGTGAGAAGGTAAAATTAGCATTCAATATTAAAATGATTATTTCACACATTAAATCTCCTTTCTCAACTCTGTTCATATAATTGTGATACCTTTTCTAGAGGAATTGTAGTAATTTCAGGGAAAGCAAACAAAAAAGTTTAATTACTTGCTTGGTGCTGCTTTTAATATACCATGTAAGAGGAAAATACATTCTTATAATGAATGACTGTGGAAAAACCCTATTTCTATATTATACACACTTGGACAAAATATTTTAACAAGTAAGTATAGGCTGTGTTGACAATACCTTTATACATACTTGATGCAACTCAGCAAAACTATTTAAGCCATGGTGTAATTAACTAGGTTGTAACTACTAGAAAAAGAGAAGGCCCAAAGTAAGAAAGAAACTTGATATACTTAAAGGAACACTAACAATACTTTCCATAAAATTATTTTTCCATATAATTTAAATTTTTTGACAAAATAATCCTCATAAAAACTTCTGTAATGCAAAAAAAATCCACTTTATTAAAAATATTTAAGATCTAATCAAAGCTATAGAAGTGAATTAACAGATTATGAGACTCCATAATACATTCACAAAAGTCTAAACACTGTTACCTTCACTATGTTTCTGTTTTAAAATCTTACTTTTGAAAGGTAGTACAGTGGGCTGGGGATATAGCTTAGTTGGTAGAGTACTTGCCTTGCAAGCACAAGGCCCTGGGTTCAATCCCCAGCACCACAAAAAAAAAAAAAGAAAGGTAGCACAATTTTATATTTATGCAAATATTCTAAAATATTGTTTTTAAGTTCTTTATCACTTTTACAAAATGAATTTAACGAATTTATTTTCTTTCAAATTCAGTTTTCATTTGAATAGACCACACTATCACTGTTACTTTTTTCAGATATCAAAGAAGGATGAAAAGATTAGGTAGCTGAACCAGTAAAAGTTTTTTTCTTTTCTTTCCTAGGTGATTTTTTTTTTTTTTTTGGCAAATTTTTTATTTGTTCTAATTAATTCCTAGGTGATCTTTTAAAAATTCATTTTAATTATTTAATTTTGATATAATTCAGCTTAAAGAAGAAAAATGAAATATACAGTCTAGATATATCAGATCCTAATATTTCAGATTATTAATAAAAATAATTGTTAATGTAGTTAAGTTTCATTTACTCCCATTTTCTCCTTCCTCCTTCCTTTATAGGAACTCCTAATATGATTTTCTATGTTTATTAAATAAAATTTATAATGCTGTCTAGTTTTTAATTTTTACATTATTACCAAATTGTACACATCATTTTGCAACTTCCTTTATTTCAATCTGCAGTGTTTTTTGAAATTTAACTGTTGGCAACATTAAGCCTAATTCTTTTATTTTGACTGCTATATGATGTCTCACTGTAAAAATAAACCTGCTTAATTATACAGTTAGGACAGAGAATCATATTGTTTCACTTTTTTCACTGTAACAAATGTTATGATTATCCTGCATAGGTGTGATGTTCTTTAGTGTGGAAGCATTTATTTTAAGGTCATAGGGTTTGTGTGTCTTCAAAATTACTGTAAATTAATTAGGTAACTATCCTTCAGAGTGGCTATACCAATTTACTTTATCACCAGAAATGAATGAGCTTATTTCCCTACCACAAATATTTTGTGATGTCACATCTTCACATTTTGGTCAATCTGATCAATGTGCCAAATGCTAATTCATGTTTGTTACTTGATATCCCAGTGATTCATAAGTATAATTATTACTGATAAAAGCACTTAGTGCTGACATTGGATTGTTACAGTATCTAAATTAAAAAAAAAAATTTAGATGTTGCTGGACATTTATTTTATTCATTTATTTATATGTGGTGCTGAGAATCAAACACAGTGTCTCACACATGCTAGGCAAGCACTCTACCACTGAACCATAACCCCAGGCCCAGTATCTAAATATTTTAATGACTTTTTTACCTACTGTAATTCAAAACATTTAAAAAATGAGTTTTTAAGTGAAAAAGATAATTTACCCTCTGAAAATTGCTTAGCCTCTTCATCATAAAATTATATGGGTTCTGAGATTCTGTTAATAAAAAGAAAAGAACTGAGTTTATCCTACTGAAACATCTAATACTTATGACAAAAGTCAATGTTTAAAGGTAATGAAATTACTTATAATTATGTCTTTCTATATATACTTCAATGAAATTAATGATTTCATTCTTAATTCACTCAAAGCACTTTACTTATGTATTTATTTTACTCAGCCATCTAGTGCTACACCATTAAATTGGCACTATTAAGTCAGGGATTATCATGTTGCAGTATCTAACTATGAAACATGTAAGTACCCCATAAGTCCCTCTTCACATTCCTTTTCAGTGCTACTCTTTCAAGGGTTATCCTGATATCTAAAAACATACATTGAACTTCATATAAGTAAAATCAAATAACTGTTCTTTTGATTTTACTTAACATTATATTTAAAAATTTCTTACATGTTTTAAAATATAACTATAGTTCTTATATTCTTAACAATGTCTAGTATTTCATTGTATGATCATACCACAATATCTGCATAATTCTGCTGATGGGCACTTAAGTATTTTCTATACTGGGACTCCCATGAATAATACTGCTATGAACACTGTTGTTCATATCTTTTGGTGAATGCGTCTTCATTTCAGTTGGGTATATGACTAAATGTGGAATTCCTGAGTTATGTGATACATGTTTTAGTAAACAAATTTGTATTTTTAGAAAAAGTTTTAGAAATAGTTTTCCAAAGTAGACTACCAAAACCTCATTTTTATCATTCAAACATTTCCAAATTTTAAGAGATACATTAAACAAAAATATGTTAAGGTACTATACTTGATAATGTGAAAAACAGAACCAAGTCTCTGTCTCTCTACAGCATTCATTTCTTTGTAAATTCATTTTACTGTATACCTAAGGTATGCCAGGTATTTTCCATTTGGAGACCATCAGATTAACAAGGAAGAACTCATCCTCATGGAGTTTACATTCAAATGGGGAGAGACAAATAAAACACAGGTAAAAATAAAATAAAATAAATAGATATAATATCAAAAAGAAGAAAGTAGTATTGAGAAATTAAGTGGTATAAAGGAAGAGAATATGGAAGTTGGAAACAGAATCCCATTTTAGACAAAATATACAAGATATCTCTCTAAAGGTCAAACCTGCTTTTAAAGTAAGGTGATGAGGATAAAAGTAATGAGAAGTGGTTACATTTAGCATAGATTATGAAAGAAGAAGTAACAGAATTTTTTTCTTTAGAGGTGGGGTATAAGCACTCTGATCATGATGGACTATTCATAAATGTTGTTTGGATGAATGTCAATATCTAATAATAATTTTGCAGTATGATCCACTATAACAAATGTACCCTGATTTATAGGCAATTTTCAAAGTACTGAATATATTCTCTAAGTTAGATTTTATTTCAAGTCTTCCTCTCTTGTCATTCCTATGATATAGAATTAACTTTTTAAATAAAAATAATTAACATTCCTAGAGAAAAATGATTTATAAATATGCATATAAACATATATTTATGTATAAGCATGTGTGTATACTTATGTATATATATAAATATATATACACATAATTTTAATAGACTCAAATGTTCAGTTTGATAAAATAGGTAACTATATAAAAATTTTAACTAGAAGGCAGATAACAATACTACCATATACCAGCCATATTAATGGACAAATAAGTCACTTTAACTTGCGTGGTCTGTTTCCCTATACAAATAAGGATAGTAATACTTGCAAAGTACTTCATTAGAACTGAAAAGCATGTTGGAGTTTTTGAAGTGAATTGCCAAAAACCACTATTTTGAAATCAATCTTAACTGATTTGGTACACCAAACTGGCAACTTACATTGTTAGCAGTCAGTTAAGATAACCTTTTCTCATGTAAAACAATGAAAATATTAAGTGTCAGGCTTATAAAGTCTGAGTATGTACTTATGCACAAAGTGTTACATTAATCTTTCCTTTTTATGAAGGTCAGAGGAAAACCAAATGAAAATTAAAATCTCCATACAGAAATACAAAGAGAAAAATATAATTATTTATTAAATAAGTCAAAATATAACACATAACATGCAAACTATAAAGAAGAAATGATTTACTCAAAAGTGACAAAAGAATGAATCAACCAACATCACCCTATGTAAACGTATGATTACACAAATGGTATGCCTTTACTCTATGTACAAACAGAGAAAGAACATGTATCCCATTTGTTCACAAAAAAAAAAAAAAAAAAAAAAAAAGACTGAAAATGGGGGCAGCGATCTGAGGTAGAGAGATGAAGAGGTTGAACTGCTCTCACAGGAGAGTGAGAGATGGAGCTTTGGTGGATTAAGAAGGCAGATGAGTGTGGACTTAATTCTGTACCTGGCTTCCAGCCAGGGAGGGCCACAGTTGGTTGTGCCTGCAGCCCTGTATTAGGAGGTGGGCACATGTAGAATGTGGGCTTATATACAATTTGTCTGAGGATGGGTGAGAGACCAGACCTTGGCACACTGGTCAAAATTCTCTTTATGGACCCTGATACCAATTTAGCTCTCTCTGTACAACTTGTTGCCTACAGAGGATTCTCACCATGCTGGGCTTCCCAATAAAGGATTTTCATGGAGGTTCCATTTAAAAAAAAAAAAAAAAAAAAAAAGTGACAAAAACTCCAAGCTTATTGTATACCTTTGAAAAACTTTAGGGTAAACTTAGAAATAACTGAAAGGCAATGGGAAAGGAGTAAGAAATGAGTACACCAGGAAAAAAATAAAAGGCAACTAGGAAATAAATCAAAACACAAAAATAAAAATTTGGAAAATTACCATTCACAATAAAAGACTTTCTCAATGTTTGATCTAATAAACAACAATTATAATGATGATATGTATCTGCAACCCATAAATATACCAGTAAAAACTCTCTAAAAACTTAATAATAAGCCCTATAAAGAATTAAACAGAAACTGGTATGACTCCACCTCTGAAGAATAAAATCACAGGAAATAATTTCAATTGCTCTTCTTCTTAACCACAAATGAACCTAGAGGGAAACAAATTAGAAACAAAACAAAACAAAGGCTTGTGGTCACTGCTACCTCTACTTATCCAGCAGGGGTGGGGAGGTAAGTGTATGCTTACCTCCTCTTTAATTGTTTTTACATATTTCAATTACTAAATGCTTACTGTGCAAGGTATCACACAAACCAAGGTTATTCCTATGACTCCCTACCCTTCTAAAGACTTAAAATTATAAACAAACAGGGAAAAGGTCTAAAGTGAAAGACAATGTTTATAACTGAATAAAACGGGTCAAATCACTTTGCACCATGGCAGAGATAATAGCCTGTATGTTCCTTTTGCAACCATCAGTGGTAAATGTTTTGCACATATTACCTCATTTAATGTAGAAGAAGTATATTCAGTTTAGCAAGGAGGAAATTTAAACAAGTGATGAAATGACTTGTCCAATTTCATTTGTAAAAGAATATAAACCAAGAGTAGAACAATTCAGTACAGTTCAGGAGCCCATGCTCTCATCTGCTATCTCTATTAAACTGTAACTCTATGATAGAAGAAAATATTGAGGTCTTATTCCTAGAGATCTATACTATGTCCAGTACACGAGAGGTGAGACTTATTACATAATGCACAAAAGAAAGAATGGTAAGCCATGATAAAGATGGGGAGTGTAATATAAAAAAAATTGATTTTTCTCTCTCAGATTCTGTAATGTTCTAAAACCAACTGAGAGAAACTGATGAATAAGACAGAACACCCATGAATACCATGTTATCTTTATGCAACTTCCTGAAGGACCTACAAAAAAATCCAGAAAGATAAGAAATCTCTAACAATATTCACATCCTTCTCTAATACAGGGGATTATTCATTTCGATGGTTCAAGATTTGGATATGTAGATTCAGCTAAACTATTAGTAACAAAATATAATGAAATTCATATCAACATCAATTCAAAACACAGCTATGGAATTTTTTTGTATGTGTGTCGTACTGAGGAGCAAATCCAGAGGTACTCTACCACTAAGCCACATCCCCCACCTTTTGGTTTTTTATTTTAAGACAGGAACTCAGTAAGAGGCCAAGGCTGGTTCATACTTGTGATCCTCTTGCCTTAGTCTTCCAAGTACCTGGGATCATAGGTACAAGGGCACTACTCCTGGCTATGAGTTGTTAGTAATCATGAAAATTAAATGTTTCCATTCGACTTCAAGAACATGGGAGTAAAAAAATGATAATCCCAAGTATTCTAGTTTGCTTGCGTAGAACATACATAATAAATGTGTTAATTACAATTATTAATAAAGAAATGTGTCTAATTCAAGTAGTTCAATTGAAAACAAGCAAAAACACTTGAAAAATAGTTCACATATTCTTTCAAGTTCAGTAATCTAAGTTCTTTTTTAAAAAGCCTTTTAAAATAGCAATAAAAGAAAAACTTAGTTTGTATCTTTTCTACTATCTAAATCTAGTATTTGTATTTATAATTTGTGGGGGCAGAAACAGCTGATTTCTTCTTCAGCCTACCAGTCCAACAGCATGGGGTTATCCTTGCTTCCCAAAGAAAACTGGACTGAATATAATATACTAGCTGAAATAACATCTCTGACTTAAAAATCTGTGAAAAAGTTTTGCTTATTGCTTATGAATTTTATTTTTATTTCACCAATTCTATTTTCAGGAGAACTCCCCAACAAGGTTCTTTCTTCTTAGATATGTAAGCAAATTCATTCAATTTTGATATTTTTCCAGTGCTAAAAATCAAGGATAAAAAAAGTATATGGGTTCACTGACTTAGGAAGCAAACAAATTACAGTTTCAACTGTTAGACTACTCAAAGGAACAAATGGATCAGAAAGTTTAAGTAGTTTGATTGGCTAAAAATTCATAACAAATTTGTAAGAAACTCTTGCATGAATTTTGTACCATAAAATAAATATGAAGTTCCTGGTGGCTGATATCCTAAGTGTTTGACATAAGGACAATGATGTGCTAGTAATTTCAGAAAACAATTTTCAGAATTAAGTATGATGAAATTTTTTCAAATTTGTTTCTAAACTGCATTTTTATTTTCAAACACAATAATATAAACTTAGAAGGGAAGGAAAAGAAACAAGTAGAATTAAATGTTTTAGAAAAATAAATATTGAAAATAACAGAAAGCAAACACAAAACTGAGAGGATCATGGAAACAAAATGAATATCAAGTAGATGATAAAAGTTGTCTAAGTTAAAAAACACAGAAGTTTTTATCTATCATGGGAAGAAAAGATACTATTTTAACAGCTTAGTTTCTTTAAAACTAATCATCTTGATCTCGTCTTTTTGTTGTTACAGTTTTCCAAGGTATGAAACAGAATCCTATTTAAAAAGAAACAGACAGATGTACAGATAGGTGCATATTCATATATGTGTATGTATATGCATATTTATGAGATAATTTTCAACAAATCTTAAAACTGAAAAACTAGAAAAGTTACATAATAAAATAAAATGCTGAAATCTATTCCTCCAGGTAAAGAACAATTACTGTACTGCTTTTAGATGCAGGCGAAAATTCAGTAACACCAGATGCTACAATAGATGGTATAGATAATTAAGATTTAATGTACTTCTCTGCTTCACAATTAAATAGGGAGGGACCGGAGGGAATTGTTTTCTACTACTAGGGAAATTACATCATGGTCAGAAAAGTGAATTCCTTGAAAAATTCTGTTTGCTTTCATTCGTTTAAGGAATATTTTTACTTATGAGGAGGCCCATTCCTCCTTTTCATTTATAATTTAAAATTTATGTTGTCAATTTTAGTGCTTTCAGAATAAGGAGTTTTGGATGAAACAGATGTCATGACCATTTAGGAAATCTATGTTTAATGGAATAAAAAGAATAGCTGCTGGAGCTTGGCACCCATATTATTACTGTCTGATTTAGCAGCTTCTAAAAGAGATGGCAAATTTTATCATGCACCTTTTAACTACCAAATTCACAAAACAAACAGAAGGTTTACCATGGGAGGTAGAGAATGATCAGAGTATATCCTGTAGTTACTCTTCCAGTAAAACAGCATGTGTTGTCTAAAATTGCTGTGGGAACCTGGGAGCTCACCAGAAAAAAATGAGTTCTGGTTGAATGTCTTTTTAAATATCAGATACCATGACCTCCACAGTAAATAAAAGTCTTATATGCAGACAATCTTATAAGTAAGAAAAAATATTAATATTAGATTATAATGATTTTAAACTCTGCAACTTAATTATAGTGCTGAATTCTTCTAAAGCAGGTATATAGTTTCACTGCATGATTTTTGTTTGAATAATACTAATGATTTTAACATATTTTAGAAACTCAAATGAATATAAAGGAAGTAAAAACTTGGTGCTCTAGTTCCTCCTCTGTCTGTAACATAAAACAGAATCATGCTATTACAAAATTTCCTTCTCATAAATGTTAGGTGTTCCTCTAAATATTCAGCACCATCAGGAACCAGATCTAAAATTTAAAAAAATTATTTAAAAGGTACAGAAAAGAAGAGGGGAAACACCCAAATAAATATGAAATTGAAAACAATAACTTTAGCCTCACTGTAACATTTCTATACATGAATCACTCATATTACCTTTCAGAAAGTAGAATTTAGTGCAAAAGAAAGAGAATTTGATTAAGAGACTATCTATTTAGGTTCTAGCTGCAGTTCTGCCATTTATAAGCTAGGAACTTTGGATAAATCAAAATCTTCCTGACCTTTGTTTCACCAACCACAACTTCTTACTCTCTTCATTTAATGCTGTAGTATAGTGAGTGTCAGTTTGTGACATTAAAATTATTTCTAAGAAATTGTGGTCTGACACATATAAAGTTTGAAAGTCACCATTTCATCCTGACCACAGATACAGAGTTAAAGAAACTGAAAATTCAAGTCTTCTTGGATTCTTAAGAGAAGTGAGAGACAGATGAGTGAATACAGAGAATCACAACTTACCAGAACAGAAAGCTCTATGAGAACCAATGCCAGTATAGGAAAACTTGAACAATAATGACAAATTGTTATAGTGTGGACAACTGAGAAATTAGAAAACTCCAAGGAGATCTACTCAGAGGGAGGCCCCTCACTTTTGTTAAGTTTGACCTCCAGGAGCACAACCTGGTTCTCACAATGATACTGAGGAAAAATCCACTCATGTTTCTGGCAAGGGAAGGGGAAAAGAAATCATTTTGAAATACACCAGATCATTCTGCTATTCTTAAAGTCTACCCACAAGAGAAACTGAACAGAGTCTAACCTGCTGGAGTTTTATCAGAACCTGATAGACTTCCAAGAAGGAAAATAACTAACTTTAGCTGATGCAATTCTTCCAGGTGGGAGAAAGGAAATGCCCAACTCCAGTTCACTCTATTCATTTGCATTTGCATAACTGAACAGGGGAGGGTGGAGGAAGGGGAAAAAACAACCACAACCACGACAATAACAAACAAACCTGAGAAGCACTTGTGAAGCTCAAAGTTAGACACACAGGCCTGCTAAGACTGACACCTAAGCACAGGACAAGAGAACACTTCCCCTTCCCCACACTTTACCAACACATTTCTAAAGGTCTATTTAGAGTAATTCCTTTATCTAGTACAGTATGTTCAGTAATCAAGAATAAATGGCAAGGCTTACTAAAAGGGAAAAAATAATAATCTGCAGAAGAAAGAACAAGCCACCAATCAGGCTCAGATATGAGAAGAATGCTAGAATTATGAGCCTGGGAATTTTAAACAACTATGAATAATATGCTAAAGGCTCTAATGGGTAAAGAAGACAGTATGCAAGAACAAATGGGAAGTATAAGCAAAGAGATGGAAATTCTAAGAAAGAGCTAAAAAGAAAAGCCAGGTATCAAAAACACATTACAGAATCAATGCCTTTGATAGGTTTATTAGTAGACTGGACAAAACTGAAGAAAGAATCTCTGAGCTGGTAAACACCTCAAGGGGAAACTAGAAAATTGAAAAGCAAAGACTGTAAATACGGAAAATAATACTGAAGATCTGTGGGACAACTACAAAAATTATAACGTGATGGAATTTCAAAAGGAGAAAAAAGGAACAGAAAATATTTGAACCAGTAATGACGGAGTTTTCTCAAATAAATGTCAGACACCAAATTACAGATCCAGGAAGCTCAGATAACATCAAGCAGGATAAATTAAAAAACAAGCAAATAAACAACTACACATAAGAATATCAAATTCAAATTTTAAAAAATTAAGAAATAAAGACAAAATCCTAAAAGAAGCCATAAGGGAAAAAATGACTTAGAGAGCAGCAAATATAAGACTCATATACAACTTCTATCAAAACCAAGGGGCAGATCCAGCAGGTAGATAATCAGTAAAGACATGGTTTAACTCCACAGCACCATTACTCAATAAGATATAATTAACATCCATAGACTGCATCATTTAACAACAGCAGAATATACATTGTTTTCAAGCTCATATGAAACATTCTCTAACCTAGACCACAATCTGAACGTAAAAAAAAATACATTAAGAAATTTAAAAGGATAGAAATCATGTAAAAGCTGTTCCTAACCCACAAAGGAATTGAACTAAACATCATTAAGAGCAAGATAGCTGGAAAATGGAGGTTAAACAACCCAATTATAAATAATATATGAATGGGTCAAAAAGAAATCAAAAGAGAAAAATATTTTGAACAAAATGAATATGAAAACACAACTTATTAAAAATTTGTGGGATGCAGTAAAAGTAGTGTTTTGAGAAAATTGTATATCAGAGGGAATTCATTTATCAGAAAAAAAGATCTAAAGTCAATAATCCTAAGATTCCAACTCGAGAGCCTACAAAAGAACAAATTAGATCTGAAATAAGCAAATCAAAAAAAAAAAAAGTAAAGAAAAAAAATAGCACAGAAATCAATGAAATTGAAACTTCACTCCCCTCCCCCAACATACTCTAACACTTCTGGGTGTTGATGTATATGTTAATTAACTTGACTGTGGTACACAATGCAAATATATCTCATATGGTATTCTTTGAATGTATACTATTTTTATTTCCAAGTAATGTAAAATAAAGAAAAAAATAGAAAATCAGTAAAATCAAAGCCACATTAAGAAAAAGGAAACATACAAATTACTAGTATCAGAAATGAAAGAGGGGACATCACTATGGATCCCATAGACATCAAAAGGCTACAAAAAGTATATTATAAAAACCACCATGCACAAAAGTTTGATAACCTTGATGAAATGAACTAATTCCTTGAAAGACAAAATCTGCCAAAACTCACACAAAAAGAAATGGATAGTATGAATAAACCTTTATTTATTAAATAAATTGAACTTTCAATTAATCACCTTCCAAAACAGAAAGTTCATAGCCCTAACAGATTCACTGATGAATTCTATCCAATATTAAGAAATAAATTCTACCAATCCTCTACAACTACTTTCAGAAAGTAGAAGCAGAGAGGGTACTTCCTAACTCATTAGACAAACTCATTATGTGGAAAACAAAAAACAGGCAAAAACAAACAAACAAACAAAAAAAACCCTAAAAGCAGCACAATGACAACAAAAAATGTCCAACTAAGAAGTGATTATAGGAAGATTGCCCAATAAAAGGTTAATATACAAAATCAATCATTTTTCTATATTCTAGCAAAAAAGACATAGAATTTGAAATTAAAAACATAATACCACTCACATAAGCACCACAAAACATGAAAAAATCAGCATAAATCTAACAAGATATGTATATACCACATATACAATTGTAGTACTGTAAGTTCTAAGGAAGCTGAGAAAATTCTATCACCTAGTGATGTTGCTGATGTAATGTCATAGAGTAATGCATTACTCACGTGTTTGTGGTACTCAGTCATAAAAATATAGCATATATAACTATGTAAGGCATATAATAATTGATAAAGATAACAAACAACTATGTTATTGGCTTGTATATGATTTGCTATGCTCTACTTTTTAGAGTACATTCCTTCTACTCACCAAAAAAAAAAAAAAAGTTTACAGTAAAACAATATACTGTGTTACTCTGGCAACAGCCTCATACATCTTGTGTTTACTACATCTCACAATTGCATCAAGAGGCCATGTCTTGGTCCATGTAAGAACACTCAACAACATTGACACAATGACAAAATCACCTAACGATGCATTTCTCAAAATACATCTCCATCATTAAGCAATGCATGACTGTAGATCAATGGAAGAGAATACAGAGCACCAAAACAGTAGAACATAAATATGGACAACTGATCTTAGACAAAGGAACAAAGGCAATGCAATGGAGAAAAAAGATAGCCTCTTGAATAAATTAGCAAATGAATCTTGACAGACCTTACATTCTTCACAAATTAACTCAAAATGGATCACAAACCTAAATGTACAATACAGAGCTATAAAACTTCTGGGAAAAAATCTATAACTTTGGCCATGGCAAAGACTTTTCAGATGCAAAATCAAAGTCTAATCCGTGAAAGAAAGAAGTTATGAGACAGGCTTTATTAAATTTAAATTTTTCTCTGCTGTGACAGACACTACTGAGGAAATTAAAAAAAAGAACCAGATTTTAAAATGAACCAAGACCTTAACAGATACTTCACCAGAAAGGATACAAAATGGCAAATATGTGAAAAGATGCTCCATCTCATATGCTAAGAGGCAAATGCAATTTAAGTCAATAAGAACTCACTATACACTTATTAAAATGACCCAAATTCAGGGCTCTGACAACACCAAATGCTGGTGAGGACGTGGAACAACAGAAATTCTCATTCATTTCTAGTGGGAATGCAAAATGGTACAGCAATTTTGGGAGACTGCCAGTTTATTTCAACACTTTAGACTGTTAACAAATGATGCAGCAGTGGAGCTCCCTGGTATTTACGAAAGGAGATGACAACTTAGGTCCATCTGAAACACCTGTACATGGAAGACTATAGCAGCTTAATTCATAATTGCCAAAACTTTGAAGCACTCAAGATGACTTTTCAAAGGTAAAAGAATAAACTGGCACATTTAGACAATATATTATTATTCAGTGATAAAAAGTGGACATATTAAAAAGACACAGGAACATTAAATACACACTCACAAGTGAAAAAAGCCAATATGAAAAGATTACATACTATATGACATTCTGAAAAAGGCATTACAGGTATATAGAGAATTTTTAGGACAGTGAAAATACTCTGTGTACTATTGCAAACATGGATATATATCACTATACACATTTGTCCAAAAATCATTAAATGTACATCAAAAGTGGATCCGAATATAAATCATGGTCTTGGTTAATGATATATTAATGGAGATTTATCTACTGTGACCAACACCACAAAAGTTGGCAGAGAATGTTAATACAGGTTGATTATCCTTTATCTGAAATGCTTGTGACCCAAAATATTTCAAATTTGGATGTTTTTTCAGATTGGGGAATATTTGCATATGTGTAATGTGATACCTTAGAATGGGACCCAAATCTAAACATGAAACTCATTTATGTCTTATGTACACCTTTTACACTGTAGTCTGAAGGTAATTTTAGGCAATGTTTTTAAAATACCTGCATTGACTATGACCCATCACATGAGGTTGAGTGTGGAATTTGCCATTGTAGCACCATGTTGGCACTCAACAAATTTTCGGATTTGGGAGCATTTGGGGTTTTGGGAAACAGGGATGCTCAACCTGTAGTAAGGGAAGAGAATATATGGGAAATCTTTATACCTTTCTCATCATTTTGCTGTGAGTCCAACAATGCTCTAGAAAAGTCTATTAAAATATGTATACACAAAGCATGGTCATCCCAAGGTAAAAAATAATTTTCACAGCAACAAACATTTCAATATAGCATTAGGAATTCCTAGTATCAAAGTCAAGAGAGTGGCTTCTGAAGGTGAATATCTACTAAAAGCATGCATTTCCAATATACTACACCAAAGGAAAAACCAAAACGTATTTAAAAATTAAACCTCTCCTGGGTTTCTTCCTCTCACTCAAGCTGTGTCTAATATTAAATTTTTTCTCCTCAAGGATAGCAGTGGACATTGCTGAGGATATATAGCTAAAAACTGGGGTTTTATTTTTTAATTTTTAAAAAATATGTATTTTTTTAGTTGTCATAGATCTTTTATTTATTTTTATTTATTTATATGTGGTGCTGAGTATCAAACCCAGGGCCTCACATATGCCAGGCAAGCATTCTACCACTGAGTCACAACCCCAGCCCCATAATCTGAGGTTTTAAAGAAACTAATGGAGATGATGAAAGATGTGTATCTCATGTAACAAAAAACATTCTCAGAATGATTGAGACTAAGGGTGTATAAGAGAGAGATGAGGAAGGAAAGTAGAAAGGAGAGAAGAAGTACTCCTTACATCTTTGATTGTCAAGATTTCCAGGTAATAACCACAAGGAAAACATCCACAATTCTGGACTGAACAAACTTATAAATCACGGCTTAGTATTTCATTCCACCTCTCCTACTGGCTCATATATAACCTAGGCAATTTGTATAATCTCCCTGTGCTTCTGTATCTAAAGTCTACTCAAAGGGTAACTGGCTATTTCCATGGGAACCCATACAGCAATTTGCACTTCATTATACTTTTAGAAAGGTATAAAAAGTAGAAAAGTTCTTCCTAAATTTTCTACATACATATAATTTGTACTGGTTAAGAAATATTTTAAAATGAACTGTGCCTAGCATGTGGAAAGCCCTAGTTCAATCCCCAGTACCTAAATAAATAAACAAACAAATAAATAAAAATTTACTGTAATTTCATGTACTATTTTCATGAAATACATGATATTTTGGAAAGTAAAAAACATTGCTTTAGGTAACAACTTCTTATTAAAACTTCAAAGTATACTACCATCAAATAGACAGGGTATGAATGTGATGAATTCACGGTCTCTTGCAAAACTGAAGATTCTATGACTATAAAGTAGAATATGCAAACTTTGTGAAAGACGACCCCTCATTTTAAAAAATTGCCCAAGGATTTACTACAGAAAATATTGAAAAACATATTTATTTGACAGAAAGACTATGGTTTCTTGATTATACACTTCTGATATAAATTACTATCTATAAAAGGAAAATAATTATCAGGCTATTTTCATGTAAATGCAAACTGAAACAGAGGAATACAGGTATATCAAAAACTTTTAAGCTTTATTTAGTAAATCATCTATCATTAACCCAATATCCATTATTTTTTAGGCTTTGTTCAGTATCTTTTCTTGACAACTCTGAAAACTGCTAATATATAATCCTTATATAAAGATGTAGATCCATCATTTAAAATATATTAACTGCTTTTTCTAACATAGGATTGTGACAAGTCATTCATACATGTATATTTGGCATTTCTGTGACTAACAGCATGAAGAATATTTGACTATAAACATGCACTGTCTATAGACATAAACAGTACTTTTTTCCTTAAAAGTGAATACAATATCAACTATATAACTGTAACTCTTCAATATCATCTGATAATCAATTATAATAACTAAAGCAGGAAAAGATTTGGTTATAGAATTTTCACAGTACAAAGTCATCATTATAACTCTAAGATTACACTAAAATTATTCATCCATTTTTTTTCTTTTGAGGCACTGGGACTGAACCTACGGACATTCTACCACTGAGCTATATCCTCAGTCATTTTTTTAAATTTATTTTTTCTTTTTTAATATGCAAGTTATAATACTTATTCCATCCTCTCAACTCTTCCTCAAAACTTGTTCATCCTATTTAAATACATTTATTTTTCCACATTTTCATTGCATTGTAATTATATATAATAGTGAGATTTGTTGCTACATATTTGTATGCATGATAAACAACATAATTTAGTCAATATTAGTACCCAGTATTTTCCCTTTCCCTTCTCTCTTCCTTCCCCCAGGTTCTCTTCTTCTACTCTGGTGGTTTCCCTTCATGTTTCATGAGATTCCCTTCCATCTGCACCTTTATTTTCCTTTTTTCTCTCTAGTTTCCACATGTAAGAGAAAACGATCCATGGCTTATTTCACTCAAAGTAAATTCCACCCATTTTCCTGCAAATGACATAATTTCATTCCTTCTTAATTTGCTGAATAAAACTCCATTACATATGAAACTCCATCATCTATATACCACAAATTTCTTTATCCATTCATCTATTGAGAGGTATCTAGGCTGGTTCCGCAATTCGGCTGTTGGGAATTGTGCTGCTATAAACATAGGTATGCATGTATCACTATAAAATGATGAGTTTAATTCTTTAGGATGAACACTGAAGAGTGATAGAGATGTATCAGACAGTGGATCCATCCCTAGTCTTCTGATAAAACCTCCACAATGATTTCCATAGTGGTTGTACTAATTTACAATCCGATTGCTGTTCTATTTTCTCCAATATGATCTCTAGCATTATTATTGCTTGTATTCTTAATGGTTGCCATTCTACCTGAAGTGAGATGAAATCTCAGTGTAGTTTGGATTCTCATTTTCTTAATTGCTAAAGATAGTGAACATTTTTTCATATATTGGTTGACCATTTGTACTTCTTTAATTTGTTTTCCATTTATGAATTGGTTTATTTGTTGTGTACTTCTGGTGTTAAGTTTTTTGAGTTCTTTGTATATTATGTAATTAATCCTGTCAGAAGAGTAGCTAGCGAAGATTTTCTCCCATTCTGTAAGTTCTCATTTTACATTCTTGTTTTCTTTGCTGTGCTAAAGCTTTTTAACTCGATACCATTTTATTTATTAATTCTTAGTATTATTTCCTGATATTTAGGAATTCTGTTGAAGAAGTTATTGCCTACACTTATATGTTGAAGTGTTGCCTCTGTTTTCTCCTAAGAGTTGTGTTGTTTCAGGTATAATTCCTAGATCTTTGATCCATTTTGAGTTGACTTTCATGCAGAGTGAGAGATAGGGACCTCGTATCATTCTTACACATGTAAATAACCAGTTTTCCCACTACTATCGTTAAAAAGGCTGTCCTTTCTCCAACATATATTTTTGGCACTTTGTCAAGGATCAGGTTTGTTTCCGTGTCTTCTATTCTGTACCACTGGTCTGTGTGTCTGTTTTTATGCCAGTACCATGCATGTAATTTGAAATCAGGTACTGTGATGCCTCCAGCATTGTTTTTTAAGCCTAGAATGACTTTGGCTATTCTGGGTCTTTTATTATTTCATATGAATTTTAGTACTGTTTTTTCTAGTTCTGTGAAGAATGTCATTGGTATTTTAATGGGGATTGCATTTAATCTGTATAATGCTTTTGGTAATATGGCTGTTTCAACTATCAATTCTGCCTATCCATGAACATAGAAGGTTTTTCCATCTTCTTGCATTTTCTTCAATTTCATTCTTCAATGTTCTTATAGTTTTCATTTCACCTCCTTGTTAAGTTGATTTATTTCCTAGGTATTTTATTTTTTTGTGTATAAATGGGACATTTCCTCAATTCTTTTTCAGCAGGTTCATTATTGTATAAAAGTTATTGATTTTTGTATGTGGAGTTTGTATACTGCCTTTTCAGTTTTTATTTTGAAACAGTCTTGCTAAGTTGCTGAGACTGGTCTCAAATTTGTGATGCTACTGACTTAGCGTTGGAAATAGCTTGGATTTCATGTGCATGCCACCACACCAAACTGAATTAATTCTAATTGATAACAAAACCATTCAAAGTGGCAAATCAGCTTTAAAAATAAGTATCAATACAACCACTTTAAATTCTCTGAATATGCATATTTTAAAAATATAATCCATACTACATATTAATAAAACCACAGACAATAGACTTACTTGCCCACCCTCTCTGGCTGTGTGCATTTATCCTAGCATATCTGTGCAACTTTCATTAAGACCCATTTTCATAACAATGGTAGTCTCAAATTCAGGAGAATTCTTTGCCTGCTTACTATAACAACATTTTCTAATATTGAGCCAATCAGTCCACCACTTTAAAAACCACAAGCTAAAATTGGACTTTAAAAATAAAATGTAAAACAGTTGAATTAAAAAAAATGAAAAGGCTTAAAATTTTATTTGCAGCTTATTTAGTCCAAATCAAGCTATGCCCAATGCAAGTACACAATCATGATACATTTTATATAGTGAGCAGCCTCTGCAAGTACACTTTATTCTGCCAGAATATACTTTAATTCTACCATTTTATTGAAGAGATTTGACCTTTAATTACTTGACTGCCTGCCTGACCCTCATAAAAAGAACAACTTTGGAGATAATAAAAAATACAGCAAACAGAAACATACCTCACTGACGAATGCGTTATGTTAGAAAAGTATATTTTCTTCAAGCTGTCAAAACTTGAAACTCATTTCCCCACAGAAACAATGTTATGAACAGTAGTAATACTTCCAGACTGTTTAATAAAATTTGTTATGAGCCTTAATGCAACTTAATACAGAACACTTTTAACACTTAATTCTATGTAACTGGGGGCTACAAGGGAACAAGGGCAGTGTTTGTAATCACCATTAAGAACTGCTAGAGAAATAAAATCAGCTATCACTTATTGAACATCAATTATGTACTGGGCATATATATATTTGACTTCATTTAAGTTTTATAACCACTCTATGAAAATTATTATTTTCATCTTATAGGTTAAAATCAGTCTTTGAAAAATTAATTAAATTGCTAAAGATCATACAGATGAGAAGTGGTAGAGTCTCAGAACTCACACCCAGGACAACATAACTTCCAGTCCATGTTGTCTACCACTTGGCTACCTTGCTAAGCATCAAAATTCCTACTGTCCTACCCATAGCCAAAATTTCTAATCCTTCAATAGAAGTGATCACAACTGCATATTAGAAGAGACCAATGTAATGTAATTTACACTGGATATAAATGATTCAATTCTGGCAGACATTTTATTTTAATCTTTTTTAAAAGATTAACTTAACTGAACTCAATTATGGCATAATAGATGTTAAAACAAAAGTAAAAAGAACAGCCTGCAATGGGAAGGACATCAGTCCTTCTTAACAGAACACCTACACTTGTCCAAATGCCATCTTTTCTGTTTTAGAAATATCTTCATACTATTCAATGTTATTTTGATAGTCACTGAACACATGGCCTTCCTTCCTCAAATGCGGTGGTCATGAGAAACAAGCAGAGTCACTAGCTAATATGAATGTATAGACTTTTTTTTTTTTCCCCAGGAGATTACTTATTGCCACTGGTAGAAACCATAGTCACCCATACTTGTTTGAAATCAGGAGTGATAAAAATGATACACATCTACACATTTGCAGTTCATGGACAGAACCTGTCAAGAGAATAAAGTCAACATATAGGAAAGTAAGAACCAATATGGTGGTATACAAACCCTTGGATTCTGCCATGAGAGGCTCAAGATTCAACTCTTACTCCATAATAACTACTTGAGCCAGTAAATTTCCTATTTTGATTAGTTTAATTTATGTTAGGTCTCAGATGCTCACACCCAAAAGAATACTACCGATACAGATTTCTTCGAGTTTACTCTGAGAAATCTCTGAAAGTTATGGAAGTGCTTTCAGAAGTTCTTTTCTTTATTTCAATACTCACACATGTGGTACAAGCAAAAAGAGAAATTAAAATTGATTTCAATTTCAGATGAGGGATGATTAGCATAAGGTAAGGGATAAAAAATAAGTATGGGGCAACTAAAGGCAATAATGATAAATATATTTCCTTACTTAAAATATCCATAAGCAAAAATTGGGAATTAGTATGATTTTCATCCATAAGTTCATATTTTCACCCATGATTTTTGACAGAAAACCTCAATGTTGCAATGTCAAAACCACTGAGTTTATAATAAGGGAACAACAGAGTATAAAATGTAGGAAAGTGCCTATTCCAAAACAAATATATAATTTCCACAATATGATTGCAATGTTTGACTTTGTAAAACACGTTTTACATGACCTAAATGTTATTTTTATTTTTATTTTTATTTTATTTCTCAACTTGTATTCCACAGACTTGAATAAGATAGAACATAAAAACTCAGGTAACTCACATCTTAAAAGACTTAAGGTTTGAGTTTTCATTCTTCCCTTTCTTCATCTCTATATATTGGTTGGTTTTTCTTGTTAATTTTAGGTACAAAGTTATATATAACTAACATATAAATAAAAGGTAGTCCTAAAAGTGTGGCAGTAATATATTATGATTCCAACTCAAGATGATTTAGCAATTATATTCCAAGGACATAGGACTCTTGATTACTAGTGGAAAAAAATCATAACACAAACTGGAATATGCAAAAAGGCAATGTATTGGGCCACAGATTTAAAAGTGTAGGAGTAGGAATAGATTCAGAAATAGCTATACATAGGCCTCAAAATATATTATGAGAACTTAGTTTCTCTTCATCCATCCTCTCAGTTCTGCTTTCTGATATGTTACCTCTCTTCTCAGGCTCAATGTAATGCCTGAAGCCACTACACCCAAATTTAAAAGTATTCTGACATATACTCATTCAATCTGAACCAATTACCATGTCAAAAGATATGGGGCTGGGCTAGAGTTGTGAGTCAGTGGTAGAGCCCTTGTCTAGCATGCATGAAACACTGGGTTTGATTCTCAGCACTGCATATAAATAAATGAATAAAATAAAGATCCATCAACAACTAAAAAAAATTTTAAAAAGATATGGGAGCAAAATAGGAGATCAGTAGAGTAGAGAAAAGGGATGGAGGGAGAGGGAAGGACAGGAAAGGGGAAGAACAGTGGAATGAATCTGACCTAAATTTCCTGTGTACGTATATGAATATACCCACAGTGCATCTCACCTTATGTATATTCACAAGGCAATAACAACAACAACAACAAAAAACTGTAAGTAAAAAGAGCAGAAAGATCAGTAGAGTAGAGGAAAGTGAATGAGGAAGTATGGAAGGAAGAGAAAGGGGAAGTATTGGAGACTGAATTAGAGCAAATTATAGTCCATGCTTTTATAATTATGTCAAAATGAATCCTAATATTCTGTATAACTAAAAAGAACTAATAAAAAAAGAAAAAGAAAAAGAAATGGAGGGTGCTTATTGCTTAGGTGTAGCTCACATATACCACATATATCTGAGTTAATGGGTAAGGTCTTACTGTAAGTGCAAAAAGATTCTTCAAAGAACACCAAGGAATTTTCTTCAAAGGGTTAGAAATAAACACCAATACACACTTCTATCATAATGAAGATAAAATGAACAAACAGAAATATCTACAAAAAGTGTTTTAAGTTTTATTCTGCTAAGAAGTATGAACAGTTTCTTGAAAACAGTACTTTTCATTAGATTCTCACTATTGTTTTCTTCTAATACCATGACTTACATAATGCAAAATTTTATTTTCTTCCCTTCAAATTCCTTTTATAAGTGTTAAATAAAATTCAAAAAATAGGCTACCATTCCAAATAACTAGAGATTAAGACTAATTTTTCACAAGAATAATTGTACTAACCAGAGTTCTAAGTCTCAAAGAGTGAAAACAACTTCTAGTCAACTTAAGCAGAAAAGAACTCAGCACGCAAAAATGATAAAGCTGACAATAACACACTTGAAAAACAAGCTGAAACTAACCAAGTAAAGAAAGTCAGAAATGGAACCAAAATCATGCCTTTAAAAAAAAGACATTCAGCTTAGGAAGCCTCTGCTAGAATGTGTTACCACCACCACTGTTTGCACCACCAGTACATCCACTGGTATGAGACACTAGCTGCTGCTACAGCTGTTAGAGGATTGAATTCTAAGCTGTCCTGTGTTTCTCTGGATTACTTTTTCCATAAATGCAGTCTCACACATAAAGATTTCCAAGTGACTGATGGTAGGTCATATACCTAAAACTACAAGTGTCACAAGAGTTATGAGAGATACTATCTGCTACATTTTGGCTTCCACACTGGGAGGTGGATCCTAAAGCACTTAGAGTAAACTCTAAAAGTTTTATATACATAAAACTTATTATTCTGATAAAACATGGCTTAATTATATTGCTAATTTTTTTCATAAAGCACCACCTTCATTAATAATAGATACAAGAAAGATATGAATATCACACAATTAATTATAGAACACAAGCAAAACTGATGACTCAGAATCAAGTCTTTTGGATCTTAATTCTAATTAAGCAAAAATAATTTCTTAAATATAAACTTCATGCCCTCCCCCAAATTTATCCTGCCTGTAAAACATAGTTTAAGTCAAGTGGGTTTAATAAGAAAAAAAAAAAATACACCTGGGAGGCAATTCCAGTTAAAGCATGACCCTCTAAGGTAGATCACTATAGATCATGGACAAGTTACTTCCCCTTTACCATAAATCATAATTATTCAAGTAAAGTCAGGCACTTCTGCAAAGGAGATACCAACATTCATCTAGGTTTCCTTCTAATACAACTATTAGAAACTAATGAAGTCAAACTTACTTTGTAACTGACAGTGATGTGTTAGATCACCTTTAAAGATTCCTATTCAGGCTATGGATCTATACACACAGAAGGATAAACCTGTCACTTAGTTCCTATATTACCACACTCGCTTCTGTAATTGCAGAGTAAAGTGTATCACTATTATTCTCTTAGAATTCTACCCAAGACACAGGACTGTAACTTAAAAGAAAATGTATAAAGGAAGTATCTAAAAGGAAAATTTTGCTTATAACACAAGCATACAGTTGTTTTAATTAAAATATAAGTACTTAGATAAGCAATTTTATTTATTAAAAATCTTTATTAAAAAAGACAGAAGTTAATTACTACAATATGTTTTCTCAACTCAGCTAAACACAAACTACATTCATTTTCACATTTTTGTTGTATATTTGAATTAGAATATGCTGGGGCTATATTTACATGTAACTGTTAAAAGATTAAGTAGTTAAGACAGTTCAATATACTTGGTTGGAGTAGAAGCCCAAATTCTGTCACTCTTTTTTGTCATATCCATATGCAGATAAACTTCTGGGAATTTACATCAATGAAGTAGCTGTTCATGTAAGTACTATACATGTTACTTTTAAATAGTAAAATATCTTCAGATTCAACTCTAATACTATTTTCCAATCCATAAAATATAGAAGCATTCTCTGTATTTAAGTGTTAATATTCAATTATACTTAAATGCACTAGTATTATTTTGTGTGCAAAGGATACAAAATGAATACATGATCACAATATCTGTTCCTTTGTATATTGCTATGGTTTGAATATGAAATTTCCCTCAAAGACACCTATGTGAAAGGTTTGATGCCCTACCCAGGAGTGTTCAGAGGCAGTGGCTCTTGGGAAGTGATTTGTTCACATGGGTTCTAACCTCAAGAGTGGACTAATCCAATAGTGGATGAATAATTTGATGGCATTATTGGGAGGTGGTGCAAACTGTAGGAGGTGGGGCCTGGTTGGAGGAAGTAGGACACTGGGGGCATGCCCTTGAAGGGTGTATCTTGTCCCCAACCCATTCCTCCCTCCTCTCTCTCTCTCTGATTCCCAGCCACCATGAGATGAGCAGCTCTGCTCCATCATGCTCTTTCCATCATGACACTCTGCCTTATTAAGAGTTCAGAGTAATGGAGCCAGCTGACCACGGCCTGAACTTTTTGAAACCACGAGCCAAAATAAGTCTTCCCTCCTTTGGGTTGCTTCTCTCAGGCATTTTGTCATGGTGATGCAAAGTTGATTAATGTATACATTCATTAATTCACTTTATATTTTTAGCTGTGCTTCTAATTATCAAATGACTTCTAATTTATAAAGTTTTTGTGACTTTTTTTATTAGAATACTAGAAACTGAGAAGAGTCAAATATATTCAAGTATAGAAAATGGAATTTCGGGGTTTCTTTTGAATATGTGTACTTTAATACTGTTTTTAAAGTTTTGTGTTTTGTTTTTTAGAAATGTGAATCACTTGTCTAAGTTTCAACATTTTACTTAAAGGCATACACCAAATGGTATATAGATTTGATTAATTTGAAATGCCATAAAAAACAAAATACCTTCCTAATAAGATGCCTGAAATTATTACATATGCCTGGTTATTTTTAATGCAAACAGCAAAGGACAATAGAGAACTATATATGCAGTGGCAGCTATTATGCACTGTTGGCTGCACTGCTTAATAACTCCAGTGGAGGAACTAATAGTTTTATCTCCACTTAAAGTTCATTACACAAGGAAAAGAAAGAAACTTTAATAAAGTCAACTGCTATACTGAACTAGGGAAGGATAAATCCTGTCATTTCTTCAACAAATATTTTTTGAGTTCCTTCCAAGTATCAGGTCATATAACCAGTGACATCTCTGCTCTCTGGAAGCTAAGCATTAAAAGATAAGGGAAGAAAACTTTAATAAGGGAAAAAAGACATTAAATTAATTATTACAAATGTGACAAGTGCTATGAAGAAGAAGCATTAAGTAGGAGGACTGGGTCAGGTCAGGTCATGGAAAACCTTCAGGAGATAAGATGTGATGATTAAACAGCAAGTGAAGGGAGTAACGGAACATGGGGAGTGTCCCAGATAGAGAAAATAGAACCTGCAAAAATCCAAAGAGGCAAGAGAAAGCTAAATACATTTGATGAAATGAAGAAAGTGCTGATGGCTAGGAGGAGAAGGAAAACTATATGAATACAAGATTAGGGAAAGATTCTATTATAAGGAAATGAGAAAAGCTTTTAAGTAGGTAAGTGAAACAAATTTATAAAAGTAGTTTTGATCATGGGAGCAAAAACTGTATTACAGTGGGCTAAAGATGGGGAAAATGAAAATTTTGTTTAAAATATTTGGCTGTGAGATTAGAAAGAGGGCTGTGGCTGAAACACCAGATTGATTTGTTGCTTCCATCTGACACTTGGATTCATTTGAGCATCTTTAAATGCTGATAGTAAATGGCTAATAGAGAGAAAGATACTGAAGAAGGAGAGAAAACACTGAGTTGACCAGAGGAGATGAATACCAGAGCTTAGGAAATAGCAGATAACTAATTAGAGCAGTGTGCTATTTTCTTCCACAATGCTGGTGGCAGAGTAAAGTTTGAGAACACACTAATTCAGAGTCAGAGTTCTTGCTTGTGGGTGCAGGCAGGTTATCAGAGAAAGAACTTAATAGACCCTGAAAAGAGAGTAAAGTGGTAGATCAGAGTCTAAGGTACAGAAGAAGATAATGAAAATAGAAAGGGTCTAATAAAGAGATCTCAATAAATACAGGAGGACATAACAAAAGACAAGATGCCTGCATTTGTTATTTGAACAGTTTGAAAACTTCTAATAATGACTCAAAATGTAGCTTTGTGTGGGTAAAGCTCAAATTCAGAGCTAACGAGGTCAAGGAACTTTTCCACCAAGAGTGCTCTCTGTATTTCTATACACTTTATTCTCTGAGAACTCCTAGCAATAAAACAAAATGGAATTCCTCCCTTTCCTATCCCCATTCTTACCCAACTCATTCTCACAAACCTTAAACCTCAAAGATAAAGCAAGGTAGGACCAAGAAGAAAGGAAAGTCAAGGAATAGACTGCTTGAGCATGCTTTTGGTTTTTTAAAGTGTAATACACACTTTTATTCAATCAGTAACTTCCATGGAAATACAAATAGTAAAATGAAAAAAATGTGGATGTCTGCTAGAAGTAGGATCTGAGGTCCTGTTAAACTCCCCATGCTTGTTCTTGTCCTTCCTACATCTACCTAGCAGCCAACTAGGACCTCAGTCAAAATTAAACTTTTGTTTTTAAAACATTCATTTAAAATCCTCTAGCTAAAAGTCCATAAAATGTTTTCTCACACATACTATTAAAAATAGTTCAACCCTTGAGAATTATTCTATAACTGCTTTATAGTAATAGTGCATAACAGTCATTCTGACAGATTTCTGCTCAATCTGTTTTCTCATGGTAAATAGTCATTCTTCCCACTGCTACTGGAATAAAAGTTGGTGTTGCTTCTTTAGGCTTGATGTTTATTATATCCTAATTCTACACCCACATGATTGATGAGATTCAACCCAATGAGTCATTATTAAACAGTATTGTTAATCTTGAAAGGTTGTCTGGGGTTGAAACTGAAGCCACTAGAATTTGTCTACATGTAAGTAACAAAGATCGGAGAAAATAATCACTGAATAACAGAATGAGGATAAAACTGATTTTAATCAAGAGCTTTCAGATAAATAAATATTAGACACATAATTAAGAAAATAAAGAAAGTATAGATATATATAATTAGGGAGTGAATGAAAAAGACTCGACATGTACTATCAAAATTTTGAGAATTTTGGACCAGATAGGAATGTCTCAACTACAATAAAAAGTACATCAATTGAACTCCCAAATTCAAGTAAAAACTCCCATCTTACATCCATCCATAAAACATTTTTCAATAGTCATCAATAACATTTGTTCTCAAAAACATCATGGACTCAATACTTCAGGATTTGGAATTTAGAAACAACATGGTCAATTGTGATTATAGACCTTAAAGAGAAGATGGATCAAAAGAATTAAAATCCACACAAAATCTGACGGTAATTTATATTTATTTTAATATAACACCAGCATGCTTTGCAATGCCTGGAAAAATGTTATCTCCAAAGACATCCTACCCCATTCCTGATAAGCACTAATTCTATTCAAGTGTAACCTTCTAACCATATATACAGTAATAGGCAGAGAGATCTCCTAAGATACCACAAATGAACTGCTTTGTGAATTATCAGTTATCTAGATAATCCAAAGCTAAATGTAAAATTTGTATTTTTCATTTATTCAGTAAGTATTTATTAAATGTTTACTATGTGTTTGGTACTGTGCTATATACTGAAGAACAAAACAGAAATGGTCTATTTCTTTTGAACATAAAGGAATACAACACCAAGAAAGTCAAGTTTAAATTAATACTACTCAGAAAATCTGTACCCTTATTAACTTCAAGGAAGCCTATAAATTCCCTTCCATAAAGATAGGAATTATTTTAGTCCCCCTAAGAGTCCCTTGGAGACCTGGAAAATATCACATTAAAAATAAAAACAAGATTGACTCATTTTCATGAGTAAACATTCTATGTAGTCATCAAAACTGTAAGGCATAAGCTATCTAAACCCAGGTTTTCAAAACTACTTCAGGTATTAAAATTTTATTTTCAAGGAGTTTGCTTAAGCTCTTTGGGTTTTAGATCCTCAAGAAGCAACTTTTCTTTCAATTCTGGCATCTCCCCTAAGAAAACTAACATACCACATTTCAACATAACGTTAGATACTGTAAACCTATGGTAACCAATTTATTTCTATATGCTCTGGTGAGCCAACGGCCTCTCATATCAATAATCTCTTTATACTTATGTATTAATCTCTTATTTTCACTTACCTTCTAGACAATCTCCTTTTTTCATTTGGTTAGAATTTTCATCCTTTTCAACTTGACTTTCTAGCTTATTGATCTTTATATTTGTCAATATTCTTTTACCCCACCCCGCAACAGATTGCCTTCCTCTTAATCCCTGATAACTTTGGTGATTATTTATAATTCTTTTAGTTTCCCTAAATTTTATTAATATCTGAGGAATATTCTAAATTTCTCAGCAATAAAGTTGCTTTTCTGTGGATTTTTACTTTAATGTGGCACTCATCTTAATTACCTTGACTGACTTTTTCTTTGCCCAAACGCTCTCAAAAACACAGCTGTATGTCCTTAACATTAAGCCCACACACTTCCCCATTTCAGTATGTAATAATACTCATTCACTTACATAAACCAGAAACCTATAGATTATTCTTAATTTCTTTCCAGTTTCTCCCTTACCTCCTTTTCTACTTCCCATCCCCTATCTTACTAGGAGGCTAGTGTACTTTTAATATTTGTGTGTGTGTGTGTGTGTGTGTGTGTGTGCGCGCGCGCTAGAGATTGAACTCAGAAGCATTTTACCACTGAGCCACATCCCCATCCCTTTTTATTTTGAGACAGGATCTTGCTAATTTGCTTGGAGCCTTGCTAAATTGCTGAAGTTTGCCTCAAACTTGTGATTCTCCTGCCTTAACCTCCAGAGTTGCTGGGATTACAGGCTTCCATCCCCATGCCCATTTTCAGGTCCTAGAATAAAGAAATTATTTCTTGCCTCAGGTTCTACCCACATTCAATTGTCTCTGCTAAAATAATGGTTCTTCCTACTACTCGAAAAAGACCTAGTTTCTTCTCTTATGAGTTCGCAGGTTCAAGGTTATCTCTCCAGTATCCCATACTAAACACAGCTGTCTAATCTTCCAATCTTCCTGTTTGAGTCCTTCAGGTAACATTTTAACTAGTAACTAAATAATTTGCTTGTTTACCTGTTTTTGACTATATATAACCCCCAAAGAAAGTAATCTCCCTGAGGGCAAGAGATGTGTATCTTATGCTTTATCTCCAGTTCTTAATATGCCTGGCACAAACAGATGTTAAATAAATAATTATTGAATTAATAAATGAACATACTAGAAAATTGACAGAAAGAAATGCTGAGATGTTGGTCAATTTTATAATACACTATCATTGTGGCAAGCAAAGCCACAAAGATAAAAGTTAAAGATTATCTTCTTAAGTTAAAAAATCATGAACTGTACCAGTTGGTATCAAAGTATGGTTCCTGGACCAGCAGCATCAGGATATTAATGCTATTCCAAATCAAAGGTTCTCTAAAGTTGTTTGTTGAAGTCAACTGAACAGAATTCCTGTTACAGTTCCCTCTTTCTTTACTTGAGTTTTTATAAAGAACTGTGCTTTCACTTTTTCAAGTCTGTGACTCAAAAAATTTAGGAATATATCATACACAAACTAACCTAATTTCTACTAATCACTTTCACAAAATTGTAAATCACTAGCTTAGTTTTAATCTACTTTGTACTGCTATTTCATACAACTTCAGAAGATGAAAGATAAAAAACATACTCTTGATCAATTATAAGAACGTTGGTAAACTTCCTATAGACATAAAAATCAATATCAAGAAGTCACATACTGAATACCCACAGAACATACACCCACATCATAGTTCCATAGATCTCAATTTAATTTAACAGAGAAGTATACCTGAGAAATAAAAGACTTGTAATTAAAATGGGGGTATAGCAGGAATAACATAATTTTAATTAATATATTTTCATTTCTCCTAAAATTCTTCAATGTGACAAGAATAAAAACTGTAGTCAGTAGCTGATGTGATACTACAATGTATGTAATCCCCTAGGTATCCCTAAATCAAGAGTTAATTTCATAAAAAAGAGTTTTAAAAACTCATTTGTTAGACAAGAAAAAATTTTATTTTTATTTTGGTTTCCTACATTTGTTCTTTAAACAAACTAAGATTAAAGGGCAAATCTAGATAAAAGTTAAGAATTTATGAAACAATTATGAATGAATTCATTAAAAAAAATTTATAATAAATTGGCCTCTCTAAGCAGATACTAGTTTTCCACTGATATTTGCAAGGGATTGATTCCAAAACTGCAGGACTTCTTGCTCCTACCCTGCAGATACCAGAATTCATAGATATGCTCAAGTCTCTCAAATAAAATGGTACAGTTTTTGCATATAACCTATATATGTCCTTCTGCATACTTCAAATCATATGTAGACATTTATAATACCTAAAGAAATGTTATCTAAGTAATTGTTATATTGTATTGCTTAGGGAATGATGACAAGAAAAAAATGTCTGCACATATTTAGTACAGATGCTTTTTTCCCCCCCAAATATTTTCAACCTGAGGTCAGTTGAATCTGTAGATGAGGAATCTATGGATATGAGGCCAACTGTATTATTAAAAATATGAGGCACCACTAGAGTTGTTTATGAAAAGTAAATCCATTATTCCAAAATTAAACCAGGAAAAATGGAATTAAAAAATATTTCTCCTATTGTACTCTATGTCATGATCTAGGCCCTAAACAAATAATAAATAAATAATTTAATTGGAGAGGAAATCTGATGAGCATGAGTACATTTTAAAAATGCCTAAGCAATGGAGCAGCGACAGTTATAGATTCAGATGTAAATTATTGCTGATTAGTTTTAAATGATAATCATCATGATTTTTTTATAAAACTGAATATAATAGTGTTCCAATCAAAAATGTTGATATACATATAACTGTTAATATAGAGCTAAACTAACAGTTTCTAAGTGTAAACACAGTAAGTACAACTCACTATTAACACTAAATGTAAAGACTTCACTATTAGATGCTCAAAGATAATAATAAAAACCTCCTCAGTTTTTATTCTATTTAATTCTCCTTTAGAGCTGACTCCCCACTGCAGAACTTTCTTAAATATGGATCTAATTTAACCACTTTATGTCTCCTTCATTCTACTTTAAGCAAATCCAATTTTTAGAGGTTACTTGTTAATTTCTTTTTGTTTTGTTTTGCTTTGTTTTGTTGTTGTCTTTTTGTTTTCCAGAATAACATTTCTTTGTTCTTTGGGATTTTATGGCCCTTCTTTTGTTAAAATGTTTAATGAGTATACTTACACTGAGTGAGTTAAGCTCTTTCCTGGCTTCGTTTAGTGTAGGAACTTCTACTGTCCCATTTTACACACGAAATAATGAATTTATTTTTAAAAAAGGTAACTTAAAACAATCCTCACTGAAAGCAGAGGATAGACTCCATACTAGTCCATCTGGGCCCAAAGTTCATGGTACTGTAAACTATTCTCCTGCACACTTAGATTCTTAATTCAAAAATTTTTTTTGAAATCTCAAAATCTGTACTTTGGACCTTTCAGTATAGTGCCATACTTCTAAATCCTTATTAGCATATATTAATTGTAGAAAATAATGGTTTTCACTGTGACAGTTTCATATATGCACATAACATACTTTGATCGAATTCATCCTCCCTATTATCCTCTTGCTCTTCCTCCCCCTCCCCATTTCTTCTCTTCCCTAATAGACTCCTTCTACTCTCATGTTATCTTCACCACCCCAAGAATTCACCACATGACAGAAAACATGCAATACCTGTCTTTCTAAATTTGGATTATTTCACTTAACACAATAATCTTTAGTTCCATCCATTTTCCTACAAATGACATGATTTTGTTCTTCTTTATGGATCTATATCACCCCATTGTGTATATATACCACGTCTGCATTATCTATTCATTTGCTGATGGGCATCCAGGCTGATTCCATAACTTAGCTATTATGAATAGTGTCATGATAACATGGGTATGCACTTATCTCTACTGTAAACTAATTTTGATTCCTTCAGACATATATCCAGGAATGGCATAACTGGATCATATGGTAATCCTATTATCTATGGAAAATAGTATGGAGTTTCTCAAAACATTAAAAATAGAACTACAAGTTCAGTCTTAATTTCATTATTTTAGTCAGCTTTTTTTTCTGCTGCCATTAAAAGACCCAACCAGAACAACTGCAGAGGAGGAGGTTTATTTGAGGGCTCATGGTTTCAGAGGTCTCGGTCCACAGACAGCAGGCTCCATTTACCAGGGTTCCAGGTGAGGCAGAACAACATGGCAGAAGAATGTGGCAGAAAGAAGCAGTTCACATGATGATCAGAAAGCAGAGAGAAACTCCACTTGCCAGATACAAATAAATACCGAAAGCCATGCCCCAATTCCCACCTCCTTCAGCTGCACCCTACCACTTCAATTACCACTCAGTTAATCCCTATCACGGGATTAATTCACTGATTGGGTTAATACTCTTATAACCCAAACATTTCTCCTCTGAACCTTCTCGCATTGTCTCACACATGAACCATTGGTGGGACACCTCACATCCAAACCATAACATTCACACACCAGAAAATAAAAAATAAACAGAAAAAACAACTCAATTTGTCTTAGTCTTCCAGTTTTTTTTTTATTTCTGTGTAGACAGAATATCAGTCTACTTTCTTTTTATTATTTATATAAAACTGCTACGTATTCCAATAATATAAAACTGCTATGTATTCCAATGATTTTTCCCCAAGTAATGTCTCATGGACTTGAATTTTCTATTTGTATGAATATAACCTCTTTCCTGTCCTTGGCATTTTTTGATTTCAATATCTCATGCTCACCATCACAGACTGGTATTCCAATAGATCAAATTTTTATCAAGTCATTCTGTTTACAAAATCTATAAAAGCACCCAGCACCTACCATATAATAACTACTGGTTTGCAAGTTCCTTCTTAATTTAGGCCCAGGTTACTAACTAAAATTAATTCCTATTGTATACATTCTACTCTCATCAGGCCATTCCTTTATTCTTTGACAGGTCTTCTACATTTCCATATTGTCCCTTCCATTATGGAACACCAGCTCTCCTCCCCATCATCTACCTATACCCTTTAATATCCCATTTCCTTTGTATGCCTTGAATCAAGCCCACTCCATACATGTTTATTACAAATGAAAAGAGTACTAAGCCAAAGTCAGGTTCCAAATCTGGTTCTGACAATGTCCAGTAGTATGATGTCTGAGATAGCAACTAATCCCTACTTTTGACTACCAGTAAAAAGAGACAATGAATTAGATTATCTTTAAAATCTCCTTGTTTTAAATTTTTTTTAAATCTTAGGACATTTATTATCTTAATACTTTGTCAATAATACATTAAAGGTGATATGTGTATTTCATCTTATTTCACTACATTATAAACTTCTTGAGAATAAGTTATATATTTTATGGTTTATATTTTGCAAACTCAGGAAGGCATAGCAAATTGATAACGTAGTAGTTCTTTTAGCTATTTTATTTTGGACATAAGATTATAAAAGTAAATGAATAAACATGGAATCAGAATCCTGATATGCTACATTTTAAAACATGATTATTTTGTGTACCTTTAATCTAGAGAATCTATGATCCATAAGTGTCTAGTCCAGGTACATTATGGAAAAATTTATAACTGATGCAACTGAAAAACTAAGCTATATGTTGTTATATTTTCTAACCCTTTCAAATGAAAAATGATTATAGGAATACATTCTTGTAGCTGTTTTCACAAACTACAGCTAATTACTGTTAAGAATATGTCACAATATCAAGTGTCATTTTAAATCTTATTATCAAACCAAGTTTCCTAAGGCTAATAGGAAAAGCAGAATCAACTGCAAAAGGTCTTATATAGACTAGAAAACAAACTGCCGAAAAGGATGTATTTCCTAATACTATACTTTAAAGGCCTTCTTAGGAATTAGAATGGTGAATTTTTTCAGAAATAGGCACTCAAAAAGGGGGTATCATTAACCATGCTACAGTTAAGTGCCATTTTTAAAATTTATAAACATGCGCACATGTGTATGTGCATACACATGCACATATGCAGACATATGTAAAAATACATTTTTGTATTCCTTAGGACACACAGCATACTGTTCATTAAATAGTTTCTAATTTTACTGTATTTTATTTGATGTGAGAATTTCATAATAATCTTATAATAAGTTCAAACACTTAACATAATCATCCACTTTAGGACAATTCTAAAATGTTTTGTTTAAGGCTTAAATTTGATAATTTAGAGATGGAAGAGAACTTAGAATCACAGTTCTAATACAATATTTGTTGCACAGCAGGAGCTAAGCAAGTATCTGTCATCTTGATCTTATAATACTATAAAAAACAAAAGAAGACACTTCAAAATGAAGTGGTTTCTAATTTCAGTTCCATTACTTATTTAAGCAGTTGGCTCATTTCCACCTCACTTTTCTTATCTCTAACTTGTACTATCTAGCACACAGCAATATATATTTAAGCTTTAGGAAAATGAAAGAATTATAGAAATGAATATTATTTCTTTTGCAGGTATAAAACACACAAATTCCAATCACTTTCAATTAAAGTTTCTGAACCCTATTATCTTTTTAAGTTATGGCAGATAATCACACTATTTCAGCAAAAATTAAAGATATGAATTTAGGTTTATTCATGCGTCTAACAAATATTTATTAGGCACTCACTATATGCTGTCTGCTACATTAAATTCCAAGAGTAAAAAGTTTTATAAGGTAACACAACTCAGTTCCACTGTGGAATGAGAGATACATAAATAAACAAAATAATGTTTGATGTTAAATGGTCACCTAGCTCAGAGGAAGGCTACGACAAAGAGGAAAAGACTAGTGGCATTTAAGTTTTTAATTAACGATTATTAGATTTTTCCAGATGCAAAGGTAAGGGACACTAGAAGAGACAAAATATGCAAAGGAGAAGGAAACAATGCTTGGAAATCTTTGACAAATTCCATATAGAATGTGCCTAGCATGGCTAGAAAACAGTGGGATGAAAAGAAACTAGCAGAATGGGCAGAGAGCTCAACTACAGAGTCTCATTATTCAACAGCAGAAGATTATTAAGAAACTTTAAGCAGCAAAATGTCAAGTGAGAACTTTGTTTAGTAAGATGACACTAGATTGGAAAAGAAAGATTCTGAGGGCAGGAAGGTAAATTAGGAGAATGAGGTAGTCCACCCAGGATGAAAAAGATGAAAGCATCAGCTAAAACAATGAAAACAGAAAGAAGATACTAATGAAAATGGCATTTATGGCACTTGGCACACATTTTTGAGATCTAGAGAAGATAATTAAAGCTATTTCTTCAGTCTCTTTTTTCCCTTTCTCATACCCTATTCTATATATCCCAACTTATTCCTGATCTACTCAATATTATCAATCCTCTCAAGTTTTCCATCTGTTTGAGGATTGTTCTCACTGGATCAGTCTTGATCACCTTGCTGAGCCTCTCCTAACACAGACACTATATGTTGTAGACCTCATGCTACCAAGCAGTGGCCTTCTGACTACTTCTGCATGCTAATGCAGGAGCTTCAGCTCAATTGGGCCACCACTCTGAGCCCAGCAACCCAAAACACTGCTGCACCATCCAGGAGGCTGCACTAAGACCTTCTCTATTAAGGTCTGAACTCCTTCCTTGGGAAAGGTCCCCTTTTCCATGTTGTTCCTTTCTTTCATACTCATCTTCAACCCTGGGATATCTGTTCCAGTTCTCTTTACATTGCTATAGTTCCTCATCAACCATAACTTAAAAATTATTTATATAAATGTTCCCTTATTTGAATTACTTTATGGTTTCTGTCTCTTGATTGTACTTAGGAGAGATACTGAAAATAAAAAAAATAGATAATATTACTTGAGAATGACAACATGAGAACTAATAACTAGGAATTATTTTAAAATAATAAGGAAATAAAATTATTGAGTACAACTTTATAGGACTTAAACATCTGAAAACAGAATTTAAGACTACAGAATCAGAATTTTATATATATAATAAAAAAATAGAAAAATAACCATTAGTGTAATGTGAGCTTAAGTAATGAAATGAAGAAAGACAAAATTAAAAGCCTCAGGTTAAAAGCCTCCTATGTTAGGGAGTTTGTCAGTATTATTATGAGGCTTTTCATGTTCTCTTAATTGACTCAGATTATATTTGTTAAAGCATAGAGTAGAACAGTTAACAACTCCATAAAGCCAACAAGGTCTAGGTGAGATTCAAGTTCAAAACAGTCTGCTTTCAAAATCACCTTTCTTTTCTTCTTTCTTCCCTCCTACCTCTCCCCATTTCCTTTCCTCCTCTTCCTTCCCTCCCCTTGTCTTTATTTTCCCTTTCTTCCTTCTCCCTCATCCCATGGTAATACATAACACCAAATTTACCAAGTTAACTATTTTCAAGTACACAGTTCTTTGTAACCAAGTACATTCATATTTGTTGTGGAACCATCACCACTATAATCCTCCAGGGCATTTTCATATTCCCCAACTGGAACTCTATACCCATAAAGTACCCCATCCCCACAAAATTGACAACTCATAAAATTGAGATTGTATAATACTTGTTTTTTTGTGACTGGATTACTTCACTTAGCATATGTCTTCCAGATCCATCCATGCTGCAGTATGTCAGAATTCCTTTGTTCCCAAGGTTTATAAAATGGAATTTTACACACACACACACACACACACACAGGGTTCATATTTTGTTTATTCACTAATCTATCAGTGGGCACTATGGTTGTCTCCAACTTTTGGTCATTGTGTATAATGCTGCTACAAACATAGGTGTATAAATATTTGAGTTCCTGATTTGACTTCTTTGGGGTATACGCCCAGAAGTAGAACTTCCCTAGATCACATGGTAAGTTTATGTATAGTTTTTTGACAAATCACCACACTATTTTACACAGTGGCTCCACCATTTCATATTCCCACCAGTAAGGATTCCCATTATTCTTATATTCTGCCTCTTAATAAACACCCATTGCATAACATAAGAACATCTGCTTATTTATTCATGGGTTCATGTATAGTCATAAGGAGTAACTATGGCATGGTAAGTACTAGTCTAGTGTCACTGAAACTTCAGTAGTTTTAAAAAAAATTGTCTCTGTCCTTATAAAGTTTTTATTTTAGTGGGGGTAATACAAGCACACACACACAAAAAAAAACCCAAATATATGTCAGGTGATGATAAATACAATGGAACAAATAAGTTAAAGGGATAGAAAGGGAGTGATTTAAAGGCGGCAATGAGAGAAATCTACTATGAATGGTGACACTCAAAGTGAGGCCTAAAGAAAGTGAAAGAAATAGCTGGGAAAGACCAGAAAGAGAAAAACAAACTTGCTCCGTAACAAAATACTTCTTCATATCTTCTAGTTAACAAACTATATTTTAGTTCTTTATCACATCTACCACAGGTACAATTTTCCAAAAGAAAAAAAGTTAATATACTAGGTTAAATTGCTTAAAAGGGTTTCAAACTTTCAGTAAATATTTAGAAATTGACTCTTTATAAAGATGTTTATATGGGCTACATCAACATGCTTAAAGGATGATACTAGTTTTCATAAACTTTGAGTCAGAGTGGCTAAGTGGCTACTATTTGGGGAAAAGATTAGGAAAGTGTTTCTGTAAACACAATTATAGACAAGGGAGAGAGACATAAGTTAACAAGGGAAGCTTTATTAATGACTCACTTTCTCTCAAACTTTATTTCTTGCCAACAAATCCTACAATCTTTACCTTCAAAGTATTTCAGAATTCCCCATTCACCAATTCTACTACCATAATTCTGGTATAAACAATGATCACTTCTTTGCTGAATTATCATAATAAGCTATTAATTGGCTGTCCATTGGTTATATCGTTGCTCCCCTGTGATCTATTTTCTGTACAGTAGCCATTGCAATCCTTGTAGACTGTAATTCAGATCATGTACTTCTGCTAAAAATCCTTCACTGGCCTACAGACATTTCCACAACCCCTCACTCCCTTTTTTAATTTGCCTTATCATCTGAAACTTTCTTCTCACACATACTTCACTCCTACCACACTTGCTTTCTTGCTATTCTAGGATACTGTAAGAACATTTCCATCTTAGGGACTTTGCACTTACTGTTTTTGCTCACTGGATTTTTTTTTCCTTGGGATATGCACACCTTTTTCAGGTCTCCAGTTAGATATTATCTTATCAGAAAGAAAGTGGTTATTCCCTAACCACCCAGTAACCACCCTGCTATTACATTCTATCTTCATGCTCAGTTTTTCTTGATAGCATATCATCACTTCATCTGTTTTTCTACCTACTAAAATGAAAAGACAAAGAGTTTGCTTTCATTACTATGTTCCCAAAACCTAGAAGTAACTGGTACATTGTATGCTTTCAATAAATGTTTATTGAATGAAGGAATGAAAGAACCCATATTAGTGTTCTGATTGTTCTCATTTCAGAAAAAAAAAAAAGTTCAAAAAAGGATCAACAGTGTAGTTGACACTAATTGTTCTGGCTTCTTCAGTAAGCACATGTAATTCTACTTTTATGTCTATAATATATCCAGAGAAGGTATATGGTTCATGAAACTAACTCATCTACTGAAAACCAAGAACTGACTGGAACATACAGAATGACTTCTGATGACAACTAGAGAGGTGAAAATGAAAGCTTCCAAAACTGAAGAGCAAACACTAACTACTTCATTATCCAGGGTGCAAATTAGATCCTTCTTTAATGCTATGCATAAGGTAATAGCTGAAAATAACCACTAGCTCTTTAAATGTAAATATATTTATACTAACTGTATAAATTGAATTGCATGATTCAGCCCACCAAAGCAAAGTAGAAAATTACAGTGTTAAAAGTCAAGAAAATTCCAAAGTTTATATTCCTGCTCTAATACTAACTTGCTTAAGTTGGCTTATGCAAATTACTATACTCACAGAAATAATGCTGAAGTCTGGATACTAGAGTATAACCTAGGAATTCCCTGATTTCTAATAAATGAAGGCTAATGTCAAGGCATTAATATAGCTTTTTCATAAAGTCACTTTAAAAATTTGAATAAATGGGGAAACAAGCTGTTAGATGAATTAAAATTATATAACTTTATCTTGACCTTAAAATTTATTTCCTAAGTATTTTAAAATATATTAAAAGAAAACATGCATACAAAAGAGGTCTATAAGCATTAGTTTACGTTACTATAAACCTCAATAAAGACTATAATACTGTAATAATTTTAGGTAGTTTAAATTTAAAAACTTTACAAAAGCAAAAGTCAAAGATCTATATATAAAATTACTAAAGATGTCTTCTCAGATTACCCAATCTTTGTATTCCTCAAATTTTTGCAAGAATAATTCTGAAATACTATTAAGGTGCCATTTTTTTAAAAAAATTAAGGAACACAGAGTTTTAGCTTCAAAGGTTTCACTACTTCAGATAAGTCAATCAAGGTAATTAAATTATATGGATTTTAATCTACATGTGTGCAAAGCCAGGACTCAGGAATACAGGTTCCTGTGACCCTCTTCTCCATGGATCCAGTTTGCACCAGGGCTACAGCTATAGAAGACACAGTAGAGGAATGACTGATAACACAAAACACTAGCTTTTCAAAGTGAACAGGAACTCAGCTCTGTTTCCTAAGAAACCAAACTAAACTGAAAAAAAAAGGACTTAAATATTTCTTTCTTAAGGCATACAGCATAGAGCAACAGTCAGAATGAGCAAAGGCTTCAAATTTAAGGGAATTCTTATGCTTCTATAGAATCAAAAGCTAAAGATTCCTAGCACATTATGAAGAAGCAAAAGAGGCAGCGTCAATATTCCTACAAAATATAATTAGCATTAGCAAAGAAGTTTTCTTTACACATAATCTTTCTCCCTCTTCTTCTACCTCTATTCCTTTCCCCACTTTCCTCCATGAAGCAGTGTAAATATCCTGCCAACTCCTGTAATGACCCAAAGTTTTCCTCCCTACCTCTTCCCAGCTCAGATATTAACTCAAATCAAATTTTCTTTCTATAAAAAATGTCAGCTGGTAAGTCAATATGGGATGTTTAAAATTTTACATACTTATCAATATGTAATATATAAAGTGGCTAGGTTGAAAGTGTCTTTTTTTCCAATTTTAGGTTATTCTGCAATCTCTAGACATATCCCTGAGCAAAATCTTTTATTTTGGCATCAACCATCAGCAGCTGAATTTAAATATGATCATTCATAAAACAAAGCACAGCATTTTGGCTTATTTGCAAGAGGTGGTGCAAATAAAACTGGCTGGAACTTTCCCCAGAATGCTTGCCCTCACAGAATTACAATTATCCTATGGAAAAGGGCATATTTGGCAACTTATAGAGACTTAAATCTGGAACTAGAAGATGTGGGTTCAAATCCTGAAATTTTAGAGATAAGAAAAAAATGCTGTACATCTTCATAAATAATTAATCTTTGCATCTTACTTTATTTAAAACAATATGTTTATTTACAACATATTTCCCTTAAACAATCATGACCATTACCAAATTTGTGGAGCAACTACTATTATCACCATTTTACAAAGAAATAGACTCAAGTATATAGAGCTATAGGTGCCAGAGTCACAGAACAAAACTATGAAAATATTTAAGTGTGTTAGCTCTTCCAGGCATGCAACATCTTGGTATGCCACAAGGGATGCATGAATGCTCCCAAGGAGCTCAGGATGACACTCTTAATGAGTATGTCACCACAGCTGACCCACAGCCATGCATATACTCAAAATATGATTTGATCAAAAAAGGGTAAGGGAGACCACGTCTCACAAGCAGATACTGGATAACCAAATGTTATGAATTAAGTGCCTGTGCACCCTAAAATTCATACATTGGAGGCCCTAAAACCCACTGTGGCTATGTTTGGAGACTAGGCCTCTAACAAAAGTAATTAAGGTTAAATGAGGTTACAAGAGTAGGATCACTGATCCAATAGGATTAATGCCATTATAAAAAGAAATACCAAGAGTTCACTCCCCCCTTCCTCTCCCTATGAATACATCAAAAAAAGGCAAGAACCATGTAAGGATAGAGCAAGACGGTGCTCATGTACAAGCCAGAAGGCACTCACCGAAATGAATTTGGTTGGCAGCTTTGAATTTTCCAGCCTCCATAAATGTGAGAAATAAATGTCTCTTGTTTAAAACACCCATATGTGATATTTTGTTATGGTAACCCTAGCTGACTAATAAATACACTAAGCACAATAAGATGTATAAGAGTGGCTACTTATTAACTTACAATAAGAAAGTACAATTGTTAAAAATATTATATGATCATCTGCATTCCCTGTCAGGACTGAGCTTGGAGTCAAGAACTAAAACCAGGAAAACTGCTAAAGAGGATATCTGGTGGTCTGAAGTATTCTCACCATAGATACCTTCTCAACAAGGGAACCAAATTTTTCAGGCTTCTCTGATTTAAATTCCCTGTTGTCATGCACTGCCAATTCTGATCCTTGTCTCAGACACTTTCTTTGGGTTTCAACAGAACAAGATTACTTCAGCAGCTTCAGAGGGGCACACATTTTCTTCAAATATGTTAAAAAAACTGGGACAACTTTAAGCTATAGAATGAGGTCAATACTAACTTTTATCACTGACTTTTTCATATCTTGGCCATGATTCATTCTATGTAGAACAGACAAGGTAACTATTCAAGGGGAAAGAATTTTCATCACTTCCAATTTCTTAGAAGGGGTTTTACTATAGCCTCTTGGAACAGATTTTAAGGCTCAAACTGTAACCACTTCACCCCACTTTGCAAAGAAGACATTATAGCTTATTGACTATATGCAAAATATATTTGATCTGTACAACATAAGCTCCCTGTGAAAAGTATAAACTTTTTTCCAAAATCTTAAAAAAAGGTCTCAGTAAGTGGTGAAGCCTAGTCTTTTACTATTTCACAATGACTATGAATACATAAATGTATAAAGATATGTGGGCATTTGTAAACTAAGTTTTTATAATCAGTGTTTTCAAAACTAGACAGGTACTAAGATAATCTAGTTAGCAGGTACTCACAACATGTTTTATCTTTTGGTACAGAATTGGTAGCATATATATTTAATTGCAGTGTTATTTTAAAATGACTAAGGCAAAATTATTATTTTCCTTTAGCTTACTCTTTAAGGCAAGACTCCTCTTTTCTTACTTGAATCTCTAAAAATGTGGTAAAGAGCCCTAAGAAGATTCTAGAAATTGAGGGGGAAGCATGAGCAGAACAAATATTAATAATATACCTAGCTCCACTACTTTCATTTACCCAACTAGATTTGCTCTGCTTTTGACAAGCATATAGACTTCGAATATTTGATATATTTTAAGAGTGCTGCATCTAAAATAATTCTTAAATTATGCTCCAAAGTAAATCCCATAAGGTGTCCTCTGTATACTGCTAATCAAACACTGATGGAGACATCATTTACCGGTATCTCTCCAAAAGACTGTATCTCTGAACTTAATCTCACAAAACTGGCAAGATAGAATACAAACTGTCCTTTCATACAGCAAAGTGCACACCTTTGTAGTTGTGTTATCTATACTGTAAAGTCTTCAACCAAAATTATTTCTGAATTAGCAAGGTCAATAATAGCAAATGATGAACTCACTAATCCACCCAGCTGGACTAGAGTTTAGTTACCCTCCACACCAACACATATGATTTTCTTTAGTGCCATGAAATTTAACAAAAGCTACTGGGATAGATCACAACCTAGCCTGGTATCTTGGTAGCTAAGTATAGAGACAACAATTACAAATAGTTACAGCTCATTCCCAATTAAAATTTTACACCCATGCACACGTACACACACACACACACACACACACACTCTCTCTCTATATATATATATAGTGATATGCAGATCTATATTTATCAATGAGAATTGATTTGCATATGTTTTGTCCAGCTGAATTACTTTACATGGAAATGTCCAGGTGTTTAATGTAATTGGAAAAAATTTCTCTAAAATATGTAAATCAAAAAATCGTTGTTGCTCACAAACCTATAAGAAATTATCTCTGCCTATTCCAACTATACACACCAAGAAATATTTCTTTTGATTGATTTCATTCAACAACCACAGCAACAATTCTTTTCATTGCATTTCATCACAAGCAAGAGAGTTTAGTGATTAGATATATCCTGATTCAGAATAATCAGAATTATGAACTTGGGGAAATCAATCTCTTTTATAAAACTTCCAATTTAAGAATAAAGATTAATCCCAGAGGTATGGGAGGCTGAAGCAGGAGGATTACAAGTTCAAAGCCAGTCTCAGCAATTTAGAAAGATCCTAAGCAACTTAGTGAGACCCTGTCTAAAAATAAAAAATAAAAAAGGGCTAGGGATATAGCTCAGTGATTAAGTGTCCCTGGATTCAATCTCTGGTACAAAAAATTAAAAAAAAAATAAAATGTTTCATAGGAGACAAGAAAGAAAAGTAAAATTCTCTTTAATGCACTATGTCCTAGTAAAGTTGTTTAGGTCATAAATAATAGCAAATATTTACCAACAAATAAATAAATAGACATAACTAAACTAGTTATCTTAAGATCGGGTTCTGAGAATTGTTTATTAAACCATCCCTCAACTGTTCTAGTCACTTAACCATCTTAGCTTCAGTTATGTCTCATCTGCAAAATGGAAATTGCAATATGCATGTTATGTTTAGATATGAAATATCCCCCCAGAGCTTATGTGTGAGACAATGCAAGAACAGTTAGAGATGAAATTATTAGATTTTTATAATTGTGGCATAATCAAAGGATTGGTCCATTCATATGGACTAACAGCACTAACTAAGAAGGCAGGGTGCAGTCCGAGGAGACAGGTCACTGAGGGCATGCCTTTGGGGTTCATATTTTGTTCCTGATGAGCAGAGCTTGCACACATACACACACAAACTAACACATTCTCTCTCTCTCTCTCTCTCTCTCTCTCTCTCTCTCTCTCTCTCTCTCTCTGCCTTCTGATTGCCATGTCCTGAGTTACTCTCCTCCTCCAACCCCTTCCGCAATGATGTTAGGAAAGAACATAAGTTTTGGTCATAGGCCCAGAGTAATGGAGTCAGCTGCCTATGGAGTGAGACCTCTGAAACTATGAGAGCCAAATAAACTTTTTCTCCTCTAAAATTTTCCCTGTCAGGTCTTTTGGTCACTGTGACAAAAATAGCTGAGTAAAACTTGCAATGGACCCACCATTTGACCCAGCTATCCCACTCTTCAGTTTATACCTAAAGGACTTAAAATCAGCAAATTATAGTAACACAGCCACACCAATGTTTATAGCAGCTCAATTCACAATAGCTAAACTATGGAACCAACCCAGGTGCCCTTCAACAGATGAATGGATAAAGAAAATATGGTATATATATATACACAATATAGTATTATTACTCAGTCACAAAGAAGGATGAAATTATGACATTTGAGGTAAATGGATGGAGCTGGAGAATATCATGCTAAGAGAAATAAGCCAATCCCCAAACCCAAAGGCCAAATGTTTTCTCTGATAATCGGATGCTGGTCCATAATGGAGGCAGGGGGCTAGGAAAGAATGGAAGAACTCTGGATAGGGCAGAGGGGAGTGAGGGGAAAGGAGAGGGTGTGAGGGTGAAAAAGATGGTAGAATGAGTTGGATAGTATTACTCTATGTACATATATGATTGCACAACTGGTGTGATCCTGCATCATATACAGCCAGAGGAATAAGAAGTTATGTTCCATTTGTGCACAATATATCAAAATGCATTCTGCTGGCATGTATAACTAAGTAGAACAACAACAACAAAGCATAGTATATACCATGCCTAATTAGAAGCACAAATAGCACTAATGGTGAAAATACTTTAAAACAATAAAGATCATATATGTAGAGTATTACATGTTATAAGTATAAAGAATGAGACTGGGAAAATGAACTTCTAAAATTTTACTAAAATGATAATATAAAATCATGGGCTCACTACTATAATATTTTGTTGTTTAATTTTAGCACAATAAAATTTAAAATCTTTAAATTTTTCTCTACATTCTCTTTGTTATATGACTCAAACATCATATCGACTCCCTTATCCTAAAGTTTCAAATACTTTAAGATCAACACATACTCATTCAATTCTAAATATGTACATTAAATTCAAAATATGCCATGCCCTTTCACTAAGAGGTTCATCAAACTGCAGATAAACCTTTCTTTCTCCATTTTTTCTCTTGGGTTAATATTCAATTTACACTTTACCTGAGATTCCTTCTACCCCCAACTACTTATAAGAAGAAAGAAAAAAGGAAACTAAATTTATTCATCTATTATGCACCTGGCACTACCCCAGTATACATACATTATCTCAGTCAATCCTCACAACACTAGGACATAAGTATTTACTTCCCAATTTTAAAAAGGATGAGAAAGATAAGAATCACAGTAGAGAAGAATTTAAACCACTTCTGTTGAATCTAAAGCTTATGTTCTTTCCACCAAATCTGTAGTTCTCAGACTTTTTGATTTCAATATATACATAAACACAGACACACGTGGGGATGTCAACACTTTATTTTTTAAGAAATGACAGATTTTTTCCAAAGCCAACTATTCACCATCAGCATTATTTTATAAAATAAAAGTATATTAACATGAAAAATAAGAGAAAATAATCTCAAAATTAGATATAAGTTTCTGAGAAAGGAACAGCTGACAGCCCATATACTAATATTATCACCATAGAACACCACCAGTTTTCCAACTGGTAGTTGAGAATGAACTAAATCACACTGTTTCACGAGGGAAAAGAAGAACACAGAACTAAAACATTCTTCTACATATTTTTCCCAATTTTAGTCCAAAGGTGATGAGAATGCATGCTGCCTTGACTAAGGCCATAGGTTTTCTGAAGTTTCACATGCCAAGGTTTGAGGAAAAAGTCTATTATAGTGACTTAGAAAGTTAGCTAACATATCAACGGATATGTTCATTTTCAATTATTACTTTGCATTTTCACAAAGAGAAGTTCAGTGATTTTCCTTAAACAAAATCTTTATATCTGATACAATCAAAACAGTTGTTAAAGTATAGACATCTGCTACATTGTACTTAACAGATTCATCCATCTTCAGTTACTTTACTGTCTTTCTAGCCTTATCTACCACATTTAATTAAAAACATCAGGATCTTATCTTCCTCATGTTTTGATGCAGCATCTGATACTAGGAAGTTAAGTTACTATTTGAGGGCTGATACTCATTGCCAGTGCCAGAATGAAAAATATTAATAAATGAATTTGTGCAAAATTGTCAGAATTTACATTTTTTTAAAATTCAGTTTTTTTCAGTGACCAATAGAAAAAGTCATCATAATTTTCAAATGGATATTATCCAAATATTCACTACCATCTATACCATATGCCTGTTATAGTTTTATCTACTGACTACACAGAGAATGGGATCAAAGATTTAATGAAGGAAGAAAATAGGAAAAATTACCTGTTGTGTGCTGTCCCAATGCACTCGGAAACATGTTCTTTAATTCATTACTGTTTATGAGCATTTAGTGTGTGAGGTACCACATTAGATACTTCTATCCTGTTCCATCATTATTCCATCCTCAATTGTTTCAAGTGCTTTGAGAATGGAGCATGCTTACTAGACATCTGAAGTACCCAAACAATCACTTTGAAATTTCACAGTTTTATGCAAATATATTCAGGTCAACAAACTTGGCAAATTTTATTCTTTATGGTTTTAATAATATCCTTATTGATCTACTATATGTACATAGTATAATTGTCTACACTGTATAAAGATTTAACATATTAAATAATCTTCATTTGTCATTGACTATCTTTAAGGTCATAATACAATGCTACTGGAACAATCTACTCATGTTATAAATAAAATATTAACTTTCAAATAAAAGCAAAAAGGGAGATGAATTAAGCATTTTTCTGAGCAATATATTGCAAGATCATAATATATTGAAAAGATTCTAAGATTGAAAGGAAGTTTCAATCTTACTGAATTTAGTTACTGCATATACTCTTTCCTTTTCCCAAACTATCTATTCCTGCTATCACTCACTTTTTAAGGCCTCATTCAAATGCTCCTCTCTGGAGTCTTCCCCGAGGATTGAGACAAGATCAAGTCCAAGTATCTGTGGGCACACACTGCACTTTGAATAAACTTCTGCCATTCATAAGCATCTGGTGTTTGGAGTACCATTTTAGGTACTTAACATATTTCTCAAGTAAGTGCATTACAACCACATCTTTTTCTCTCACATTACTGAGTCTGCCAAGAGTAGAAACATTAATATCCATTTTTATTCGCTTAGGATCTAGCTCAGAATTTTGGATAAAGAGTGACAGCAGGGATACTACAATTATTTGCAATGTGTTCAGGGAAGGCCTCTCTGGCGGGATATCTGAGTAGACACTTCACATGGACAGGAAAAAGCAGTCCCTTTGATATCTAGAAAGAGCATACTGAAATAGGAAACAAAAAGCAGAAGGGCCATGAGACCTGAGCATTTTTGGAGTGTTCCAGGAAAAACAAGACAACTTCTATGGTTACAGCAGATTAAGCAGGGAGAAAAATACGTTAAGAGATGAAGTCAATTAGGCAGTGTGAGTTTAGATCACATAGGCTCTTACAGACTATGCCTTTGGTTTTGAATTATAGGGTGAGCTCTTATAAAGAGGAAAGAAATAACATAATCTAAATTATGTTTTATTTAAAAATTATACTGTTATGTGAAAAATATACTGCAGAAGACAAAGGTGGGAGCAGAGAAACTAGAGGCACAGATGACAGATTCATGTCACATGAAAATGATTAGCCACAGGAGAAATGAAATTTCCTGGACTTAATTAATGAACATGGTGACCTAGGCCCTTTATTCCCTGCAACAAGACTATAAAAGATGTTAGCACCTGCTACTTGTCAAACATGACAAAACTGTTTGTAAACAAAATAGGAACTGAGGGGAAAAATTATAAGGCAACTGACGCTTTATTACAAAAATCTTTACAAAATGTACATTAGTCCTTAAAGCTTTAGATATGGCTCCCTAAATCTGTCAATTCATTCAAGTTAAAACTATAAAGATAAGAATAAAATTAATCTTCTAGGAACAGGAGACTAAAACCTACTCTTGAAAGGTTGGAAAATTCATATGCCTCTCATCTTCAGTCTCTCTCTCAACTGGCAAAACATTCTCCAAATACAATATAGCACAGAACTGTGGAGCAAATGAAAAGGAGATGTAAAAACCTTTGTTAATGCATCTGAAAGAATGATGGAGGTACTAGACCCTGTAGAAGTAAAAAGACCTTTTTCAGTCTTAATGGAATTATCTCATGTCAGTCACTCTGACCCAAATCAAGTCTAGAGAAAGACATGTTCCAAAAACAATTCCAAGTATGACTTTTGGCAAAGTTGAATAGAATTAGAGTAATAGCAGGTCCACAAAGGTTTTAAGAGAGGCATACTGGCCAAAGTGATGACACTTAGACTAAAAGGGACCCAAACTAATTAAAATGCTAAAAGGACTCTAGATCCCCAAATTTCTACCAACTTAGTTGAATGCAAATGTTGCTTAAAGAGCATATATTCCCATACCCTCTTTAGAAGTGGTTAAAGATGGCAATGGAAAAGGAATAATGACCCAAAGAAGAGTCAAGAATCAGACCAACTCTTATCATCATAGCATTTCCCATCGAATACAGAGTTCTCCAGCCTGAATCTGAGGTGATTCTATAAGTAGGTTTGGAGAACTAAATTTGATGAAGCAATAATAAGCCCAGCTTTGAGCCTAGGCCTCAAGAGGTCTTGTGTGATTTTGCTTCCTCTTTGATTCCAACACTATGATGTAAACAAGATCAGGCTAGGCTGCTAGATGATGAAGGAAAAGTACTCTAGCCAACCTATCATCATAGGCCACAGCTACCTAACCTACACAACCTACTTCCAAACAACCCACCAAGCTAACTATAGACACAGAAGACAAGTAGGAAGCAATCAAGTCTGACCTAAATCAGGGAAACCATCTAGCTAACCCATAGACTGATCAACAATAAACCACTGAATATATCAAAGACCTAAAAGTAAGATCTAAAACCATAAACGTCTTAGAAGAAAATGTAGGACAAGTTTCTTAACATTGAATTTGACTATGTTTTCTTAGATATGACATCAAAAGCACAGGCAACAAAAGAGAAAACAGACAAATTTGACTGCATGAAAAGCTTAAAATTTTGTGCATCAAAGATACTATGAAGAGAGTAAAAATGCAATCCAAAGAATGGGAGAATCTGTATATCATATATGTGTAAAAAAAGATCAATGTCCAGAATATGAAAAGTGTTCCTAAAGCTCAATAACAAAAAAACCAATCTGATTAAAACATGGGCAAAGGATTTGAATAAACATTTCTCTCAAGAAGATATATTAATGGCTAATAAACATATGAAAAAATGTTCACCATCACTAATTACCAGAGAAATGAAAATCAAAATCACAATGAGTTGCCACCTCATACTCATTAGGATGGCTACTATCAAAACACACAACACAGCTATTAAAGAGCATGTGGAGAACTGAGAATCCTGTGCACTGTTCATGGGATATGAAGTGGTTCAGGCTGGGGAAAATAGTATGGCAAACCCTCAAAAAATTAATAACAATTACCAAATGATCTAGCAATTCCACTTCTAGGTATATATCCTAAAGAACTAAAGCAAGGTCCCAAAGAGATATGTGTATACCCATGTTCATAGCAGCATTATTCATAATAGCAACCAAAGTGTCTACTGATGAATAAAATGCATATGTGTGTATGTGTATATATGAACATATGTGTATGAACACATACTCAGCCTTAAAAATGAATTAAATTCTACCTAAGCTATGTGGATAAACTCACCAAAAATATATTTAAATCTACCTTTTAAAAATTTGACATACAATATTTGAACTTATTTACAGTATCGTATTTCAATACATGTGTACAGTGTGTAATGATCAAATCAGGGTAATTATCATTTCTATCGCCTCAAAAATTATCAATTCTGTGTGCTGGAACCTTCAAACTCTTCCAGTTATTTTGAAATGTATAATTAACTGTTGCAAAATATAAGTACCATATTGTGCTATATACCCATTAGAACCACAACCTTCCCTGTGTTTTGGTACCCACTATCTATCCTCTCTCTATTCCCCATCCTTTATCCCCTTTCTGGTTCTAGTGACTTCTATCTTACTCTGTACTTCTATGTGATTAACATTTTTAGCTTCCACAAATGAGTAAAAATATGCAGTACTTGTCTTTCTAAGCATGGCTTATTTCAGTTAACATAGTGCCCTCCCGTTTCAAATATGTTCCTACAAATGAAAGCATTTCAATCTTTTAATAGTTGAATGATATTCCATTGTGTTTACATACCAGCTTTTAAAATTGTTTCATTGGTTAACAGACATTTCATTTGATTTTATATCTTGTCTACTGTGAATAATACTGCAATAAACATGGGTACACAGGTATCTCTTTGGTAGAATGATTTCCATCTCCTTTGGTTATGTATTCAGTGGTTAGAATGTTCAATTATACAGTATTTGTACAGTGATATGCAAAAAACTTTTGGCTAAGACCAAAAAAACCAAAATTACACAAATAGAATTATAACAAACTAAAAAGTCTATGCACAGCAAAGGAAACAACCAACAGTTAAATGACCCCCTACAGAATGGGAGAAAACATTTGCAAAATATATTCATCCAAGAAAGGATATCCACAGTACATACCACTCAAACAATTCAACAAAAAAGAACAAATAAATCCAATTAAACCATGGACAAGTTATCTGAGTAGAAGAAATATGAGCAATCAACAAGTATACTAAAAAATGTTCAACATCATTAATCATTAAGGAAATGCAAATCAAAACCACAATAAGATTGTCATCTCACTCCAGTTAGAATAACCATTATTTTTAAAAATGCTGGTGAGGATACAGAGAAAGAAGAACTCATACATTTTGGTGGGAATGTAAATTAGTACAGTCATTATGGAAAACAGTATGGAGGTTTCTCAAAAATCTACCTCTTTTTTGTTTATTTTCAACTGAGAGAATTAATTGTATGCTAAACAATTTCTCTCAACCAAGTGAAATCTTAAGTCATTTTAAATTAGATTCAGTTTACTGAAATTTCTTTCCCAGGACACCGTTACTTGAATTGTATTAAAAAAAAATTCTCAAAGTCATTTGCACCTTTGAAAAATATCCATGAAAGTAACTGCACTATAATATACACTTTACATTTGCAATTATGTTTAATTTTGAGAAAAGTCTATGAAGCAGCTATTACCATCCCAATTTTTAAATCAGAATTTGAGCCTCAATAAGAAAAGTAACCTTAAGATTCTCCAACTGCTTCCTTAATGGCACATGGTATGATTCCAAAGGCTGTGCTTTTCTGACTACATTCCATTGCCACCCTCAGTCCTGCACCACCTTATTCTCTGTTATCTGTCAGAAATAGAGTTATCTTTGAGGTGAATGATAGAGATCACTTAACTCACACTCTTCATGTTGTATATGAATGTACTAGAATCAAAGAGGTGAAATGACTTGTCTTAGGACATATATAATAAAGTCTAAGTACACTCTATAATATTATCAACATGAAGAAAAAAGATACTAGGAATAATATTCTATAGTCAGAACTTTTTAAATAAAATACATATTATAGTTGTAAAAAATTTTAGGACCTTACTTTATTAGCATAATTGACTTCAAAGTCTCTTCATCTACTAATGAATGTGATATGTTTTAGTGGTCTAAAATGAAGAAAAATGAATGAATGATTAATGCTATTAAAATAAAGGAAGGTAAATTTCTATGACTAAAGCAATATAAAGAAAGCCTACAAGAGTGGAAACCACAAGAGACAGTCATATCTGAATATAAATCAAATTAAAAATAACTTGGCTGACAGCAATAGAATTTGGCTCAATATATTTCAAAAAGGAAAAAAGATCATGCTAGAATTGTTCAAAAGGAGTACTCATTAGATCAACATACTCACCTTCCTCCCTCTGTTAATTTAAAGTTAACCTAGCACCTGTACTCTTATCTTCTCCTTTTCTCACTAGGACACATAGAATGCCTGTTTATCTATAAGATTTTTACAAGAATATACTTATCTAACAAATATAGAATACCAATGAGTTTATATTTAAGAACCTTTTCTCTCTTCCTAACAGGCTCTGATACTATCAGTAGGAGACTGTTTAACAGGCAGGAGACTTCCTTAGTAAACAGAGTAGTACTTTTAAATTCTAGGAAATGGGAAAGAATCTGAAGATTCTGAATGCATAAATAAAAAAACATAAGGAGGATAATGCACAACAATACAAGTCATCAGTTAATACAGTGCAGTAAGCTGATATTTAATCTCTGTGAATTTAACTGACTCACATGTATGAATTTACTTATAACATTTCTAACAGAAATAGATAAAATAATTCAGGCAATTAAGTTCACTGTTGTCCTGAATAAGTGTAAACCACAGAGTGATTATGAGTGAAAAAAGTCAATTTGCTATTTCCTCAGTCAATGCATGCCAAGGTTTCCAGGGTCTTACATGTGCTAAAGACTATTCCAATTGTTAAAAGACACATATATGTATTCCAAATATTTATTTAAAGTAATTGCAAACTGTTTCAACAAACTGTTAAAAAAATAATATGGCTGTCATGGACTTATTCAGAAATATTATGTTGGGAATCAACATATACTTTTCCTAAGGGACACCCTCCCCCTCTCAAGAATAGCCTGTCTCTATGTTCTAAGAAGTTTATCACCTTCTGCAGGTCAATCAAAATCTCAGTTGACCTGTCACCTACTTGAACTTTCAGTAGGTATGGTCTACAAAAATTCAGTAAAGATTCCTTTTTACCACCTAAAACTCTCTATATCTCTAGTACTATAAGTACTCCATATCACCCAGAAAGCCCCACTAGGAAAAAAAAAACAGGAATGATTCTCAATCTAATCCTTTATAAAGGTCATTCTTTCTCTACTTATACCAGGAAAGTAAATTTAAAAAAAAATTGCCTACCCTCAGGAAAGGCTATCAAATCAAAGTATTTAAAAAATAAGATAATACCATAAAAACTGTGAAAATAGGGTTTGACAATCCAGAGACCTCACTTAAGACAGGTGGCAAAGTCATCACCATGGAAACACAGTGGCTACTTAGTTATTTTCAGTCCTTCTGGACCAATTAAAAAAGTGACTCACTTATTAACTTGAATAGTCCAAAGAGACAAAATATAAAATCACACAGAATAATATATTTTGGCACATTTTAATTGGTGAGTAAATGTTCTTAATTATCATTATCTTCTGGATCATTTTAACATGGTAGAATCAAGTATAGTGTTACAATCTGTGCCCTACACCTATCAAGACCCTCAACTTTATTCTTACCCACTCAGAAAGATGGTGGTGGCACTTGCAGGAAAAACAATGAGGTAGCACAGCTGCCTGCAAATTTTATATAATATCATTAATTAATTAGATGTCTCTTCAGTCTCCAAATGGTCCCTGTCACACACTCACTGGCCCAAGACAACTTAAAAGTTTACTTTTTCACTCATGAGAAATGTTTATCATTTTTAGGCATTACTAAGAAATAAAGTCACATTTTACATTTTAATTTTTATTTTAGAATTGTTCTTTTTTTATTTGTTCTTTTTAGATAATACATGACAGTGGTGTTATTTTGACATATTATACATACATACATATATATCATAGCTATAGATAACTCAGTCTCAATTCTAATAACCAGGTTGCAAAACACAATGTTGTACCACTGAACATTTTTTTTCTAGGAGCAAACTATTGTACAACCCACCAAGCCACTATCCGACTCTTCTTTAAGATCGTATATTCTGGGGCAGAGGATAAAGCTCAGTTGGTACAGTGCTTGCCTATAAAGCACAAGACCCTGGGGTTCAATACCGAGCACAGCAAAAAAAAAAAAAAAAAAAAAAAAAAAATAGTATATTCCTAAAAACTATTTTGTAGAATGATTTGTGTTCTCAATACAGTGTTAAAAGTACAGCATTTCAAATTCAATTAACATTAACATTAGATGCCCACTATGTGAGACTACCATAGGTATTTCACAGACTTTGTCTCATTTAATTCTATCAATAACCCTATGAGGCAAATATTAATAGCTACATTTTCAAATTGGAAAATTTGTCACAGAAAGATTCAGATTCTTAACCAAAGTTGACAAATTTACACTCAATCTTCTCACTTCTCACCATTGTTCATTCTATTATGTTAGACTAAGTCTCAGCACCATATATAAAGAAATAAAGGTCCACCAAAAACTAAAAAAATGTTTTACAAAATGTGTTTTCTATAAATTATACAGTCTCAGGTATACTGTTATAGCAGCACAAAAGGACTGAGACAAGGCTATTTCTACATTTTAGCTATTATGAATAATGCTTCTATGAATATTCATATTTAGGGGCTTGTTTGACTCCCTGGTTTTAGTTATTCTGTGGTATATACCTAGAAGTATACAGGATCATATGGTAATTCTGTGCTTAAAATTTTAGGAATTAGTAAACTTTTCACAGCTGAAATTCTAGTTTACTTCCCTACCAGCAATGAGTAAGACCCTACTTTCTCTACATCCTTGCCAATTTTGATTTTTTTTAAACCATAGCCATCATAGTTATGATTTTGTTTGCATTTCCCTAATAATTTATGATGTTGAATAACTTTTCCTGTGTTTACTGTCCATTTGTATATCTTGGTTGAGAGAAATTCTTATCCAAGTCCTTAGTCCATTTTTTAAAATTAGGTTGTCTTTATGCTGTTTAGTTGTTAGAGTTCTTTAAATATTCTAGATACAAATTCCTTACCAGAAAATATTTTCTCCCATTCTGTAGACTGTCTTTTCACTTTCTTGATACTGCTCTTTGATGCACAAAAATTTTTCATTTTGACCAAGTTCTATTTATACATTCTCTTTTGTTGCTGATCTTGTATTAAGAATCATTGTCAAAACCATCTAAGACATCTTTTGGTTAGAACATTCCATAAAACTTTACTAATTCCATAAATAAATTTGTACCTGGACAATTTCATTTGTTTTATGGTTGAGAATTTTGAACATGTTATGTTAGAACATATACTGCATTGCCTTCACTAAAAAAGTGGCAGCATTTAAAATTTGGGTATTATTTTCTTCTAAGATGGATGGCTTGGATCTTTATAATATAATGCTATATGGAGGAAGAAAATTAGTATGTAATGGATGATTTGGAAAAATATATATCAATTAAATATGTCATTCAAAATGATACCTCTAAGTAAGATGACAGGTAAATTTTTCTTTCTTGCATTTTTTATTTTTCTACAATATAAATAACTTGTGTGAACTTAGAATATAAATATAAAAGAATTTTTGAAAAACTAAAACTAAGATACCTTAAAAATGAAATTTGTAAACAAGAATTACTTTCTACATTCATTTACTATTATATTTCATCTACATCCAATATATGTAATTTGTCAACTATATGCTTTGATTAGTCAATCCCAATAATCACAATTATAGAGTTTCACTGATGTTATAATAGCACAGTTATTGAATATAAGTAAAATTTATATATATTCTGATAATGCCAACCTACTTATTAAAACTTAAAATATTGTATTTTAAAAATTTTTTCTAGTTTGTTACTTCATTGATTAAGGAATCAAAATTTTATGAAACAAGTTAGCAAAAATTAATTATATTAGTTCTGTTTCTTCTCTTTGCTAGTAGAAAAGAGTGGAACAATTGGAAGATTAAAGGATAATGTTGCTTCATAAACTCTATTCCAAACCTTTTGTTTATCTATTGCTCTAGTTAGGACAGTTCCCACTGCCTAATGGGAATTACTTTTTGTCATATCATAAGTTGACTGAAATTAACTATTCTCTATACACTAACTGAACAGTTGCCTTCAGATCCTCAAATATGTCACCCAGATATAAATCAAAAACAGAATTGATGATGATGAGTTAATGCTAAATACAAACAAAGTCAAACCAGACTCCTAACAATTAGGCATCTTAGGATAACCAAATATCCACAAAAGAAGTTCAGTGATACAAGACTTGAGAATCTGAGTTTTATAATACACAAGTAGGAGATTTTTTTTTAAAGGTCGTAAACTTTTGGATCTAATTATTAGAGAAATTTGAGAAGATGTGAAAAACAAAGGCAAAGAGATCTGATTTGTGAACTTAGTACCGTAAAAAAATACTTTTCCTAATAACACAAAATAGTCAGCAGTTCTCATTTCAAATGTATGGTCACAAATTTCAAATTGTCAATCAGTTCAGCGACAGCAAAATACCTAAAATACTATGTTGTTAATTTTCCCAATATTCAACATACCTTTATACTTTCTCCTCATTTCTCAAACCAATTAGCCATTTCCACTCCTCCAACCTAATGACTATACTAAGAAAATAGAAATAATCAGTTAAAATTTTCCCTTCCTACCACCAAAACCACCTACATAACCATAACCTAAGATCTTCTTTCCCTACTAACATGAATAAAATGTCCTCATTCCCATCAAGTTCAGCTCTTCCATTTGTGTCTCTGGACTTCATATCTTTTCACTTTCCCATGGAATTTATATGCCTCAGTTTCTCCCCCACTAGATCTATGGCATCGGCATACAAACCTCCTCTAAATCTCCAGTCACTGGAGTCATAATTCCCCACATCAGCTGTCGTATTTTCTGGTTCTTGAAAGAATTACCTATATGATTGTTTCTACTTTCTCTCCCAATATTTGTTCCTTAATTTACTTCAATCAGGTTTCTCTCCTCCTCTCAATTTTAACTGAAATTACAAAAGTCCAGGTCAGATGAACAGAAAAGTTCATTTTACTAAATCTAACAGACATGTCTCCTTTTTCCTCCCTCACAGGTAGCATTCAATATTTCCCTTCAGCTTGAAACACTTCCATCTCCTTCCCACAAAATATTCATCAATGATGTCCATGTCACTAAGTTCTTTTTTGTTCTGTTTTTGTTTTTTATCATTATATAATGATTATAATGATATAATTATTATAAATTCAGGCTTTAGAATCTCACAACCTCGGTTAAAATCTTGACTCTATCACTTTTTAAATGAAATTTTGGAAAAGATGTCTAACCACTGAGTCTCATAAGGTTTCCCCATAAAGCTCATGTTTAATCAATGCAGGAATGTTCAGAAGTGAAAGATTAGGTTATGAGAGCTGTAACCTAATTCATTTTATAGATTAATAATTTGAATAGATTAATAGATGGTTGACTGTAGGCAGGTTAGGTATGGCTGAAGGAAGTAGGTCATTGTGAGCATGCTAATATATTTCTGTTTTGGTAACTACCATTATCAACTATCACTAGATTTTAAGCATTGTAAGATTCTAGGAGGTAGAAAAAAACAGTAAAGATTGTATCTGTTTCCCTATTTAGGAACCCTACAAAAATTTTAAACAGAATTTTATTAAAAAGATATTTTAACTTAAGTATTAGACCAGAGACCCTGTACCTACCAGAAGAAAAAGTAGGCCCAAATCTACATCATGTCACCTTAGGAAGTGACTTCCTTAATAAGACTCCTAAGGTGCAAGAAATAAAATCAAGAATCAATAAATGGGATGGAATCAAAAAAGCTTCCTCACAACAAAGGAAACAATCAAGAATACGAAGAGAGAGCCTACAGAATGGGAGAAAATATTTGCCAACTGCACCTCAGAGAGAATATTAATCTCCAGGATGTATAAAGAACTCAAAAAAACGTAATAAAATAAATAAATTAGTTAATTAAAAAAAAAACAACAACCCAATCAATAAATGGGCTAAAGATCTAAACAGACACTTCACAGAAGAAGAAATATTATCAGTCAACAAACAAAAAAATGTTCAACATCTCTAGCAATTAGAGAAATGCAAATTAAAACTACACTGAGATTTCATCTCACTCCAATCAGAATGGCAATTATCAAGAACATAAGCAACAATTAATGTTGGTGAGGGTGCGGGGAAAAAGGTACACTCATAGATTGTTGGTGGGACTGCAAACTGGTGCAACCACTATGGAGAGCAGTATGAAGATTCCTTAGAAAACTTAGAATGGAACCACCATTTGACCCAGTTATCCCACTCCTTGGTTTATACCTAAAAGGCTTAAAATCAGCATATTACAGTGACACAACCACACTAATGTTTATAGCAGCTCAATTCACAATAACTAAAGTATGTAACCAACCCAGGTGCCCTTCAACAGATGAATGAACAAAGAAAATGTGGTATATATATGTAATGTAGTATTACTCAGTCACAAAGAAAAATGAAATTATGGCATTTGCAGATAAACGAATGGAACTGGAGAATATCATGCTAAGTGAAATAAACCAATCCCAAAAAACCATAGGCCAAGAGTTTTCTTTGATATTCAGATGCTAATTCACAATGGGGGCGGGTAGGAAACAATAGAAGTACCTATAGAAGTACTTTGGATTAGACAAAGAGGAATGAAGGGATAGGAGGGTAAATGGGAATAGGAAAGATAGTAGAATAAATGGGACATTATTATCCTACGTGCATATAAGATTACATAACCAATGTAATTCTACACCATGTACAACCAGAAGAAAGAGAAGTTATACTCCATGTATGTACAATATGTCAAAATATATTCTATTACCATACATAACTAATTAGAACAAATAAAAAAAATTGACAGACGAAGATGGCGGACTAGGGGACAGACGAAGATGGCGGACTAGGGGGCGGCTGCATTTCACGTTGCTCCAGGACGTGAAAGAGGAGATTCAAAAGAGGAGATAGTGAGAGACTTGGGACCAACTCAAAGCCGCTGGGTGAGTCTCTCCCACTGGGGAGGCATCCCGGATGGGGCGGTAGCCCCGGAACACAGGGAACTTTGTGAAGTAGAGTTGCTCGGCGAGACGCCCCTCCCCCCACTGGAGCGGTAAACACGGACAACTGGGATCATCATAGAGCAGGTGGCTCAGCAGCGGGTCTCTTGGTCTAGGAGTGACTGCATCAGAGCCACAGGCGGTTGCCAGAGGAGGAGCTGCGTGGCGAGCTGTTTGAACTCAGAACGACCGCTCCAGAACACCGGGGGGTTGCCTGGAGGAAGAGGAGAAGTGTGGCAGGTCGCTTGGTCTACGAGTGACTACATCAGAGCCATAGGCGGTTGCCAGAGAGGGAGGCGAGTGGTGAGTTGACTGGACTAAAAGCGACCGCTCCTGAACACCGGTGGCCTGCCTGGAGGAGAAGTGTGGTGGGTCACTTGGTCTCGGAGCCACCGCTCCTGAACACCCGGGGGGCTACTCCGAGGAGGAGGAGGAGGAACAGGGCGGGTCACTTGGACTTGGAGTGACTGCCTAGGGCTATGGGCAGTTGGCGGGAGGAGGAGACGCGAAATGAATTGCTTGGGCTCCTAGTGACTGCGTCGGAACACCGGGTGGCTGTCCGGAGGAGGAGGTGTGTGGCGGGTCTCTGGGTCTCGGAGCTATTGTACGGGGCTCCAGGTGGCGGCTCAGAGGAGGGGCCGCATAGCCAGGCGATTAGGTGCAGAGCAGGGTCCCAGGACCTAGGCGGCTTCTTGCTGGAAGAGCCACACAGAGACAAGCTGAGGGGCAGAGCGAAGTTTCCAGGACTGCGGGCAGCTTCTCTGAGGAGGGGCAGCCTAAGGAGACTCGCCTGCGAAGGGTGAGGCTCCCAGGCCCAGGAGGTAGGTCCGGGCCCCTGGGAACATTGCAGAGGAAGACAGCCCAGCCCAGGCGGTAGTTGTAGATTGAGGGGAACCTCTAGGAGGGGAACTGAAAAGCGAGACGTCCCCACCGAGTGAGTCTTCCCTGCCGGGTGAGGTTTTCCCACAGGGACGGTAAAACCAGAGACACAGGCACAATCAGGACTTGCCTCAGCCTGCAGCCTAGTTCCCCGTTGGATGACCATTCGTCAACAAGTGGAGGCACCTCTACCCACTAGCAGGGAATATACGCCAACTGAGGGTCACCAACCCTAGAGAGGCAGCTTCTTCGTGGAGCTCCGCATTATCAACTTCCTCCAAGACTTCAGGCTACTGAAGGATAAGAGGGGATATACTAGCAATCTTCAGGGACATTATAAGTCAAAAGAGGAAATCTGCAATATCTTAAGTACCCACTGATTCCTGAACAATATGACAAAACAAGGGAAGAAAATGCCCCAAACAAATCTAGATGTTACATCAATAAAATCCAACGATAGCATGGCAGAAGAAATGACAGAAAGGGAGTTCAGAATGTACATAATTAAAATGATTAGGGAAGCAAACGATGAGATGAAAGAGCAAATGCAGGCATTGAATGATCGCACCAATCGACAGTTAAAAGAGCAAATACAAGAAGCAAAAGATCATTTCTATAAAGAGTTAGAGATATTGAAAAAAAACCAAACAGAAATCCTTGAAATGAAGGAAACAATAAAGCAAATTAAGAACTCCACAGAAAGCACAACTAATAGGATAGAACACCTGGAAGACAGAACCTCAGATATTGAAGACAAAATATTTAACCTTGAAAACAAAGTCCAGGACCAGGTGGGTTCTCAGCTGAGTTCTACAAAACCTTTAAAGAAGAGCTCATTCTAATACTCTGCAAAGTATTCCATGAAATAGAAGAGGAGGGAACCCTCCCAAACTCATTCTTTGAAGCCAATATTACCCTGATACCTAAACCAGACAGAGACACATCGAGGAAACAAAATTTCAGACCAATATCCTTAATGAACATCAACGCAAAAATTCTCAACAAAATTTTAGCAAATTGCATACAAAAACATATTAAAAAGATAGTGCACCATGAGCAAGTGAGTTTCATCCCAGGGATGCAAGGTTGGTTCAACATCAGGAAATCAATAAATGTAATTCACCATATCAATAGACTTAAAGTCAAGAATCACATGATTATTTCGATAGACAGAAAAAGCATTGGATAAAATACAGCACCCCTTCATGCTCAAAACACTAGAAAAAATAGGGATAGTAGGAACATATCTCAAAGCTATCTATACTAAGCCCACCACCAACATTATTCTAAATAGAGAAAAACTGAAAGCATTCCCCCTAAAAATTGGAACAAGGCAGGAATGCCTCTTTCACCACTTCTTTTTAACACTGTCCTCAAAACTCTAGCCAGAGCAATTAAACAGACCAAAGAAATTAAAAGGCTACGAATAGGAAAAGAAGAACTCAAACTATCTCTATTTGCTGATGACATGATTCTATATTTAGAGGTGCTGAAAAATTCCACCAGAAAACTTCTAGAATTCAGCAAAGTAGCAGGATATAAAATCAACACTCATAAATCTAGTGCATTTCTATTCATAAGTGATGAATCCTCTGAAAGAGAAATTAGGAAAACTACCCTATTCACAATAACCTCAAAAAAAATAAAATACTTGGGAATCAATCTAACAAAAGAGGTGAAAGACCTCTACAATGAGAACTACAGAACACTAAAGAAAACCTTAGAAGATGGAAAGATCTCCCATGTTCTTGGATAGGCAGAATTAATATTGTCAAAAAGGCCATACTACTAAAAGCGCTATACAAATTCAATGCAATTCCAATTAAAATCCCAATGTTGTATCTCACAGAAATAGAGAATCAATCATGAAATTCATTTGGATGAAGAAGAGACCCAGAATAGCTAAAGCAATCCTTAGCAGGAAGAGCGAAGCAGAAGGCATCACAATACCAGAACTTCAACTATACTACAGAACAATAATAACAAAAACAGCATGGTATTTGCACCAAAATAGACAGTTAGACCAATGGTACAGAATAGAAGACACAGAGACAAACCCATATAAATACAGTTATCTCATACTAGACAAAGATGCCAGAAACATACAATGGAGAAAAGATGGCCTCTTCAACAAATGGTGCTGGGAAAACTGGAAATCCATATGCAGCAAAATGAAACTAAACCCCTATCTCTCACCCTGCACAAAACTCAACTCAAATGGATCAAGGTCTTAGGAGTTAGACCAGAGACCCTGCATCTAACAGAAGAAAAAGTAGGTCCAAATCTTCATCATGTTGACTTAAGACCAGATTTCTAACATGACTCCCAAAGCACAAGAAATAAAAGCAAGAATCAATAATAGGGATAGATTCAAACTAAAAAGTCCTTTCTCAGCAAAGGAAACTATCAGCAATGTCAAGCAAGAGCCTACAGAGTGGGAGTAAAATCTTTGCCACAAACACTTCAGATAGAGCACTAATCTACAGAATCTATGAAGAACTCAAAAAACTTTTGCACCAAAAATATAAACCCAATCAATAAATGGGTTAAGGAAATGAACAGACACTTCACAGAAGATCTATAAGCAATCAATTGATATATGAAAAAATGTTCAACATCTGTAGTAATAAGATAAATACAAATCAAAACTACCCTAAGATTTCATCTCACCTCAATTAGAATGCCTATTATCTAGAATACAAGCAACAATAGGTGTTGGCAAGGATGTGGGGGAAAAGGTACACTCATACATGGCTGGTGGGGTTGCAAATTGGTGCAGCCACTCTGGAAAGCAGTATAGAGATTCCTTCGAAAATTTAGAATGGAACCACCATTTGACCCAGCTATCTCACTCCTTGGCCTATACCCAAAGGACTTAAAATCAGCATACCACAGTGACACAGCTACATCAATGTTTACAGCAGCTCAATTCACAATAGCTAGATGTGGAACCAACCTAATTGCCCTTCAGCAGAGGAATGGATTTAAAAAAAAAAAACTGTGGTATATATACATAATGGAATATTATTTAGTCAAAAAGAAGAATAAAATTATGGCATTTGCAGGTAAATTATGGAGTTGGAGAATATCATGCTAAGTGAGATAAGCCAATCCCAAAAGACCAAAGGCTGAATGATTTCTCTGATAAGTGAATGACGATATATAACAGGGGGTGGGAGGGAGGCAAAAATGGAAGATGGATGGATTGTATAGAGGAAAATGAGGAGTGGGGAGGAGGTGGAGGGAAGGAAAAATAACAGAATGAGACAAACATTATTACACTATGTACACAGATGATTACACAAATGGTGCGACTCTACTTCATGTACAACCAGAGAAAGAGTAGTAGTACCCCATTTGTGTACAATGAATCAAAATTTAAAAAAGAAAGACTAAAAGTAGATGAATAAAATTAATACTATTACAAAAATCATCACATCATTATTTCCCTAACTGCCTTCAGAAAATCTCTAATGAAAGCAAATGCATTTTTTTGGCCCAACTACTATGTCCAAGAGACATACTGCCTTTGTGTGGGTGGCCTGGATCTAAGGTCACATAGACAAGACCTGGATCACCTGAATCTTCTCTTGACTTTCAGACAACATGGCCCTCAGGGATACGTCAGGAACTGTAGAGAAAATAACCTCTTTCTCTTCAATCCCTCCTTCAATTACTCTTCTTCCTCTTATTCCCCGCTTCATTTCCTTCTTTGCCATTAGCTAGAAATTGATATGCGTCCTTTTTGAGAAGGCAGTTTGTAGTTATCTTAGTCCCAGAGAATATGCTAACACATACCCCTCATCCTTCTTAGCAGGCTGAGGAATGAGTATGCTTTCAGATGTCTCCTCTTTAACCTTCTCTTCATGGTGCAACCCTTTGGAGGTTACTCAGATCAGGTAACTTTCTCTGTGAAGCTCAACTCTCCAAGGTTAGTAGATGAGGACTAAGAATAAAATCTTTATCTTCGAAAATGAGAAATAAAATGGAGAGAGGCTATCTGTTCACCAAATTGCTGTCCTGAGCAGTGTTCAATAGAGCATCAGTGTTGCTATGAGACCAGCTACCACTAAGGCCTCAACAGTGTATTTTGACCTATTGATGACATCAGCATAGTCCAGTGTTCACAGTACTGCAGTTTTTAAAGCCCATCACCTAAGGTGTTAAAATTTATACACTGGAAATTCTAACATGAACTTGATCTCTCATACATTGCACTTGATATCAAAATTAGAGAGATGATATGGAATATGTAAAGGAAATTCTGTGTCTCGAGATACTGCATTCCTCAGTCTGCTCAGTGGTGAGGATATGGCAGTGCCAGAGAGGGTCACTCTCAGAACCATGCTTGCCTCATAGGAAAAGTAAAAGCTATATATCATTGTTACAGTTATATTATATGTAAATATAGGTGAGAGGCCTGCTGGAATGTAGGTGTGGCTTGAGAACATCTTCATTCATATACTCCTAGCTGTTATTGAATTTCCCCTGCTCCTGGCAACAGTCCCCTGTATCTTAACAGCCAGACTTATCTCTTCTGTCACTCTTCCTTATCATATTCACATTGGTTGGAAGAAGACAACCTGGGCTTCACCAAACTTAGCCTTTCTCAGGAATTCAATTCTGATCAAGCCTGAATGTCTCACTCTTCGGTATTCTGACCCAAGGCCCAGTCCATCTTCTGGAAACATGTAGGATGAAATCAGTAATGGGACAAGGCAGGGGAGAGGGGAGGGAAAAGGGAAATATTATGGAATGATATTGGTCAAATTATATTGTTATATTGTTTGTATATATGAGTATGTAACAATGAATCCCACCATTATGTACAACTATAGTGTATGGAAAAAATTTTTTAAAAATACAAAATAGGGCTGGGAATGTGGCTCAGTGGTTGAGTGCCCCTGAGTTCAATCTCCAGTACCAGAAAAAAAAAAAAAAAAAAAAAACCCTATGTAAACAAATAGAAGAGCCGTAGGGTAGAAATAGAGGAACAGGGAAAGGGAAGAGAGGAGAGAAAGAGGAAGTACTAGAGACTAAAATGAAGCAAATTATATTCCATGCATGTATGATTATGTCAAAATGAATCCCACTACTATAACTATAATGCAGTAATAAAAACATTTTTATTTATTTTTTAATTTTTTTTATTTTCTACAGATTGCATTTTGATTCATTTTACACAAATGGGGTACATCATTTCATTTCTATGGTTGTGCACAATGTAGATTCATACCATTCACATAATCATACATGTACATAGGGTAATGATGGAAAGCAGTATGGAGAATCCTCAGAAAACTTGGAATGAACCCATCTTTTGACCCAGTTTTAAAATTAGCATACTACAGTAATGCAGCCACATCAATATTTATAGCAGCTCAATTCACAATAACTAGACTGTAGAACCAACCAAGATGCCCTTCAACAGATGAATGGATAAAGAAACTGTGGTATATATACACAATGGAATATTATTCAGCCATAAAGAAGAAGACTATTATGGCATTTGCAGATAAAAGGATGGAATTGGAGAATATCATGCTAAGTGAAATAAGCCAATTCCAAAAAACCAAAGGCCAAATGTTTTCCTTGATAAGTGGATGATGATATATAATGGGGGTGGAGAGGTAGGGGGTGAGAGAAGAATGGAGGAACTTTAGATTATGTAGAAGGAAATGAGAGGGAGTAGGGTATGAAAGATGGTGGAATAAAAACATTTTTAAAATTAAAAGTAGGACTACCATATGACCCACAAATCTCATTTTATATATGTGTGTATATATGTGTATAAAATAAAATTGGTATTGTGAAGAGATATTTGTATCCCTATGTTCACTGCAGCATTAATTACAAAAGCCAAGATTTGAAAACAAACTATCAACAAATGAACAACTAAAGAAATTGTGGGGTGTATATGTTTACATACATAAACATACATATACAAAACAGATACCGCCATTTGTGACAACATGGGTGAAACATGTTAAATGAAATGAACCAAACACAGAAAGAAAAATACTGTATTATCTCACTAATAAGTGGAACTTAAAAGTTTTTTGAAATAAAATAACAAGCCTAACACAGAGAAAAAGAAACACCTGGGGTGAAGAGGAGGAGGAAACAGGGAGAAATAGATCAAAGAATTTGCTATTTACTATTATTTGCTATCATGCAGGATAAATAAGTATAGAGATTGAATTTATAGCATGAAGACTATAGTTAATAATACTGTATTATATACTATAAATTTGCTAAGAGAATAGGTTTTAGGTGCTTTAGGACACATTCATAAAAGGTAACTATGAATAATGATGGCTGAGTTAATTTGCTTAAGCACAATAATCATTTTACTTTATATATTTACAAACAAATTTGCATGCTGGACACCTTAAATATATACAACTTAAAAAGCTATCTAGCCGTGTTAAATATGTGAGAGGGTAATTTTTTTTTTCTTATTTAAAATGTGTCCCATCAGTTGGATTATCTTGTTTGTATGATTAAGGGTGAGAAAGTATCCCTTAGTGTGATTTATGTTAATAAAGATACTATACAGGATACAATAAAAATACATTGGGCTGGACATGGTGGCACACACCTATAATCCCAGCAACTTGGGAGGCTGAGGCAGGAGGATCAAAAGTTCAAGGCCAGCATCAGCAACTTAGCAAGGGCCTAAGCAACTTACTAAAACCCTGTCTCAAAATAAAAAGTAAAAAAAGCTGGGGATGTGGCTCACTGGTTAAGCAACCCTGGGTTTTTCCCCTAGTATCAAAAACAAACAAATATTTCAAAATATTTTAAATTTCTATAATTCTATAATAAGAGTTTATGATTTAATTAGCATACATACTTTCTGAGACATCTATTTTAAATAAATCTGAATGTATTTTTCTTTTCAAGCAATATAGCCTATTTCTTTGTTCAATGACGTAATATAGGCCTTTGTTAATAAATGTAGACTCAATAGAACTGATATCATATATTACTTTATTTCCTATATAAGAGTACATAAGTATCTCTGACTAAAAGTGTAAAATTTTTTCACCTTAATCAAATAAAAAGAGGAAATGAAATTTAGAATCCAAATAACTCTAATTTAAGAAAAAGGATAACAAAACTTCATATTTTATAATGTATTCCACATCTTGAAATGTTATCATATTATGAAATCATATTGAAATGAAATCATATTATAGGATCAAGTACTAAATTATTAAATAAGTAAAATAATAGAGTACCCTACCAATGAAGATAACATAGGACTCTGAAATACACCTAATAAATAATCTAATAACAAACCTGGAAAAATTATTTAACCTATTTCTTCCACTGCTCCATTTATAAAATAAAGATAATAATAATTCACACCTGAAAAGGATATTCTAAGCATCAAGAGATAATATCAAGTCTAGCACTAAGTAAACAGAAGAAAGTTCCCTTTTTCATTCTTAATAAAATGCATTATACATTTGGAAATAAAATGAAGATCTCTACCTCAGAAACTGGTATTAAGAGACCTACATTTACTCAAAGTCATAATTAGTTGTTCAAAACCTAAGTATAATCTGGTATAGCATTAAGATAAATGAAAGCACTCATCCATCAAGGTAATTTTATCCCAGTTGTTGCAAAAGAAAAAAAACCAGAATGAAACAAGAATTCTTTCTTAAAAGATATACAATAAATTGTTAAATCCTTATATATTAACAAAATATGATTGCCTATGATAGTACAATGACAAGAGAAATGAAATAAGATTAAGAGCAAAATCTAAATATTTTAATGTTTTTAGAATATTCAAAGTTAAAGTACTGATGTCATTCAAAATTAGCAATATTTGTTACATTTGACAAAGATGTTCTCCATAAACTAAAAAGAAAAATATTTCAACAGACTACAATTAACTTGGAACTAGTTAAACTATAATCTAATAGAGCCATTCGATTTTCTTGGGGGTTATTTTATTCCCTTTTCTCATAAAGAAAATACCATAAGTGACAAAATGTAACAAAAAAGTCAATAGCATAGAAGGCTTTTTTTTTTATTTCATTTTGGCAAATGATCACATATAAATTAACAAAAGCTGAACCATGATGATTTCATTTATTTGCTCTATACACATCTGATTAATAGGCATTAATTCTGTTGATAGAACCAAGAGAACTCTATTGTTATATACAGATTAGAAATGTAAACACTTTGCATTTCCCATAACTACTGACTTCACAAATTATTTTGAATGTTATTTCAAATAACACTGAATGCCAGGAAAGGTTAGGTAAGCAAAGCGCTCTACTGCCCTCTAATGAAATAAACCAAAAAAAAAAAAAAAAAAAAAAAAAAAGGAAAAGAAAAGAACAGAAAAAAAAACCTTCAGAAAACTTGTTTTGAAGTATCTAGAGAACAAGAAAATAATCTTACTTTGCAAAAATGCAGTAGACAAACACTAAGACAATTAACTGAAAACAACCTGAAAATATATCAAAAAAATGTAGGAAAGCTACAATCACTCAATTTCATGATAAAATTAGTAGCAAAACAGGAAAGCCTTGAGACATAAATGTTCTAAAAGAAAGGAGAACACAGTCAAACAATGTTATCTAGTATGATAGCAATTAAAACTTCATTGCAGGCTACATTTTTCATGTGCATGTTGGAAGTGAAAATGAAAAGAGCTCCTCAGAAACCACTCTTCAGTGAATTACAGTAAGTTTTCAGGTCAACAGCTCAAAAGTAAACAATATCAATATACTTTCTTACAATTTACCTTTACTCTAATACTCTCTAAAGTATTTTAATATAAGCATATTTTTGGGATAACAACTCTAAATTTAAAAGAGTTTTACCTAATGCTTCCTGTCTTAAACATGAATTTGGTATTTTATAGTACTCTGCATCATAAACTAAGCAGTATTAACTTTTTAATCTTCCTTTTTAACAATCTTAGTTTGCAAAATATCCTCCATACCTGTGTTCCTTTTACTTAATATTCCAATCTGCCAATAATTCTAAATTCTCATTTCTGCACAGAGCAAATTTTGTGGTTTAGATTGTGTCCCCAAAAACCTCATGTGTGAGATAGTATAAGAACATTCAGAGGTGAAATGATTGGGTTATGAGACCTTTACCTAACCAGGGCATTAATCTACCTGAATGAATTAAATGGATGTTAACTGTAGGAAGGTAGGATGTGGTTGGAGGAGGTGCACTGGAAGTGCGCCTTTGGGGTTTATATTTTATCCCTGTTGAGCAGAACTGTCTCTGATTCCTAACTGTCATATCCTGAGTTGCTTCCCTCCTCCACACCCTTCTGTCATGATGTTGTGCCTCACCTTGGGCCCAGAACAATGGATCTGGCCATCTATGGACTGAGAGCTCTGAAACCATGAGCCCCAAATGAACTTTTCTTCCTCTAAAATTCTAGATAGGAGTTTACTGAGAGAAACAGGAATAGTATTTACTGTCCTTTATAGATAGGTCATATAGCATTAGAGGTGGCATGTTTTTGTTCAGATTGACAGTGTCTGTTGTTCAGGAGATAGAAATAACAAGAACCAAATACACACAATGTCACAGAAGAGAGAGGGAATACAGACAAGAAGTCACTGAAGTCTATGTACAAGATGAAAAACACTTATCCTGTATATTTGGGTGCTGCTGTTCTTCTGTGTCTGTAAATGAAAATGGTGCTGTAGCACTACAAATTATAAGGCTAATGAATGTGCATATGTATTAATATTCATTCAAAATTTCAAAATAGCAACACACAAAGAAACATAAAATGTACTCAAAGCCCATATCTCAAATGAGTTGGGTTTCACATCTGTATTGACTTCCTGAATAATATGAATTTAAAATATGGCTGTTCTATTACAAGCATTACTCATTCATTCTCTCTGTCTAAAAATATAACAGATACATAGGCATATTGTGAGGCTATAATAAAAGAGTAGGGAGGACTGGAGCATCCCAAAGTCAAGCACTGCCAAAGTCATGCTGTTTAAAGTATCTCCAATATGTGGTCAAAACAGCATATTTCTAATCTATAAATTGCTGCTTCTAGCAATTTATACTTGGACTTAATATACTGTGGTCATAAGGAATAAAACAGAAGATACATGTCACTCTGAGTATGTTTGTACATACATATGTATGTGTTCCATTCATAGAATAGTCCAGCTTACACCAGTGAGTTCCAGAAAATTTTCCTAAATTTAAAGGAATGCCCCCTAGTTCCTAGAAGAAAAAGGGATTTTGCAGACTCTCCTTTCCCTCCCAAACTCAGTAAGCATAAATATTAAAAATATGATCAAGAAAAAAAGGGAGTGAAAATCAAGAAATGGGAAAAGAGAAAGTAATAATGAAATTTCATTAGGAAATAAATTTAGTGAGAACTTTGGTCCAAAACAAAAGTATTTATTTATTTATTTATTTATTTATTTATTTAAGCCCTCAAAAGTTTTATTGATGATGATGTTAGCAGCCAGCCCTGACTGAGCATTTACCATAATAGCAAGCATTGGACAAAGCACTTTACATACACTAGGCATTTAATCTTTATAAAAATTCTATGTAATAGAAACAATTATCCTCATTTTATAAGTTTAGAAACTGAGACTATAAAGATTAAGTACCATAACCAAGATTACACCACTCCTAACTTGCATAATACACCAGTCAATTTGATATTACTTGCAGTGAAAACATGTGAAATGAAATGGCATTTTTGAAACACTGCAATAAACTAATAAATTACATATAAGATGTAAATTGCATAAAATTTTGTAATTATGTAACTTAGATTAGCCCCTGGTCCCAGTTTTTTAAAGACAGATATGTGCATGATGTAATAAACAATTGTGAAAGATGTAATAATATTGCCAAAGAATGTTGTAATAAACATTGCCAAAGAAGTACCATTTCCATCCTTCAATGGCCATTATAAATGCAGTTATTCTCTGATCACATTCAGCCATGTAAACAATCTTTCCTTCCTCAGATCTTCCATAGCACTTCATTCTCAACTGTTTTATTTATCTTAAAATGAGATCATCTCATTCGACAAACAACAAACAATAGTTTCTCTACCATATGTATGCAGTTTAAAACATAAAATACTCAGCCATATCCACAAATAGCTAAAACATTAAAATTGTAATTTTATATGGTCTCCACCAAGTTTTTCCTTTGCAGAATTTAAAAGAAGACATTATAAAATGTTCATACAGTTCATTCTCAGGTGTCAGCACAAAAACAAAAATGTTTTTACAAAAAAGTAACTTTCAAGATAGGCTACTTCTTCAGATACATAAAGAAGTGATATTTAAATCCAATACCAAAACCTGCCACAAATAAAGATCTGTCAATGTAGTAATCCTTATTTAATTTACCTGATTCATGTTTAAATTTTAAATCCAAAGAGCAAAGACTCTGCTACCAATAAAGTATAAGACCTAACAAAAAAAAAAATACATCCTATTTCAAAGGGATACCATTTCTTACCTTTGAATCTTCATTGCTCACTCCTAGCTGTAACACGGCTTGCGGAGATTTTAGTTTTGCTTGAGCAGAGTGAGCCATTTGAAGGTTAAGCTGCCATCCAACTGTCTCTAGCTATAAAAGACAAGTGTAGATTGGAATCAGATGGTACAGAAGGAACAAAACAGTCAACTTTAAGTAAATTTCTACTTAGCAGGAATGAACACAGATAGCCTAGTCTTCATGGAAAGTCAGTTCCAGGGCTCCTTTAACCTGTACACTCTGCAAATTCTCCCTTTGGGCTCATTAGACTGGCCTCTTGCCATGCCTGTCAAATTCAACAGTAAAAGTGATCTCTAAGTACACTCTATTCTAAAAATAAAAATTCTAAGCAATGAAGTACACAAAAAGAGAAAATGGCTTTTTGAGGTATATTTTTATTTTGAAAGATCATTTTAAAAGCTAGTATTTTTAAATGGTTCCAAATTTCAAGTAGTAAACAGCATTTGTTGTCAAAAATCCTTTAATGACTTCCCATTATTTTTCAAAAATCTTTATATTAGGTAGAACACAGGTAAAACTTTCCTTCCTCTCTCCCTCCCTGTTTCCTTTCCTTCCTTCATTTTAATGTAGAGAAAAACTGAAGTACTATGTGATGGTGAGAGGTTCACACCTTTAGACACAGTGAGAATGGAATAGAGCCTGGCAATGAACTGATATCTACCTGTCACCAGGTGGTACCTAATAGATTATCATACTTTACAAAGTAATCTTAACTTACTATGGTTCCATTATGATGAAAATTAACTACAACAATTCCTTTGAATTCATTAATGCAGCCAAACAATTTAACCAGGTAAGGCTAAAATAGGAGAGCAGTTTAATTTTTCCTGTAAAATGTTAAGCAGCACAAAGGTGGTTTATGGAACCTGACTGATATTGGTTCTTCCTACCTCAAAAGTACATGGTTTTAGATTCAATTTCCTGCAAATCTCAAATATCAATATTAGGGAAGTTTTGTGAAATGCAATTATTATATGCCTTTGACAACATGACCCTGATAATGGATTTAGCAAAATTACCTTGGCTATAATGAGTAAGAATGCCAGCTTCACAACAACTTTCACTTGACCAGAATACTAATCACTAAACTTGAAAGACTGCTCAACAGCTAGAATCACAGCAGTGACTCAAGGCCAAGTTGGAAAAGAGCAATGAAAGTATTATCTATGTGAGAGAGGATGTGATGAGAAAATAAAGATACAGTTCTGTTCTTTCTGGCACTTTTAGAGGTTATGGGTAAATGGGGGGAATAATTCATAATCCCTAATGAGTAAAAAATCAACTTAATGGTGCATGTTAAGGATCCTTACTATACTGGTCGTTAACACTGATTACAATAAGCACAGACTCTGATAAAAGCTGGTCACTATTTTCAATAGTCACATGCAACAGATCCTCTAATAAATATATCATATTAACTCTCATGCCTACAAGCATTTTGACATGTAATACCTTAACTGAAAAGCACCTTCTAGGTATTCATATAGACCTGTGGGACACTGTCTTGCTCTTACTTAACTGATCCTAACCCTATCTTTTAGGCATTTAACATAACTGATGAAAATAAATATTAAGTAAATAAATTTTAAAATGCCCCCATTGTGATCAGGCTTTAGTATTAATTAATATATGCTTAGACACTGCTGAAAGTTGGTGTGGGAGAATTTAAAAGAGCGCTGAACTTGAAGTTTATGCTTTGGGTCATGGTTAAGCTAATACTCACTAGCTATGTGTCCCTGGCTAAGTCTTAATCTATTTCAAGATCTCATTTTCCTCATGAAATAAAAATAAGTCTATAAGTCTATCTGAACTATCTACTTTTCTTATTTATTGGCAGTATCAAAATAGAAAATGCATATTCAGTAATATTGAAGCTTCAAAGCATTATAAATACAAAGCATCTTGGACATTTAACATTTGTATAGCACCTTTCAAATATTTTTCAAATATCTTCCAAAATTCATGACCCAGTTCAGATACTATCATCCATCTCTTTCTAGACTACCACAGATAATCTTCTAACTGGGTTACTTGCCTCCTATCTAACACCATATTCCATTTTCCTTCTTAAAATTCTCTATTAGCTCTTTATTACCTACAATATAAAATTCAAACTCTTAAATCCTACATGTTCTACAAAGCCCCTGAAAATGCAATGCCTAAATACCTCTCCAGTCCTACGCTCTAGCATAGCTTACTAATCATCTATCATCTGCCACACCAAACCAAGTGTGATTCCCAGAGCATACTATGTGACTTCCTATTTACTATTGGTCCAATGTCATTTCCTCTATAATTTTTCCCTTTTCCTTCTCTCTGTAGTTGCCACTCTGCACTCTCAGTACTCTGGTACATTCTCTATTAACACTTAGACCACTATATCCCAATTATTTGCCTACATGTTTACATCTTCAGGGTAGACTGTGACAAGGCTGGACTCTAAATCACCTTTATATCCCTGTGACCTCAAGAACGCCTGACAGAGTCAAAACTAAGTTCTTCTCAAATAAGTGACTGAGCACATTAACATACATGTGTTTTCAAGGAAGATTATTTACCTAAAAGTGAATGGCAGAAAGGGGAGTAAAAAAGCAGTTCTATTTCCAGTTGCATATGGTTTTGTAATAAGTCAGAACTGCAACCTACATTTTGGTTGATTCTTTATATATACTCATACACTCACATACACAATTAATTTTGGTATCTAAAGATCAAAGCATGCCCAGAAACACTTTTTATAATGAGTAAACACTACCCTATAGTGGTTATTTGGGTTAGTAAGTAATAGTTAAAGACTATGGGCTGTGGAGAAGCAAACCTTAAACAAGTTAAGTGTTCACCTCTATGAGCCTCAATTTATTCATCTGCAAACTGGAAGTTAATCATACCTATCTCGCTAAGTTGTTGTAAAGGATCAAATGCTAAATTACCAGATATTGAGTTAGTGGCATCTCCTTTCACAACTTCTCTAATTCGATGTTCTTTTCAAACTATCCATTCTGTACCCAAATAGGTACATGTATATTTATAATATGAGTAAGAATAATCCTTCTCTGGTCATATTATACACTGTCATTTTGAAAATACAACCTAGAACCTATATCATCAATGCAAGAAACTAAGCATTTTGGTATTGGAACTTAAACAAACATATAATGTAAACTGAAGTATTCATAATATTATATCAATTATATTCCTTTTAGAAAATAAAAGGCAACAGGTCATCTGACAAAAATTTAAAACTTTAAAAATCACTAATTAGGGAGAGGTTCAGAATGGTCATTCTACAAACCTCACACTAAGACTTTGTTTGTTACTCATTCACCAAACTATTTAGGCATGGGGCTAGAAGAAATGACAAATCGGAGCCATCATTTAAATCATTAGGATCCCAGATCATTTGATAACCAGATGAAAGGTACAGAAATTATCTCAGAAAAATGCATACACATTTATAATTATATGCAACTTTGGAACACTCAAGCACCGCCCCGTCCCCAACACTAACCAAGTTAAGAACTTCAAGATTAGAGTTTCTCAGGATTTCAACTAACAATGAGAGTGACTGATATGACAGAGAAGCAGAATCAACAAATTCATAAACTGTATTCTTAGTACATGGATATAGAAAACTAGTAAGTTAACTCTGTTACTATTTGCCCTGCTTTATCTCCATAAGGCTTTTTACCACCTACCATACAAACACACATACATACATATTATTTGTTTGATGACTATCAGTCATTCTCTAAGCTCCTGAAGAACAGAGGATTTTTTGTCTTTTGTCTTAGTGCTGTATTCAGAGTACCCAGTAATAATGCCCAGGATACAGTAGAAACTATTTAGATATTGAATTGAAATGAATCAAAGAGTATATACAAGCAAAGGTTAATTTTTAAGAGTTGGGGTTAAAAGGGTTTTGGGTTGGCTCTCTTAATTTCCAAAGTCTTCTCTACTGAATTTTGTAATTCAGTAATGTAATGTCCACATGACACAATAATTTAAAAAAATAAGTAAAATTACCAAATTCATGTGTGGGTGTGTCACACATATACATACTCATGCATGAAGTTTCAAAATAAATTATCAATATTCAAAAACTTTAAAGAAGAGAGGTTACAGTAAAAATAACTAGAGGTATAAAATAACACTTAATGATTACATAAAGCAATAAGAAAAACAAAATTGTGGGCTGGGGATATAGCTCATTTGGTAGAGTGCTTGCCTCAAAACACAAGGTCCTGGGTTCAAATCCCAGCACTGCAAAAAGAAAAAAGAAAGAAAGAAAGAAAGAAAGAGAAGAAGAAAAACAAAATCAAACTCTTCACCAAAACTAGGAGACAAAACCAACAATGCTATGAAATAGGTATTCTTATTATCTTCATTTTATAGACTAAAACTATAAAACAAATGTAAACAATTGGTGAATCAAGGTTAAAGATAAATGGGGGTCCTTTATGTCATTATCACAACTTCAAAGTTTGAAATCACAACAAATTCCAAAGTATGAGAAGTTGATTCAAGTAAGAATCATCAGTGAATACTACAGCAAAGTAGGGGGAATCTGATGTGGAATTGAATATTTATATAGCCACTTGTGTAAATACATTACAACATCCATCCATAATTTATGTTACAAACAAAAAAAAAGTAATTTTTCAGTGGAGAAACCAAATACCACCTGACCCAAGAAATCAAAATTAAAATGACCAAAAGGTGGCAAATACTCAAGTGCCTCTAGATAAGATGTCTTGTGAAGGCCAAACGTTACTTAGGGAACAGTCTAACCAAGAAAAATGACCTACATTTGATTATGAAGAAATAGGAACATTAAAATTAATGAATATTCTATAAAAGAAGTGGTATGAATAAATACCCCAAAAATGTCCATGACTTAAAAGACAAAGAAAAAATAAGGAAAGAAGTAATTGCTTAGAAAATATTTTTATATCACTTGCCAAGTTCATAATAGGCACTGATGATACAAATATGAGCAAGATGGTCCTTTGGCCAAGATGAACATCTTATAGTATACTATTTAGTTATTCCTAAAAAATCATAATGAGAAACAAATATGACAGTCATACATATTTTAATTACATATGAAACAACAAAATCTAATGTAGAGGTTTTCCTTAAGTTAGCTAATCTTCATTTGCTTCTGTTTAAAATAAAAGTATATTCTATACACGATACATTTGTTATATTAAAATATTCAGCAACTATTTTAATGTACTATAATTTGTTTTATTATTTCAGATTCAAATTTAAATCATAGGGTCCTTATATGTGATCAATGTCATAGTCCTAAATGTCAGCAAAATAACATAAAATACATGTAAAATAAGGCACTAATATTTTTAATATTTTTCAACCCAAGACAAAGCTGCTAATATCATAGTTGTTAGGCACCTCACATTACTTCTTACTTGAAAATATTACTAAAACATTGGTTCAAAATATGACTTCATTCTCCCTCTCGTTTGCATGAAACAAATATTTAAGTTTAATATAAACTTAAATTTTCATAATTTCTTGGTAAACCACAATTTTCAGTTCATCCAAAAGATAATTAAAATGGCTCTAAATACTGACTCTTTAAAATTGGAAAATAATTTGTAAAGTTATCATCTAAATTTTAACTAGTAGCTCTCTAAGAAAATACAGCATTCATGCACTTATATGTTAAAAATGGTATACTACAAAAATAGTACGCATAAGACGGCTGTCCTGGCTATATTAATGTCAAATAAAGCAATCTTCATGTCAAAAACATTATTAAAGATAATTATTACAGGAATAATTATGCATATGTATATACTTTATAATACAGGAAGCAAAACTTAATAGTATTATAAAACAGTGTACATGAATGTTAGCAGCTGAGCCATATGGATCTCTAAAACATCTTCCAATGGTGGTGGTGGGAAGAAGGAAAATCAAAGGCAGAAGTTACAATTTTCTTTATCCAAATTTAAAGTGAAATATCTACTACTTTTTTCAGTACCATTAATATATGGGAGAGGAAGATTGCTTGAAGAAGCAAAAGGAAGAGGCATTCAGGTTGAACATCCTTAATATAGAAATCTAAAATCCAAATTGTTCCACAATCTGGTAATGTTTGAATGATGACATGATGTTTCCAAAGTTTTAGATTTTGGAGCATTTTGGATTACAGATTTTCAGATTACCAATACTCAACTGGTAAAGTCTTTGAAAATATTCCAAAATCTGAAAAACTATGAAATCTGGTCCCAAGCATTTCGGATAAGGGATACTCAACCTGTACTAAGAAGTAAGGATAATTTCAAGGGAAGCTAGGCAAAGACAAAGGTTAATAGAGCTTCAAGTCACGGGGCATGTTTCTTTAGATGTTTTGGGGCAAACAATCAGAGATAGAGGTAAATATCATATTGTTCAATAATCTAATCAATCAACCTCTAATCATCTTAAAAGACTAACATTTTTTTCAAGTCTTCTGAATGTGAACTTAACCAACATTTATGCATTTTTAATGAAATTTTTGAGTCTCCATAATAAGATTATGATTTGTTTTTTAATCAGTCAAATTTGTATTCAAATTCCAGGTTTACCACCATAATTTCACACTATTGTGAAAATTACTTATTCCTTATAATCTCAGTTCTAATTTAACTACTGCATTGGGTTTTTGTCAGCAATAACATGTGTAAAAGTACCAGCAAAGCATCTGACAAACAAAAGATTAAAAATACACTTTACTTTCCATTCCTTTTCACTTCAAGACCAGTGTTGATTATTTTCACAGTAATACACTGAAATCCTTTGAAGATCTTAAAATTTTTTTAAAAAAAGTAAAACAATATCTTTTCATGTTTACCTAATTTATTTCATAACCTGTTTTTCCCAGATGGTAAAACCTATAATAAAAATTGTGATCTCTCCAAAAGTATTTTAGCATACAAGTTGCTTCTCTTCTTGTGTATCTGATTCTAGGATTCAGTTCTAGACATACTGTAAGTCTTACATGAGTTTATTTCTCTTAAATGCCATTGCTGCAACAAATCTCGGAGTTCTATTCCCTATCTGTAACTACGTATCCCCTATCTATATGTCCCTGGTTTACTCCTTCAATGTATTAGCATCACCTCTGATTCTTGAAATGGAACTCATTTCTCTTTTACACACCTGTTTATCTTTTAAATCACAGGCTCGTTTACTTTCAAATATGTTGTATCAATTTGTTTGGGTATATCTCTTATGTAAACCCCAAAGGTGATTTTATTTTATGATCCTTTGGCCAAGAAATTTTAAGTAGGAGATTTGCTCATTTCTATTAATTTTGCTTTGTTTTGTTTTTTCACTGCTGGGGATCGAACCCAGGGCCTTGTGCATGCTAAGTAAGCACTCTACCACTGAGATATCCCCAGTCCTCATTTCTATGAATTGTTATAAAGATGTTTAATCTTTGTTCTGAATGATTTAAGTTTACATTTTTTGCTTTTTGTAACTGTTTCTAAATATCATTACATGCTATATATGCCATATATGCTATGTGTTACTTCTGATACATATAGAGAATTCTATGACCACATGGTATCAAACTAGAAATTAATAACAGAAAGACAACATAAAAATCCCAAAACATTTGAAAATAAAACAACATGCTTTCAAATAATCCATGAGTCAAAGAAAAAGTCTCAAGGGAAATCAAGATATACACTGAACTAATTAAAAGTGAAAACACAGTGTATTAAATTCTGTGAGAAACAACAATGCAGTTTTAAGAGGAAAATATAAGCACCAAATGACTACATCTAATAAAAGAAAATGTTTCCACTTCAAGACCCCATAACCAAGAAAAAAAAGTGAACCTCAACTGAACTCTCACACTTGATGCAAAAATTAAATGGGATCATGACACAAATAAAAACATAAAACTGCACAATTTTAGAAAAGAAAAAAAACACTAAACAAAAAGTTCCAAACAACTAAGGGCTAGGCAAAGAAGTTTTTAGGTTTGACAATTAAAGCAAAAACTATAAAAGGAAAAAATAGTACATTTGTCTTCAATAAAGTGAAAAATTTTTGCTCTGCAAATAATCTTATTAAGATGAGAACTCAACAGACTAGGAGAAAATACTTTCAAATAACATTTGTGACAAAGGATTAGTATCTAAAGTATATAAAGAGCTCTCAAACTCAACAAAAAATTCAATTAAGAATGTGCAAAAGACATGAAGAGTCATTTCACCAAAGAGAACATGCAGGTGGCAAATTAGCACAAGAAAAAATGTTGAACATCATCAATATCTGAGAAATGCAAATTGAAACCATGATGCGATATCAACACACACCTATGAGAACAGTTAAAATTAAAAAAATGACAACACAAAGATGACAAGGATATGGAAAAAGAAGGTACCTCAGACATTGTTGATGGGAATGCAAAATGATACAGCCACTCTAGAAAATATATTGGTAATTTCTAATAAAACTAAACTTACAACCACCACAGAACCCAATACTGCACTCCTAAACATTTACTCCAGAGATGATCACATAAAAACAGTACACAAATGTGTTTAACAACTTTATTTGTAAAAACAAAAACCTGGAAAAACTCAGATATCCCTCCAAGACTGATGTCTAAATAAACTAGTTTATATCCATACTATGGAATACCACTTAGCAATAAAAAGAAACTACTCCATACATATAATAAGAATCAATCTCCAGAGAATTATGGTGAGTAAAAAAGTTAATCCCAGAATATTACAAACTGTACTACTCCATTTATATAACATTCTTGAATGAGAAATCATGACTTCTCAACAATGTGTGTATAAAATAAGATTAAGCATTTTACACTTATCTAAAACAGAAATTTCCATTCTTTTCATCATATTGTATGATTATTTCCTCACCATTTACCAAAGGAAATAGGAAGAGACCACCAATTTCATTGGAAACAACATTTTATATACCAAAGCATAATACTGTAGCACAGATGTCTATACTTCAATTTTTGCCTTAATTTTTTTTAAAGAAAATGATGTAGAGTATGAAGAAGGTACTTCCAATTACCAAAAGTAGGTTTATTAATCAAATGAGCAAAGTTATGAACAATCAGTTAATTGAAGACTCTCCAGGACAGCCAAAGTTTTATTCTTCATTTTTAGGTTTCAGGGCTCAACTTAAAAAGTTGTGTTCAAACAGACTAGTTTGAAAGGTAGAATAAATTTGCAAAAAGAATAATATTAGAAATGATTATTAAATCAAACAATAAAAGAAATGTGGATAATTCTCAACTTTTGTGTACAATAGATTCTTTTCAATTTTTTTAAAGGACGGAATGTTTATTTTGGCTCACAGTTCCATAGGTTTAGTCCATGGTGGGCCAACCCCATTGCCTCAGCCAAGTTGAGGCAGGACATCATGGCAGAAGGGCATGATGGACAACAGTTGCTACATTCATAGAGGCAAAGAAGCAGAGCAAAGGAAGGAGGAAAGAGATGCATGAATGCTTCCAGGGCAAACCCCCTCTATAATAGATTCTTAACTAAGGGAATGTCTAAAACTCAAAAAATAATAAAATAAGTTACACTCTCTCCTCCCTTAGGGCTAAAAACAAGTTATGCATGGCACTAAGATAACTCTTTAATTTTCAGCAATTTATATATGTGGCTTTCTTAAATATTATATACATATATATCATCCTTAAAGCAACAATTATACAATTTGAGAAAAAGCCCAATGTTTTCAGGATACTAATGAGTCCTACCTCTATATAAATTGTGTCACATTTATGAAACTTACATTCCTTATCAGAAGAATCACACTTTCATCCTAGCTTTTTATTCATTTTCTATCAAATAATAATGGCAAAATGATATAAGGATTACATCAATCATGACAGTAGTATAAAGTTGGCAATGTTGCCAAAGCTTACATTTTTTTTTTTATTGTAAACAAGTGGGATACATGTTGTTTCTCTGTTTGTACATGGCGTAAAGGCATACCATTTGTGTAATCATAAATTTACATAGGGTAATGTTGTTTGATACATTCTGCCATTTTTTCCCTTCCCCCCCTCCCCTCCCACCCTTCCCCTCCATCTATACAGTCCTTCCTTCCTCCATTCCTGCCCCCCTCCCTAAACCCAACTCCAACCCCAACACTAACCCTTCCCACCCCCCATTATGTGTCATCATCCACTTATTAGCAATATCATTCTTCCTTTGGTTTTTTGAGATTGGCTTATCTCACTTAGCATGATATTCTCCAGTTTCATCCATTTGCCTGCAAATGCCATAATTTTATCATTCTTTATGGCTGAGTAATATTCCATTGTATATATATACCACAGTTTCTTTATCCATTCATCAATTGAAGGACATCTAGGTTGGTTCCACAATCTGGCTATTGTGAACTGAGCAGCTATGAACATTGATGTGGCTGTATCTCTGTAATATGCTGATTTTAAGTCCTTTGGGTATAGACCAAGGAATGGGATAGCTGGGTCAAATGGTGTTTCCATTCCAAGTTTTCTAAGGAATCTCCACACTGCTTTCCAGAGTGGCTGCACTAATTTGCAGCCCCACCAGCAATGTAAGAGTGTACCTTTCTCCCCACATCCTCACCAACACCTGTTGTTGCTTGTATTCTTGACTCAAAATGGATTAAGGATCTCGGAATCAGACCAGAGACCTTGCATCTTATAGAAGAAAAAGTAGGTCCAGAGCTTCAACATGTCGGCTTAGGACCAGACTTCCTCAACAGGACTCCCATAGCACAAGAAATAAAAGCAAGAATTAATAACTGGGATAGATTCAAACTAAAAAGCTTTCTCTCAGCAAAGGAAACTATCAGCAATGCGAAGAAAGAGCCTACAGAGTGGGAGAAAATCTTTGCCAATCATACTTCAGATAGAGCGCTAATCTCCAGAATCTATAAAGAACTCAAAAAACTCTACACCAAGAATGTAAATAATCCAACTGACAAATGGGCTAAGGAAATTGATTCTTGCTTTCATTTCTTGTGCTGGTCCTAAGCTGACATGTTGAAGATTTGGACCTACTTTTTCTTCTATAATCTGCAGGGTCTCTGGTCTGATTCCGAGGTCCTTAATCCATTTTGAGTTTAGTTTCGTGCATGGTGAGAGATATGGGTTTAGTTCATTCTGTTGCATATGGATTTCCAATTCTCCCAGCACCATTTTATACATAAGTGATGAATCTTTGGAAAGAATAATTAGGAAAACTACCCCATTCACAATAGCATCGAAAAAAATAAAATACTTGGGAATCAATCTCACAAAAGAGGTGAAAGACCCCTACGATGAGAACTACAGAACACTAAAGAAAGAAATTAAAGAAAACCTTAGAAGATGGAAAGATCTCTCATGTTCTTGGATAGGCAGAATTAATATTGTCAAAATGGCCATACTACCAAAAGTGCTATACAGATTCAATGCAATTCCAATTAAAATCCCAATGACGTACCTTACAGAAATAGAGCAAGCAATTATGAAATTCATCTGGAAGAATAAGAAACCCAGAATAGCTAAAGCAATCCTTAGCAGAAAGAGTGAAGCAGGGGGTATCGCAATACCAGATCTTCAACTCTACTACAAAGCAATAGTAACAAAAACGGCATGGTATTGGTACCAAAATAGAAAGGTAGATCAATGGTACAGAATAGAGGACATGGACACAAACCCAAATAAATACAATTTTCTCATACTAGACAAAGGTTCCAACAATATGCAATGGAGAAAAGATAGCCTCTTCAACAAATGGTGCTGGGAAAACTGGAAAACTATATGCAATAGAATGAAACTAAACCCCTATCTCTCACCCTACACAAAACTCAACTCAAAATGGATCAAGGACCTCGGAATCAGACCAGAGACCCTGCATCTTATAGAAGAAAAAGTAGGTCCAAATCTTCAACTTGTTGGCTCAGGATCAGATTTCCTTAACAGGACTCCCATAGCACAAGAAATAAAAGCAAGAATAAACAACTGGGATAGATTCAAACTAAAAAGCTTTCTCTCAGCAAAGGAAACTATCAGAAATGTGAAGAGAGAGCCTACAGAGTGGGAGAATATCTTTGCGAACCATACCTCAGATAGAGCGCTAATTTCCAGAATCTATAAAGAACTCAAAAAACTCTACACGAAGAATACAAATAATCCAATCAACAAATGGGCTAAGGAAATGAACAGACACTTCACAGAAGAAGATGTACAAGTAATCACCAGATATATGAAAAAATGTTCAACATCCCTAGTAATAAGGGAAATGCAAATCAAAACTACCCTAAGATTTCATCTCACCCCAATTAGAATGGCGATTATCAAGAATACAAGCAACAATAGGTGTTGGCGAGGATGTGGTGAAAAAGGAACACTCATACATTGCTGGTGGGGTTGCAAATTAGTGCAACCACTCTGGAAAGCAGTGTGGAGATTCCTCAGAAAGCTTGGAATGGAAACACCATTTGACCCAGCTATCCCACTCCTTGGCCTATACCCAAAGGACTTAAAATCAGCATACTACAGAGATACAGCCACATCAATGTTCATTGCTGCTCAATTCACCATAGCCAGATTGTGGAACCAACCTAGATGCCCTTCAGTTGATGAATGGATAAAGAAACTGTGGCATATTTATACAATGGAATATTACTCCGCAATGAAGAATGATAAAATTATGGCATTTGCAGGCAAATGGATGAAATTGGAGAATATCATGCTAAATGAGATAAGCGAATCTCAAAAAACTAAAGGACGAATGATCTCACTGATAAGCGGATGAGGACATATAATGGGGGGTGGGACGGGCTAGCATTAGGTTTAGGGTTAGGTTTAGAGTTAGGCTAAGGAGAGCAGTAAGAATGAAGGAAAGAAGGACTGTGTAGAGGGAAAAGAGGGGTGGGAGGGGTGGGAGGGGTGGGAGAGAGGGGAAAAATATAATAAACATCATTACCCTATGTAAACGTAAAAAAAAATAAATAAATAAAAAAAAAAAAAAAAAGAATACACAAGTAATATCAGAATCTCAGAGATGACGGGTATATAATGTGAGATCTATAGTATATAGATGTGAATATATTGCAAAGATATGAAAAACTTACTGAATTTATATTCGAGTTATTCTGCACATAAATGACTGCCTCCCTCCACAAAGTATACAGCACAAATCTCCACCAAGGCAACCCATTAAATAGTCTCTAGAGGATATCAAGAATCTGTTACTCTCTAGAAAATCCAAAATGAAACAAGCCACTGATCTTCTTTTGACATTCTGTGCTTTTAATATTATAAATGCCACCACTGAGGGATACTTCCTAACTATACCCTCAAGTTCAGACACCAAAAAAGTCAGCCTAGTTTCACTATTAGGGTGACAAAGAATTTATATTTCTTAAACTGCAGATTTGGCCAAAGTACCTAATCATGAGATTTATCTTCATATCCAAGGTGTGACAAGTTGAGGGAAAACATCACTGAATCTTAAACTGTTTGCCACCTTGGCATACCAAGAATATGTGAAGATTATAGCGTAAGTTTAAAAACAGTGAAATGTCATACAACAAATGCTCTCACAATTGGTAACACTCTGAAAAACTCCATCCACTCTATTTAGCAAGTGCACATCTTTGAATACTATGACATAATAAGAGTAATTTTGCTAACAGCATAGTTCTTTGACATTAGCAAAATCTTTATTCAATTTGTTAATGGTTCTGGTTTCAACCAATTACTTATGAAATAGAAAATACATTTCTGTTTCAAGTAAGACTGATTAAGGGTCTCTTAGATCTAAAGCTCTTTAAATTGATTGCTGCATCAACAGCTAAATCCGTCACCTTCTTTTCCTGGGGAATTTTCATTTGTTTCAAGCTAAAGCAATTCTTCCTATATTCCACTTCCTATATTTCCACTTAAAAAAAGGGAAAAAATTTAATGACTGGAATCTAGTATTCAAGCAAAATTCAAGAGCCATAAAAATAAATGAACCACAAGAAAAGCCACAATCAAAATGAAAAGCAAAGAACACTGGGAAATTCAAAATGTAATTTACACCCTTCTCCTTAACTGTTCTTTTCTCCAAAGAATAGAAATATCCTTCTTTATAAGAAAATAAAATAGACTGCACTTCTAAATAGCAAAATTTGTAAATGATTATATTGTACATTTATTCATTTAACATTTATTAAGAATCTACTATCTCCCAAGGGACACTAAAGTAATGAAAATATAGCAATGAACAAAACAGACAAAAATTCTGTCCTTGTAGAACTCATATTCTAGTGATAAAGACAGACAATACAAAAACAAACAGATAAAATATACACGGAGCCAGATAAGTGTAAATATTAAGGAGCAAAATATCACACTTAAACAAAGACCTAAAGAAGGTAAGGAAGCCAGCCAAGTGGACATCCAGGAAAAGAACTGAGCAAAAAGGTCAGAGGCATTCAGAGTAAGCCAGGTGGAGGATAATAAGAAATGAAAGTCAACAAGGTAGACAGTGAGTCCGGGGCAGGGGATGCCTATAGATCATACAGGCAACTATAAAAACCCTGACTTCTATTACAAGCAACATGGAAAGCCATTAGTGGATTTGAGGCAGAGGGACAGAAGATGACTTGTAATTTTTAAGAATAATTTTTGACTCTTATTCAAGCAATGATTGGGAAGTAACTTGTATCACACTAACCTCATTAAAGATAAAAATTATCACGTCTAGACAAAATATTTTTTTTTAAATTTGAAGGCACTGGAGAATGACTAAAAGCAAGCAGAAGTTAAAGTTGACTCAAAAAATAAAGGAAATTTGAACTTAAAAGAAGGGGACAATACAAGGTGAGGCATTCACAATATATTACTTCCCCCAATCCTTGCAGCATGGGGTGGCTAAAATTCTAATGGTAAGCCTCATCCTTTTTGGTTGGGGGGTCAGCAGTCATATTCCTAGGTATTTTCTCAAGGCAAATGAAAATAAATGCCTGTAAAAAGACTTGTAAACAAATGTTCATAGTAATATTATTCATAATATCCAGGAACTGTGAACAATAAATACCCACAAATAGGAATATGGATAAACAAATTATGATTTTCACATGTGGAATATTATTCAGCAAGAAAAGAATTACTGACATGTAATAATATGAATGAATCCAAAATATATGCTAAATGACATTAGTCCGATACATTTTATACAAGTCCATTTACTTTAATTCCAGTATCAAATAAAACTAGGTTAAGATGGTAGAAATCAAAAGGTGAGCATGAGGGTGAATGTCAATGACTGAAACTGGGCACTTTCTGGGAGATGAAACACTATTTTTTTACTGATGATCAAATGGGTATAAATAATTTCTGAAAGTCATCAAACTGAATAACTAAAATCTCTGCTTACCACAGGTAAAGTATATTTCAAAAAAGGAGTCTGAAAAAATACACTGCAACATTTAAACTTTAGAACCTCTTATACTCAGTTAATTCAAGCACATAGGAAAACATGTCTTTTACTTGAATAGCATGCCAACAACTAAAGTAACAAAGGAGGGAGATTTGAGTTGTGTAAGAATATAATTATAACAAAATAACTTTCTTATAAACAAAGACAATAATATAGTAAGTATTTAAATCATGAATAAACTTTCAGATATGTATTCATAGCTATATACCCTGTTTCAAGATTTAGAAGCACAAAATATGCTTTTTCTGTCCTTTTTATAATAAAGCCTTTCTTTTAACCTTAGGGTTGTAAAAGAAATAAAATAAAAATATTAAATAAAATAGTCATGAAAGAATATAATTTTCAATGTTAACTTCTAATTTCTTATACTTCACATGAAAAACAGATATTGAGAGTTCAGTGCAAGACACTCTGAGTTTGATATTCCTGGGAGACATCCCAATAGCAGTACTACATGTGGCTCTGGAACTCAGGAAGGAAATTCTGGATTTGCATATTGTGAAGGTATTAGTATTTAGAAGATAATTGATATTATAAAAGTAGATGATATTACCTATGGAACATGTAAACTAAGAGGAGGAATAAAGGATGGCATCCTGAGGAACAGAAATATTGAAATAAGAGGTCACTGAAAAGACCCCAGTAGAAGACAGTCAAACAGAAGGAAGGCCAGGCATGAAAGTCAAATTCTCCTAGGCTATAATGTTCAACAACGTAAATAATGCAGAACTGTTGGCTAGTATGAAGACTGGAAATATTTCCTTGGTGCCTGCTTGGGTCTTCCTGGACCTAATGACCACAAGATTCTAGTGGCATCAAATGAATTAAATTAGGTAACTTATGGTAAATTCTTCCCTCTCCCTATGTCTTGTCATAGTTCATAATTTTATTGCTTCTTTATATTATTTCTTCAGTGAATATGTTCCTATCACAAAAGACCTGTCATCATTACAAATTTTAAAAAGTAATCATTAACCAAAATACCAAATTAATATCAAACTAAATCTGACTTTATGATATTCTTTAAATATTAATGAGTTACAAAGGAAAATTTTTTAAAACTAAATTTAAAGTATTGTTGATGCCTTTGTTCTCTTTTTTCAGTCTTCAATTTCTATTTCTTTTTCAGAATATATTTGTGAAAATTTTAGTACATAATTAGTCCAAATTAATTAATGTGTTCTGTCAAATGGAAGGTACTTTATTGAGGAAAATAGGTCTCTCGTGGAACCTGGTTGTTCTTGATTAAAGGAAGGAAAAACAGAACTTTAAAAAGTGAATAAAAAGAAAGACAGTTATTTAATAACTAAACAATTACGTATCATACTTAACGATAAAATGGGAAGGACTGAGGATGTAGTTCAGTGGTAGAGCATTTGCCAAGTGTACACAAGACCCTGAGTTGGATTTCCCGTGCCAACAAAAACAAACAATAAAATATATCTTACAATAACTTAAAGGGAATTTTTAATGTTATAGAAACATTATTGTCTTAGGAACCTTGGTCATTCATTTTTTTAAATGTAAGTTGTTGAAGAACCTGCAAGAAGATAATGAAATTTTATTATGTAAAAAAATAAGTTTATATTATGAATAAATCTGACAGGTGATTGGTGAAGTTAAGAACAATCTTAATAGGAAAAAAATCCCATTAAACACATTTTGAAAATTCAAAACAGATACAATGAACAAATTCCTATTTTAAAACATTCTCAAAAACACATAAATGCTTTTAAGAAAAGGAGTCAATTGTGTGTACCCTTAAAAGAGCAAGCTCCTCAATCAGTGCTTAAAATATGCCTTCTGTATATTTCTTATAACTTTATTTGTAAAGGTATTTTATTTTAAAAATATACAAAATAACACAGTTTAATAACATGTCCCAGAAAAAAGGTCTCAGAAAAAATGGATGTCAAAAATATCTGACATGTCAACTTGTACATTTAACAGAGTAGAAAATACATGTAAAAGCACTCTAAATAGAATTTCAAGAACAAGTTAAACATAGTATTTAATTTCTGTCTGAAAGAGGATTCAGAATTTAATAAATGTTATGACCACAAGGTATTTATTTTAAAATCAAACAGAAAACCCTGTTAGAAGAGTAGCGCTGACAGTCAACCCTGATAAAAGAGGGAGGAATATAAATCCTCATAAATGGTGGTGACATTTCAGTCTCAAGTCTCCAAAGAGATTAAGACAAAGTGTTAAAAAAAAAAAAAAAGTGGGAGGAGATAAAACTTTAAAATTTTTTCAACCATATCCTGGGAAAACTTATCATTATGATTATTTTTCTATCTGCCTTTCTCACTTATTAGATCTAAATAATAAAAGACAGAAAAAGGTGTTTTTCAACTAATCTTTGACAAAGGTGCCAAGAATATACAATGGGGAAAAGATAATCTCTTCAACAAATGGTACTGAAAATACTGGCTATCTATATATAAAAGAATGAAACTGAACCTTTATCTTACACTATATACAAAAATTAATCTGAAATGGATTAAAGACATAATGTAAGACATGAAGCCAAAAAACTCCTGTAAGAATGCATAGGAAAAAAGTTCCTTGACACTGGTCTTGGTGATGAGTGTTTTGATAGGAAACCAAATGTACAGGTAACAAAAGCAAAAATAAATAAATGGAAATACAGTGAACTAAAAAATATCTGCACAGCAAAGAAAACAAAATGAAAAGACAACCTACAGACTGTGAGAAAACATTTTTGAATACATATCTGATAAGAGGTTATTATTCAAAATGTGTAAAGAACACACACAACTCAAGAGCAAATCAACCCAATTTTTAAAATACTGGTAAAGCACCCAAATAGGTACTTCCCAAAGAAGGCAGAAAAATGGCCAAGTATATGATAAGGTGCTCAACATCACTCATCATCAGAAAAATGTATATCAAAACCACAATAGAAATATTATTTCTACATGTTAGGATGGCTATTATTAAAAAGACAAGAGATGAAAAATGTTAACAACAGCGTGGACAAAAAGGAACTCTTATACTGCTGGTAAGAATGTAAACTGGTATAGCCAGTTATAGTTTACAATTAAACAGAATTGAAATTCCTCAAAAAAATTAAAAATAGAACTATCATATGACCCAGAAATCCCTTGACAGGTATATATCCAAAGAAAATTATACCAGTACCTTGACGAGATATCTGCACACTGTGTTCATTGCATCATTATTCATAATGGCTCAGATATGTAAACAATCTAAGTGTCCAGAGATGAAAAAATAGATAAGGAAAATGTGGTATATATATACAGCAGAAGAATGGCCTTAAAAGAGATAAACTGCCTTAAAAAGACAACATGAATGAACCTAGAAGACAGTATGTTAAGTGAAATAGACCACACACAGAAAGGCAAATACTGTATGAGCTCACTTAGAAAGTGTATTCTAAAAAAAAAGAAAAATCACAGGAGCAGAGTGTAGAATAGTGGTTACCAAGGCTGGGGCATGGAAGAAATGGGGAGATGTTTGTCAAGGGGTACACATTTTCAGTTATATGACTAAATTCTGAGGATCTAATACACAGCATAGAGATTACAGTTAGTTATACTTTATTGTTTACTTAAAATTTTTTAAGTGAGTAGATCTTAACTATCCTTCCACACTCATACACATATCAATAAAAGGGTAACTGTGTGGTGACGGATGTTTTGATTAATTGTGGTAACCATTAAACAATGTATATCAACACACTGTATACCCTAAATATATACAAGTTTTATTTTTCAATTGTATCTCAACAAAGCTATGTTTTTAAAAACTGAATTAGCTGGGCGTGGCACCACACACCCATAATGCCAGCAACTCAGGAGGCTAAGGCAGGAGGATCACAAATTCAAAGATAGCCTCAGCAATACTTAGCAAGGTCCTAAGCAACTTAGCTGCACCCTGTCTCAAAATAAAAAACAAAAAAAGAAGGGCTGGGTATGTAGCTCAGCAGTTAAGTGCCCTGGGTTCAGTTAATGGTACCAAAAACAAAAACAAAAAAACAAAAAAACTGCATTAATAATTTTAGATTTTTTTAGTACTTAATTGAATCTTAAAACTTACTTTGAACTAAAATGATAGTTTCACATAGAGAGTTCGCATAGATAAGCCTCTAAATTACCATAAAACAAGTTAGTCACTGTGTATAAACCTTTTATTCATTCTATAAGATTGTTGTTTTGTCATTTTTTTTAACAATTTAAATGACATGATCTATTTTACATATGGCTATTTTAGCCACCAAATCCTAAATAGTAATCAGGATGCACAAGGAAGACAGCATTATAGCTGTCAGAGGTAGCATGCTTCAAAAGGAATAGGGTTGAAAAGATAGTGATACTTACATTTTCTAAAGTTTTATATTCTTTTCAAAACTATGAAGTATACACACACACACACATACACACACACACACACATATAACTATATAAATCACTCTGCATAATGCTGGACACAGAAAAATTTTGCAGCTAACCTCTATGTAGTAATATGGCATAATGACTTAGGAATGTAACTATTAGTGTCCCATTCCAATTCTGTCACTTAGGTGTATGACCATGGACAATTTGCTTTAGTTATAAAATATAAAATAGAACTACTCATGGTTTTTATAAGATATACACTTAGCATAATATTTGGCCCACTATAAATACAATAAATGTTTGTTATCATATTAAGTATTTAAGACATTTAAAAATGTATTTGCTATCTGTTATGGTTTAGATATTAGGTATCTCCCAAAAGCTCATTAATGAGACCAGGTAAGAAAGTTTAGAGGTGAAATGATTGGGTTATGAGAGTCTTAATCTAATCAATGCATTAATCCCCTTATAAAGATTAACTACATGTTAACTGAAAGAAGGTAGGGTGTGGCAGAAGGAGATGGTTTGGTGGAGGGTGTCTTTGGAGTTTATATTTTTGTTCTTGGGGAGAGAAGTCTCTCCCTTTTTCCTGTTGTGATATCTTGAGCTACTTCCCTCAGTCACACTCTTCCACCATGATGTTCTCCCTTACCTCAAGCCCTGAGGAATGATGCAGGCTATCTATGGACCAAGATCTCTGAAATCATGAGGGCCAAATAAACTTTTCTCCTCCAAAACTGCTCTTATCAGGTCTTTTGGTCACAGCAACAGAAAAGCCGACTGTCCTTTAATACACCAGGAACACAGCTAAACACAGTTTCCAGCATTCTTAAAGAGCTAATGTACAATTAACCAAGTCTGTTCATCTTCTGTTTTTATGATAATTAATTAAATCATTTCTTAAACAGAAACTAAAGTTATGAAACTTACAAAGCAAAAACATTATTTTTAAAAAACATTATTCAGCCAGGCTCAGTGGCACACGCCTATAATCCCAGTGTCTTCAGAGGCTGAGGCAGGAGGATCAAGAGTTCAAAGCCAGGGCTAGGTTTTATGTAGCTCAGGGACAGATCACTTGCATCCTTGCATTGTATATGTGAGGCCCAGAGTTCAAGCCCCAGCATTGCAAAAACAAATTTTTAAGTGTGATATGTTTTAGAACAAGTTATTCTTCATGTATGTATATGTCAAAATACTGTATTGTCATTCATATATATATATATATATATGTATATATATATATAAAGAACAAATTTTCAAAAATGAAAATAAAAGAGTTCAAAGTCAGCCTTAGCAACTTAGTGAGACCCTAAGTAACTCAGTAAGCACCTGTCTCAAAATAAAAATATAAAAATGGCTGGGGATGTGGCTCAATGGTTAAGTACCCATGGGTTCAATCCCTGAAAAATTAAAATAAAATAAAATAAAATAAAAACACCAATAGACAGGTAGATCAATGGTACAGAATAGAGGACACAGACACAAACCCAAATAAATACAATTTTCTCATACTAGACAAAGGTTCCAACAATATGCAATGGAGAAAAGATAGCCTCTTCAACAAATGGTGCTGGGAAAAACTGGAAAACTATATGCAATAGAATGAAATTAAACCCCTATCTCTCACCCTGCACAAAACTCAACTCAAAATGGATCAAGGACCTCGGAATCAGACCAGAGACCCTGCATCTTATAGAAGAAAAAGTAGGTCCAAATCTTCAACTTGTTGGCTTAGGATCAGACTTCCTTAACAGGACTCCCATAGCACAAGAAATAAAAGCAAGAATCAACAACTGGGATAGATTCAAACTTAAAAGCTTTCTCTCAGCAAAGGAAACTATCAGAAATGTGAAGAGAGAGCCTACAGAGTGGGAGAATATCTTTGCCAACCATACCTCAGATAGAGCGCTAATTTCCAGAATCTATAAAGAACTCAAAAAACTCTACAGGAAGAATACAAATAATCCAATCAACAAATGGGCTAAGGAAATGAACAGACACTTCACAGAAGAAGATGTACAAGTAATCAACAGATATATGAAAAAATGTTCAACATCCCTAGTAATAAGGGAAATGCAAATCAAAACTACCCTAAGATTTCATCTCACCCCAATTAGATTGGCGATTATCAAGAATACAAGCAACAATAGGTGTTGGCGAGGATGTGGGGAAAAAGGAACACTCATACATTGCTGGTTGCAAATTAGTGCAGCCACTCTGGAAAGCAGTGTGGAGATTCCTCAGAAAGCTTGGAATGGAAACACCATTTGACCCAGCTATCCCACTCCTTGGCCTATACCCAAAGGACTTAAAATCAGCATACTACAGAGATACAGCCACATCAATGTTCATTGCTGCTCAATTCACCATAGCCAGATTGTGGAACCAACCTAGATGCCCTTCAGTTGATGAATGGATAAAGAAACTGTGGCATATTTATACAATGGAATATTACTCCACAATGAAGAATGATAAAATTATGGCATTTGTAGGCAAATGGTCGAAATTGGAGAATATCATGCTAAGTGAGATAAGCCAGTCTCAAAAAACTAAAGGACGAATGATCTCGCTGATAAGCGGATGAGGACATATAATGGGGGGTGGGAGGGGCTAGCATTAGGTTTAGGGTTAGGTTTAGAGTTAGGCTAAGGAGAGCGGTAAGAATGAAGGAAAGAAGGACTGTGTAGAGGGAAAAGAGGGGTGGGAGGGGTGGGGGGGAGGAGAAAAATAAAATAAACATCATTACCCTATGGAAATGTAAAAAAAAATAAAATAAAATAAAATAAAAGAAGAGACTGAGGAATGTTTGAGCTTGAAAGGAGTCAATAAAATACAACAATTAAGTGCAAAAAAAAAATAAATAAAATAAAATAAAAACACCAGCCAGAGACTCTGAAAAACACCTTATCATTGGAAATATCAAAAAAACAATACCCCCAAACTACATAGCATGATTATTAAGATGCAAGAAATAGTGAACCCTGCACAACAAAAGGAAAATAAAGAAGAATTGCAAGGAAACAAAATGAAAAACTTAAAATCTACCATGCATGTAGGAAAATAAAATTCAAATTATGAAAAATGAGGTAGTAATGTAGAGGACACCTGAGAGCAGTCAGAAGAATGCAGTTAAAAAAAGTAAAATGAGATGAAAACAATAAAGTGACATTTTCTAAAAGCCTATAGCTAACATCTTACTTAATGATGAGAGGCTGAATGCTCCCAAAATCACAAACAAGCAAATATGTTTAGACTTAACACTCCTGTTCAGCATTATAATGGAAGTTCTGGTCAGTAAAATAAGGTAAGAAAAATGAAGAAAAGCTGTATAGAATGGAAAGGAAAAAAATGAAACTACTTGTATTCACAGATGCTGCAACTATCTACATAAAACAATCACAAGGAATCTACAAAGAAAAGCTCCTATTACTAATGGGTGGATTAACCAAGATCCTAGAATAAAAGGTCAATATAGAAAAATCAATTATATTTCAATATGCTAACAATAAACTTTGGAAATCAAAATTTTTAAAACAGCACCATTTACAATAGCTCAAAAAGGAAAAGAATGAAATACTTAGATACAAATCTAATAAAACTTGTGCACAACCTGTGAAAAATACTGACAAAAGAAATCAAAGAAAGCTTCAATAAATGGAAAGATGTACTCAATGTTATTAAGAAGTTATTTCTCCACAACTTCATTTATAAATTAAATTCAATCCCAAACAACACTCCAGCAGGATTTTTTTGTAGATACAGGAAAGCTGACTTTCAAATTTATGTGGAAAGGTGAAGAAACTAGAATACTCGAAGTAATTGTGAGAAAAGAACAAAGTAAGCAGAGTCACGGTACCTGATTTTAAGACCTCGTATAAAGCTACAGAAGTTAAATGGGGGATATTGGCATGAAGATATAGACAATCAATGTAATCAAAGACAGAATCCAGAAAAAGACACACACATAAATATGTTAAAGGATTTTTGACAAAGGGCAAGGCAATTCAGTGACAAAAATAATGTTATCAACAAATAATGTTATCAACAAAATGCTGGAACAAAGGAGCATCCATACACAGAAAATGTGAACTTTTTTTTTAAGCAATATTTTTTATTTTAATATTTTTTTAGTTGTCAGTGGATTTTTAAATTTTATTTATTGATATGTGGTGCTGAGTATCAAACCCAGGTCCTCACACACACCAGGCAAGCAAGCACTCTACCACTGGGCCACAACTCCAGTCCGAAAATATAACTTTGACCTGCACCTTGCACCTTAAACAAAATAAACTCAAAACCGATCCTAGGCTTAAATGTAAAACATAAATGTATAAAACCTTTAGAAGGAAACAAAAGAGGAAATCTCTGTAACGTTGAATCAGGTGACAAATTCTTAGATAAAAAACTGAAAGTAGGATCAAGAAAGAAAAAAATTTAATGATTGAACTTTATCAAAATTAAGAACTTTTGCTCTGTGAAAAACACTGTTAAGAGAAAAGAAGAAAAGTTATAGACTGGCAGAAAATATTGTTAAATCACATATTTGACCAAGAACTTATATCTAGAATATAAAAAGAAACTCACCAACTAAGAAAAAAAAAACAAACACCCTCCTCCACACATTGTAAAAAAATTTTAAAAAACCTTCATTTCTATATGCTCGGGTTTATATCTGTGGCTTTTCTTTATATTAATATGAGATTTCTCTATCAGTCATTGTGTAAAAATATAGTTAGGCAGAAGATCTGAACAGATGCTTCACAAAAGATATATGCATGGCAAGCAAGTACATAAAAAGATCATCAACATATTTGGTAAATGCAATTAAAAGCACAAGACACTACCACAAACCTAATAGAACCGTTCCAATAAAAGTAACTGACAACACCAAGTGCTCACTTGGAATCTGAAACTACTGTAACTCTTATATATTGCTAGTAGAAATGCAAAATAATACTGATACTTCAAAAATTCTTACAGAAAATAAGGGGGGGGGGGAACCTTCCCAATTCATTTTCTTATCCTGATAACAAGCCAAAGACATCAAAGGAAAACTACAAATCAATATCCCTCACAAACATAGCTGGAAAAAAAAATTTAACAAAATATCAGGCTGGGCAGTGTTGCACACCTATAATTTAAGCAACTCAGGAGGCTGAGACAAGATGATCCCAAGTTCAAGGTCAGCCTGGGCAACTCAGTGAAACCCTGTCTCAAAATAAAAGTGTATATAAATAAAAGGTCTGAGGATAGAGCTTAGGGGTAAATTGCCCCTGGGTCTAACCCCCAGTACCACAAAAAAGTAAAAAAGAAGAATCAGCAAATCAAATACAATAACATAACATATATATATATATATATATATATATATATATATATATATATAAATACACTATACCCAGGTAAGATTTATCACAGGAAATACAAAATTGGTTGGACACCTGGAAAATTAATTAATATAGCACAATATATTACCAGAAAACAGGACAAAATCCATTAAGATCATCTCAAACTCCATCAAAAGTAAACTCAATGTCACTAAAGTTTTATGATACTGTGGTTATTTTATATTTTTTTCAGAGTGTTCATTTTATTCACTGTTAGCTACTCAAGTTCACAAATACTGAGTACCTACTGCATGTAAGGAATTCTGCTAGGTACTAACAGATACACAAAAACACATACATGATTCAGTAAAAATTAAAATAAGGTGCATGCATAGAGACAGATAAAGGAATAACAATTCTGCTTATGAACTTAAGGAAAGAAAATTATCTCATTCCTATTCTTGAGAGCTTGTTTGGAGGTTCTAGCAGGGGAGCGCAGCTACTCGTATACCCTTGACCGAAAGAACGGTCCTCCTCTATCGGGGAAGGTCGTCCTCTTCCACCAAGCGCGCAGCTTCGGGAGGGATGCACATGGAGCGGTGAGGGAGGAAGGGGGCACCCGCCTAGCCAGTCAGATCAGCCAAATCAACCCTGGCAATCGATGGGTGACAGATGTCGCAGCCAGATCGCCCTCACATCCTCATTCCTATTCTTAAGTTATGGAGGCATATTTTAAACTGTAAGTTAAAATTAAATCACACTGTAGTAGCAAATATGCTAACATATAGAAATAATTTTATAAAACTACTGTGTATGTATTTGCATTTGCTTGACTCTACCTCTCAACAAAATAACATCACCTCTTCAGTATAATAATTTATTTGTCCATTATTTAAAAATGTCTTTTGGATAGTATATACTATACCTTGTGGGGAGCCAGAATCCTCTGCCTAAACTTTTCAACTGTATCTTGACCCATGGAAGACCAAGCATTGACAAATGCTTCTGCTTTGTCTTGTCTAAGATGAATGTTCTCTAATTGCTGCTGCAAAGCTGCTGGTTTCACGTTGTGATATACTGCCTATTAAAGAGGAAAAGAAATTACATATATCCTTCTATTTGTACAAAGACCTTGAGCTGAAATCAATACAAAATTACTTTAAGGGGATTTAAATCAAAAGAGCATTTCACATTCCTATTGCAGACATTTCTGGTTGTTTTACAAACAGTATCATATAATATCAAGGGATAAAGATTAAGGATTAAAAAACCTAAATTATTTGGGTTAAACCTGTTCAATTCTGCCCTTCTAAACAATCGTAAAATTTCTTTGCTCTGGCTATGTGAATGATACTTTATTTAAAATTTCATTTTATTTATTTCACTTAACTATTTAAAGTTTACAATGATTTTGTTTCTCAACTAACAAATTTTTTCCAAGAAGTAGTTCTCAAAACTATCTTCATCTATCAACTTCCTAGGTAATACAGAATTTTAAAAATTGTAAAAAATTTTAACAGTGATTATTTGTTCTGTTTTTTACATTATTATGGAACAACTTTCCCATAAATCCCATTTTGCACTATCCTATTTAATTATTCTTTTCCTCTATTGAAGGCTCACCATCGGTAAGAACCACAGTCATCTTTATGATCTATAATTATATAAATCTGTAGTAAATGCCTGGTACTTTGTCCTCCTAATATGATCTGTTCACTAAAATGTTCATGAAGCTACAGTACTATTTAATTTTTTATTTCACAGGTATTCTATTTAATCGATGACCAGGAATTTCTTGAGGATCTATTTTAAGACCAGTGAAGTGCTGGGCTTATACAAGATGCGCAAAACATATCATTCTGGCCCTTCGATAAATTCAAACTCCAGTGAGTGCCATGACTGACACATGTGAAATAATGAAAGATTAACAATGTGCCCTACTATGATGAGCCAACGTTAAAAGAAATCCAAAAAAGGGAGGACTCCAGGTAGGATGACTCAAGGTTAATTTGAGAAGTGATGCAGAAAGGAAGCTCGGTGGGAAAAAAAATACCATGACAACACTTCTTTTCTAAAATTTGTATTTATTATCCTAGTCAAATATATGCCCCTAAATCATTTATCTAATTTATTAAATGTATGCCATTTTTCCAAAGTATTATACTAAGTAGCAATGCATTCAAATCTTTTATAACTATCTCAAGTCAAGGAAGTCTTGATTCACATCACCAAATCTCCACTAATGCTATTCAACACTGTTGCTTTGTAGAATAAAACACTGTGGAAAGAAATGATGCATTCAAATATTTCTTACCATATTGAAATTCTTGATTAAAATGTATTCACAGCAAAAAAGTAAACATATTCACAGTTTTCATCTTGCACACTTTCAAAAAAACTAAATATCATAGATATCAGCAATACAAATATGCAGTAAAAACATCATAGTAAGGGCATTTGAGGCAATAAAAATACCTGTTCTAAAATAAATGATATTGTTTCAAGGACTAGGTGGAGATCTTGTTTCTCTAGAGAAAATGCAGCTTGAAGTTTTTCTTCCTCTTCTTCACTGAAACTTCTCTCAGCCTATAAATAGGAATAGCAATCTATTAGCACACATTTAGGTATTCAAATCTCATACTTGAATCAATTCATATATGAATGAGAACATTAAAGAAAAAGTGAATCCATGGTGAAAGGAAACTTTCTAAAAGGTATGACCTCCATTCTACACTTTTACAAACAAAATAAACCGGATTAAACTTATTTCTTGTGATGACTCAATTCAAAATTATGAGCAATGATGATTCTGGCTGCAGTAGCTTAAAGAAGTGCTAAGACATGGATGATTTTTCACTGCAGTTTAAAAAAAAATCTCAAACTCCTGTGCTGTTATATTTCTTTTTTAAAGTTTTTTTATTTGTTCTTTTTATATATGCATGATAGCAGAGTGTATTTTGCTATATTATACATACATGGAGTATAACTTCCCATTCTTGATATGGAGTTACACTGGTCATATATTCATATATGAACATAGGAAAGTTTGTCTGATTCATTCTACTGCCTTCTCTATTGCTTTTATATTTTTTTATCTGGTGTTCAGAATTCTTCCATTTCATTCCATAATTAGCAGTCATTTCTTGAAACTACTTACATGACCCATTATAGTAGCACCTTCATTCCCTGGTTTGCTGGTTTTACTTCTGCCAGGTTAGGAACCCAGATTCTCAGAACTAGATATACAGCACAGTTAAACCAAACAGCATTTATGTGAGGGCCTAAAATCTGTTCTGTGGAGTCATGTGTATAAGTTTTTGTTTTATTACATGAGTTTTAACAGCCGTTCGTGAAGTTAAGAGGCCACAAATGTTTATTTCTAAGTTCTCAGCTAGGGAAGTTTGTCTTAACTTCCCTCAGTGTTTCCAAGTGCAAACTGTTGACATGCTAGATGAGACATTACAAGATATTTAAAAGTCCCTGGACATTGAATGCCAGAAGCAACATTTACACATTTTAACAAACCAAAACAAATAAATAGCCCCATATGTACACGCATGCACACACACACACATGAAAAATGTACATGTTAGGATGGGCCAGGAAGACAACCAGTTCAAAGAGGTCTCCTAAGTCCATGGTCAGGCATGCCCATATTCTAAATCTAAGTTGTCTAGTTTCTTCAGGTTGATTCCTACTAAGGAATTCAAGGTAGCAACCTGGACAAAGACTAGCATACTCCATCCATAAACAAACAAAAAAAAACTTGGTAAAAACAAAGTATGAAGTTGATGACATTTAGGGTGGCAATCAATTCCCTAAACCTCTTCATTTATCCACCTGCCTCTACTGTTCTAAGGATTGTACTTGTCTCAAGGCAAACACCAACTTGACAGAACTAATGTACTGTCAAGAAAGAAAGAAGAAAGGTGGCTGATGCTGAAATTCACTACAGACTTTAAGATCCCTTATCTCAGCAGGAACCACTCTGCAAGATCATCTCCTGAAAATGCCTGGGAAAAAAATTATACTGTTACTGACATTTTCTTAGCAGACAAGGATTCACATACATGCTTCTGTCCTCAGTTATTTCATTTCTCAACAAGCACATCTCATCCCCAATCCCACTACCTCTGATAACACAACATTCAGAATGCAATGCTCCAGCTACATGGTTAACTCCAGGATACATATTAACTTATTCTCAACTCCAGAGGTGACTGAGAGGATCAAAGACACACTACACATCTAATTTTCCATGCAAATGCTCTTTCCTCAGTATCAAGAATGAAAGTTGTAAATAAGATTTTTGTTCCATATTATTTTACACAATTAAGAATGCAACCACTGAATCAGGAAGTAAAGTAAAACTTCTGTATCTACTGCCTGCATCATTCACTTTGGGGCTGATTTATATAATGTCTTATATTCTTTCCTGAGGTTTAGTGTAATGGGTTAAAGGAATGGACTCTGGAGCCAGACTAAATTACTATCTAGTTGTGTAACTTTGGGCAAGTTATTTAACTGGTTTTTATTTCAGTTTTTCCTGTGGATAAAAGGAGGTTGACAATAGTATCCACTTCAACATGCTGTAAGGATTAGATAGTTAATAATACTAAGCCATTAGAAGAGTACCAGTCACAGAGAGAACAATGTGGCTATTTGTGAAGAGCAGATAACACAGAATATTGCTGCTATTGTTGCTGTTCTTATTCCTCCCATCTACATCACAAATTCTTTACAGGCAGGAACTTAAAAGACCTCCATTTGTACTGTTTCCCATGGAAAAGAAAAGAACTACCTCTGAGAACCCGCATTGAGTGCTGTACAAATAGCAATGTATTAGGTATAAGAGATATAAAGATGAGTAAAACATGACCCTCAAGATAGATTGGTGAAAAGGTGTAGGGATTTGATTGCCTTCTAATCATGAAACAAATACTAATTACATAGTACTAAAGTGTAGTAAGAATGAAAAGTTTCAGAAGCACAGAATAGAGAATATAAAACTGATGAAAGGAAGATTGCAAAATCTTTCAGGATGAGTAGTTTTCTCATTTGGACATTTGAAGGCAAGCAGCAGAGTATATGCAGACATACAAATGAAAAAGTTCATGGCACACGGAAGTAAAAGAGCATTGATCGGTCTGACTGGAACACTTGCAAAGTAGGGAGAACACAAGCTGCAGCCATATTATAATGGATTACAGACACAATGTTAAAGATTTGAACTTTTCTCCACTTAGCACTGATGGCTCTAAACACTATAAAAAATATATATGTTGGAATTCTTTTTGTTTGTTTTCTCCCCCCTGGTACTGGGGTTTGAACCCAGGGGTCTTTGCCACTAAACTACATCTCAGTTCTTTTTAATTTTGAGACAAGTTCTTCCTAAAGTGCTAAGTGTCTCCCTAAATTATCCAGGCCAGCCTCAAACTTGCAGTCCTCCTACCTCAGCCTGAGTCACTGGGATTAATTATAAGCATGCGCCTTGGCTGATCAATCTTTTTTTGAGAGAAAAACATTTAGAAAGATAATTGGAATTATATTATAAAGAAACAGTAGGAAGTAAGAAGACTACAGGCACGGATACAAATGTAAAGGGAATTATTGTATTCCAAGGAAAAGAATAATAAGCATCTGAACTAGGACTGTAAGAACTCAGATTTGGCAAATATAACAGAGGAAGTAGGACATGGCTCTGGGGCTGCCTTCTGGCCAAGAAAAAGAAAAAGAAAAAGTAAGAGTTCTGGTTGTCATTGGTTGTTGATGCTCAGCACAAGGCAGAGCAGTTAGTGGGTGCTCCATAAACATGGGTTTGATGAAATTAAATTTTTATAACCTAACAAAGAAATTAAGTTGGATTGGTGACCAAGTAATGAATTAACAAACATCCACACATCCAAAACAACCACACCCTTGAAATAAAAGTACAAGAGAAACAAAATTAAAGATTAAATGCTAGTTGAGAGCAAGTACCACAGAATTATTAAAGGAAAAAACGAATCAGAATTTCCCCAGAGTATGTTCCACAAAACATTACTCCCAAAATATATACTATGATAAAACAATTCCAAGGTCAAACACATATGGAAAATGTTATACACCAGATTCACCCTTATGTTTACCACAAACACTAGGATATTCAATACTCTGAAAAGTTCCATAATTTTAAAAATTAACTTGAATACAGAGTTTCCCAGACTTTGGACCATGGAACATTATCAAATCTTCCACAGATCAAGTATTCCTGAGAACACACTGGAAAACACTGTACTTCACAAAAAGTTCTCCAAATGACAACAGAGTTTCAGAGGCATTAGAAGGAAATTTTACATGCTATAGAAATACAAAAATACAAACCTTCAAGTGAAGTTTTTGAAGAATTCGGGTAAGCAATCGTGGAAATCTTCCTACATCTAGTGTATTTATCAGCGACACCGCTTTTTTCATGCTAAATAAATCCATAAAACAAAGTTTTAAAACAAGTTTTAAAATATACTTGCTAACCAAAGGCCTAATGTTTTCTCCAATATGCAGATGGTAATTCACAATAAGGGGGGGTTCTAGGGAAGAACTGAGTTACTTTAGATTAGGTAGAGGGGAGTGAAGGGAGGGGAAGAGGTATGGGGGTAGGAAAGACAGTAGAAAGAAACAGTCATTATTACTTTATATACATATATGAGTGAATAGCCAATGTGATCCTACAACATGTACAATCAGAAAAATAAGAAATTATACTCCATTTATGTATGATTTATCAAAATGCATAAATGCATTCTAAATGAACAAATAAAAAATTTTAAATAAAATAAAATATGCTTGCTATTGTCTATAAGTTTTCATTTCAACAATTCTGACTGCCAAATGGAAAGTCTGAGTAAAACAGAGTAAAGAAAATGGCAACCAGAAGAGAGTCAGGCAATCTGAACATTTCCAAAAAGATGCCTCCCAAAAGTAGTCTTTGAAAAGGTCCACTTGGAAAATTTTCTCTTACTGTAGGCAAAGCAAACTACAAGGGGGCCCATGTACTCTGTAGGTGTTCACATAACCACTTAATCCAGAATGAAAATCAGAAAGGAGTAAGATAGGGGTTGCAGCAATTTAGGAAATTAAACTAAAAACATAATACGGAATAGCAAGTAATGGGAGAGGTGGATACTGCATACAAAATCATTTGTTATTACTAAGAAGACAGTTGCTTTAAAACCCTGTTTCACTTGTAATAGTTAAATTTAAACAATGTATTAAGAACAATTCTGTACCAAATTGAATAAGGTTTACTGATGTAGTGTGTGTCCCATTGATTGAGCAAAGAAACTCGATGTCAGAAACATAGGAGTCCAAGAAGGAAAAACTTAAAAATGACAACTCTCTTCTTGAGATTTTTGCCCAGACACAAGTAAGTTATTCTCCAATTTCAATATTTGCCTATATACTTCAGTGATTCTTCTATAGCCACACAACAAATTTCAATAAATTAGTCATTTTTACTCAATGGTGCTATTTTGGGCCAGGTGTAGTGACGCACGCCTATACTCCCGGCTACTGGGGAGGCTGAGGCAGGAGGATCGCTTGAGCACTGGAGTTTGAGACTAGCCAGGGTTCATAGCATGACTTGGTCTCAAAACAAAAATCAAAAGTAACAAAAAATAAAGGGAACTTTATATCACCACCATGGGCAGCCAACCCTACCTATTACACACAGAAATTGGCTAAAAAATTAATAAAATGGAAATGAAAGTGTTACCAAAATCTAGTTAGATTATATTACCAGCCCAAAACCCTGACCTGAGGTCCATTCAATAATGACTCAAAAGGGAAGTTAACATGTTAGGTATTACCCACCCTCCAGCACCATCAAGAGCCTTTCTCATCATCATCAGGTCTGAAACTTGAAGACGGAAACAGAGTACTTTTCCACGTGATTCGGCAGTACTCGAGGTAGCGCCTGGGAACTTCTGACACCACTCTGAGAAGTGACAACCACCACGCACTTTCATAACGCCAGCTGCTGCCAGGCGCACTGTATGCCACAGATGAACCACCTTGAAGGTGGAAGCGCCAAGCGGTCCCTCGCACTCCGCGGACCTGACTGGCCCAGGAAGCGACCTCAGCAGACCCGCCCCGGCGCCTCCCGACCCGGCCCCGCCGCGGCGCCAGGACTGCAGGCAGCAGGGACATCCTCGCGCGGGTACTGCCCGCGCCACCCCGGCGCGGCTACCACAAGTGATCAGCGGGACAGTACCTGGGACTCTCCGGCAGGATTAGCGCCGCCGACGCCGCCATCCTAGCCGCTCCCTCACCCGCCGCCTGTCAGCTGCGCCGAGCCCCACCAATCAGAGCCGCGGAGGACGGAAACCCGGAAGGCCCAAGCTGCGCAGCCGCCGCCTGCTCCTCCGGACTCCCGGGCTGGACCCCCAGAGAGACCGGTCCTGCGGGCCCGGAAGAAGCGAGGGGACCCCGCTGTCGTCCTCCCTGTCACGCTAATCGTATCGGAGTTAAGGCTCTACCTAAGTATTTATTACACTTATATGTTTATATATCATGTGCATACCTGGCTAGACATGTGTATATGTGCATTTTTATATATGTGTGTCTATGGGTATAATATGGAAGTAATGTGTGTGTACCCGCACATACATATAATGTATAGCTTTTTGATTGATTGATTGATTGATTGATAGCGCACCTTTAAGCAAGTGATGCGGCATCTGCCAACGGAGCTGCCACACCCCTACCCCGCCCTGGAGCTTGCTTGCTTTGCCGAGCTTCATTCCTTAAGAGAGATAGTTCAGCCTCCTCCAGCCTTGGCACTGGGCTATCCGCGCCTCCTATATCAGCATGACCAGAGCTCCTCAGGGCGCCATGGCCCGGCCTGAAGAGGGTATGTGCAATTCGTTGAGTACCTACTATATGTCAAGCACTAAGCTAGGCACTGGGTTTTTGCCTGTTGTTGAAATGAACAAGTATTTGAGCCTCTCTTCTGAGTTCACCACTGCTAAGTAAGGGAGATGCATCACCGCGAATAGTTCCACTAAGGATCTTCCATGAGAGTAGCATTTTCACGAATACCTTGAACTGCCTTAGAGAAAAAGAAGAGCATTAACGAAATCAGAGATGGGAGCAAGAAAGCCTCCTGAGCAGGTGGCAAATGCAATGCCTGCAGAGATGAGGAAGGTTTTTTAGGGCAAAGGCTGAGGAGTAGATGGACAGTTCAATGGAGTTTGAATAATAGCCAGGAATTAAGGCTAGAAAAATTTGAGTGACAGGTTTTAGCATTTGCACTTAATCTGGAGAGAAATGGGCAGCCATTAAATTTTTTTAAATGTCTTGGTTTTTCCCTAAATTAAATGTTTTCAAGTAAGGATGTTTTGTGAAGAGAAATGGGTTTTGTTTGTTTTTGTCTTTTTTCAAGTTTCTTGTCATCCAAATGATTGGACTGGAAAGAGGTAAGCAAGTAAACTACAGAGAAAATTATTGCAATAATTTATGGAAAGCAATAAAATCCTGTGGTACTAAAAAGGCATTGGAGAATGAAAAAACGGTGGATGAATTAGAGTTGCATTTCAACAGAAGAATCTTCAAGAACTGGCAAGAGATTGAATTTAATTTTCCTCCCTAATTATATTTTACTTAAATTATTATTTAAATTAGTTGGCATTCCTGGAGCAGCCCAAAAACATCCTCACTGAAAGGAGAAGCCAGATTGCAAATTAAAAGCGAATAATCCCTACATGGGTAATTGAGTCAATTATACAGTGTGTTGAATACATACAAATACGTTTAGTTCCACAACCACTCCGCACACTCCCCAATTTATGCATATCTGAAAGACATGTATGCGAATGAACATAAATTATAGGTCTCTGCTCCAAACACAGATTACCTTACCTGGCACAACTGTAAAGAGATTCTAGTTCCCTCAATCTTCAAATCATTTCCCTTTTGTGTTGATTGATTGCCTGAAGTGGAGCTACTAACCTGCTTCAACTGTTTCAAATCTATAGTGAAGTTCACCTCCTCCTCCTTAGTTGCCTTAAAAAACAGCTGGGATTTTGAACAAGGTGGTTCAAATCCTGAATCTGTAGCACTTTGGACAAAGTATTAATCTCACTTAGCTTTCCATTCCTAATCTCTAATGTAGGGATGAGAGTAACATCTGCTCCCCTGAACTGTGGTGAGGATTAGATAATATGATGTGCATCTTTGAGAAACACTCTCTCTTCCTCATAAAACAAAGCACAGGCCTCCAGGTTTCTTACAAGAGAGTCACTAATGGACACAGAGGCCTCTTGCTCTGTTTCTCTCCATTTGCAATGATGGACTGGTTACTTCTTATTATCACTTATTATTATTTGTTTCTAAAGAGGCTTGATGCTGTGAATAATTTCACCCCTCAAATATTTAAGAGCATCACCTAGGATATTTCTGCATTCTCTGGAATATAAGTATATATGCCCATGAAAAAGTCCTTTAGGTTGCCTACCTGTTGCCACCTGCTACAGAATAGGAACTGTATTTCCTGAAGGCAAAATTTCATAACTACTCTTTACCCTTACTCTCCAAACTTACCTCATCTTCATGATGGATCCAGAGCCCAGATCTTCTGGCCTTGTTTATCATGGCTAAACCGTGCTGAATGCATCAGTTTTTCCATGCCCCTACCTTCATTACATACTTCTACCAAGACCACATTTTTTACATACTTTGTTAGCCAGGTTCTGTAGAAACAATCTGAGTTACATTCTTGTGCCTCATTAGGAGCTATAAATGCAGGGAAGTAGGAGTGAGGGCAAAATGGAAGTAAGAAAGGACAGGAGGAAAGCGAATGCAAGGTGGCATGTTATCTACCTGGTTACAATGTCAAAACCTAGCTTGTACAGAGAGACTCTATGAAGTCACTGTGACTTAGGGGCAAAAGAAGAAAAAAAATTTCCTGCAAACTCTGAAATTTTTCTCTCTTGTTGGTCCAAATTTTCCTATGGTTCATGCCACCCCTACATTTCTAGAGTGTGTAACCTGGTGATTAAGCAGCTCCACTGCAGAGTCCACAGCTTTCATGCGTCTGGTAAAAAATATAGAGTCCTAAGGAGAATAGGAACCCAGGACTCAGTTCCAACTTGTACCCATCCCCAGATTACTTCCCTCTGGACTCCTGATGGTGGCAGTTAGTGGCAAGGGCTTTAAGACCAGGAAACAGTTCAGAGTTCCCAGGGGCCATTTTCTTTGGGAAAGTAGAGCAATGTGCTGAAACCTGGGAAACAAGTGAAGCTAGTTGGTGACGTGCATAACTTGGGGACAGTCATATTTCTTTAGTAGACTCTGAATACAAGAGTTGTTTGACCTCTGAATACTTCAGTCTTAATTGTGCAGCTTTTTTAGTTTACAGAGGCCTCGTTGTTTTTCCAAAGTAGATCACAACACAAATTGAAGTGAGGTCTGGTGTCAGCCCTCCACAGTATCCTGGGAGTTAACCTTTACTTCTGAGTATGAGTTTTGTCTTCTTTGGAGTCCCTGCCTTTTGGTGGTGCCTTCTCAAGGACCTCTTTGTGGTCTCTTCCTGTACCCTCACTGTGCATTCACTCTCTCCCCACTAGGCATGATTTATATGTTTGGTACTCAGTGAAGTAGAATGAAGTATAGGCCTTCTTCCAGAAGACTCTCCCAATCCTAAATGAACTCTGGACACACCAAAGAGTAATTTGAAAGATGGGTAACATCTATTCACCCACTGAAGCAGTATCTGAGTCCAGAAACCCCAGCTAACTGAAGTGACCTTTTAAGTAAACACTTGGTATATATTATTAAGTTAGGGAGGTGGGCAGACATTTTATCATGTACCCCAGATTGTCCCTGCATTGTGTTGGCTAATTAAGAAACATTTTGGAAGATGTTAGTTCTCCTACTCATACTGAGTTTTTCAGGTCCATCTGGTGTTAGATTGGATACGACGAGGTGTCCCCCACAAGCTCCCCTGTAAATGCAGGAATGTTCTGAGATAAAATAATTAGATTGTGAGAGCTGGAACCTAGCAAGTTCATCCCAGTTTAAATGGACTAACTGTAGGCAAGCAGGGCATGGCTTGTTCTCTGTCTGTTCCCTAGCTGCCATAATAGAAGAGTGCTCCACCATGCCCTTCTGCCAAGATGCCTTATCTTTGGCCTAGAGCAATGGACTTGGATGACCGTAGACTGAACCTCTGAAACAAGGAGCCAAAACAGACCTTCCCTCCTCTAAGTTGTTCTTGTCAAGTATTGTGGTCACAGCAATGCAAAGCTGACTAATATAATCTATCAAGGAGTCACATAGGGCAGAAGACTAGAACTACCTAATCCTTTGCCCTATACCGGACTGACTATAAAGCGTGTGCTTTCTATTCAACTGTTTTGAAACCTTTGCTATGAAAACCACTGGCCCAGGCTGGGGATATAGCTCAGTTGGTAGAGCGCATGCCTTGCATGCATAAGGCCCTGGGTTCAATCCCCAGCAACCTTAAAAAAAAAAGGCCACTGCCCCAGCTTTCCTCCTCCTCATTCAACACTAAATAAACACTTCCCCCTCCACACCATCACTCCTTCACAGTTTCTAACCCTGTTTTTAGCTCTGTAGTCAGCACTTGCCTCATAGGTGTGAGAATCAACTGGGGTATGACTGAAGAACACCCTTTAAGATGGTAAACATGTTCCGCATTTTCCCCCAGATTCCCAGGGGAATGAAGTTTATTACAGGTTTTTATTTTGAGTTTATTATGTGAAAGTTCCTGTTTATTGTGAGATACATGAGGAATAAAGAATGCTTGAACATAATCTATTCCCTTAGTATTTGCATAAGAGACTGTGATGTGAAAAGGAAACAAACAGCTTATAAAAAATAAAGAATAATATCAAGGTTGCAGGCCACATTTGTCCATAAAAAAAACCAACAACAGTATTTATGTTCACTTACCCTTCACCAGAAGGAGAATGGGATAGGGGATGGGAGGGAAGCCTTTATTAAAATGTGGCAAATACACACTTTGTGATATATGAACAGATCCCTTTCTAACTATTCTCAAGCTTTAAGTTGAAAACCAGCTCGAATTATCACTCCTCCGTTTTCATTTGCACCTAGTTTCTTCCATTCTATATCCCAGGGGCCTGAAACATTTAAAGGACTGATATTCACACATAGGATGTGTGAAAGACTGAGTTGTTTCTTCAGTAATTTTCACCTGTGAACACTATGAACACCGTTTGAAAAGAATTAGATGGTGCCTCCCATTTAGACATGTGAGAGTAAGGCAAGATTACAGATTGCCTTCTAACCAATGACCAGTAAATGAAATTTAAAATGATAGTAAATGCCACAAATAAACAACAGAAAAAAATTAATTAACAGCAAATGGACAAGGAATAAAAGCATGACCTAATAATACAACTGGAAAAGTGTTAGCCAAATAAACAGAGCTTCTGTTGCTGGATCCTAAAGGTGGGCCTCAGCTTGCTGAAACCGTGCTGGGAAAAAAGGGGTTCATGAACCCATGAGGATTCTCTTTATATCCCCCAGTTTGCAGAGGTGAGGAATTGGAGGTAAACAGTCAGTCAAGGGAAGTCATAGGAAATCCTGAAGAATTTGAGAACTGATAGTTGATGCAGGAACTGGTGGAGGTTAGAAGAACCCCAGGGTTCACCTTTTTGATGCCTCTGAGTAAGGAAAAAAAGATAGAGCATTAAGGCAGAAAAAAAATTACATCTAATTATCTCAAACAATAAATAGGGAGCTAGCAAATTTGAAGACAAAGAAACAAGAAGAAAGAGATTCCAAGGCTACAAGGCAGTGGGAACATGGAAGCCTCAGGGAAAAATAACTCTCCCTCAAGCTCTCTGCCTCATTGTTAATGCTACTGAAACCCACAGGCAACTGAGTCCTTTCCCTTTACTAAGCAGAAATGAAAGAACTAAACCGGGAAATGAACAACCAGGGCTGACTCAGAAGGAATCAGAGGCTCTGGGGCTCCACAATTAAAGAGGAACTGATTGGAAGCCTGTGGGTACCTGCTCAGGTTGGACATGCCCCTCCCATGTGTAGTGAATCCTGATACAGAACTATTAACAAAATCACAAACCTGGGAAAGTAAAAACTAAATCCACTAACAAATGCTACCTTTAGTACCAGATTCCATGCAAGCTTTGATTCAAAAGTAGATAGAATACAAATATTGAGCCATCAAGATGGCACTTCTGATGGAAAGGCAAATTGGTCTCACATTAATAGGCAAAAGAAGCAAGAAGACTTTAGCACAATATCAGGAAAATTTGAGCCTGGGCAGAGCTGTCCATGCCAGATACACATGAAGCCATGCCAGTAAACACAGGAAGCAGTACCATGGTAACTATGAAGCATACTACATAAAAATGTAAGAAATAAAAGCACACAGCATACCAAAAACAGATGAAAATTCCATGTGCATGTTCAAGATAGAACATAATAAAGAAATTAATTCTCTAGAACAAGAACTAAAAGACAATATGATAAAACAATAAAATTAGATATAAAACCCAAAAAACCAAAGGAAAAAGTCGAGAACTGAAAACTCAGCATTTCCTAGCTATTACCTAAATTGGAAACTGCAAGAAACAGACTACACACAATTGCAAATTTAATTATTGACAGAGAAGATTGGCTATTTATGGTGAATGCAGAAGAATAAGACAGAAAGTAGATACTGAGAACAAAGAAAAGCCAATCTAAAAATCAATGTGTCCCCAAGGCAAAGAATCCAAATAATAGACCGAAAGTAAAAATAATAATAGTAATAAAAGCACATTCAAATAAATTATAAGTGTCTGACTCCATTTTTCATCTTTGATTGCTGGCAGTTTTTCCAGCCCACCACTCCCTTTTCCCCTTTTGCTCCCACCTAGGCAGTCAAAGAAGCCCAGGTGCTCCCTTATGGGCATTGGTGAGAAATTCAAACCCCAGAAGCCCCTGACTAGTTGGGGGAACCATAACCTGTGTCCCCCACCTTAACCACCATAAAGCCCTAAGCCAGATGTCCTCTCCTGCTCTTTCAAGCACTTTTTAGGTCTATTTGAGAGCATTCTCTGTTCTCTCCAGAAAGTCTCATCCACGTAGTATATTCACACCTTCCTCTAATAATCATCACCAGTCTAGGCACCAAAACAAATTTGGGGTGGGGAGTCCATTCTGCCTCTCTGGGATGAACAAAATAAATATTTAATAGAAGACCATTTTTCTAGAATGTTGGAAAAGTTGAATCTGCATTTTAATGAAAAGGTAAATTGTTTTCCTGGAGAACTAATGTCAAATAATGATGCTGGGACAAATTCTAATAAAATTACCAAACTCCAAATACAAAGAAACAATTATTCAGGCTGTCTGGTGAAATAAGCATATTGTTTACAAAAGTACAAAAATCAACAATTCCCAGACTTCTCCATAGCAATGTCTAAACAGTTTTGATAAAAGTATATCATGTCTAGTCAAATGCTATTCAATTATAAAAACAAAAGTTAAAAATTATCAAACATGATTACATCCATACTTTTCATGGACTTTTTTGGAAAAATAATTGAAAATAAGCCAAAGAAGTAATTAGTGAAAATAAGAATTTCAGAATGGAGATGTTACGGTGAACATTAAATCTATATGAAACTAAAATTTAGTTACAATAGGGATAATGTTTATGAAATTAAATTTATTTTATAAGATTTGATAATGTAAAATTAGTATATAGCTAAGAAAACTAATTTTTAAATGGACAAAATAGGTGGAATAAAGTTTTAAGAGTACTAATTGCCTTATCTTTCATAGCAAGGAAATAATAAATGTATCATAAGTGAAATACATCTTTAATAAATTGACTATAACTTCTTACATTTTTCATGATTATTTTTAAAAAGTGCAGAGGTGGCTTTCTAGAAAGTTGCAGTCTGAACATCTCTCAGAAAGTGTGGAAATATTTTCCTCGCTCATTTTGTTCAATCAACTCAGTAACCAGAAAGACTCTTATTTTGAAAACAATACAAGCAATTTAGCATCTATTGCTTACTTCCTGAATCATGTTATCATTACTTCTGATGGCATTTGAATTTGTGACCACTGTCTTAGAGGGATCTCTAATATTTAACATCTCTTTGTTAAAGAAACAAGTCTATAAAATATGGCAACTTCTTCCATTTATTGTCCTTCTTTTATCCACTTTAATAAAAAACATTTTTATATATTTACATACTATGTTTTGTATATAGCATATAGATTAATATCACATATATTACATATATAGCATATAGATTGCATAAAGGGATTACCAGAATTAGGTCTGGTTAATGTTCACGATATTTGTTTGGTAAAATTTTCTGTAATTTTCTGTCTTCTACTTTGCATCTCTCCGTATTACTTGAATTTCCAATGATGAGAATGAATTATTTTTATAAAAACAGGAAAGTCATTATTCAAAACTAATGAAAACAAAGAAAATTAGTTATGGAGAGATGTATACATATATATTTATGAATATGTAGTTATATATTAAGGATATATAAACATATGTGTATATTATGGATATAAACACACACATATATTCATGTATATATAATGAATGTATATAGTATTAAAATAGTTAACGTTCCAATAAAAATACTTTGGAAGACCTAAACACTAACATCATTCTTATGGCAATTTATAAATAGTATTAATTCATTAAATAGTTTCAAAATTTACTTAAGTTTTTTTTGTGTTAAAGTAAAGAAACACCCAAAGTAAATTATTAATGCTACTGCATTTGAAAAGAATCCAAACATATATCTCTTCAGTATAATTGCCCATCTTTTATTTACACAGGATTTTAAAAGGCTTTCTCTTTACTGTTTGCTTGGATTAGTAAATTGAGGAGATGAGTGTAGTTACTTCTTTCAGGGTCAGAGTCAGCATAACATTACTAAAGATAAGTGATGCTTCTTACAAGTCAAATAGCCACAGAGATCTTTATCTGCCTTCTTAGAGCCATAGGTAAGACATACCACTGTACCACCTGCATGAGTCTGCCCCATGTGCTGATTGTTCCATGCCCATTATTTGTCTGTCCCTAGTCTTGTGACACACTCCCCTGCTGCCTTTCCATCTCTCCAGAAGGGATTATGGATGTAAAGGTATCTTAGTTATTACAATGCTTAAGGAGCAGCCCCGAATCACAATCTCATACAATGATGAGACTCCCCGAAGTGTCAATAGCAACGTGTAAAGAAAGCAAATTCTCAAGGCTTCTTGATCCACTTAGTTCACACTTTCTACTGTCCCAACCACCAAGTTACTCTCTTGGAACTGTCAGAGGTTCATCATATGAAGCATACATTTAGGCAAAGATCATGTAAGATTGTGTTTCATCATTAACCAACTATCATGAAGGCAAAATTCCATCCTTCAACTTCCTCAGATACCTTAAAATGCCTTGTATCATCTTAGTCCCTACCTCTTAAATCATGCTGGTAGCTCACAGATAAAGTTAAACTAATTCAAGCCATTTTACAATGAAGATCTAACATCTCATTTGGAAAGGCAATTTAGTTAGTTAGGTTCCCTGACAGGTCACGCTCGTGCATTCCTATCCCCAGTGGGACCTTCATTCCAAAGTCTCTGTATCTGAAGCCAGGGGCAGAGGTCTTTAGGCAGCTCTGCTGAGGCCTCCCTAGTGGGAGGAGAGGGAGTGTCTTGAAAAGCCTATGCTAGCTCAGTACCCAGTACTTTTCCACTTCTAACCTTTCCCCCTTGCCTCTTCCCACTTCTACCTCCACTCTAGAGTCCATAAAACTTCTGGAGTTCTTTGTGGTTAGCTCTTTAAACATTAAGACAACCCCCACATCCACACTGATGCATGTGACTCCCATGACTCTCAGTCAATGTGAGCCTGTGTGTGTGTGTGTGTGTGTGTGTGTGTTTTCATGGAAAAGGTGAAAGGCAGCCAGTGCTCCCTCCAGTTTTAGGCTCTTGCCTATTCCTTCACAGTAAGTGACTAAAGGTTTACCTTTCTCATCTTTGGCTTGTTGCTTTAATTGGCTAGTCTGATACTTAACAGTTCAGCTCCCTCTCCTGGCTGACTCATCTGAGCTCAAGACAATTGGTCCTGGAAGACATTGTCTTGGCTGCTTCCCAGCTCACAGAACTGCTCTAGTACCTGTTCTTATTGAGACTAAGCTCTTATGCATTTCTTTATATTTGGTGGACCCTTTTTTTGGCTTAAATTCACCAAAGTCATTTGCATTTGAGACCATGACTGACTTAATCGTAAACGTATGATAAACATATGCTAATCACAAAATGTCAACAAAAATAAGATTGCAAGGATACAAAAAAGAAAAGAAATGGTAAACAATATGGGGAAATGGGATCCAGAGATTCTTCCAATTGACTGTTAGAAATTCTTTTACTCAAACTACAGAAAACTGGCAAGAAGAAGGATGGATAGAGATTCTTACCAAGATTTGGGGCAGGAGAGAAAATTAGGATGCCAAAAGATTGGATGACCTTCATCATTTCTAAGAAGGAGGCAGCATTGCTAAGATGAAAAGGTGGCAAGTTAAAGAGACTAAAGGTTTAATTAACTGTGGAGAATGGTTGAGGAGCTGGTTGGACTGTGAGGAAATTGCCATGAGAATATAGAACATCAGTCTGCAAAACTGGGTACCTTCACCACAGACAGCTTGAGAAAGACATATAGTGGGAGCCAGACTTTTTTTTTTTTTTTGTACTGGAAATTGAACCCAGGGGTGCTTAACCACTGAGCAGTATCACCAGTCCTTTTTTATATTTTATTTAGAGACAGAGTCTCACTGAATTGCTTAGGGCCTTGCTAAGTTGCTAGTTGGCTTTGAACTTGCAATCCTCTTGCTTCAGTCCCCAGAGCCTTTGGGATTACAGGTTTATGCCACCACACCTGGCAGGAGTTAGACATTTTATGTGAAATATTTTTTAAATTTTATTTTTCTGCTAATGTATCCCTTGTTTTCAGTTATAATTCTGAAACTTAAAGAGGGCACCAAAATAAAAATGCATTTATCAAATTGAAGTCTGTCGTAAGTTTAAGACAATAAGTTAAATACATTTTTGAGAAAATATTTCATTCCAAAGAAAAAGAAGAAAGCTCTTTGTAATCACCTCCAAATAATCTTTTTAGAATATGTACGCATTTGAAAAACAGTTGTCTTGGTTTTGTCCTATGTAAAATATCAACATACTTATGAATAGCCAGCAGAGGGAGCCAAAACCCTACATGTAATTTTTTCTATATATTTTTTCTCTCTATACATACTTATTATATACTTATATAGAGAAAAAAGTATATATATTCATATAAATATATATTTATTTTTATATAACTGTATATTTTTATATAAATATATATATTTTAGGAAAATAGATAATCAAAAATTACAAATGCAAAAGACCTTCATCTTTTAAGAACCTAGAAAAAATATAAATCATATAATTTGATAACACTCTGCTGCCAAGTACTTCCTGGAAAAAGTTTAAAAGCTAGAATGGGATTATGAATTTGAAGCAATTCAAAGAAAATGTATCCTTTCCTCCCTTCCTTTCTCTATTGTACTCTTTGTTTTCTCTGGAATTTCTTTATAACAACAACCCCAAAGCAAGGTAATTTCTATTCCATGTCAGTTGAAACCTTCTATGAATTATATGAAAACTTTTTTATTTCCGATTAGTGGGATTATACTGGTTACACATGTATAAAAAGAAAGAAGCAGAAAAGAAGCAGTAAAGTCTTTGTCCCTACCTCTTAAATCAGGCCTTGATCATGTCTCAGGAAAGGGAAGGAGCAGGTTTCTAGTGCAAACTTGTTGAAAATGAATTTGCTAAAACTCCACATAAGCATCTCTCCATAGATGACATCTGAATTAGAGTGTTTTGTTTGTAAGCAAGAGAATCTGACTCAACTAGCTTAAGAGGGGAAGGAATTTACTGAAAGGATGCTAGTTTGGGCTATCATTTCAATAATTTTTAAGGATTGATAATTGAAATGATAAGTATATAGTGTGTACATCTTTATGTTCAGAAATTTGAAAATTTATTTAAATTATATAATTCCTAGAAAAATATAGCTGCCCAAAATTTACATAAGAAGAAATAGAATATAACAGAATATGACTATTTTTTAAAATGAATGTATTATTTAAAACCTTTGTCTTTAAAAAATGAAGAAAACCCAACAAAACCAAAACAAGGAAACTTTCCAGGCCCAAATGACCTGACTGACAAGTTTCAACAAATACTTAAGAATGAAGCATTTCTGGGCTGGGGATATAGCTCCGTTGGTACAGTGCTTGCCTCATAAGCACGAGGCCCTGGGTTCAATCTCCAGCACTGCAAAAAAAAAAAAAAAAAAAAAAAAAAGTGAATGAGGAATTTCATCTGAAACAAAACCTTGATACCAAAGCTCTGTGGGGAACTTCCATTTCCAAGAAGATGGAGTATTGCGTTCCCTCTGGCCGCAGAGAGAGACACGACAAACGTTTGAAGCTTTGGAAGTTTATTGTGCACAGTCTTCCTTTCTTTCCCTCTTTTCTAATCCCTTTCTCTCTTTTCTTTCTCTCGCTCTCTTTCCCTCTGCTTAACTCTCGCCTGCTCCGGTCGCTCCGCTCCTCCCGCTCGGCTCACACCTGCTTCGGCCGCTCCGCTTCTCCCGCTCGGCTCACGTCCTCGCTCGCACTCTTCTTCCTCGCTTCTTCTCCTACTCTCAGCTCCTTCTTCTCTCAGCTTCTTCTTACTCCCAGCTTCCGCGCCTTACTCCCCCACCCACCAAGCTTATATACACTTCAACCAATCAGGGGAGAGCACACGAGGTAAACGCGCGGACAGCTGCAGGCATAGAATAGGTACATGAGGGGGGCATGCTCTAATCACATCGTTAACTAGCCAATCATTGGAATTCGCTGGTTGTTTACTGTATAGCTGGCCGCTTTTGGCTCAGTGCCAGGCGCCATCATGACCGTGCCCAAGGCTGGGGGTCCCAGGAACCCCGACAATGGAGCAGATTTTTTTTTTCTATTTTCTATTCTGCTCACTAATTCCAGTTAAGCACTGCAAGTTTTCTAAATAAAACAAATATAAGATGTTTCTAAAAGGTAGGGAAAAAAAGTCAAGTTGGCTGCTGAACTTCAACATGAGGAATGCTAAGCACACACAGTACTAAGTACCCTGGATCTCTTTTACTAGTAAACCCTGAATATTTAAAGACTGGGTAATGGAGATATTGGCAATTCAGAAATGCCAATGGGCACTGGTGTGAAAGCCCTCAAAACCTGGACTCTGTATCAAAAGGACCAAAAAAGGGAAAGTCTATTCAGACAGAAAACTTTTAGACAAAATTCCCTCAACTCCAGCCAAGGACTACAAAAAACACTCTGTTCTCACCCCCACCAGTCATAACCAAGAGGAGACCCTGATCCATTCTGGTCAGGCTGAGGCAATGTTCCACCACCACAACAGAATAAACCCACATCAAGACACATCATACCTTAACTTTGGAAAGCTAAAATCAAAGAACAAAATAACTGGAGAGAAACAGCACATTACTTACAGGGAAAAAATTTCAAATGATAACAGATTTCTCTTTTTTTTTATTTTTTTTTATTATTGTATACAAATGGGATACATGTTGTTTCTCTATTTGTACATAGAGTCAAGGCATACCATTTGTGTAATCATACGTCTACATAGGGCAATGATGTTTATTTTTTTTCCCTTCCCTCCCACCCCTCCCACCCCTCTTTTCCCTCTATAAAGTCCTTCTTTCCTTCATTCTTACCGCTCTCCTTATCCCTAACCCTAAACCTAACCCTAAACCTAATGCTAACCCCTCCCACCCCCCATTATATGTCCTCATCCGCTTATCAGCGAGATCATTCGTCCTTTAGTTTTTTGAGATTGGCTTATCTCACTTAGCATGATATTCTACAATTTCATCCATTTGCCTGTAAATGTCATAATTTTATCATTCTTCATTGCAGAGTAATATTCCATTATATATATATGCCACAGTTTCTTTATCCATTCATCAACTGAAGGGCATCTAGGTTGGTTCCACAATCTGGCTATGGTGAATTGAGCAGCAATGAACATTGATGTGGCTGTATCTCTGTAGTATGCTGATTTTAAGTCCTTTGGGTATAGGCCAAGGAGTGGGATAGCTGGGTTAAATGCTGTTTCCATTCCAAGCTTTCTGAGGAATCTCCACACTGCTTTCCAGAGTGGCTGCACTAATTTGCAACCCCACCAGCAATGTATGAGTGTTCCTTTTTCACCACATCCTCGCCAACACCTATTGTTGCTTGTATTCTTGATAATCGCCATTCTAATTGGGGTGAGATGAAATCTTAGGGTAGTTTTGATTTGCATTTCCCTTATTACTAGGGATGTTGAACATTTTTTCATATATCTGTTGATTACTTGTACATCTTCTTCTGTGAAGTGTCTGTTCATTTCCTTAGCCCATTTGTTGATTGGATTATTTGTATTCTTCCTGTAGAGTTTTTTGAGTTTTTTATAGATTCTGGAAATTAGCGCTCTATCTGAAGTATGGATGCCAAAGATATTCTCCCACTCTGTAGGCTCTCTCTTCACATTACTGATAGTTTCCTTTGCTGAGAGAAAGCTTTTTAGTTTGAATCTATCCCAGTTGTTGATTCTTGCTTTTATTTCTTGTGCAATGGGAGTCCTGTTAAGGAAGTCTGATCCTAAGCCAACAAGTTGAAGATTTGGACCTACTTTTTCTTCTATAAGATGCAGGGTCTCTGATCTGATTCTGAGGTCCTTGATCCATTTTGAGTTGAGTTTTGTGTAGGGTGAGAGATAGGGGTTTAATTTCATTCTATTGCATATGGTTTTCCAGTTTTCCCAGCACCATTTGTTGAAGAGGCTATCTTTTCTCCATTGCATATTTTTGGAACCTTTGTCTAGTATGAGAAAATTGTATTTATTTGGGTTTGTGTCTGTGTCCTCTATTCTGTACCATTGATCTACCTGTCTATTTTGGTACCAATACCATGCCGTTTTTGTTACTATTGCTTTGTAGTAGAGTTGAAGATCTGGTATTGCAATACCCCCTGCTTCGCTCTTGCTACTGAGGATTGCTTTAGCTATTCTAGGTTTTTTATTCTTCCAGATGAATTTCATAATTGCTTGCTCTATTTCTGCAAGGTACATCATTGGGATTTTAATTGGAATTGCATTGAATCTGTATAGCACTTGAGGTAGTATAGCCATTTTGACAATATTAATTCTGCCTATCCAGGAACATGGGAGATCTTTCCATCTTCTAAGGTTTTCTTTAATTTATTTCTTTAGTGTTCTGTAGTTCTCATTGTAGAGGTCTTTCACCTCTTTTGTGAGATTGATTCCCAAGTATTTTATTTTTTTCGAAGCTATTGTGAATGGGGTAGTTTTCCTGATTTCTCTTTCTGAAGATTCATCACTTATGTATAAAAATGCATTGGATTTATGAGCATTGATCTTGTAACCTGCTACTTTACTGAATTCACTTATGAGATCTAAAAGTTTTCTGGTGGAATTTCCAGGTTCCTCTAAATATATAATCATGTCATCAGCGAACAGGGATAGTTTGAGTTCTTCTTTTCCAATTCGTATCCCTTTAATTTCTTTGGTTTGTCTACTTGCTCTGGCTAGAGTCTCAAGGATGATGTTGAATAAGGCATCCCTGCCTTGTTCCAGTTTTTAGGGGGAACGCTTTCAGTTTTTCACCATTTAGAATGTTATTAGCCATGGGCTTAGCGTAGATGACCTTTATAATGTTAAGGAATGTTCCCATTACCCCAATTTTTTCTAGTGTTTTGAGCATGAAGGGATGCTGTATTTTATCGAATGCTTTTTCTGCATCTATTGAAATAATCATGTGATTCTTGACTTTAAGTCTGTTGATATGGTGAATGACATTTATTGATTTCCGAATGTTGAACCAACCTTGCATCCCTGGGATAAAACCCACTTGATCGTGGTGCACTATCTTTTTAATATATATTTGTATTCGATTTGCTAAAATTTTGTTGAGAATTTTTGCGTCGATGTTAATTAAGGATATTGGTCTGAAATTTTCTTTCCTTGATGTGTCTCTGTCTGGTTTAGGTATCAGGGTGATATTGGCTTCATAGAACGAGTTTGGGAGGTTTCCCTCCTCTTCTGTTTCATGGAATAGTTTGAGGAATATTGGAATGAGCTCTTCTTTAAAGTTTTTGTAGAACTCGGCTGAGAACCCATCTGGTCCTGGACTTTTCTTTGTTGGTAGACTTTTGATGACCTCTTCTATTTCATCACTTGATATTGATTTATTTAAGTTGTGTATGTCCTCGTTCAGTTTAGGTAATTCATATGTCTCTAGAAATTTGTTGATGTCTTCGAGGTTTTCTGTTTTTTGGAGTATAGATTTTCGAAATAGCTTCTAATTATGTTTTGTATTTCACTCGTGTCTGTTGTGATGTTTCCTTGTTCATTCCGAATTTTAGTAATCTGAGTTTTCTCCCTCTTTCTCTTTGTTAGTGTGGCTAAGGGTTTATCAATTTTATTTATTTTTTCAAAGAACCAACTATTTATTTTGTTAATTTTTCCAATTGTTTCTTTTGTTTCGATTTCATTGATTTCGGCTCTGATTTTAACTATTTCCTGTCTTCTACTACTTTTGGTATTGGTCTGCTCTTCTTTTTCTAGTGCTTTGAGCTGTAGTGTTAAGTCGTTTATTTGTTGATTTCTACTTCTTTTTTTGAATGCACCCCATGAAATAAATCTTCCTCTAAGTACTGCTTTCATAGTGTCCCAGAGATTTTGATATGATGTGTCTTTGTTCTCATTTACTTCTAAGAATTTTTTAATTTCCCTCCTGATGTCTTCTGTTATCCATTCATCATATAATAGTGTATTATTTAATCTCCAGGTATTGGAGAAGTTTCTGTTTTTTATTCTGTCATTTATTTCTAATTTCAATCCATTATGATCTGATAGAGTACAAGGTAGTATCTCTATCTTCTTGTATTTGCTAACAGTAGCTTTGTGGCATAAAATATGGTCTATTTTAGAGAAGGATCCATGTGCTGCTGAGAAGAACGTGTATTCATTCTTTGTTGGATGGTATATTCTATATATGTCTGTTAAGTCTAAGTTGTTGATTGTGTTGTTGAGATCTATAGTTTCTTTATTCAATTTTTGTTTGGACGATCTATCCAGTGGTGAGAGAGGTGTGTTAAAATCGCCTAGTATTATTGTGTTGTGGTCTATTTGATTTCTGGAATTGAGAAGGACTTGTTTGACGTACGTGGATGAGCCAATGTTCGGGGCATAGATATTTATGATTGTTATGTCTTGCTGATTTATGCTTCCCTTAAGCAGCATGTAATGTCCTTCTTTATCCCTTCTGACTAGTTTTGGTTTGAAGTCCACATTATCTGAAATGAGGATGGATACTCCAGCTTTTTTGCTGTGTCCGTGTGCATGGTATGTTTTTCCCCATCCTTTCACCTTTAGTCTATGGGTGTCTCTTTCTGAGATGAGTCTCTTGCAGGCAGCATATTGTTGGATTTTTCTTTTTAATCCAATCTGCCAGTCTATGTCTTTTGATTGATGAGTTCAGGCCATTAACATTCATGGTTATTATTGTGATATGATTTGTATTCCCAGTCAATTGACTCATATTTGTTTTTGACATGATTTGGCTTCTCCTTTATTTGGCTATTCCTTTAGGCTAGCGCCTCCTGTTGCTGATTTGCATCGTTGTTTTTCATCTCTTCCTCATGGAATATTTTGATGAGAATGTTCTGTAATGCTGGCTTTCTTTTTGTAAATTCCTTTAGCTTTTGTTTATCATGGAAGGATCTTATTTCATTGTCAAATTTGAAGGTAAGTTTTGCTGGGTATAAGATTCTTGGTTTGCATCCGTTTTCTTTCAGGGTTTGGTATATGTTGTTCCAGGCCCTTCTAGCTTTTAGGGTCTGGATTGAAAAATCTGCTGATATTCTTATTGGTTTCCCTCTGAATGTAATTTGATTCTTTTCTCTCGCGGCCTTTAAAATTCTGTCTTTATTTTGTATGTTAGGTATTTTCATAATAATGTGCCTTGGTGTGGGTCTGTTGTAATTTTGTATGTTTGGAGTTCTATAAGCCTCTTGTACTTGGTTTTCCATTTCATTCTTCAGATTTGGGAAATTTTCTGATATTATTTCATCGAATAGATTGTTCATTCCTTTGGTTTGTTCCTCTAAGCCTTCCTCAATCCCAATAATTCTTAAATTTGGCCTTTTCATGATATCCCATAATTCTTGTAGATTCTGTTCATGATTTCTTACCATCTTCTCTGTTTGGCCAACTTTGTTTTCAAGATTAAATATTTTGTCTTCAATGTCTGAGGTTCTGTCTTCCAGGTGTTCTATCCTATTGGTTATGCTTTCTATGGAGTTTTTAACTTGGTTTATTGTTTCCTTCATTTCAAGTATTTCAGTTTGTTTTTTTTTCAGTATCTCTAACTCTTTATTGAAATGATCTCTTGCTTCCCATATTTGGTCTTTTAACTGTTGATTGGTGCGATCATTTAATGCCTGCATTTGCTCTTTCATCTCCTCCTTCAATGCCTCATTTGCTCTTTCATCTCCTCATTAGCTTCCCTGATCGTTTTAATTACGTACATTCTGAACTCCCTTTCTGACATTTCTTCTACTGTGCTGTCATTGGGTTTTATTGATGTATTATCTAGGTTTGTTTGGAACATTTTCTTCCCTTGTTTTCTCATATTGGTCAGCTGTCAGTGGGACCCTGAGATATTGCAGATTTCCGCTATTGTCTTATAGTGTCCTGGTAGATTTCCAGTGTATCACCTCCCAGCCTTCAGTAGCCTGATGTCTTGGAGGAATTTGATAAGGCAGTGCATCCAAAGAAAGTTGCCCCTAACCCCCTACTGGTTTCAGGGTTCAGAGCTGGCTCTGTGCGGAAAGGCTCTCACTGGGGGCCTGCACCATGCAGCTGGCCGTGTGGAAGGAGCCCACCGCCGGAGTGTGGAAGGCTACCTAGGGAAGACTCTGGCTGCCCTGCCCTGCTCTGATAAGCCACCCCTATCTGTGCCTGCCACCCGGGCCGAGCTTTACCCAGTGGGCAGACTCACCTGTGGCTCTATTTCAGTCTGAGTCTCTCAATGCCTCCCCTTCTTAACTCCTGGGTTCTGGAGCGACTGGGGGTGCAGTCACCCTCTAGGCTGCCATCTTGGATCACCCCGTGAAAAGAGCCTGCGGCCAGAGTGGGCAGAGCTGCCTGAAGAGGTCTCTGGCTGCCCTGCCCTGATCCCAGAGGCTGCTTGCAGATCGAAGCTCTCCGTTGGTTCGGGGACTTGTGGGCTGGTTCTATGTAGAAAGCCTCTCACTGGGCGGTCTGGTCCGAGAAGTTAGCCTTGAAAGGCACCTCCCACCACAGGGGTCCAGGCTACTTGGGGAAGTCTCTGGCTGCCCTATCCTGGTCCCTGAAGCTGCTTGCGTGCCGGAGTACGCTGTGCTGCACTGGCTCCGGGACTTGGAGCTTGTTCTGGTCAGAAAGACTCTCACTAGGGGGCCTGCTCCGAGAACTTGGAGAAGCTGGCTGTGTGGGCGGGGCCCACCGCCGGAGTGCGCAGAGCTGCCTGTGGAAGACTCTAGCTGCCCTGCCCTGCTCCGATAAGCCACCTCTATCTGGGCCTGCCACCCGGGCCGAGCTTTACCCAGTGGGCAGACTCACCTGTGGCTCTATTTCAGTCCGAGTCTCTCAATGCCTCCCCTTCTTAACTCCTGGGTTCTGGAGCGACTGGGGGTGCAGTCACCCTCTAGGCCACCATCTTAGATTGCCCCCCAGATTTCTCTTTAGAATCTATAGAAGCTAAAAGGAAATAACAAAACATGTTTTACACAATCAATGAAAAGAATTGGCAGCTCAGAATTCTATATCCAGCTAAGATATCCTTCAAAAATGAAGTAGAAATCAAGACTTTCTCAGATGAAGGAACACTAAAGAGAAATCTTCTCTAGCAAACCTACCCTAAAAGATGGTCAAAGCACACTTACTAGTGAAAGACCATCTGCATTCTCCCTCAGCTTAAGAGCAAGGGGAGGCTATCTGCTCTCAGCACCATTATATAACGTAGTTAACAGGAAGTCTATTGTCCAGAACAATAATGAAAGGAAAGGTCAGAAAAGACATAGAGAAGAGAAAGGAAGAAATAAAATTATTACTATTTGCAAATGACAAATTCCAGTTACATAGAAGATTACACGTAATCTTTAAAAAAAATCTCTAGAATTTATAAGTAACTTTGGGAAATTTGAAGGTAGAAGATCAACACAGAAAAATCAACAGTATTTCTACATGCCATCAGTGATATTAAAAATGTTATACCATTTTCAATTGCTTAGAAAATTAAATATGTAGTTATACAGGACTTGTATGCCAAAAACTACAAAATGATGATGAAACAAATTAAATATCTAAATAAATGATTTATAATTTAAATTATAAATGATTTATAATTAAAAGAATTATATGCTTAGCATAGTAATATGTCTGGCGCATAGATGGTGCTTGATGAATCAATGAATAAATGAATGGAAAGTTGCCATGTACAGTATCTATTTATATTTTATATAAAGGCTATTTGATGCACTATTAAAGGAAAAACATTTAAAGTCAGTCATTGATCTCTCTGAATTTATTATATCTGACCTAAAATCTGGCCCATTTAAAAAGAGCACACAGGCAGCCATACAATAGTGAGAGGGAAAATAATCTGCCTCTATAAACTGTAAGCATAACATAGAATTTTTTTTTCAAATTGGGTATGGGTCTAAGTAATAAACAATGCTGTCAGACATGGAGAGTGATGACAAGAGAGTCATTTCCCTTCCAGAGAGTGAAGAAAAATATGAAAATATGAAAAAAAAACAAATTCTAGGATATCTGAAAATATGAGAAAGAATTTTGCATATCTAGACTAAAATATAAAATTGGGAAAAGAAAAAAGTGTGAAAGCTGCTTAAGCTAGATCATATATATACATATATGTGTGTATATATGTGTATATATATATATACTATTATATATATGTATACATATGTCACCGCCTGTGGCAACAATTGTGCGGGTACTTATCAGAGGTGGATTGGAAATAAACTACTTTTCCTATATTCACTAATTTATAGAGGAAGAGAGACTATGAGAAGAAGAAATGCTTTGCTTAGAGGAAGAGAAACTTTGCTTAGAGGAAGAGAAACTTTGCTTATCAGGAAGAGAGACTTTGCTTAGAGGAAGAGAAACTTTGCTTAGAGGAAGAGAAACTTTGAGAAAGACAGGCTTTGCTTATAGAGAAAGTTTTAGAGAAAGACAGGCTTCTACGCTTATAGAGATCTATTTCTTCTTAGAATTCTGCTGCTTCTTCTTACAGGTGCATCCTGCATCCTGTGAACTAGGTGCTATCTATCTGAGGGCTAGCTGCTTCTTCTAGCTGCTTCTTCTCTCCACTTCTTCTTACTGCTAGCTGCTTCTAGCTGCTTCTGCTTACTGCTGCTTCTTTTCTCTTTGCTAGCTGCTGCTGCTTACTGCTGCTGCTTCTCTCTGCTAGCTGCTGCTCTTTGCCTTCTGCCTACTGCCCGCTTATATCCCCTCCAGGAGGCGGAGGGTGGGGCCACGCTAGTTGAGATCAGGCGAGGAGCCAGCTGCCCTATCATGGCAAAGGTCAAAATGAGAAGGCCTGAGGAGGAGCACTTGGGAGCACCTGTGCACGCGTTGTGTGCATGGACTTAATTGAATACAGCCAATGATAAATCACCTGAGTGTGCTTATGTTAATTAACCTCCTCACTGCGGATGTGATCAAAGCAGCCTCCGGCTGGCCGCTAGCTGCCATCCCGGTGCAGCCCACATGGCACAGCCCCATATATATATATATATATTATTGTCCTAAATAACCTCAGAACTCTCTTCTACTGTTATAGACATCATGGAAAATGAAAGTAGATGAGAAAGAGAGAAGCAAATATTTTAAAAATTTTGTTATACAAGAATATGAGTTTACTCTAAAGTATACAATGCCTAGCACACTGTAAGTGTCAATAACTACTGGACCATCAAGGAATCCACATGCCAAATGGCACCTGTTTGCAGAGCCACTTTGCTGCACACCTGTGGGAGACATCATTGGCATCACAGTCTATGTGGAAGGCACCCTCTCCACTTAACTAGAACAAAACCTGCATAGCCAAACACTGAAGCCTTGCTCATGTAAATATTCAAAAGTTTCCAAGTAGGCATTATCCGTTTTCCAGAAAAGAAAATCAGTCTATAAATGGAAAAGTTAAGTGATTTTCTGTGATTGAACATCCCAAGGTCTATACATGCAATGGATCTGGTTGTAATGGGGGTAGACATTGGAAGGGGGTACACCAAGGATTGTTTCAGACACTATATGGACATTCTTTAACTCTAACAAATTAGACGTAAAGTTGTCATGCAAATTGATGTGATATGCATTGCATAAATGATCTTGGGTTATTTATCTAAATCCTTCAGTGTGGATCAGTTTATATTTAAATGACCTTCTGTAAAATTGCTTTCCTTACAATTTCTATACATATTCATGAAGACACATTGTCAGCACTGAAAGATAGCCAAGCAGAAAAGAGAAAAATCCTATTACACTAACAAGACAATTTCCTTGGTTAATGTAATCAGATAGTACAGCTGCACTCCTTGTTAATCTGAATTTAGTTCAAATAACTAAATAGCTTTATTCACTCTGTGATAAAAATTAGACACTCTCAAAGCAAGTTTCTGACTATTCAAATAAATTTATTTTTGCAATCATCATTTAGTGCAGGAGACCTTTTAAAAATGCACTGAATTGACATTAGATCGAGATGAAATAAATCTGATTTAGAAAAATGCGTCTCATCAATGTCTTACTATGTTTCCACATAAGTATCATGAGGTGTCTGCTTAGTAATTATGCAATCTTTTTACTTTATTTTTTGCTTTATTAGGAAAACTTACCAACCTAATTTGCCAAAATACTTTTAAACTAGATCATTTTAAGTCAGATTAATGCCTAAGACTGAATGACAAGAGGAGATAGAAGGGAAGGAAACTTTAATGCTAATTTGCCATGGATTAGTTTTATTATTTAAAAAAAATAGGTGACTAATGATTTAAAAGTGTTTCCCAAAGTGATCTCATCATGAGATCTATCAAGGATTTGTGTTTTAAAATATGGATGCCCAGGACTCAGTTTTAGAGGATCTGATTTCTGAGACTTACAAGGGGCTCAGGATTGTGTATTATGAAAAGAACCTGGATGCATTTTAGGATGAGGTCAATTTGGGAAATCTGTAGTATCATGAAAAAAAAAAAAAAAAAAAAAAAACAGTGACCTACTCTTAATGCTCAAAACCCCAGGTTGCCTGATCTTCTGTGCCCTCACCCAACTCATTTTATCTGACTGGGTCTAAATTTCCTCAGTTGTGTAAGTAAAAACCAAAACAACAAAAGTAAAAAGAGTTTGATTTAATCCACACACTTCATGAGAACAGAAACTGGTAGATTTCACTTACTGTTCTATCCTCTGCACCTGGTTTGCTGCTTGACACAAAGCAGCCTCCCTTGAATATCTGTTGACTAAGTGACTAGTTGAGCTGCAAGGTTTCTGTTAGCTTTAAAACGATGTGATTCTAAAATAAACAAAAAAACAATGCATTTGGTCCTCTATTTACAAATTATTAACTATTCTCAAAATAAAAGAATGCATCAACTGAAGAAAGACCCTCCACACTTTCTTAGGGTGGTGAGGCTGCAGATTCCTGGTGACCAAGTCAAGGATGTGAGTTGGGTAATTTCAGCTCATAGCTTCCTCTCAAGGCTGTTATGGTTAAAGGTAGTAATGGAGTCAGTTAGCACACTGTTTGGTTCACTGTAAATGTTCCATAAAAGTGAGTTGAATTTGGACAACCCAGCAAATTCTGTGCATAACAATGCCAAATATGTTCTCTTGCTATGTGGACAAAAGTTCTGATTTTTAGGATTTTTGTTATTTTGGTCCTAAAACATACTGTCAAGTAACAGTTTGGAATTGTCAGAAGCCTTTCTTAGTACATGTAGATAGTGCAAGCAACAAGTTCTGAAACTGATTGTGAAGGAAAATTAAACCCCCAAAACTCTATTTATAACATTTCAAATTTATTACAAAAACAAAAGCTCTTATCTCTTTTCAAAAGTTTATTAAATTACACTATTTAAATACTTCCTTACATCATGTATCTAATATAATTTAGAGAAGTGATTCTCAAAGTGTGGTCCTGATGCCAGCCGTATCAACATCAACATGTGGGACCTATTACAAATGCAAATTCTCAAACCTGGTCCCAGACCAAATGAATCAGAAACTCTGGGTGTGGGGCTGCAAAATCTGTGGATGAACAAGTTTTTCAGGTGATTCTGATGCACACAGTAAAGTATGTGCTGACTTAAACAAGACTGTCAAAAAATGAGTTCAAAGAAGGCCAAATTCAACTTCCTATACACCTCCTACAAAAAGGGCCACATCATGTTCCTAGTTAACTGCTCATCAATACTCTCAGCAACTTTTTTTTTTTTTAATGGACTCAAGTTTCCTCCCTTTGAAAAAAAAAGTCTTGAAATACTGATCCTGGAATTAAAAATGTAAACCACCATCTTTTAGAATATTCAAGTCCTGATTTTTCAATCTTACAAATAAAATACAAATGTTTAATAATAAGATTATTACCAAGCATTACCAAATTTGGTTTTAATTATTCAATTAAAAAAATGAGTCTATGGATACACAGTTAAAAGACGCACAAGTTGTTTTTCTTCTATCTCAAATGGTAATTCTGATTTAGAATTAGTGATACCTAAGGGTACAAGGATACCTAGACTTGTTGAATTTATAGTTCTATGTTCTATGTAAGAAAAGCTCTTAGCTACAGAGTTTTGAAAAATCTTTAAAACTACACGTTCTCTGATACAAGGAAAGAGGGCGAGATTTTTAATTTGAAGGTAGAGTAGAGATGGGGGTGTTGGGAGAGATTCTGATCCATCCACTGTCACATTCTTGGGTTCCAAGCTAAAGAATGAGAGAAGACCAAAGCTTATAGATAGAATCACTGCCCAGAATACACTCTTCTGTAGTCTTGAGTATGTTTTTCCAACATTTTGCCCAAGCCCTAAAATTCATCCAAGAGAAAAAGGTTGATTTAAATGTATAAAAAAAAGAAAAAAAAAAAAATCAGTCCATGCACAACAGCTCCTAGTCAGGAACATTAAAAGGCAGCGAGCTGATGACCTCTCCAGATTCGGTGACAATGGCATCATAAACCCACCGTCGGTTGCAGCGGCACTCGGGCCCACATTTGTTGGAGTTACATTTGGGGCAGGGGTAGAAGCAGCCCAGGCAGTTCTTCTCTAGGCAGTCACACAGGTCGGCGTCATTACAAATTAGCCTGCCGCTTTTGTCATATTTCTTCATAACTCTATGAGAGAAGAATGACTTCAATATGACATTGCAATTGTCCTCAACACTGAAAATAAATTATAAAGCTGTGACCTCATACACATGACCGTTTTAGTCTGAGAGAACAGCACCCCAGAGGTGACCCAGAAACACTCCAGAACAGTAGATGACAATGATGTCATGGGAAATTCAGTCAAAAGGTGATGGAACCACTTCCAGTGCAGTCAGCTTGAGATGGACAGTAACTCTTCATTTTCCCAACATTGTGGGGGAATGTAATAATCCTCAAAGAAGTATGAGGAATAGTGGACTAAAACTTCTTCCTATGAATTTTATAATTTTTTCTTAAAAATTTAACCATTCTTGATGGAATTTTCCCTTAAAATAGATTACACTCTTCTTTCTTATATTTTTCCAATTACCTTTTTTTTAAGGACTCAAAATGAGAACTATCAGTTACTAAATCAAAATCATTTAAATAAGAAAACTCTTCTACTAACATTCTACAGGTGCCGCTTCTTTCCTTTCTGATTTCTTTCACCTAGCATGAAGGGAGAATGTATGTGACAGAGAGGGTAGGACCCTACATGATAAGTTCTGAGTGAAGGCAAGATACTCTGTGCCATGGGACAGCACCAGAGGCCACACCTTATTGTAGATTCCCACATTTCCTGCCAGCCTCTGCAACATGGCCAAGGGGTAGAGACTTTCATGAGAATTCCACCATCCCTCTGTTATGGAGAGACTGCAATAAATCACCTGGTCAGTCTTGAAGCAGGACGTGAAACATTTATTCACCAGCTGGAGGTCCGGATTCACCAGCCAGCTGGCAGGACAGAGGGCAGGCTGGGAGTCTGCATTCTCCAACCCCCTTCTGGGCTTAGAGCACACCTTTTAAAGCATGTTAGTACATGAATCATAAGTGGCTGTTGCTATGATTTGAAACCATAAGCAAAAATCATGAGATCTAAATCATAAGCAGAAGAGAAAGTGAGTCAAAATAACCCTAGTTGAGTACAATTTAAAGAATGGTTACTAACATTTAGACAATCATTTATATTCTATGCAGTTAGAGTATACTGCACAAGTACAGTGTACAAGAATTGCCATTTTGTGTTGCCAAACATGTCATGCTAAGTAACTGTTGGTAGGTACAGAGGCAGAGGTTTCTCACAGGAGAAGCATTTCTTACATAACATGGAGTCTCAGGGTAAAATGGAGTCTATTTGGTCATTGCTTATATAGCCTGGCCCATAACACCTCAAAACCAAATCATTCTGAAATACATTCTTCCAAACTGAACTATTGAAAAGACTTAGATAACAAAAACATCTCTCTATGACTTGTATCCTTTATTACCAGTTGAAGTTCAAAAGACTGGCCCTTCATTAGTGTGATCAAATTATATACCCTCTGTACATTTGTCTCCAAGCTGGCAAAACACCTCACCTCTTCCTCTTCAGTGAAATAATACAGTTCCATCCTTTTCCCCTTTCCTAATAAAGCATGTACACTTGCTGCCTGATGTAACACTTCAGGAACATCTTCTGATGAGGATTTACATCTACAGTGCTTCATGTAAGGTATGAGACAGTTCCCAAGCCCCACAGAAAATTTATCAGAAGAGATGTAAATTTTAATATAGAACTGATAGTGAGTGGGTGGTCCCCAAACCAAGGGAGAGCACCTGTCCTTTTCCAGCTTTGCCTAAATTTAAACACTCCCTGACCTTGACTCAGAAATCAAGATGCAGATATTATGGTTTCCTGCCCATATGGTGCAATCTTTCATAAAATTCTCAACTATCCTACATATAAAAGAGTCTAAAATACACATGATATATGGATAATCATACCTTTGAAGTCCTCCTCATGTACCACACATTATATTCATCTATGACTTCTTCAATAGGAACTGCTCTTTGCCTAAAAGAGTCCCTTGTTTTACTTTTAGTTAAGTCAGGTATGTATGAATCCCCAAGCATACTGAGATATTTCTTCTGTAATTTGCTTTTTTATCCTACTCAATGATTTGAAATTCTTCCATGATGGTACACATTCGCTTTATTCAAATATTTTCACTGCTACATGTATCCTGCTTTATGAATATAGCACAGGTCATTTATATTTTCCATTACAGAAGTTTGTTTGAATTGTTTACACTTTGCTTTTGCTATTACACTGTTGCCATGAAACTTCTTGACCTTGTCTCCCCTTACACATAAGACTTTTTCCAGGATATATACTGAGGAATGAAAATGAGAAGTAATAAGACACATAGGAAATGCTAAGTTTTTTTAAATAGGGGTTGTACCATTTTACATTCAATTCATGCCCCAAAGTTTTATCAGTTTTGATATCATCATACTACACTCTGCCTGTCTGAGGTGCATGGCCCTTCTCCAGAACGTACTGATGAGGTTCAATGTCCTCATTAGTTTTATCTTCTATGAAATGCCTGTTCACTATTTTCTTTATTTTTCAAATATGATATTTATCTTATTTACTTCTAAGATTCTTTAAAGATTTTGGATACTGATTTCTTATAACTTCCACTTTGTGATTTTTCTTTCATTGTTTTAAGGGCATCTTTTAATGAGCATATATTATTAATTTTTAAAAATTTATATATATGTATATATATTTAGTTGTTGATGGACCTTTATTTAATTTATTTATTTATATGTGGTGCTGAGAATCAAACCCAGTGCCTCACACATGCCAGGCAAGTGCTCTACCACTGAACCACAACTCCAGCCCCATGTTATTAATTTTAATGCAGTTGAACTTACCAACTTTTCTTTTTGGTGTGCTTAATGTGTGTGTGTGTGTGTGTGTGTGTGTGTGTGTGTGTGTAGTGAGGATTGAACCCAGGGACTCAATACTAGGCAAGCTCTCTACTGCTGAGTTACATTCCCAACTAGCTTTTACTTCTGATGTACTAGCAATCTTAATGATAGTACTGTACCAATTTAATATCCCAAATTCATTCCCTTGGTGATATTATTTCTCCTTCTAAGGATGCATCTTTGTTACTTTTAATCATGTTTCCTACTAAAGCTATTAATCTAATACAGGGATTTTTTTTTATTAATCGATTTCTAGTTTCAGATTATAGTTGATTTCTTGAATTTGCTAGCTTTCAGGCTGTAACTTAGGTATTTTTAAATCATAAGAGGAAATTTAATTAAAATCAAGGAGAAACAAGAGTTTTATTTCTTTACTTATTGTTATTATTATTACTATCATTAGGTACTACAGATTTAACCCAGCAGCACTTTACCACTGAGCCACATCCCCAGCCCTTATTGTTTTTTATTTTGGACAGGGTCTTACTAAGTTGCTTAGGGCCTTGCTAAGTTGCTGAGGCTGGCCTCAAATTTGCAATCCTCCTGCCTCAGCCTCCAGAGTGGATTATAGTCATGCACCACTGTGCTTGGATAGATCCTGAAAATTTTATAATCCCACTAATCAAATAGAATGACCTTACTTGTGTTTTACGGAAAAATATTCATTCATCTTGGACATCCGTGCTTTCTTCTTCTGTTGCCTTGTTTCAGGGTTGAAGTCGGCTACCTGTGGTCCAGGGTTTTGAAATGCCAAGCATTTCAGCTGCCGTTCTATTTGTTGCTGAGAAACAAACAAAATGCTTTAGAAGTAGGAATCAGATCATTCATTTTACATTGTCTCAAAAGGAACTTTAATCATAATGGCATGAAAGTATATTTATTTTATATAGAAAACACAAAGAGTCGACCTGCTTAAATTTCAAAGATGATGTAAATAGTCTCAAATTAGGTTATTGTTTCCAAATAAATACATAATACAAAACTCACATGATAAAAATGCAAAAAAGAATCATGGGGAAACAGAAAACTTCTTTCTACCTGAAAAACCCCAGTCAGCTTTCCAAATAGGATGAAGATGAATCTCAGAAATAGCATTTTCTGGAGGATAAGGATGGTCCAATGGTTCTTCCTCAACTGCAAGCTGAAGATGCCCATGTAAAGTCTCAAACCAGTGAGAACCCATGGTATACATGGCCTTACCCTCCAGGTCAGGGATGAGTTTTAGAGACTCCCTGTCCTGGGGGTGTGGACATCACCAGGCCTTCATGTCAGAACACAGCCACCTGGAGGATCCACTTTCAGTCAAAGCCAGATTTGAACAGAAATACCTTGCTAGAATTATTTTCTAGAACATTAGGGGAAATTTTCTGAAGTCTTTGGGTATTTTGTAATTAGAAATTAAAGGGGGCCTGATCAGAAAGAAAGAAACCAAATACTTCAATCAAATACTATTTTTTTTTAACATACAGCACATACATCACAAGGAAAGGTGATGCTCTTTTGAAGGATTTTAGAAAAAATATTCTGGGGAGCACCAAACATATAAGCTGGAATGTACATGGAAACCCTAAACCTGGAGACAAAAGGGGCATTTTTATTGTAACATTAGTAACAGAATCTCATAGGCTCTCCTGCAATCTATTTAATATAATAGTGTAGGCAATCTAAAATAATATGTTTCTTTGAAAATTTCATCTTAGTATGTATATATGGGTTTGTGGTACAAACTTGAGCCTATGTATCAGCTCTTCATTTAGGTACAGAGATGAAACAGGTAAAACCTAGTTCCATCTAGGTACTACATGCTTAGCAAGAGGTTAGGAAGAGACATGCCAGGGGAAGACTACCTGCGTTCAAGTGTCAGCTCTGCCACTTGCCAGTGGTGTGCCTTGAGCAAAGTTCCTACTTCACTAAGTCTCATTTTCCCAGTTTTTAAAATGGGAACAATAATAGTATCTTGTGATAAAAATTAGATGAGTCAATACATACAAAGTTGAGAACCATGACACAGTAAGAACAAAATAGGAGTTTGTTCAATTAAAACACTTGAATATATTTTTTCAAGTATTCTACTCTGAGGGTTATTTTATTGCATACAAATAGCATTGGAATAAAAATGAAGGAATGTGAGAGGCAAAGAGGACATATGTCCGGTGAAACCAGTCCAACAGCTGGCACAGAGACCCATCTTGTGGAGCCTTTGCAACAAGTCCACCAGCATCTCAGAGATCCCCAAGTTTGAAACTTGCCAAATGATATGGAATCATAAAATCCATGTTTCATACCAATTGCTTCTGTCCAATTTGACAGTTTTTCTCTGGAGAACTTCGTTCTGTGTGTCTCTTTTGAATGGAATCGCTTTTATCTGATTTCTCAGTCATTTTTAATCACTAAGAAAAGTAACTGAAAAGAAGCAAAACACATTAATGTCATACATCTTCAGTTGTTTTCTCTTATAATGCTTTTCTTCTGTTCCTCCACATCTCATTTTCTCTTAAAGTCAGACTTCCTGAACTCCTGGCTCCTTTTTTCTCACTCATTCTGGAATCCTGTATGTGATGCCCCAAAGCATTCTTCTCTGACAGGTGTTTCATGAGCAAATCAACTGTACCTTTCAACATCCTTAGCATTATAGACCTCTCTGGAACAGGCAACACTAGGGACCATCCTCTCCTACATAAGAAGACTGAAATCTCAGATCTTCATTCTTCACCCTTTACACTCACTCTCTTGTGGGGAAAAAAACAAGTTACATTAATGTCAAACATCTCCAGTAACTTTGTCAAAATCTCATCTCCACCCATGGTTCCAACTGTCACTTCATCATTCCCCAGGCTACCTTTAAAAACCTTGACCCCCTCCAATAAGTTTTCTGACAAATTTCTGATGTAATTTAGGCTAAATGGAAGGTGTGGAGTTTTTCATAACACTCAGTTGCTAAAATGTCTGTAGTTCACTTCAAAACACTTTAGTATATATAACATTTTCAATGTATATGCAATATGTGGGTGTGTGTGCATGTTTGTGTGTGTGTGTGTGTGTGTGAGAGAGAGAGAGAGAGAGAGAGAGAGAGAGAGAGAGAGAGACCTCTGGGTGACCAAGGTATAGCCCACATATTGCTGATCCTGAATGCATGGTGCAGGGCTGGTCTGCAGTGCTGTCTACAGTGCTCTACCAGAAAAGACTATGCTCCAGAGGTCTCCACAAGCCCTGCTGTTCTCCCTACTTCCCTTCAGCTACCCCTGCTGACTACCAAGTGCTGTTTCTCCCAAAGGAACCTGAGAGTTATGCTTTACTGTGTTAACTTGGGTCTTCTGGCACCATGTCTGTCTCAGATAGCTGGAAATTCCATTTCTATCACTGGTCTTCATTGTCTTTAAGTCTAGGGTCAACACCTTTGGCCACACCCTCTGTATCCCACTTTCCAATTGCCAACATTAGGTTAGAAAGGAATGTTGATATTTCTTTTCTGAAATTCCTAACTTTGGTCCTTCCTTTCTCTACTGAGTAGTCTACCCAAATGATAATAGTAACAGTAATGGCAGCAGCAGTGTGAGTAATGGCAATACATTACCCTTGACCAAGGTGATCTCAGCTTCACTAAATTTTAGACAGATTTCTTCCTGACCTCTTTTTCTTTTAGAAGCATTTACATTAGAAAATTTGCAATTATGAACTTTTTATTTGTTCCTTTGGAATATAAATCTCCCATTTTCTGTCATTTTATAACCCAGGACTGTCTTTCTCGAGGACCTGGGATCTATCCCTTTAAAATTTAATCAAGGAAGATAGTACCCCTTTCTCCCAGTCTCCATCAGAGGATGGGAGTCTAATTTTGATTAGGTACTAATTAGCAAACACAAGTTACCTTATCACAGAGAAAGACATTTGCAAAATAACACAATGTACTTGATGCCTTCCATTGACCAATAATCCATTTCTATCTTCCCGTTCTTTTCTAGTAGTTTATCTCAGCCTTTGAGATCCCACCACCCTTTGTTTCAGTGGAGTTAAGTTCATACTGAGTCCTGGTCTTTGTACTTTATTACAACAGCTTTGAATAGTCTTCCTTGCTTTTGTCCAGAGGAATTTTTTCCTTTGACACTATCACAAGCAAGTTGAGATTTGATCAATCAAACATTCCTGTTGAGTATTTTTCAACCTGTTAGAAGATAAAATCATGTGAAGCTATTTTAAAAATCATTAATTCCCTGCTGAATCCCAGAACTACTTGAGCTAGAATTTTGGGGGATAATCTGTATAATTATAGACTCTCCAGGCAAGCTCTATCTTTAGGTAGTTATGGGAAACATTAGGTTAGGGAAAGTAGGTATAATCTTATCCAGTCAGCCTTGCCATTTGATTGGAAAACTTTTGTTGCTTTCTTCCCACCCCTAATTCATTAATACATTATGGCCATGTTACTATTCCAGGAACAGAAGTTTGTCTCATTTCTATTAAAAGATTGCAATGATTCCTCTTTGCCAATAATATCCCACATCACTGGCATATTAGCCAACATCTATGGAAATTGTCTCCACCTTACCTGCCTGAGCTCATCTCTGCGCCACATATCACACTTGGGCTAAAAGCTACACCCATTAGCATCTTCCCCACCTCTTACCTATCTGAATTTTTCAACTTTGAACTTTGACCCTCTGCCTCTTAAGCGGCCATTCCTTATCCACAAATATCTCTCCCCTTTAGCCTCTGTTTGGAGTTTTTTTCCAGAACATCTCCAAAAAACAGGTCCCAAACCTTCTAGTTTCTTCATATAACAGATTTTCCTATTCATTGGAAGGATTATGAGCATCTTTGTAAGCAAGAACTTTTCCTGAATTGGTCTGGGATTTAACTGCACTTCAAGAAATTAGTATCTCATGCAAATCCTCTACCCCAAGCAGAGTAAAGTCCTTTGTAAAATGTAGGTCTCCAAAAAGATATTAGGGGAAAATTTGCTACTTTGCATTTCAAATAAAGCAAAAGAAAAGTATAATATAATTTCACCAGGTACTGAAATGTAATTAGATTTTATTGTGTGCCCAAAATATTGGTCCTAGAAAAAGTAATTAAAAGGCTCAGAGTTCTCCCTTTTCCCTTGTTTGGTATTCCTAAGGCAGAGATTCTTGACAATGCAGAGGATTCTTGAATTTGGATAAGTAAAAAAAAAATACATATTTGTTTCTATTAATCTGTAAGTGATATTCTGGCATTTCCTTCTATGATAATGTAACCAACATGCCTCAGTAATGTTAGCAGTATCTGTGACTATAAAACCATAAATTTTATTAACCAAATAGAGTTGCTGTGTATATGCAAAATTTCATTAATGTTCATTACTTCTTTAAAATGATTATAGTTCTTAGACCTGAAACTAGATCTTTTATTTGATGGGCTATTAATTAGGGCATGTTAGTATCATAATATTTTGATAAGTGTATTTTAACCTAATTAGTTTCCTTTGTAATCTTACAGACTTTATTTTATATCATTAAAAATGTCATTCTGGAGGGCTGGGGTTGTGGCTCAGTGGTAGAACGCTTGCCTAACATGTGTGAGGCACTGGGTTTGATCCTCTGCACTGCATATAAATAAATAAAATAAAGATCCATTAGCAACTAAAAAAAATTTTTTAAATGTTATTCTGGGAAATAATCCATAGATGTCACTGTCAAGCTAAGGGGTCCACGGTACAAAACTAAGATTAAGCGTCCCTGCCAAGGGGCAGGGAGAACCTACTGCCACCATCTCCACTGCTCTTGGTGATGAGAATGACATTTCCCAGCTCAGGGTCACTCAGGCTATGGAAGATGCTCATCTTCAAGCACACAGCAGGAGGCCATGTAGCATGTCCTAAGTGACTGCCCTTGACAGGGATGCACAGAATGTGAAATCAGTTTGACAAACTCTCAATTTTGTCCCAACATTTTGTCAGATTGCCTATGAAAGATACAAAATATGATCCAACACAAAGAAAGGAGGCTTCCCCAAGTGTTCCACTCACAACCCCTAGCACAGACTTCTAGAGGGAGCTAGTCCAAGAATGGTTCCTAAAATGAAGCAAATATTAGGTATCAGTGTGGGGAAAGAGAACACATGGCCAAAATGGAAATCACCTGCTTCACTAAGTACATTGAATAGGTTAGCTTTCATTTTTCTTCACAGAAAGTCTTTCTGGTCAACTGGGGTGGCACCCCCTGTAATCCTAGCAACTCGGGAGGCTAAGGCAGGAGGATGGCAAGTTCAAAGCCAGCCTCAGCAACTTAGAGAGGCCCCAAGCAACTTAGCAAGACCCTGTATCAATATAAAAAAATAAAAAGGGCTGGGGACATGGTTCAGTGGTTAAGCTCCCCTGGGTTTAATCCCTGGTACCAAAAAAAAAAAAAAAAGAAAGAAAGAAAGAAAGAAAAGGGAAGACTATCTTACTAGAGGAAATAGTTCATCAGTCTGTTTGGACACAAGCCCCTTTCTCCACTGCGAGCTACCCTAGTAGCTCCAGAGACATATTGGTTATAACATTCATCTTGATCTACACTCAGCATCATTTTTATATGCAAGTTCCTGCTTCCATTAGGTCTTTAGTTTTCTTGAAGCAGTCTTACACCTTTCTCTATCCCCAGCAAGCCCAAAGCTAGAACAAAGCCAGGGCTCAATGTCTTGTGAATATTAAGCTTATGGAACATGCTACATACCAAGGACTTTATTGAACTTTCTACTCTTATTCCTTCAAAGAATTTTCACAACAATGTAAAATCAACAGTAGATATAATTTTTCCTATTTTACAGATGAGAAACTGAGACCCCTGAAAGATTATTTAGGTCACATGGTTATTAGGGTACATGAGTTTGTCACCTAGACTTGTCTGACCCCAAATATGAGGGTGTTTTCAGGATGTTACACTGATTCAAGGTTTAATGATCATCACCATCTCTACACATGACATTGCTGAGGGAGGAACTGTAACTGATGTCAGCCACACACAACCTTCCTTTTCAAAAAGAAGCATAGGAAGGGACCAGGGAGGAGGCACTTGGGTCTCCTCTAGTTTGCTCCCTTCCCCTCTTCTGCAGTAGCACAGAGCTAGGAGGAAGTGCTGGGCAAAGGTTCCCATCTCAGTCACGTGAGCCACCTCTGACTTCAGGGTTGGGTTCTGAAGTCCACATAAAAGAAAGTCACTTTTATTATAATCACCTTAGGCAGCTATAACAAAATACCATAAATTGGGTGGTTTCAACACAAGACATTTATTTCTCACAGCTCTGGAAGTTGGGAAGTTCTAGATCAAGGTGCTGACTTTTTGATTTTGGCAAGAGCTCTCTTCCTGGCCTACAAATGGCCACCTTCTTGCTAAGTCCTCTTGTGGTCTTTTCTTGGTGTATGGAGAGAGAGTGGGGGGCAGGATCTTTGTCTTGTGCTCCTTATTAGGTCATTAATTCTACCAGATTAGGATCCCACCCTATGACTTCTTTATTTCCTATCTCCAAGTCTAGTCACATTGGAATAAGGTCTTCAACCTATAGATTGAGGGCAAGGCACAATTCAGTCCATGGCAGTCACTAACACACTAAAATGACTCTAAAATTCCTTCTAAAAAATTGCCATATCTTTGAAACAGCTTTCCACAGCCAGACATTTTTTTTTTTTTTTTTTTTTTTTTTTTGTGGTGCTGGGGATCAAACCCAGGGCCTTGTGCTTGCAAGGCAAGCACTCTACCAACTGAGCTATCTCCCCAGCCTCGGACATTTCTTCAGCAATGGAATAGATTGTTGTTTCTTAGGTTGAGCCTGAGATGAAGTAGTTGGCTTATACACAGGAGCCATGATGACTAAATTACCCATGATGGTGAGATGATATTTACTGTTAAGCATCAGAATCATGCACCATGGCAAATTGCACTCTCTGTGGGAGATTCAGGAGCAAGATCACTGGAGGAAAGAGGACCAGGCTATTTCTATCTTCACCCTCACTCTGAGACACAGGCCATCAGGAGATCTCCAGGCAACCTAACGCACACTTCAATCACTTGCACTTATCTTTAGGGCACCCTGGCATGTACAGTTGCTTCTATGTAAACTGATTGCGTCTTGAGTAGGATGGAATGAGTGGCTACCACCATGACCCTGAAGGACACTAGCAAATTATCAAAATAAGAAAGGTGTCCAGCTTAATCTCTGGCCCAAAAGTTGGCCTCTATTTTTACTCAGGAACAGATAAAGCCATTTATTCAGAGACATTATCTGTAAAACATCTCTGGAAAACTATTTAGAAGTAAGATACATAGACATTCGTAACAGACAAAAGCATCAAGCTATTTTAATCCCATTCTCTCTCTAGCCTTAGTTCCTGTTGTTGCTGAAAATGATGGGTCACTGAGATAATTAACAGGTGAGTCAAATTCCACTGGGGTATATTTGGTAGAGACGACACTGTGCAGGTAGCCAATTAAGTCTTTGCTGCTCCCTCCCAGCTGTGTCAGCTGTTTTCTAAGCCACAAGATTACTCAATAACCTCTAAAAGAAAAAAAACTCTCCATTGCCATTTGTCCATAAGAAGAAAAAGTAATATTGATCTAATCTTTTGAGAGTGTTATTGGATGAATAAATTTAATGCTTTAGAAACAACTATTTACAATAGCTACAGATTCCTTGGAATACTTTTAGAGCTGTATTTTCCTGCACATCACATACTACACACACACACACACACACACACACACGCTTATGTACACATACATGAATAAATAAAAAAATGTAAAAACATATGTAGTATATTTTAATTAACTTTCAAGTACACTTAGCAGAGAAATTGATAACCTGAAGAACAAAATAGGACCACATAATTTCTATTAGTAATGACTTGATTGCAGCAAGCTGGTATCATTTTAAATCTGGTACCCTAAAGGACCCATCTGGGTCAGTTATAGATCAGTTTCTAAAGTTCAAGGCTGAACTATAACCTTATTTATAATATGGATCACTTGACTCATGCATTCAAATTATTCTTTGCAATTTTAAGGATTATGAACAATAGAGACCTATGTGTTTACCCTACCCCACTGATGGAGAGTGAAAGAGAAAGAAGAGTCATGAAACCAGAGTAGTAGGCTATTTTCAGCATTATCCTGACAGATATCCTTGAAAAGTACTCATCTCAAATACTTCAGTGTGGAAGTTCTTTCTCCCAGATCCCTACCACCCCTCAATGCCCATTTTTTAGTTTTCATCTTTATTTCAGTGCACTCTACAATAAAGGGACTCTAGTCATCTTCCACTCTTAACCACAACAATTAACATAGTGTCTACATGCAAGGTCAGCATTGAGTGGCTTGTTTTACCTCTTCTTTCTCCACCAGCCTCAGAAGGCACCAGGTTTAAAATGCATCATTTGTGAAGGAGTGACTTTCAAATGAACAGCCACATTTCTATTGCTCCCTGCTTAATGAGAGTCGCCTGGTGAAGCCAAACAGTGGGGTGTTAAAGAGAAAGTGCACATACCTTTAAGTTGGATGAAAAGAAGGAAAGAATACTGCAAAGAAAGAGAAACTGTACTGCTTTGCTTTCTTTGTTTTGCTGGGAAACCATAGAACCCTCAAGGGAAAAATCATAAGGCCTCAAAGGTGCTTCTACAATTTAATGCTTTCATAATAATGGCGGGGTGGGGGAGGAAAGTGGAGGAGGAGTGGGTGTAAGCATTAACTTCATCTTCCACCATGAGTCAATTCTAGAACCCTTTGGAATCAGATAATGATAGCTTGTGTTCTCTCCCATCTTCCACTCGAAATAAACAATTAATCTAGAGCTAAGTTTTGGTTGTACTGCTCGATCACACATCTGAACTTCAAATGTTTAATATTAATACTAAATATTTCAGTGTAAATAGCACACTATATGCATAATCAGCTAATAATCATGTCAGAAAAAACTGTGTTGTCCCAAGAGAAAACTAAACCATGTTTATAAGCTGTGCCTAAGAAATGTATTAATCTCTAAATTACAACCCTCAAAACATTGGCTTCTGCCATCAGGATTCAGATATTTTGTTGTGAGTCATTAAAACCACTTTGCTGTCAGGTTAATACCAGCCCTGTTCATTTGTGAATTATAGGGTAAAAACCACCATTCCATTCCTAATTAATTTTACTGCAAAGAACAAGGAAAAGAAACAAAATCACCAGTGAAAGGTGCTTGCGCTCCATCTGGCAATGACACAAAATATTAAGGTGTTTCCAAGGAGGCAGTATATTTTACTTGAATTTGATGCTCATTAAGGCACTTCTATATCTTGGGGTATATTTTGCATAATCAAAAATATGTTCCTTCTTGCAAATTATGGATGGATAAAACTCAAAACAGGTGAAAATCCTACCAGACTTTTCCATAATCACATTCTATAAAAATGTATTCCTTGACCAATCTTTGGCTTTGTTCTATTATTGTCAGCAGGAGAAGTTACTCTTTGCCTCTGACTCCACAAGATGCTATTCTTGGGATAATACCAAGAAAGATGAAACATCAGGGGCCAAGTGCAAAAGCTTTTAACACTAGGTGAAGGAAAATCTTCTAGAGGATAAGAATGGCAAGTAACCATTTTTAATAACCTTAAAAATGAAGGTGCTTTAAACAACTGTCATCTGCCCACAATACTGAGCCTGAGCCATCTGGGCTAGGCTCATTGCACAGTTCTTCTCTTAATATTTTGTGGGCTCCTTCAGCTGTTTTAGTCACCTCGTGGCTAAAGTGGGACTACATGAGCCAACACAGCCAACAGTTTGAACATATTAAAATTTAGGAAACTAAAAGTAGTATGAAACAGCAATTTTACTAATGAACCATGTCCTTCCCATAATAAAAGGAAAATCTTTCCAAGAAAAAAAAAATGAAGGTACTAAGAAATAATAGTACACCACAGTATTCAAAGTTGTAACTTTCTATTATTTTTTTCAACTTAAATGCTATACAAAATAATTATCCCGTGAAATTTACAAACTTATTAAGCATAACCTTTTTGTTTGAACTATTGATTTAACTGGTGAATCTTCTGAAGAACTATATAGTGCTACTAAAGAGTACAATTTAATTTTAAAAGATGAGAGTATTTTTCAGAAATAATAATGCCTCACTACATTTGATAGTCTAGAATTTATTGCACCTTTGACCTGACTTTTATAGAGAAACTGTATTTTTTTCCTCTCTAGACATTATCAGCTTTGCTAGAGAATAAGTTGAATTTAATATGAAATCAGTTGCTTTTTCAAATGAAGGAGTCATATGCTAAAAACTCTTCAGTTTACCTATTAATTCTGAGAGTAAAAATTTCTATGCTTATGAGTTGTATTATTTTACCAGTTCATAGTGATCTGAATTTTAATTTTGTAATATACACTATACTTCAAATAACCCAACTCATAAACATATTCATTGTAGTATTGCTTGCAATTGCAAAATACTGTAATTCCCATACACATGAGAGTGATTAAATACCTATGGTAAACCCACACATGTATAACAAACAAGCAGTACCATGCAACTGTGAGAAAAAAGATGATAACTCTTTATCACTTCACAGGTATCTTCTTTCTCACAGCTGCCAATTTCAAAAATTTATTTAAAAAAATTTTTTAGTTGTAGATAAACACAATACCTTTATTTTATTTACTCACACATGCTAGGCAAGAGCTCTACCACTGAGCCACAACCCCAGCCCCTCAAAACTGTTTTAAATAAAAATGCAGAGTAAAAGGTATATTTACTATAGTGAGGTTCCTCAATTTATGATGGAGTTATGTCCCAATAAACCCATTGTAAATTTAAAAATATAATAAATAAAAAATACACATATGACCGGGGGTATTGCTTATAGGTAGAGCACTTGCCTAGCATGCAAAAGGCCTGGGGTTTGATTTTCAGAACTAGAAAAAATGCACGTAATAGACCTAACCTGCTGAACAATGTATCTTAACATTAGGGTACTTTGTATAGCTTTTTTCCCCTTGTGATTACATGGTTGACTGGAAGTTGTGGCCAGGGATGTTGCTATTCAGCATCACAAGAGAGTATGTCACATATCATTAGCCTGGGAAATATCAAAATCCAAGACCTAAAGTATGCTTTCTACTGAAGGCATATCGTTTTCCCAACATCGTAAAGTTGAAAAATCATAAGTTGAATCATTGTAACATAGAATTGTCAGTATATTACCCTTATGTAAGAAGAAGAGGATATAAGAAAATCACTACTGTGGTCCAATAATTTTAATAAGTTTGATATGATGTAGGGTGTTTATTGTGAAATAATTAAAAAGTCACTGGCTTTGTGAGCCATGAGCATCTATAGAAGGGCTGCAGTAGAACACTCTAGTTTTATCTTCTGAATTTTAAAAGTCTTCTTCGGCAGCTACTGAATAACTCTCACTGGGCTTATCCAACTCTCAAACAAGATCCCATATTATCTAGGTAATATTACCGCAGGCTCACTGTGGGTTTTGTTTGGTTAAAGCACTGTCTAGGGTGAACCTGTAATGAGTTGCACTTTTCCTAGTTGGACAACTATGGAGGTCCAGAAGAACATGGAACTGATAACCTCAGCAGGACCAGTAGCTCCATCACTGGAGGCCTCTGGAGGTATCTGTCGCTGTGACTGAATCATTCACTCACTCGGCAAGCATTTAAAGACATGTGAGACATGGTTTCTCTCTTCAAAGAAATCACAGGTCAATACTAGGAGATATGTAATCAAATCAGTATAGGATGTACATTGCAAGTGTTCAAGGCACTCCTGGGCCAGTGGAGAGCTTAGGACTGGTGATGGACTCTCCCTGGGAAGACTTGCCAAGCAAGGCTCCCTAGAAGAGGTCCACCTGAGAAGAAAAATCCAGGTAAGGAGGGAGTGGAAAAGGCATTCTGGATGGGGGAGCTTGCTCTAAGTAATTACTTAAGGCAGAGAGAAGCCTAAAGAGTTCAGAAAGGTCCTGGCTATGATAGTGCTGAACCCCAAAGTGTACTGCAAGAGCTTCTGTGTGATAATGTAGTCTCTAAAGAGTGTCAGGCCCAGTGACAAAGTAGAGTGGCAGGCAGGCAGATGAAATGAGACAATGAAGAGGAGAGGAGGCAGAGCTACGCATTTTCAGAACCTCCAGCAGTTCCATTTTGGAAAATCATTAAAATGATTTTACACAACTTCGGACCAACACAGAGAGTGGTATGTGATTATGATATGCAAGTTAATAGTTTTATATCAAATAATTGAATTATTTTACTATTACTACTGTTACAGTTACTATGACTGTTACTATATGTTTGCCATTGCTATTATGCTAATATTGTGCTAGTGTTTAAGTTACTAGTATCACAGTACAATTGTTTCATGGAATACCTCCCCATTCTAGGGACACATTTTTTTACTTGCTATACCCAAATTTGCTCCTATTATTCTCTCTTCCAGGAATGCCTTCTGTCACTCCTTTCATGAAAACTACATCCATTTGTTACATAACTAAAACTTTAAACTAGGTATCTTCTTTGACCCAGCAATTCCTCCCTGAGGAATTTGTTTTGAGGAAAGATGAAGATATTCATACACACACACACACACACACACGCATGCACACACGTGTGCACACAAAAGTTACAAGAGAAAATATTGTATTAATTGGTAGGTCATAGAATTGTTAAGTTGGGAGAGTCAGCATTTAGCAACAAGTTTATCAAACCACACAGTATTATGTAGCCATGAGAATGATATTGTGGTAAAATGATATTGTGGAAATGTATTTGTTTAGAAAGATCTGTACACTTTATTAATAAGAAACATCTGAGAATGTAGAGGGTTTAAAATTTTTTTCTTGTGAGACAGTTTTGGTAAATCACATTTTCCAAGGAATTTAAATATTTCTTCAAAGTTTCCAAACTTATTAGCACAAATTCGCCCATAATATCATTGTATTGTCATTTTAGTCTGTAGCATGTATTGTTATCTTTTTATGTATAACCATTTATTCATGCCTTCTCTCCTAAAAGTTTCTCATCAAAGAACTTTTAGTTTTCTTTTTCTGCATTCTATCCTTCTCATAATATTCAGCAGATTTTACATTTCAGGGTGTATTTCAATGTTCTATTGTCTTAAGATGTATGCTCAGCTCCTTAGTTTTCATTCCCTTCCTCTCCTCCCACTAATGTAAGCATTTAAGGATAAAAAAAAATATTATCAGGTCCCGCTTCTGCCAGTCCAGCTTACTTTTAATCTTCTCCCCTTTTATCATATCTCTGTTATTGATTTTACTTCTTGCTTCAAAGAAGAAAAGTTTTCTTAATGTTTTCATTCCATGGAGAAGTTTGTTCCATATTTCCTTTTGCTTTGTGGTATTTTTGTTCTTCCACATGTTCTTCTCTTTGTTTATCCCAGTACTTTGAAGAGGACCAATTCTGGCCCTTCCAGATCATCTGGGATCTTTGCATGGAGCCCATTCTTACCGGAACAGGTTCTCTTTGAAGGAGGAGGAGAGGCAGGCCTGGGGCCAGAGGTGAATGAGCTGGTGAGAGTAAGCAGCTAGGTGGGTTCCCCACCAACCCCTGTTCAGGACACAAGTCTCCACCCCTGACTCATGCTCCTTCCTGGTGTAGGTTGAGTCTGAATGTCTGAGTCCTCTTAACTGATCAAGACCATCAGCTGCATAGTTGATTGCCACTGGCCTTTGCTCCACCACCATAGCAGCAAGGTGGGTGATCCATATATTTCCTCATTCTGCTCCATTTCCTCGGTACCCCATGATGTCTATCAGTCCCAGGGTCTCCTCAAAAACCTGTCTGGGTTTGCAGTTCCAAGTAAGGGTTGTGAGTTTGGCCTGGAAGGGTGTGCTACTTAATTTTGAAAAGTTCTGCATGTTGTTAAAGATCCAGAGAACCATATGTTTGCTCTCAGATTTCTTTCACGGCTGGGGCCAATTTCCACTTTATTTAGAAGTAGTTATACATAGATCGTGTTTTTCAGATTGTGCTGTTTCTTGGGTGCACTGAATTTTCATGTATATGAGGCCAGCTTCTAACCCTAACCTGGTTTCTCTGCCTTCAATCATTCATATCTTCACACATTGCTACCGTAGTTCTCCTCCTTAAAATCCCTGTTTCTCTGTGTCACTTTCCTCCACCACAACATTTGAGGTGCTTTGCAGTCTCAGGCCTTCTATGATATGACCTAATCCTACCTTCCCAGCCTCACTTTCGCTGCACACTTCCACTAACCTGACACTAAGTGCTGGATTGCCAGAATGTTCCCCCTCCAGCATCCACATACACTTTCCACACAGTGCATGTCTAGAATCACCACTGTGACACCCTCCCCATTACCCACGTAGAATAAGCTCATTTCTAAGCTTGTTTATAGGTTATAGATAAACCTCCCCTTATCTGAGGTTTCTTTTTCCAGTTTCAGTTACCCTGGGTCAACCAGAGTCTAAAGATATTAAATGGAGATTCCAGAAATAAACAATTTATAAGTGTTAAATCACATGCCATTTTGAGTAGTGTGATAAGATCTTGTGCCATCCTGCTCCTTTTTGCTCAGGACATGAGTCACTCCTCTCTCCAGCACATCCATGCTGCATAGCCATCTCAGTTATTAGATCAACTGTCATGGTATCACAATGCTTGTGTTCAAGTAACCTATAGGGTTTGGTACTCTTGGAGATTTCAGGCATCCACCAGGGACCATGGAACATATTCTCCTCTGATAAGAAGGGACAATTGTACTTTCCCTACCAGACACACATCACTTCAAGGCAGGCTCTATATGTCATTTAAGGGTGCAACACAGCGCCCTCTAATAGAAAGGATCAGTGACACATTTTTCACTGGGAATAGTAACTTAGTGATCAGTTTTCAGTGAGTCTGAGCATATAAGTTGGTTTTCCATGATCTAACCCACTCTGCTACCCCTACCTCTCCTTCACCTGCCCCTGTTAAATTGGAACATAAACCTCCTGCTGTGCATGAAAGGCAAGGGAAGCCTGAAGAACAAACGCAACAATGATGGAGAGCAGCCCCTCTCCACAAACTTCATGTGCCATGTGTCCCCTGTTCTTCCTGTTGCCGTAACCTGAGGAAATGTAGTGCTGATCTCAAAGTTTTGTTTAAACACTAAGAAAACCTATTCCTGTGTATTAGTAGTAGATAGCTGAGTTTTTGTTTTGTACTTTCTTTTTTCTATGTTTACACATTTCCTATAATAAGCATATTTCACAATTTTTAAAGGTACTAATAGTTTAAAACATGCTTCTGTGAATAATCCACAGTGCAACTGTCTTGTATGTGCAGAACAAATATGTCCAGCAGATGGTGCAAAAACCCTAATGAAAAAAAAAAAACCTAATTCAAGGACATGTTTCTTTTTATTCATTTTTTACATGACAATAGAGTGTATTTTGAAATATTATACTTATATAGGATAAGTATCACTTGTTCCAGTTAGGATTCCATTTTTTGTGGTTGTACATGATGTAGAGTTACATGGGTCATGTATTTATATATGAGGATAGAAAAGATAAGTCTGATTCATCCTGTCTTTCCTATTACCATTCCCACTTCCCTTCTTTTCACTCCCCTTTTGTCTAGTTCAGTGAACTTCAAATAAGAAGGGTAGACGGGCGTGGTGGTGCACACCTGTAATCTCAGTGACTGCTGAGGCAGGAGGATCACGAGTTCAAAGCCAGCCTCAGCAAAAGCGAGGTGTTAAGCAACTCAGCGAGGCCCTGACTCTAAATAAAATACAAAAAAGGGCTGGGGATGTGGCTCAGTGGTTCAGTGCCCCTGAGTTCAATCCCTGGTACCCACCCTCTCACTCCCCAACCCCTGCCATAAAAAGAAGGGCCATGTTCCTTTGTGATCGGGGATTTGCCAAAATGGAGATTATCATCTCCAATAAGTGTGACTCATATACATCTTCAGTCAAAGAGGAGTCATTTCAGAGGCAGGTCAGGGGCCTCTGTGATAAGGGGATGTGTGAGACCTATAGAAGCTGCAGAGCAAGATGGGCTGCATAGAAGATTCCCGAGGCAAGGACAAGCTGCACATCAATATGACATTGAATCTAGAAAGGGTCTTAAAGACCACAGAGTCCCCGAGTTCTCATACACTGTTTAAAGATGTTTCTCTAAATAAACATCAGCACCTGAAACCCACAAAACAAGTGAGGGTTGGGAACAAGAGCCACACTAGGATTTTCTTTGTCCCAGCCCAGTCTTACCCCTTCAGTGGCAGACAATCAAGAATTGACTATACATTTATAGAATCCAAAAATACTTCCAAGAGGTCCCTGAAGAAAACCACTAATGCAGAGCAATACCATCATTTTAATGCTGAGAAAAGGGATGTTCGGAGGAGGGGAATTGCATATTAAAAATAGAAAACAAACATACAAAAATCATTAATTGCTTTTAAAGGAAACCACTAAGGAGGATTTTTGAAATGTACCCATAAATTTAATGCTAATGCTTTTCACAAATTTAACATTTGAAATTAGAGCTTATAGTGTATTTAGTTTTTGATTTTGTAAGCTTGGATTCACTTAAATCCATTTTATGGTCATGTATGATTTGCAGAAATTACAGGAAACTCAGCATTTCAGTACAGATCACAATATAAATATATTTCTAGGTTATATTCATATCAATAAAGTTTATTAGATCAATTAAATATCCTTAGAAAATACTTCCTTTATAATGTATAATTTTTGAACACAAGTAGGAATCATAATAAATAGTCATTTGATAGCACAAAGTTGGTCATTTTAGAACTTCTGAAATCTCATAAAGATCTGTTTAGTAATGTTTGCCATGTATATTCAACAACTATTTAAATGTCTTTACCTAAAGTTTCTTTTCAACACAAATTCAAATTTACTCTTATAAAAATTATTCTTGGAATGTTTTCTTGGAAGAAATGCCTGTTGTTTCCAGGAGCTTCCTACTTGACACCCTATATTTCTCATCTACAGAACGTGTGTATGGATTAAAAACTTTTAGATAAGTCTTCTTGATATATAATACCACCTTAACCATGTCTTAAAAGATAAAGTGGGGAAAAAAAGTAAATGGGGTTTCACAGTAAACAGAATAGGTCTTAAATTCTGCTCCTGCCTCTGCTAGCAATGTGACCTTGACCCTCTGTTTACCTGTGTTAAAATCAGAACAATTATACTGACCTGAGTTTCTTATTAAACTATTCCCTCTTCATTCTAAACCCACCTTTTTATTCACCACTTTATGATATTAGGACCAGGACGCTGCAAACCACAGTTAGGCTTTGCCTCCTTTGCCAACAGGGGACACTGAGGGACTTACAGGACTGGAGGAGGGAGAAGGGGCTGGCCTGCTCCTTCCTGTTTGCATCTGGCTTCTGTCAGTATCACCAGGGCAATGAATTTTCCTTCTTGCCTTGAGAAGTTGGATATCAGTTCCCAGGATTTTCCCCTTGACCTCCCTGACCCGGTGTCTCACACAGAGACACCAGTCTGTTAGCTAGAGACCCCTCCCCACAGGTCTGAGTTCACTGAAAGGCTTCCTCCTTGCAGTTTCCAAAGTCCCAGCACCAGTGAAGCCAACCCCCTGCTCAGGGTCTGGATTCCAGCCCTGCTGAGCCTCAGAGCTGCTGAGACAACTGCACCAACTTCCAGGTTGGAACCCACCTCCTGCCTTGTTGCCCCTGCCCTGTCAGGGCTAGCTGTTTCTCACTGACCCTGCCTCAGTATTATTGTCTTTTTAGTTCTCCATTGCGAAGTCCTTATATTAAATTCTCTCAGAAAAACAAAAAAAGTCAATCTGATTTCTTGATTGGATCCTGAGTGATACTAGAGAATCCCAAGAAATAGATTCTCAGGAAAAGATTTTGAGTTTAGGCTTGATCATTCCTTTAGTTTTGAACATATCCTGCCTCCTAGTGCCACCATGATCAGTCAGGGACCACCTGTGGTTGATTAAATGAGATAGAGCTATCCACAGTATCTGTGGGGGTTGGCTTCCAGAAACCCCTGGATACCAAAATCTTCAGAGACTCAAATCCCTTAGGTAAAATGGCATAGTATCTGCGTATGACCTAGGTACACCCACATACTTTAAATCCTCTCTAGATTACTTATAATATCCAATGTATTATAAATTTTAGGTAAACACAGAAGTGTTTTGTTTTATTTTGTTTTGTTTTTTAGGAAATGATAAGGAAAAAAGTCTGACTTGTCAAATACAGATGCAATTTTTCAAAAAATTGGTCCTTAACTGGTTGAATGCACAGCTGAACCGAGGAGTCCAAGGGCCAACTCTACCTACCGAAGCCAAGTGCCTCCAGGATCAAGAGGTTGCTGTGTTTAACCACTCTCGCTGGAAGAACTGTGGGATGCCATGGTCTTTGTGAGTAAACTGGAGTGCCCACAGGACAAGAGTGACCAGCTCAGAACCTGGTATGCTTTTCTTTAGATATGGTTTGTCCACAGAAGGTTCATGTGCTGGAAATCTGGTCTCCGGAGTGGGGGCGTTGAAAGGTGGTGAAAGCTTCAGGAGGTGGGGCCTAATGAAAGGTGATTAGGTCACTGGGAGCACCGCTCTCAGAAGGGGTTGATGCCCATCTCATCTATTGGTCTCGGAGGACAGGATCAGTTACTGCAAGTTGCAGTTGTTAGTTCTGCCTTCTTAGCTCATTCTCTTGCTTCCTCTCCTGCCCTGCTATTTCTCTCTTTTTCCTTTCTTCTTCTTCCTTTCTCTCTCCCTCCCCCAATGTGATGCCATCTGTAATCTACCATGTTGTGACATAGTCAGAAGTCACTCACCAAAGACTGACTGGTTGGAGCCCCCCATCTTGTACTTTGTGACTCCAAAATTGTAAGCTAAATAAACCTCTTTTCTTTATAAAAATACCCAGTCTCAGGCATATGTCATAGCAACACAAAATGACCTAAGACATAATCAGAGAATTAGAGAACTTCTAAGACAACTAATTAGTCCAAAAGAATCACTGCATTCTTATAGCTGCTCTTCAGGATGTATCACTACAATGTACGCTGAATTCACAGCTTTGCCAAGTCCCTAATGTGAGAACTGGGGCATTGGTTAGGAAGGAGAAAGGTTTGGCATAAAGATGTCTGGTAAAATCAAACAAAACAGAAAATCTCATACTTCCTCACCCAAATGTCCACATTCTAATTACTCCAGTTGTTGCCCATTATTCTACAGTCATAGGGTGAGAACTACTTTCTGAGCTATAATTTAGGATTCTTCTTTTGCTCTTTCATTTCTCTTTGTTTAACAGATCCATAACATTAAAATCTTTTTGTTAAAACAAATAAACAAGAATAACAATAAAACTAATCTGGTTTGTTTTCCCTACTGACCCTAATGAACACTTCACCTGATGGGATTTTTCTGAAGCTGAGATAAAGTGGACATGGCTCACTGCCCAGGGTATCACACAGAGACCCACGTGGGGGTGCGTCCCCTACTAAACACTTCTCTACTGAAAATTACCCTTCTTCTAACTGGGTAGGTCATAACTTCTCTCTGAACTTCTTTATAAATGATATTTTCTCCAAAATTTGGGGTATGTATTGGGGGGAGTAATGAAAGAGAACACTAAACTAATAAAAAATTTAATTCTTGGACTGCCATTCATAGGGTTTCAAAAATTCTGACACGATCATTAAGAATGCCTTTTTCTCACTATTGATAAATCAAAGAAACACAGACTGGAAGACACAATATCTATTTTTCACTTTGGGGCATTAGTAGGACCCTCTCCTAAATGAGGCCTAAGATGCCTGGCATCACCACAGGCTCCTGCCTGTGGGAACTGATGGGATCGACCACCTGTGCTGACCCCTCCTAAAATATGGTAAAATTGACAGCCATTTCTAAGTGATAGGGTGATTACTGCACCGGGGTAGAAAACCCAGAAGTCTTACAGACCCCATGCTGAGAGCCCCTTTTTATGCATTTGTGAGCTTCCAGGGTGCAGAACTTGTTATGTTATCTACATAGGCCACTTTGAGCAGGCTGGAGGCAGAGAAGATGACAGCCTTTTCTCTTTCTGCTTGATATTATGTGTGAGAGGACCTAAAGAAAGAGCAAGCCAGGGGGCTGGGGTTGTGGCTTAGTGGTAGAGTGCTCGCCTGGTATGCATGAGGCTCCAGGTTCAATCCTCAGCCCCACATAAAAATAATAAATTAAAAAGAAGAAAGACCAAGCCTTGTTTCCTGCTTTGTAAGTTCAAGCTAGGACAGAAAGGTGTTCAAACAACCTAATATTTATACATACATATATCCTCTAATATGTACACACACACACACAAAGAACCTTTTCCACAAGGTAAACATTTTTTTTTTGGCAGTACTGAAGATGGAATTCAGAGACACTTTATCTCTGAGCTGCATCCCCATTTATTTTTTATTTTTTATTCTGAGATAAGGTCTGGCTAAGTGGCTGAGGCTGGCCTCAAACTTGAGAGCCTCCTGCCTTAGCCTCTGGAACTGCTGGATTGCAAGCATGCACTACCATGTCCATGCCCATTCACAAAGTAAACTTTTGGAAAAAAAGAGAAAAAGAAAAGAAAGAAAGAAAAGTTACACTATATTTTGAAGTACCTAGCATGTGTAGGAAAGTCTATTTAAAAACTTGCAATTATTACCCTGAAAATCCTGACTTAAGGACATTCATTTTTAATGAAGTAGAAGAGATATATCTGTATTTTTCATTCTGTATTTACAGAATGAAAAATATCTGTATTTGGTTTAGAAATTTGAAGTTATGTCAGAGCAATCAAGACAAAGTAATTTACTGAACTAGTTAGATTTTCCACAAAGAAGATAGTTTAAAGAGCTGCCTATATTTAGCAGAAAATTTTTATGTTTGTATCCGTTAAATCAAGATGGCAGTACTAAAGAATATAGATATATATCTGATATTGTATAATATATGAATTTATCACTAGTTCTGTGATACTATTAACACAAGTTATGTGATATATTATTTAGTTATTACTTTAATATGGAAAAAGCCAATCTTCTGGAATAGTGACTTCAAGGTCACATTCATCCAGATACATTTAAGGCTTTCCTCAAAATATCTTAGTGACATTTCAAATTTTAATAATGTTGAAGTTTAAATATTTTTAATTTAAATAAAAATTTCAAAAAACTTTAATTAAAAGATGGCAGAGTAGAGGAAAGCTGCATTCCAAGATAAATTCCAAGATAAACATAATTCATCACATCAATAGACTTAAAGACCAGAATCATATGATTATCTCAAAGGATGCAGAAAAAGCATTTGATAAAATATAGCACCCCTCCATGTTCAAAGCACTAGAAAAACCAGGGATAGTAGGAACATACCTGAACTCTGTAAAAGCTACCTATTCTAAGCCCAAGGCCAACATCATTCTAAATGGAGAACAATTGAAAGCATTTCCTCTAAAAACTGGCACAAGACAATGATGCCCTCTTTCACCACTTTTATTAAAAATTGTCCTTGAAACTCTAGCCAGAACAATTAAACAGAGGCAAGAAAATAAAGGGATATAAATAGGAAAAGAAGGAAATAGGAAATATACCCATTTGCTGATGAGATGATTCTATATTTAGAAGACTCAAAAATTATACCAGAATACTTCTAGAACTCATAAATGAATTCAGCAAAGTAGCAGGATATAAAATTAACACTCAAAAATCAAACATGTTCCTGTACATCAGTGATGAATCCAATGAAAGAAAAATTAGGAAAACTACCCCATTCACAATAGACTCAAAAAATAAAAATAAGAACTTGGGAATCAATCTAACAAAATAGGTGAAAAACCTCTACAATGAATACTACAGAACATTAAAGAAATTGAAGAAGACCTTAGAAGATGGAAAGATCTCCTATGCTCTTAGATAGGCAGAATTAACATTGTCCAAATGGCCATACTACCACAAGCTCTACACAGATTTAATTCAATTCCTATTAAAATCCCAGTGACATTCTTCATAGAAATAGAAAAAACAGTCATGAAATTCATTTGGAAGAATAAGAGAGCCAGAATGCCCAAAGCAATCCTTAGCAAAAAAAGTGAAGCAGGAGGCATCACAATACCAGATCTTAAATTATACTACAGAAACATAGTAAAAAACAGCATGTTACTGGCACCAAAACAGACATGTAGACCAAGGGTACAGAATAGAAGTCACAGAGACAAAACCACATAAATACAGTTATCTCATAGTAGACAAAGGGTCCAAAAACATACATCAGAGAACAGATAGACTCTTCAAGAAATGGGTCTTGGAAAACTGGAAATCCATATGCAGTAAAATGAAATTAAGCCCCTATCTCTCATCTTGCACAAAACTCAACTCAGTGTAGGCCCAAATTTTCATCATGTCACCTTAGAAAGTAACTTCCTTAACAAGACTCCTGAAGTGTAAGAAGTAAAGTCAAGAATCAATAAATGGAATGGAATCAAACTAAAACTTCTTTGAGCAAAGGAAACAATCAAGAACATGAAGAAAGAGTCTACAGAATGTGAAAAAATCTTTGCCACCTGCACCTCAGATAGGGCATTAATCTCAAAAAACTTAACACCAAGAAAACAAATAACCCAATCAATAAATGGGCTAAGGAAATAAACAGACACTTCATAAAAGAAGCAATATGATCAGTCAACAAATGTATGAAAAAATGTTAAACATCTCTAGTAATTAGAGAAATGAAAATTAAAACTACATTGAGCTTTCATCTTACTCCAGTCAGAATGGCAACTGTTAAAAATACAAGCAAAAATAAATGTTGGCAAGGATGTGGGGAAAAGGTACGCTTATACATTGCTGGTGGGACTGCAAATTGGTCCAAATTCCACTATGGAAAGTAGTATGGAGATTCCTCAGAACACTTCAAATGAAACCACCATTTGACTCAGCTATCCCACTCCTCAGTTTATACCCAAAGGACTTAAAATCTACATACTACATTGATGCAGCCACATCAATTTTTATAGCAGCTCAATTCACAATACCTAAATTATGTAACCAACCTAAGTGTCCTTCAACAAATGAATGGATAAAGAAAATATGATATATATACACAGCAGAATATTACTCAGCCTTAAAGAAGAATGAAATTATAGCATTTGCAGGCGAATGAATGGAACTGGAGAATATTATACTAAGTAAAATAAGCCAATCTCCCAAAACCAAAGGCCAAATATTGTATCTGATATGTGGATGCTAATTCACAACAAGGGGGCATGGGAGTTCTGGAAGAATAGAAATACTTTGGGTTAGACAAAGGGGAATGAAGGGAAGGGAGAAGGATTGGGAGTAAGAAAGATGGTAAATGAATGAGACATTACTATCCTATGTGCATATATGATTACATGACTAATGTAATTCTACATCATGTACAACCAGAAAAATAAGAAGTTATACTCAATATATTTATAATATGTCAAAATATACTCTATTACCATTATAAATATTTAGAACAAATAAAAATAAATAAATAAAATCCTAAATAGCAAAAAAAAAAAAAAGAAAGAAAAGAAAAAGAAAAAAAGAAAAGAAAAGAAAAGAAAAAGAAAAAGAAAAAAAGAAAGAAAATGCTACCTAAGTTTAGCTAATCCAGAGGTTGCACTGTGCACTGGTACTTGAAAAGCTTACTCTATGTCTCAACTGGCCACAGAGAGCTGAGGTGGGAACCATCTTGGGCAAAGCAGATTTCAAGCAAAAATCTGTCAGGAGAGACAAAGAAAGACATCACATCCTACCAAAGAGGACAATATAATAAGAAGATAAAACAATGGTAAACATTTCTGACCCAAAAGTCAGTACACCCAACTACATGGCGAAAAACTTCCATGATATTACATTCCACATAGACCCCCTAACATAATAATACTGGGTGCTTGCAATGCACTCTTATCAACAGTAGACAGGTCATTAAAACATAAAATCAATACAGATATTTCCAACCTAAAGAACACTATAAGTGAAATAGACCTAATGAATAGCTACAGAATATTCCACCCTAAAACAGCTGTATTTACCTTCTCAGTTGTACATGAAACTTTTTTCAAAATAGATCATACTCTAGACCAAAAGCAAATCTTAATTAAAAAAAAGTATAATCCCATGTATTCTATCAGATCATAATGAAATGAAGCTTAGAAATCAACAGTAAGAAAAAACATGTAAGTCACATAAACACATGGAGATTGAAAAATACTCTCTTAAATAAAGAATGAATCAAACAATAAATGAAAATAGAAATCAAGAAATTCTTGAGGAATCCAAGACTAGAGGGAGGTTGTGTTCCTTGTCTCTCTGTAACTCGGGATTCAAGAAGAGGAAAATCTGTTTCTCTGTGAGGCAGTCTCTGTTGCTCATTGATCACCTGCTGTTTACCCCATTTGTCCACCTAGATCACCCGCCATCTGCTAGCATATCGCCTACTTTTTGAGTGAAGATTGTTTACTCACTGCTGCCTATCATCTGCCATTTGCCCGTTTGCCTGCTTCTTGCCTGCCCATCACTTGCCTTTCACCTACCCATCACCCACTGCCTGAGGTCCACCTGCCAATTGTCCACCATTAGCCTGCAGTCCGCCCACAGACTGCCAGCAGATTGCCTGCTCCCCACTGTTACCTGGAAGTTCATTGTCACAATACCCACATGTTTGGTTACACATGGTGGCCGCCATTTTGGAACAAAAGCCAGGACCTGCAGGACCCCCCCCACCTGACCAACCGCACCCTGCCTTGGGACCACTGGCCTGCCCACACCCCCACACAGACTTGGAGCCTGCCCCCACACTACAGCTCCCCATTTGCCAACATGCTTGGAAGGCAGTGCAGCCATCTTGGATTATCCTAGAAGCAGGAGCCACCATCTTAGGTGGGGCAAATCCCATCCTGAGATACCTCTTGGAGACTGGAAGCTCATTTTCAGGTACCTGTCATGCATCAGGCTACTGAAGACGGGGAGGTTTGAATAGTACATGACTGTTATAGTGCAGATTTATTGTCTTCTTTTTGAAATTTTAAAGTTTTTATTTCTTTATTTTTCTCACTCTATTTTCCTTTTGTTTGCCTATTTCCTCAGAATCTCTTTCTCCCTTTTCTCATGCTAACAACAACTTCTCTTGATTCTGCTTTCACTCTTCCTACAATCTAGTACTCCTATATACTCTTTTCTTATCCCACTAACAGTTACATCCTACACCCCTCCCCATCCTCTTTGTCCACCATTAGAAACTGTGGACCTCATTGTAATTCTATTTGTACTGTAGATAATAATTGAACTCATCCTCTCTGTTTATTATGACAATACTGTTAATATCTTCATAGGGGCTATTTGACTTAGAGTTACATATTGTCGTTACTGGGTGCTGCTAATTTTGATCCCCCCCTTTAAAGGAGAGGTTTTAGAAACCTGCAGAGTCACTATAAGCCTACAGGGGAGATAATGCAATACCCCTGACCTGCACTGCTAGAGGGGAAGATAAGTGAACAACATGAAAAAACAAGGGAAGAAAGTGTTTCAAAAAAACCAAGATTCTATAATAGAATCCAATGGCAATATGGTAGAAGAAATATCAGAAAAGGAGTGCAGAATATACATAATTAAAATGATCCACAAAACAAAGGATGAGATAAGAGAGCAGATGCAGCAATGAATGATCACTTCAATAAACAGTTAAAAGAGCAACTGCAAGAAGCAAAAGATCATTTCAATAAATAGATAGATATTTTGAAAAAAAAATCCTTGAAATGAAGGAAACAATAACCCGAATATAAAACTCAATAGAAAGCATCACCAACAGACTTGATATCTTGGAAGACAGAACCTCACATAATGAAGACACAATATTTCATCTGAAAATAAAGTTGACCAAACAGAGAAGATGGTAAGAAATCATGAAATGAAACATCTAAGAATTATGGGATATCATGAAATAACCAAATTTAAGAATTATTGGGATTGAGGAAGGCACAGAGATACAAACCAAAGGAATGAACAACCTATTCAATGAAATAATATCAGAAAATTTCCCAAATCTGAAGAATGAAATGGAAAATCAAATACACCCAGAGACTTACAGAATACAAAATGTACAAAATTACAACAGATTCACATCAAGGCACATTATAATGAAAATGCCTAACATTCAAAATAAAGATAGAATTTTAAAGGTTGCAAGAGAAAGTATCAGATTACATATAGGGGGAAAACAATATGGATATCAGCAGATTTCTCAGCCCAGATCATAAAAGCTAGAAGGACCTGGAACAACATATTTCGAGCTCTAAGAGAATATGGTTGCCAACAAGACTCTTATACCCAGAAAAATAACCTTCAGATTTGAGGATTAAATAAAATCCTTCCATGATAAACAAAAGTTAAAAGAATTTACAAATAGAAAACCTGCAATACAGAACATCCTCAGCAAAATATTCCATAAGGAGGAAGTAAAAAACAACAATGTAAGTCAGCAAAGGGAGGAACTACCCTAAAGGTAAAGCCAATCAAAAGAGAAACCAAGTCAAGTTAAAAACTGAAAATTAGTCAAAATTACCAGGAATACAAATCATATCTCAATAATAACCCTGAACGTTAATGGCCTAAACTCAATAATCAAAAGACATAGACTGGCAGATTGGATTAAAAAGAAAGATCCAACAATATGCTGCCTTCAAGAGATTCATCTCATAGAAAAATACATACACAGACTAAAGGTGAGAGGATGGGAAAAAACATACCATGCACATGAACTCAGTAAAAAAGCAGGGTTTGGGCTGGGGATATAGCTCAGTTGGTAGAGTGCTTTCCTCGAAAGCACAAGGCCCCTGGTTCAATCCCCAACACCACCAAAAAAAAAAAAAAAAAGCAGGGGTTTCCATCCTTGTATCAGATAAAGTGGACTTCAAGCCAAAGTTAATCAGGAGGGATAAAGAAGGACATTTCGTACTGCTTAAGGGAACCATCAATCAGCAAGACATAAAAATTGTAAATATTTATGCCCCAAACAATGGTGCATCCATGTATGCCAAACAAATCCTTCTCAATTCCAGGAACCAAATTGACTATAACACAGTAATTCTGGGTGACTTTAACATACCACTGTCACCACTAGATAGATCTTCCAAATAAAAACTGAACAAAGAAGCCATAGAACTCAATCACACAATCAATAACTTAGACCTAACAGACATAATATTCCATCCATCAATGAGAAAATACACTTTCTTCTCAGTAGCCCATGGATCCTTCTCTAAAATAGACCATATATTATGCCACAAAGCAGCCCTCAGTAAATACAAAAAAATAAAATTAGAGATACTACCTTGTATTCTGTCAGATAATATCATAATGGAATGAAATTAGAAATCAATGGTAAAATAAAAAACAGAAAATACTCCAACACCTGGAGACTAAATAATATACTATGGAATGAAGCATGGATAACAGAAGACATCAGAGAGGAGATAAAAATTCTTAGAGGTAAATGGGAATGATGATACAACATATCAAAATCTCTAGGACACTATGAAAGCAGTGCTAAAAGGAAAAGTCATTGCATGGAGCACATTTAAGAAAACAATAAAAAGTCAACAACTAAATGACCTAATATTACATCTCAAGGCCCTAGAAAAAGAACAAAACAACACCAATAGTAGTAGAAGACAGGAAACAATTAAAATCAGAGCTGAAATCAATGAAATTGAAACAAGAAAAAAAATTCAAAAAATTGACAAAAACAAAAAGTTGGTTCTTTGAAAAAATAAACAAAATTGACAAACCCTTAGCCACACTAATGAAGAGAAGGAGAAAGAATCCTCAATTCATGATGAAAAAGGGAATATCATGACAAACACCAGTGAAATACATAACATAATTAGAAGCTATTTTGAAAATCTATACTCCAACAAAATAGAAAATCTCAAAGTCATCGTCAAATTTTTAGAGACATATGATCCTCCCAAACTGAATCAGGAGGACATACACAATTTAAACAGATCAATTTCAAGCACTGAAATAGAAGAAGCCATCAAAAACCTTCCAACCAAGAAAAGCCCAGGACCAGAGGGATTCTCAGCTGAGTTTTATAAGACCTTCAAAGAAGAACTAATACCAATACTCCTCAAAGTATTCCATGAAATAGAGAAGGAGGGAACCCTTCCAAACTAATTTTATGAAGCTACTATCACCCTGATACTAATAGCAGAAAAGATGCTTCAAGGAAAGAAAACTTTAAACCAATATCTCTGATGAACATAGATGCAAATATTCTTAACAAAATTCTGGCAAATCACATACAAAAATATATTTAAAAGATAGTGCACCATGATCAAGTTGGGTTCATTCTGGGGATTCAAGGTTGGTTCAACATCTGGAAATCAAAAAATGTAGTTCATTACATCAATAGACTTAAGGTTAAGAATCATATGATTATTTCAATAGAGGCAGGAAAAGCATTTGACAAAATACAACAGCCCTTCATGCAGGGATAGTAGGAATATACCTCAACATTGTAAAGGTAATCTATGCTAATCCCATGGCTGACACCATTCTTAATGGAGAAAAATTGAAAGCATTCTCTTTAAAATCTGGAACAAGACAGGGATGCCCTTTTTTACCACTTCTATTCAACATTGTTCTTGAAACATTAGCTAGAGCAATTAGATCAAAGAAATTAAAGGGATACTAATAGGAAAAGAACACAAACCATCACTCAAATTATTTGCTGATGACATGATTTCATATTTAGAGGACCCAAAATACTCCACCAGAAAAGTTCTAGAACTAATAAATGAATTCAGCAAAATAGCAGGATATAAAATCAACACTCATAAATCTAACATGTTTCTATTCATAAGGAATCCTTTGAAAGAGAAATTAGGAAAACTACTCCATTCGCAATAACTGAAAAAAATAAAATACTTGGGAGTCAATCTAACAAAAGAGGTGAAAGACCTCTACAATGGAAACTACAGAACACTAAAAAAAGAAATTAAATAAAAACTTCAAAGACGGAAAGATCTCCCATGTTCTTGTATAGGCATAATTAATATTGTCAAAATTACCATACTTCCAAAGGTGCTATACAGATTTAACACAATTTCAATTAAAATCCCTCTTAGAAATAGACATTCCTCATAGAAATAGAGAATCATGAAATTCATCTGGAAGCATAAAAGACCCATAGTAGCCAAAGCAATTCTTAGCAGGAAGAGTGAAGCAGGAGTTATCACTATACCAGACCTTCAAGAATACTACAGAGCAATAGTAACAAAAATGGCATGGTCACATAAAGGCAAGTGATCATCTCCATGACCAAAAGAACCCGTGTGACACCCTCGCCCAGCCGGGGGAGGAGGTCAGCATCCTGTGCTCAGCAGACTCCAGGCTCAGGGGTGGGACACATCTCTGCACCTTGCAGAAAACGAAGGGACAGGGAATCCGCGTTCACGGGACAATGGACACTTCTAAAGGCTGGCATTTAACTCTTTAAAATGAAATTAAAAATTAAGCACAACCTAGTGAGGAATACACCAGAAGTGATACAGTGTAACCGTGGTTGCCCAGTGGGTATAATTTAAAAACTCAAGATTTTAAGAGCATTCCAAAATTATGATACAGAAGAGTAATCCTAAAACAACTTGACCTAAATAGAATTCATGGTTTCATTCCCAAGTTCCAACCTGTTCTAGTTCCCTACACCCGATTACCTCCCGTAACAAGCCCTAGTGGACACCAAACAGCTTCTCTTTTCTTCTTAGCCGTGTGTGTGTGTGTATTGCTGCATGTCATTTTTAAGTTGGGTGCATCACACTGTATTGTACTTTTATATCTTTCGTGAAGAGACTCAGTACTACCAGTAAAATTTACTTTCCCAAAATGTGTGGCCTTTGGTCTGCATTAAACAATGTCAACCATGTTCATGCAAAAAAATGGCTGGGAATGTTTGCTTTCTTTACCCAACTCAGTGAGCTTCACTTTCAGATCATCTTTGTGCAAATAAATTTGAGTCAACTCTGTGACGAAGTAGTTACTACAATAAATGTAATGAATGAGTCTACTAAGCACAGTTTTAATACTTTATTTTCCTAAAATGCCTATGTATTTGCTATAGAGAAATTCAATTGCTTTTTCTCATTTGTTTTATTTTGTGGATTTCTACCTGGTTTTTGAAGGTCTACGCTTCTGCTTCTGCTGCTTCTTCTTAGAGGTGCATCCTGCATCCTGCGTCCTAGAGGTGTGTGCTAGAGGTGCGTGCTAGAGGTGCGTGCTATCAGAGGTGCTTCTTAGTGGTGTGTCTCGTGTACTCCGTCCTTCATTCTGCGATCTAGAGGTGTGTGCTCCGAGGTGAAGAGAATGTCTTATATACACTAAAGCAGCCAATCAGCTTAGGATTAAGTAGCACGATTGGAGCACACACCACGGTACCAATCGAGAAAGAATGAGGAACATGTGTTGACCACTAACGCAGAAGAGACATCAACCAATCAGGCAAAAGGTCATGAGAGATCACGCCATGTTAACACTAATTATGAGCCACCTCTTGGCCCAACGCCAGCCGCCTTAGAGCTGCTTAAACATGTCTCTGCAGATCGCACCATGTTAACACTAATTATGCGCCACCTCTTGGCCCAATGCCAGTTACTGTCTTAGAGCTGCTTAAACATGTCTCTGCAAACCCCTATCTCTCACCATGTACAAAACTCAACTCAAAATGGGTTAAGGATCTAGGAATTAGACCTAAAACCCTTCATCAAATAGAAGAAAAAGTAGACCTGAATCTTTTTTTTTTTTTCTGATAAAAATCAATTCCCTTAAATCATTTTATACAGATCCAGGGATGTGGCTCAGTGGTAGCGTACTTGCCTAACATATCTGAAGTCCTGCAATTGATACCCAGCACTGAAAAAAAAAATCCATATAAATAAAACATTCAGTTCAGAGACAGTTGAAAAGATAAGCTGGAAATAATGGCATGGAATTCATATACTAGAATAGTACTTGTAAACCCAACTCCAAACTTTTAAAATTTTTCTTTTGTAATATTGGGGATTGAATGTAGGGACACTCTATGGTTGATCTATATCCCCTGTCCTTTCCATTTTACTTTGAGACAGGGTCTTGCTATGTTGCTGGCTTTGAACTTTGCCATCCTCTTGCCTCAGTCTCCTGAACCACTAGCAATTCAGGAGTGTACCACCAATCTGGGCTCTAAATATTTTTAATTCTAGAAAAGTCTGAAATGCAGGAAAAGCAAGACTACTGTTAAATGTTTAACCCAATAGAAAATACATCATAAGTTTATGTGTCAAAAATTTCAGTCATTTAGCATTTTAACATCACACACTTTTTAAAAATTTTTCAGAAGTATTTTTAAATTGACAGATAAAATTGCACTTGTGTACAAAATTATATATGTATACTTATATATATACACACACATGCATTGTGAAATAGTTAAGTCTATCTAACTAACATATGCATTATCTCATATAGTTATCATTTTTTGAAGAGAACACTGATCTCCTCTCAACAATTTTCAAGAAGGTAACTATAGCTGGGTGTGGTAACACATGCTTATAATCCCAGCAACTCAAACCTGAGCCAGGAGGATGGCAGATTCAAGGCCAGATTTCATAATTTAGGGAGACCTTAATCAATTTAGCAAGGCCCTGTCTCAAAACAAAAAATAGAAAGAACTGAGGATATGGCTCAAAGATAAAAAGACCTGAATCTTCATCATGTTGGCTTAGGAACAGACTTTCTTAACAAGACTCCCAGAGTGCAAGAAATGGGATGGATTCAAACTAAAAAGCTTTTTCTTAGCAAAGGAAACAATAATGTGAAGAAAGAGCCTACAGAGTGGGCAAAAACCTTTTCCACATGCACTTCAGACAGAACACTAATCTCTAAAATGTATAAAGAACTTACAAAACTTTACACCAAAAATACCAAGAACCCAATCAATAAATGGGCCAAGGAACTGGACAGACACTTCACAGAAGAAGATATACAGGCAATCAACAAATAGATGAAAAAGTTCTCATCATCTCTATTATTTAGAGAAATGCAAATCAAAACCACCCTAAGATTTCATCTAACTCCAATCAGAATAACTATTATCAAGAATACAAGCAATAGTAAGGTTGGATTGGATGTGGGGAAAAGGCACACTCGTACATTGCTGGTGGAATTGCACATTGGTGCAGCCACTCTGGAAAGCAGTATGGAGATTCCTCAGAAAACTTGGAATGTACTCACCATTTGATCCAGTTATTCCACTAGTTGGTTCACACCCACAGGACTTAAAATCAGCATACTGTAGTGATACAGCCACATCAATGTTTATAGCAGCTCAATTCACAATAGCTAAACTATGGAACCAACCTAGGTGCCCTTCAATTGATGAATGGATAAAGAAACTGTGGTATATATACACAATGGAATACTACTCAGCCATAAAGAGAATTAAAATTATGGCATTTGTTGGTAAATGAATGGAGTTGGATAATATCATGCTAAGTGAGATAAGCCAATCCCCAAAACCCAAAGACTAATTGTTCTCTCTGATTAGTGGATGATGGTACATAATTGGGGTGGGGGTGGCAGGAGGGTAAGAGAAGAATGAAGGCACTTCAGATTGTGTAGAGGGAAATGGGGCAGGAGGGGGTGGAGGAAGGAAAGATAGTGGACTGAGACAGACATTATTATCCTATGTGCATATATGATTACACAAATGTGTGAATCTACATTGTGTACAACCATAGAAACAAAACGTTGTACTCCATTTATGTACAGTGAATCAAAATGCAGTCCGTAAGAACTTTAAAAAATAATTTTAAAAAATCAAGACATTCTTATAAATGAAAAAGAACAGAGATGCAACATATCAAAATAGCTGTGACAATATGAAAGTGTTCTAAGAGGAAAATTATAACACTGAGTGCCTACATTTAAAAAATTAGAGAGATCCCAAATAAATAAGCTTGTGTTCTACTTCAAGGCCTTAGGAAAAGAACAAACTAATCCCCAAACTAGTAGAAGACAGGAAATAATTAAGACCAGAGCAAAAAGTATGAAATTTAGAACAAGAAAATATAGGATTAATGCAATAAAGAATTGGTTCTTTGAAAAGATAAATATGATCAATAAACACTTAGGCAAACCAATAAAAGAAAGTGAGAAGACCCAAATCAACAAGACCCAGGATGGGAAAAAAAAAAAAAAAAAGGAGATATCACCACAGCTCCTTCTGAAATCCAGAGGATTATCAGAACCTATTTTGAATATTTATATTCCAATAAACTGGAACATCTGGAAGACATTGATAAATTTTTAGACACATGTGAACTTCCAAAATTGAATTAGGAAGATATAGAAAACCAGACCAGTATTAAGCAATGAAATTGAAACAGCAGTTAAAATTCTTCCAAAAAAGAAAAGCCCAGGACCTGATGGTTCTCAGCTGAGTTCTATCAAAACTTTAGAGAAGAATTAATACAAGTCTTTCCCAAATTGTGCCATGAAATTGAAAGAGAGGAAACACTCTCAAATGCATTTTATGAAGTCAGTATAACCCTGATATCAAAACCAAACAAAGATGTGTCAAGGAAAGAAAACTACACACAAATTTCCTTAATGAACATAGGTGCACAAATCCTTAATAAAATATTAGCAAACTGTATTCAAAAATACACTGTATTCAATAATACACCATGATCAAGGTGGTTTCATTCCAGGGATGCAAGGTTGTTTCAACATATACAAATCAATAAACGTAATTCACCACTTAAACAGAATTAAGGAGAAAAATCACATGATTACCTCAATAGATGTAGAAAAGTCCTTTGATCAAATTCAACACCCATTCATGTTAAAAATCCTGGAGAAGTTAGGGATCAAAGGAACTTACCTTAATATTGTGAAGGTTGTTTACAACCCAAAGTCAACATCATAGTAAATAGAGAAAAACTAAAAGATTTTTCTTTAAAATCAGGAACAAGACAAGGCTGTCCATTCTCACCACTTCCATTCAATATAGACCACAAAATATTAGCCAGAAGAATTAGGCAAGAAAATAATCAAAGGGAATCAAACAGGAAAAGAATAAGTCAAACTATTTCTGTTTGCTAATGATATGATCCTACATCTAGAAGACCCAAAACTCTACCAGAAGACTTCTAGAGTTTATAAATGAGTTTAAAGTAGCAGGATACAAGATCAACATCCCAAAATTAATAACTCTCCTAATTTCAACAGTGATTCAGCCAAGGAAGAAATCAGGAAAACCAACCCATTCACAATAACCTAAAAAACAACAAACAAACAAACAAAAACTTAGGAACTTTTACCAAGTAGGTAAAAGAGCTCTACAATGAAAGTTATAGAACACTAAAGAAAGTAATTGAAGAAGAACTTAGGAATGGAAAGACATTCCATGTTGTTGGATAGGGAGAATTATAATTGTCAAATGGCCATACTACCAAAAAAATATGCAGATTCAATGCAATCCCCATCAAAATACCAATGACATTCTTCACAAAATTAGATAAAAACAATTCTTAAATTCATCTGGAAGAATAAGAGACCCAGAATAGCCAAAGCAACATTAAGCAAGAAAATTGAAGCAGGAGGCATTATAATACCTGATCTGAAATTACTACAGAGCTGTAGTAACAAAAACAGCATGGTATTAACATCAAAATAGACATGAAGACCAATGGAACAGAGATACAGAGACAAATCCACATATGTATTTTTGACAAAGGTGCCAAAAATATATCTTGGAGAAAAGACAGCCCTTTTAACAAATGATGTTGAAAAACTGGACACCTATATGTAGAAAAACGAAATCAAACACCTCCCTCTCACTCTGCACAAAACACTCCATCATAAGGGTGATGGCACCTACTTCCTTAACAAGACCCCTGTGAGAAATAAAACCAAGAATCAATAAGTGGGATGCAATCAAACTAAAATCTTCTGAACAACAGAGGAAACTATTAAGAGCATGAAGAGAGAGACTACAGAATGGGAGAAAACCTTGTCCAGCTACTCCTCTGAGAGGAATTAATATCCAGAATATACAGAGAACTCAAAAAACACCAAAAAAAAAAAAAGCCCCCAATCAATAAATGGGCAAAAGAACTAAACAGAAACTTCCCAGAAGAAGAAATACAAATGGTCAAAAAATATGAAAAAAATTCAACATCTCTAGCAATCAGGAAAATGCAAATCAATAGGACACTAAGAATTCATCTCACTCCAGTCTAAATGGCAGGGATCAAGAATACAAACAAATGGTGATGAAGTTGTGAGAAAAAAGGTATACTTGTACATTGTTGGTGAGACTGCAGACTACTACTACAACCACTCTAGAAAGAGTATGGAGATTCCTCAAAAAACTAGGGATGAAATCACCATATGACCCAATTATGCTCTGTGGTATTTTCCCAAAAGCCCTAAAATTGGTATATTATAGCAATATAGTCACCTTAATGTTTATAGCAGTAAAGTTCTCAAAAGCCAAATTATGGAATCAACCCAAATACCCATCAATGGGTGAATGGATCAAGAAATTGTGATATACTAGGGATGGGGTTATAGCTCAGTAGTAGAGCACTTGCCTAGTACACGTAAGGCACTGGGTCCAATCCTCAGCACAACATAAAAATAAATAAATAAAATAAAGGTATTTTAAAAATAAATTTATACACACACACACACATACACACATTCTACTCAGTCATAAAAAAAGAATGAAAGGTCTGGAGTTGTAGCTCAGTGGTGGAGTGCTTGCCTGGCATGTGTGAGGCATTGGGTTCAATTCTCTGCACCACATATAAATAAAGAGATAAAATGGGGATATATAAACAACTAAAAAATACTTTTTAAAAAGAATGAAATTATGGCCTTTGCCAATAAATGGATTAAATTGGAGAATATCATGCTAAATGAAATTAACCAAACTCAGAAACTTAAAATGTTGTATGTTTTCTCTCATATGTGGAAAGCAAGAGTAAAATAGAGGAAAGGAGGCAAGAAGCACAGACCAAAATAAGGGATAAATCAAATATAAATTAATAGATGAGCTAAAGGAAGTCCAGGAGAGTAGTAGAAGGAGGATGGGAGAGGGGAGGGAGGATGGGAAGGAAAAGGGAGAGTGAAAAGGGGGATCATAAACTGTAATTGATTTCCATGTATGTATTAGTTTGTTGAGGTGAACCTAATCAACTACTATGTATAACTATAAAGTTCTAATTTTTAAAAGTATAATAATTTATATTTTTACCCTGATAAGAATTTGTTAATTTTGAATAATAATTTTTTAAAATGTTAGTTCCTGTAGTTGAAAATGGAAAATATTGACTGAAAGAAAAAAGTAATTCTGTTGGGACAACTTATATTTCCACTCTAGTCTTATTAAAATGTTTAATAGGTAATTTCAGGATTGTGGCTATGGCCATTATTAAGTTTGAAAGAAAAAAAAAATGGTTTGAAAGAAAAAGGAAGTTCTAACAACAAATAACTCTTGTTTTTAAATTTATTTACTTATAAACTTACAGAAAAGTTAGGCCTCCTATAAAATGTTTTTCACAGAACCATTAAGAGTTACTTGCCCACCTGATATCTCATTAAACCCGTGTGTTTCATACAACCAAGGATATTTTTATGTAAATGATACACAATCATCAAAGTAATTATTATTAACACATTTCTAGCATCTGATCCTCAGTGTGTCATTCATCTTTCCATTTCCATAACTAAAACCTGAGAAAAGCAACTTAAGAAAAGAAAAGGTTTATTTTGGTTCACAGTCTTAGAGGTTTTAGTCCATGGTTGGTTGAGCCTGTGGCAAGGCAGCATATCATGGTGGGGAGCATGAGGCAGAGGAAATTGCTCACCTCATAATGGCTGGGAGGCACAGAGAAAGAGCAAGAGACTGGAGACCTGTGTCCCATAATCCTCTTTGAGGGCATGCCTCCAGTAACCTAAGACCATTCAGTAGAACCCAGCTCTTTAAGATTCTACCACCTCCCAATAACACTAAGCTGAGGACCAAACCCTTAGCCTGTGGACCTCTAGGGGATATTCCAGATTCATTCAAGTTTTTCCAATTGTCCCAATAGCATCCTTTATAGGATTCACATAGATCTTATTTAGACTTGCATTACATTTCTTGTCACCTATCTTTATTCTCCTTCAGTCTAGAGCAGGCCCCCCAACTTGACTTCTATGACCTTGACAGTTTTGAAGATTATTTTGTGGCAATGTCCCTCGACATGATGTTTTCTCATTATTAGGTTCAGGTAATGCAGTTTTGTCAAGAATGTAACAAAAATGATGCTTTTTTTTTGTCATTTCATCTTGTTAAATGGAACAAAATTTTATTTATGCCATTGTGATGACATTCAAATTAATCAGTTGATTAATGTGATGTCTGCCAGGCTGTTCTATTATAAATTACTCACTTTCCCTTCCTAATTAATCAGTATTTTGTGGGAAAGTACTTGGAAAGTATGTAAATATCCTCATTAAAATTTCAATTTATTCATCATTTAGATACATAAGTATAGGCTTGTGATTTTCTATTTTATTCCCTTACTGACTTTATTATTATGAAGATCAAACTTTCTAAGAGTTAGAAGTAACTCATTCAAGCTGGGTTTTGTGCCCTTTAGGTATGTTCTCATCATTCTTTGAGCACTTCCTAGATTTTTGGTATTAAAAGGTGTCTAATTTCTGCCTGAGCCCTGAAGGCAGTCATTTAGCAAGGAACACTATTTTCCTCAGTGGAGGAACATCATTTAAAAGCTAAGATCTTGGTACCAGCTGTACCCATTGTTATTAGGGTTGTGTTAGCTCAAGCTCTTATAACAAAATGCCTTAGACTGGGTGGTTAGGCCACAGACACTTATTTATTACAGTTCTGGAGGCCAGAAAGTCCAATATTGCACTGCATAATTCTGTTTCTGATGAGAATTCTCTTCCTAGCTTTTACATAGCCAGTTACCTTCTCATTATGAGTGTACATGGAGAGGGAGTGGATACGCTCTGGTGTCTTTTCTTATAAGAGCACTATAATGGGGGCTCTGACCTTACAACCTCATCTGAACCTAATTACCTCCCAAATACTCCACCTCCCAATACCATCACCTTAGGAATGACCAACATATAAAGTGGGGAGGGGGCACATTTAGTCCATAGCAAGGATGTTTGTTGCCTCCTATAGCAACAATCCTGCGGGAATTTATCGAAGGCAGACTGGGAATAAACTATTTCTCCTTGCTTGCTTGCTTGCTAGTTTATAGAGGAAGAGAGGCTTGCTTGCTTTTAGAGGTGCTACACTTTCTGAGAGGCTACGCTTTCAGAGGTGCTACTTCTTAGAGGCCTGCTGCTTCTTCTTAGAGGTGCATTCTAGAGGTGCGTCCTACGTCCTGTCAGAGGTGCTGCTTATCAGAGGTGCTTCCTATAGGTGCGTTTTTAGTCCTTCTCCCAGGTGAAGAGAATGTCTTATATACACTAAGGCAGCCAATCAGCTTAGGATTAGTAGCACGATTGGAGCACATGCCACGGTACCAGTCAAGAAAGAATGAGGAACATGTGTTGACCATGAGTGCTGAAGAGACATCAACCAATCAGGCAAAAGGTAATGAGAGATCACACCATGTTAACACTAATTATGCACCACCTCTTGGCCCAACGCCAGCCACCATCCTAGAGCCACTTAAACATGTCTCTACAGATGTTGATGCTCCCAGGCCCTCTCAGCACAAGAGTTAGGATATGTAACTTTATCTGTATAAAAAAAGATAAAGAGCAAAATATGTCTACACACATTTACATATATTTACTACACACTTTACAGATATTTTAAATTTATCTATATATACTGAAAACCAGGAGTCCACACCAACACCTCCAATTCCAATCTCAAACTAGAGTTCATCCTAGTTTCTTCTTTTTGAATATTTGTAACTCCCTTCTCCAACAGTGAAAAACCAAGATCCTATTATCACATACATATTTTCTTGTTTGATCTGTATCCCTGTGGTAATGAGGCTTTCATTTCTGACTATCCTCTCCTTATATGGATGTCCTCTTCAGGCTGTGATGCCTCATGCTAGGCACCCCTCCCCTCAAGCTCTGGACATTCTTACTGCACTAGAACCTGACCTTCCCATTCTGGGTACTCCACTATCAACACCACCACCCTCATTAGATACCTTCCCCCTCTCTTTGGACTCTGACTGTGTGAGACTTCCCTCTGCATAGAAGTCCTCCTTGCTCTGTTTGGCTCTGGTTTACCATATCATAACCCCATCGCTCCACCTTGTGGTCACCCTCCTCACCCTCCTTGGGCTCTGACAATGTTACATAATTCTTTGTGTAAGGGAGGCAGTTTTATTTGCATGTACACCCCCCTGAAGGCTTTGCTCTGGACATATTAATCCTGCTAGAATCTGGGTGGGAAAAAGTTAGCACTTACGGGTGCAAAGAGTGATTCAACATGAAAAGAAGAGGTCACTTTTACATCTCATCTCATCTTGCTATTTCCTTCATTCCTCAGAATAATTTGCTGTACAGCTTGGCCCCAGATCTAAATTATAGATGACTTTGAACATCAGACTAAGGCATTTGCTCTTTATTTGAAGTCAAAATGGAGATAATATGAATGAGTTTGAACAGTAAAACAAGCATAGAATCATGAAGAAAACTTTAATTTCTAATGATCAAATTGAAAAATATCATGAATATGTTATACATTATATTAACTGTTTTTGATGGACAGTATAAATTTAACCAATTTAGTCAGAGGAACTCTTTTATATTTGGAATGCTAATAAATAAGCTGGTTTTATTGGTGAATAGTGAGTTTGTTATTTGGGTAAATCTTCCTTGATATTATTACCTGACTTGTTACTGTCTTATCATTACCACAAATCAATCAATATTACTGATATTTATAACAAGTAAGTAAGGTATCAAAAGATGCAGTGCATATCTAAAACAAACTGGCTTCATCCAAGTAAGAAAAATTTTCAAAACTCCTTTTTCATAATTAAAGGAAAAATTATTAACTATTTGGGCATTTGATTTTTTTGAACAGGAGAAAGGCATACAGATTCTATTTAGTAAGTTTTACATGTACAGTGAATCCTTCACCTTAAAAGTGAAGAAGCAGAGCCCATCCCTCATACTAGGTTGAGTAAAGAACAGTAAATCATGAAAATATGGCAAGATAAAGGGTGTGTGGAAAAATGACAGTTAATTGTGGAAAAGTAACAGGGAAGACAAAGGTTAGTCTAAGGTTTGTAAGATTTCTCTAAACCATCTCTGGTGAATGTCTTCTGCATAAGGAGGACACCTTTCATGTGGAAGTTTTATTTCCTACTTTCAAGAATAAACAGGAAGGTCAGGGGCCGGGGGTGTAGCTGAGTGGTAGAGTACTTGCCTGGCACGTCAGGTATTCTTGGAGCTGCTTTTTTTCAAGTGCTTTTAAGTAAAAAATAATCAATGTGCCAAAGCAGCATATCTTGGGAGGGCATACTTGATTCTCTACAAACTCAACACGTAGTCATAAAGACCTACCAATTTTATCTCCCAAATAAAACTTCATGTTCCTTTCTGCTTCTTGTCTTTCTTGTCTCCAAAAATAGATCTGATCATGTCAGAATTCTCTCTGTACCTTGCCCCCTCCAGATTTCCCATAACCCTCAAGGTATAGCCCAAACTCTTTAAGTCCTCTTACAAAGCCCTTGCTCCTTGTTCGACTTTGTGATATCCATGTCCCCTTTATCCTGTGCATTCTGGCCATGTGGAACTTCTTGACTTGCTCTCTCTTGCCTCAGAGGCTGTGCATGTACTGTTCTCTCTGTGTGTATTTGATTTTGGAAAAACACCTTTAGCAATGTTTAATTACTACAGAAACTAAGATATAATGAGATTCTACTTTTCAATACACAGGTTGGAGAGATCTGTTACATGCTCTTTCAAATAGGTCGATAGTGCTTGGCATCAACTGACAGCAGGCATCAGAGCCATTGTGTCCTCAGGTGTCAGCTTCCAAGTTCACTTGGCAGGCCCAGAGCAGGGTAGCATGGAAGACCAAGGAGAGAAAAGACAACCATGCAGAGGGGAGGCAGAGATCACTGGAAAGGTGAGAAAGGTTGACAGGAGAGTCTGAGAAAGAAAATGAGGAAGTAGAAATGGAGAGGGAGAGGAGGAAAAGAAAAGTAGTTGAGAGGAAATGTGAAGACAAGTTTACTGAAAAGTGAGTAGGTTATCAGAGGAAATAGGAAAATATAAAATGAATGTTTTAGAAGAAACAAAAAAAATCTTATGCATAACAATTTGAAGGCATGGAGATATTTTATTGCTTAAAATTTACAATGCCAAATTTAAAGAAAACCTCTCTGACCTATGACTCATGGTCAGGTCTGAATAGACTGTGCTTTGGTTTGTTCACATGCGGAAGTCCATAGCCTTCCACCAAAGCTCAGGGAGCATCCTCTCATGAAGCAAATGCAAAAGTGAACCTTGGTATTGCATTTTAATTTGTGGTTATCATAACTTACATAAGAAATAGATCACATTGCCTTGAGTTTATATAACATCATTAAATATTTCTTTGAGGTAGATAGGAGATTGGTAGTTTTTACCCCCCAACTCTACAAAACCAAAGTAAAGTGTAAAGAAAAAAAACAGGAATTAAATTGTATACACACAAAGTCTAGAATAGGAATGATTTGGCTTAGTTGTCATATTTTTAATCAGGTGCAACAAAACTAAACTAATTCCACATGAGAGTGATGAAAATGTTTCAGTTGATCCATGTTCGAAGTAGGTTCAATGTGGCCAGATAAAACTACATATCAGACTTAATCCCCTGAGTACAAAACCATAAGGACTATGCTCTGGTTTGGCTTTTAGTCCTATTTCTCTTCATTTGAAGATTTCCCTTCAGATTTGAAGACTGCTACTGTCTTCTGACATCATTATTTTCATTCACAACCTTTGGCTGTTGGTCTTACAGGTAAACAATATGCAAGAGGTGCAGGGCAGGGCCCTCCTCTCCATGTGGCCACCACAACAGGGATCCTAAGGGCACTTTGTGGTTACAATCACTTGTCTTTTTGGGACACAATAAAGTTCAGTACTGCCAAAGTGTGGTTCAAGGTACTTAGTACTGTGGGAGAAAGAAATGGGCAGGAGAAGGCCCATTTCTTGCCTTTAGGGCACTGGGTACAGGTCATAAAATTGTCTGTTCTTCCTTTTGCAAACTTGCTTTTTCTCTGATTTCTCTATCTTCTAGTTAATATGAGTTTTCTGGTTTCTGTTTTTTTTTTTTTTTTTTTTTTTTTTTTTACACTGTCATATTATGTTCTCATTATTCCTTCAGTGTTGAACTAAATAAACCCTAGGGTATTGCAAATCTGTATTTCCCTCAGAAAAGAATGTGCTCTTCATTAATGCCAATGATTTAATATTCCATTGGCCTTCACAACAGAATAAGCAAGACTTTCTTAGGTAAATTTGTTTTTACAAGGAATTTAAAGTAAATTCTGTGGGTTTATTGCCCAACATGAAGAAAAATTTTCCCCAGATATACAGAAATTTTCACAAAATCCTCAGCAATCACTGAGCCTTAGGGCCAAATGTGACAACACAGGAGGAACAGGACTCTGAGTAGTGTGACCAAAATACAAATAACATTTGATTTTCCAAACTCACAAAGTATTGGAAATCAAAACTGTGATCAAATAAGATTGTGATATGTGAGAGGCACGCTGGGAGTTGCCACAAGCTATGTGTTTTTCCGAAGCCACTCAGCTATCCTGGCACTTTGCTTTCTGTTTTTCAGATTTTCATTCTTTATTGTCTGTAATTTGGCATGAACTGTGATCCTCTGGTGCTCCTCCAACATGTTACTGAAAAACTGCTGCAGCTGGAAGGACAGAGAGACAAGTCGATCAGTGCGTCTAACTTCTCATTTACACAAAATGAAACAAAGCTCACACCAAATGGCAACATAATTCTGCAAAAGGGCAACAAGAGTTGGAATAAGTAGGAATGTATATACCTAGACTATGCGTCCCTGGGGGGGACTGGTGACTGAGACAATGTGATGAAGACTATGCTTACCCAGAAAAGTCACATGCACACTAGAAAGCTCACAAAGCAAGAACTCTATCTATTCCCAAGCACATCCTAAGCCTCCATAAATATTTACTGAATGTACACTGGATATTATGCAAGATTTATGGACAGAGATACAGTGAAACTCTTGTATCTCAAAGGAAACTTTATAATTTCCAAAGTTCAAAATTTGGTGTATAATGCAAATTTTATCTTTTATTTTTTAATATTTTAATCTAATTATCAGTTTGTAGACGGCATGATTTTATATTTAGAAAATACCAAAGATTCCACCAAAAAACTCTTAGAACTAATAAAACATTCAGTGAAGTTGCAAGATATAAAACCAAAAAACCAAAATTCAATAGCATTTGTAAACACAAATAGTAAATTATTAAAAAAAAAAAAAGCAGATAAATAACTTTATTTCTGGTAGCTACCAAATAACTAAATAACCAGGAATAAATTTAGCCAAAGAGTTGAAAGAACTCTAACAATGAGAACTACAAAAAACACTGATAAAAAAAATGAAGAGGACACAAAGGAAATGGAAAGACATCCAATGTTCATAGCCTGGAAGAATCAATATTGGTAAAATGTCCATACTCCTGAAAGTAATCTATAGATTCAATGTAATCCTTATGAATATACCAATGAGATTCTTCACAGAACTAGAAAAAATTTCTAAAATATGTATAGGAACACACACACACACACACCACCTGAATAGCCAAAAGAATCTTGAGTTTAAAAAAAAAAAAAAAAAAAGGCAGGAGGCATTGCACTACCTAACTTCAAAACATTAGCAAAGTTGCAGTAACTAAAGCAGTATGCTATTGGCATAAAAACAGACATATCGACTTGTGGAACAGAATAGAGAAGCTAGAAGTAAACCCACACACATTTATAAACAACTGATCTTTGACAACAGTGCTAAGAACATGCATTGGAGAAAGGCCAGTTGTATCAAGAAATAAATGCTGGGAAAAATGAAGAGGCACATGTGGAAGAATGAAGCTAGACCCCTCTACCTCACCACACACAAAGATCAACTCATAATGGATTAAATACCTCAATGTAAGACCTGAAACTATGAAACTGCCAACAGGGGAAACACTTCAGGAGATTGGAATGGCAATGGTATTTTTTGGACTAGACTCCAAAAGCATAGAAAACAAAAGCAAAAGCAGACAAATGGCAGTTCACCAAATTAAAAAACTTTGGTGCAGAGACAACCTACAGAATGGAAGAAAATATTAGTTAACTTATATTTCTGAAAAGCGTTTAATAAATACAATATAAAAGAAACTCTCCAAACTCACTAGCAAAAATAATAATAATGGGCAACAAATCTAGACATTTCTCAAAAGAAAACTCAAAAATGGCCAATGGTTACATGAAAGAATGCTCAATAATAGTAATCATAAGAGAAATGCAAATCAAAACCACAGTGTGTTGTCACTTTACTCCAGTTAGAACAACCACTGTATAAACAAACGATAGAAAGGACTGAAAAGGATGTGGAGAAGAGGGAACCCTTGTTCACTATTGGTGGGAATGTAAATTAATATAAACATTAGGGTAAATAGTATGAATATTCTTTTTTAAAAAGAATTGCCATATGATCCAACAATCCCATTACTGGGTATATATCTAAAGGAAATGAAATTGCTCTGTCAAAGAGATATCTGCACTCCATGTTCATTGCAGCACTACTCACAAGAGCCAAGAAATGGAAATAACCCAAGCATCCATCAACTGCTGAATGGATAAAGAAAATGTAGTATATACATATACATAATGATATACTATTGAGCCATGAAAAAGAATGAAATCCTATCATTTGCAAAAACATGGATGGACCTGGAGATCATCATGCTAAGTGAAATAAGCCAGGCACAGAAAGACAAGCATGACATGATTGTGGAATCTAAAAAAGTGATCTCATAGAAGTTGAGAGTAAAATGGTGGTTACCAGAGATTGTGGACAGAGTAGGGGGAGGGAGATGTGGAGAAAGGTTGATTAACAAATATTAAGCTATAGTTAGATGGGAGAAAAAGGGTTCTGGTGTGCTAACGCACAGTGGGGTAGTTATAGATGATGATAATGTACTGTAATTTGTTTTTAAAAACTAGAAGAAAGGATTTCAAATGTTTTCATCACAAAGAAATAATAAGAGAGTAGATAAGGAGGAGATAGATAGGTATGCCCTGATTTGAATTGAAACATCAAAAGTTACTCCATAAATATGTACAATTTTATGTATCAGTTAAAATTAAAAAAAAAAACTATTTTGACAGTGAATTCATCCTTTAATAAACTCTCAATGGATCAGGTCTAGCACTCAGTTATTGGAACATTTGCCACAATATTATACATTAAGTCAGACACCAACAGAATAAGTGATATTCTGAAAGTCTATTTGTGTGTTGAGTTAGAACTCAGAACACATATAACCGTAAAATGATAGTGTACTTATACCAGTTCATAAAACTCACTTAAACCTTGATGTACTTGAGATTGAGTAGTAATTAGGCTATCAAGCCTAAGTACTGTGTGTGAAAAAGTTCTATGGGAAAGTAGGTTAAGGAGCTAGGAACTAACCTCTCACTGTTTACTTCCCTGCCCACACTTGCCAGTAAGTGGGAGCCACATGTCCACAGCTCCATACCACAGGTGGCTTGCCCATGATTGGGTTGCTGCAGTGGTGGGAGGGTGGGGGACCTACAGGACCATAGAAGGATTCCATGTGTGCTTAAGAGCATGAGTAAGGCCAGGCTTCTGGCAGGGAGGAGCATTAAGACCAGGCCAGAGATGTAAGGATATATGGAAGAAGCTGCATGCATGGGTGGGGATGAGGGACTCAGATGACTTCTTTTTCACTTTTGTTTTTATTATTTATTTAATTATTATCATGTGAACTGACTCTTGGACACTAATACTTTGACAAGATATCCACCATAACTAATTTGTTTTTAGAATTGCAATAATAGCTACTGCTAAATACATTTTTTTTTTTTTTTTTGCATTTTCCCAAAACTACAGAGACTATAGTTTTGGAATTTTGAGGAATGCTAAATTTATACCAATTTTATTCAGTCCTTTATTAAACAACAACACAACTTTACTGGTTTTTGTAAAGCCAAAGATGAACTAATGTGTATTGGAAGATACAAACAAAATCTCAGTCTTGATCCTGGAAGCTTCATTCCCAGCATGTTCTGGGTGTGCCCTCCTCCCCCCTGTGCTGGGACTCCCTGATATGTCAAGTCCTGACAGCTCAGCCTCAGGTCAGCCAAATCCCAAACAAAAATAATTCCTTCAGGAATTCCCTCATGACTACATAACAGACTGTCCTCCTTTTTTATTTTTATTTTTTTAACTTAGGATCAAATATTAGGCCTTGAGGTCCTACATATTTATTTGTTTACTTGCTTGCAGCAGGTTGAGTTTCTTTTCTTGTTTACACAGCCTCTTCCTATACTTATTAATATAGTTTCAGGCCATGGTGTTTAGTTTAATCAGTTTTGTTTTCTTTTGCTTTTGGGGTGCTGGGGATTGAACCCAGGGTCTTGTGCATGCAAGGCAAGCACTCTACCGACTGATCTATCTCCCCAGCCCAATTTAATCAGTTTTATTGGGATGTAATTTATGACCAATAAACTGTCTACTTTAGCTGTATAAGTCAATGAGTTTGGATCCATGACCTTTGAAACCACAACTTCAATCAAGATACAGTACTCATTTTCATCACTCAGAAGAATTCCCTCTTGCGGTTTTACAGTTCATCCCTTCTTCTGTCCCAGGCAGCCATTGTCACTTTAGAGTTTCCCAGAATGCAACTGGGTTCTTTTACTCAACATAACAAACTTGAGAGTCATCTGTGCTGCTACACAAATTTATTCCTTTTGTATTTGGGGGTACTATTCCACTGTATGGTCATATTACAATAAAGCAAATGGAAATATAGAGTGTAATAATTTAGGTAAGCACATTATTTTTAATTTTAGCAAGTCCAATTTTGTATCATAACTGCTTTCCAAAGTATCATTATGTTTCACAATATTTAAGGTGCTTACCTCCATGATCTGTAGATCTGTACTTATGGTTCTTCCAATTATGTATATTAGAGTAACCAGTGATTGTGTTCCATACCTACAAAATAAGATGCGAATCACGGGTCAAAAGTATTTTGCAAAATAAAGCTGTGTTTTATGCAGCAGGTAAATACTAAATATAACACACTTATTCATTCCTATCTCCCAAATCTAGGCAAAAACAGGTATGAAGTTTAATTTCATCTTTTAACAGAAAATCTTTTATATGGAATGTTCTTTTAGCACTAAAAACATCTATAAATACTGATTTGTGTAACAGTTTTTAAAGCTTTATTTATATATGAAAATCTCTTCTTTTTTTTTTAAATCTCTTCTTAAAAGCAACAGTTTTGCTTATTAAAATAATGAGGTAGAATACGTGTTCCATGTCTCAAATTAAGAAAATTTATAAGGTAGTAAATAAATATGTAAATCATGCCCCTTACAAAGCAATAGTTGACATAGGATCAGTTTCAGAACACTAACTAAAGCATTCTTCAGTGCATTAAAAATGTTGTATTAGTTATGTTTTGGGAGAGAGGATTCCTACCTTCAGATATTCTCAGAATGTTGATGATCACTGAAAACTCAGTCCCATGTCAACCTGACCAACCTCCAATAGGCATGGTAATTAAAAACTGCCCTTCAGTTCAGTGTCCTTGAGTATCTAACAAGAATCATCTGAAAAAAACTGTTGCTATGGAAAGAGAGCAGATACATACCTGTCCAAAGTGTTGCTGTAGCTAAAAATGTAAATAAATGACTTTTGGATGCATTAAAAGAAAGAAAGAAAAATTACATTAAAATATGATTATTATAATGGACTGAAAAAGAAATGGTTCAGTTGCCTTGACAGTTAATTCATGCAATTGATTTACTTTGAAATGTGTACTTGAAATTAAAAATTGTAAGAGTAAATTTGTTATACCCCATTTGTGTATAATCAATCAAAATAAATAAATTATTTAAAAAAGAGTAAATTCGGCATATATGAAAATGAAAGTAAGAGAAAATTGAGCTTTGGGTTTTTAGGGTTCCAACTGAGACAAGCTGTGACTACTGAAGCAAAGACAGGACATGAGACATTCAGCAAGCAAACCTCTGTCTATGGGGAAAGAGCAAATATCTCCTTGCCCATGCCGGGGATGGAACTCAGAACCTCACACATGCTAAGCAAGCACTTTTACCACTGAGCCACATCCCCAGTCCTTTGTTCTCCATTTTAAATAGACAAGTAAGCAGAAAAGAACCCAAAGTATAAGAAATTTGAGTTTCAAAAAAAGCAAGTTTCAAACTTAAGGACAAAAGTAAAAAAGAGGAAAGCTGCCTACTATGTTAAATGTGTGATTTTCGGCCAGAAACAGGAGAACGGTGATACCAAGAAATGGGGCTGGGTTTGAAATTACCTCTGGCAAATTACCAAGTGTAAAAATTAGAACAACAGAGTTAGATTCCTCAATCTCAGGAGTTGTTTTTGAGAAAGACATGATTTATCACTCTTGAAAAATGCATTATCTTGCATTACAAATAGTTTATACCTCAGGATTCAAATTTATTGTAATTGATATAATTAGCCAATGTATGTCAATAGCTACCCTTTTATCCATTGTAAAAAATGGTAACTAACACTCAATGCTAGTGTGGGTACAGTGATTTGGTACGCTAGTCTGATTGACTTTCAGCCTCTCCCATTTCTCTTAGTTCTCCCCACTGTCCCCAGCCAGGTCTGATTCCCTGCGAAGAGCATGGCCACCAGGCAAGCTGGGGAGCACTGAAGCCTAATCCCAGGCCTGGTCACAGGAACAGGCTCTCCAGTGTTGGGCACTGCACTTTGATAACATCTCAGTTTGCTTGTGTTCCTCTGCAACCTTTTTCAACCCTGTTTCTACCATGAAATACAGAGCAGAAGAGAAAATGAATCCATGCTTTCAAGCTTAGGATTTATGCAATATAATAACAGTGGAAGAAATCATGTATTTAGGGAAGAGGAGGGAAGGTTTCCTTTTGGATCAGTTAGGTGTGAAATTGATTGAATTCCGTATTTAAATGAAGCTTAAGGGTTTTTCTATAAGCCATGAAGCCCACTTAACAAGGATGGCAAGGGCAGGATCACCACTTCTAACACATACAATAAAAAAGTCACATGAATATTATTGCTTCACCCTGTTCCAAGTTCTTTCACAGGATCCATACACAGCTGTTACCTACTGACTTTCTGTAATTTAAAAGATATCTTTCCAAGGAAGGTGGAGTCTCCCTTGGAGTCAGCATTCAAAAATTCATCTTTAGTTCAGCAATTAACTAAATTCCCCACAGCTGCAAGTGCAATGCTCTGCACATGGGAGTGGGAGCAGGACCAAGTCATTTTACCGAATCAGATGTTTGAACATATTTATCTGGATCAGGTTCCCTGGGAAGACAGCTAGAGCTGGCTGAGGGGAGGAGAGGTCTGTGGACTGATAGTCAGTGTGCTCAACATTAATGACCGTAGTATGGGAAACGACATGCATGAACCTGCCTGCATGTGAGACATGTGCCCATGAGTGCTTGAGACGAGGGAAGGACATACTCAAAACCAGTGTTGACCACTCCATGACCAGGACCAAAGCCAGACATGAGATGATGTTTGTTTCTGCATTTAGATGTGCCAGCCTGTCCATTCCATGCCCATTAAATCTGTATCCCTAAGCACAGGATCCCAGAAGGACAACACCATATGGGAGTGGTGGAAAGCCCCTCTGCGCATGCTCATCCTAATTCTATATTCTACAGCCAAGACCAATCCCACAATCCATTAAAAACTTCTGAGTCTTGGTTAATTAAATGCCTATAAAATTAATTGCTAATTATTTTACAGGTGGTTGTGAAAACTGCAATTATTGCAAATATAAACATTTTAAAGGACCAACCTGAAGGCATGTTTTTTTCACTCTAATCATGGCATTCCAAGAGTGCTGAAGGATGTTATCAATGTCATAAAGTAGAAAGTGACAGTATTGAGAGAGAAACTGATTGACATGGGGACTCATAATAAAACAGATACATCAATCCAATAAGATAATATTAATAATAATGAACATCAAGCATTTATTGTGTGCCAAATACTTTAAGTAGCATATTAATAAACTATCTTAAAACATAATTATTATTATTATTCCCATGTTAGGAATAAAAAAACTGAAGCTTAGATTTAAAAACTTGTTTAAGGTCACATTCACTTCAACCTATGATTGGCCTGATTCTACATTTGTACTCTTAACTCTGTGCTCTGTGACATATTATGTCTTTAATGGAATCGTGTGTAATTGAAAAAAATAAAATCACATCAAGTAAAAGGACAAGGAAAATAATGAAGAGACACTTTATATAATTCTTAGAGGAATAAACCACCACTTTGCTATAGTGTTCTTTGTAGATCTTCCCTCAACCCCCGATTCTGGAAGTGCCCTAATAGCCTTAACACACCATCAGCATTAAGCACAACCAGTTTGTGCCTCATAGACACAAGTTAGAAATGAGAAATCACCAGTGAAGAACACACAAAATCAAACTCCTTGGCAGATATTCAAGGCTTGTTAATCCCCCTACCCCCAAATTTATCTTCTCAACCCTATCTTCCCCTCTCCAGTGCTCTAAGTTCCAACAGATTAGTTTTTGTGACCAGACCCAAAACAGCCTCCCAGCCCTGCCTCCTGACATTTCCTGCTGTCTAGTCTTCATGTAGAAGGATTTTTCCAAACCACTCTTCAAATCACAATCCATTCCCCACTTCCTTTTGAATCCCCAAAGCCCTTGAGAGTTCTCCTCCACAGCATTCATCAGACCTATGTCCTAATCACTTGATATCCCCACAAGCGCTTGGACTGTACCTTAAAATTAAAAAAAAAAAAAAGAAAGAAAAAGAAAAGAAAAAAAAAACTAAAGAATTTTGTTACCGGAAAGAAACTTAGAATTTGTCTGATACAACATCTGTCATTTTACAGAAGAGAAAACCAAAGACTAAATGTCAAGTAGTAGACAAAAAATAAATAGATGTTGTTTCAGTTCCAGTTCTAAATGAAAAGGCTGGAAAAATTGTCTCTCTCATCTGTTCTTCTTCTGAAGTATGTGGTCAACTGGCAAAGAGACATTTTGTTGACAGTAGAGTATCCTATTATGGTTTGTCTATAGAATGTGAAAGGTTATGGAAAATAATATTCCTACAAGATAGCTCCCAAAGAAAAGGAAGGAGAGGTGTAGCTCTGGAGGAGGGAGGGGAAAACTAGCCAAGGATTAACTTCCCAGTAAATCCTTTCCTTAAAACAATGAATCCTAAAGGAAAGGGGCAAATACTGAATGCTGGACCCGAACTTTGACTTTCCCCCATTGCAAATTAGCCCTAAATGGAGGCACAGCAAATTTTGAAACTCTGGGAAACAAGGGATCCCAGAGAAAAATAAGCAATGGGCAAGATTTGAGTACTCATCCCTCAGGATCTGGACTCCTATCTCCCCAGATAATAATGAGTTTCAACCTTTTAACCTGTATAACTAGCCCCTGACTGTCCAAACTACAAGTCCACATTTTCCAATGATTACACCATCTTCATTGTACCATATAAAACCAAAATCCCTTCTGTAAGTGATGGCCATTTTCCCATCTGGAAAATGAGTCCCAATAGTGCCTTGAATGAATAAGTCTTCTCTGAATCTGTTGAAGTCTGCATCCATCGTTCTGTGCTTACAGAAGGTACCCCAAAATCTCATGTGTTCAGAAGAGGAGTTTTTAAATAATAATTGGACTATGAGTGCTCTGATCTCATCATGTGGTTGAATAGACTATTGGGGGAGGGGTAGGACCTCATTGGAGGAAGTATGTCACTATTAGCATGCCATGGACAAGTCTGTCTTCTCTCCAGCCTATTCCTCCCTCTGTGCTTCTTAAGCTGCTATGAAATGAACAGCTTTCCTCCACTATATCCTTCCACCATGATGGTACTGTCTCACCTCAGTACCAGAACAATGAAGCTGGCTGACCATGGAATGAACCTCTGAAACCATGACCCCAAATAAACCTTTCTTCTCTAAATTGTTCTTGTCAGGTATTTTGATCACAGCAAAAAAAGCTAACACATATCCAAAACCTGTGTTTAGAAAAACTGTACCTGTAAGATGCTAAGTAGTCAAAAAGCGTGGAAAACTCCACATTTATTTATGCAAGGTTTTTTGAGACTTTACAATGCTATCGTATCTTGTAAGTTTACAAGAGGGCTAGTGAAAACAGACAGTCGTGAAACAGCTTGGGCTATTTCTACCTTGTTCGCAGAAGGCTTATCAGTGTCTTCCATGAATAACATTCAGTGGAACACACTTGAGAAACCCTAAGTGATCTGTCACATTTTGGAAAATCCAGTACAAATACTTTTTGCACAGTTAATATAAAGTGTAATTTGGCATAATCTTTTTTAACTTATGCTTTTTATACAAGATAGTATAGTATAAAAAGCATAAGTACATAAGTAGTTGAAGATATGAAGATACATAAGTACATGAAAACTGGTGATATGTAAATACTCATCAAATATAACAGTTTAGTAAGTGATAATTAATATTCTGATGTACAAAGAAGGTAACTTCCTGAACCATTTTAAAGACATATAATGTTTTTTAATTAGTAAATTAAACTATTATCTTAATAATTCATAAAAATATCACTATTCTAAATAAAACAATCAGCAAAATTGAACAAGACTGCTGTATATAAACTAAACACTGAAAATAAATGTATTCAATGTAGAAAGCAAACTTATTTGAGTCTGAAAGACTTTTTGTAGTAGAATGTGCAAAAAGAGTGAGATTAATTTGCCATAAATACGGCATCTATTATATGAGTGTGGTATTTTCTTGAGTAAAAGAGAAGTAGTCAAGCCATGGTTAAAAATTCATGCATTAATAATCTAGGAACTTCTTGGAGATAATGAAAAGACTCATTTGGAATTTAAGAAAGGAATTTCTGGTATGCTCTTATTTAATACAGTTACTTTGGTCTTTTAGATAAATTGACAGATAATAAACTTCAGAGAGTAGAATTTAAGCCTCAGTAGAATGTTACCAACATTTTCCTGTTCTCTAAATTCTTCTGAGGAATAAAAATTAAAACATAATTAAAATTACTTAAATTAAGAGCAATTATTGCCATCAGCACCCTTTCAATAGAACACATGTACTGTGCATCCTCTAATTTAAAAAAAAAAAAAAAGATTCATTTCAGGGTAGTTTTAAATTTATAGAAAAAGTCACACACATAAAAAAAACTTCCATATACCTGACACTCAGTTTCTCTTATGGTTATAATACATTTATCCAATGAATGGGCCAACTGTCCTCTAATTTTTAATAAAGAAATCTAAATAAGAAATCTATTCAATTAGAAGCATGCCCTTATCATTTATTTCCTAGTCTAGTGACTTCTACAGGCTAATGACATCAATATGAAGAATGCATTATCATAGCTGAGAGAGCAGCAATGCCAGGTGTATGTTTCAGGTGGCATTTATTTACTTCAGGATTCTATAAACCTGTTCTGAGGTTTTAATTTGCACATGTGCTGTGTATGGTATAAAAAGAAAGGACAAGGAATTGAGCAGCTGTTTCCCCCTGAGACCAATGCTGTCCAATTAACCTCTCCGTGATAACAGAAATGTTCTTTATCTGTGCTGTCCGATAGGCACACTAAGCTCTTAAAACAGGGCTAGTGTAATTGCGGAAATGACTCTTAAGTTTTACTTACTTTTAATTAATGTAAATTTCCATATATTTGCTAGTAGCTATCATATTGGGGCAATGAAGCCTCATATAATTTTAAATACAGTGTCAACTTGTCCCATTTCAAACAAGACCAAAGTCACCTGGGAAGTCGGTAAGAGGTACAGATTTTCTACACTGATCTAGCAGATTTTGATTTGGAAGGGGTAGGCAGACTTGGGTGTCTTCATGCTCATTGGTCACTCCAGGTGATTCTGAAACCCTGCTAAATTTGCAAGTTTCTGGTTGGGACTCAGGCTCACTTCTATGTGTGTGGACATCTCCTGGGGCTGACCACTTCACTTTGAACGACAGCAGTACATACTATCCTTAACACTTGTAAGTGGTATGAGGTGCCGAGTGCCAGGCCCTCCTCAACAGTAAGCCTGGCACGCAACTGTGTCTTCTCTGGGACCCAGCAGTGTTTCAGAAGGAATGGAGAGAGTGACCACCTGTGGTGATTACAACTCGGATCCTCATCCTCAAGCAACCCATGACACACTTCTTAAATGAGCTGTTTGCCTAATATTTTAATTCCAAAACTGCTACCAGAGAGGTCAGCAGGAGATTCTGGAAGAAGAGTCAAGGATGGTAGCTAAAGTGAATGACTTTGAGCAAGCTGACCAACAAAACAAAAGGACAGATGGCTTCGTAGACCAGAAAAGCCATTAGACCTAGAGTAGGCATGGGGACCTAGGGCTTTGTCAAAAGCTCCAGGAAGAGAGAACAGAGACCAACAGACTGCCCATGAAGCTCAAATCTCCGAAACTTCATGCAACAAGGGTACCTGTGTACATAATTCTGAATTCAAACTCGACCTCTGAATTCCCAGTGGGAGTTACAGTTGAGGAAGGAGGGGATTGTCTTTAATGACCCAAGCAGAGTTAGAAGGCAAAATTCAACTCCAAACAACCTCCTAAGGCAAAGAACCAACAATGACAGATAGCCTAAAACAGGAGAAAAGGAAAATATTCTTATTATGTGGGTATAATATATATGTTCCATTGTGAATCAGAGAAGTGGTATAGTATAAATGAATTTTCAACTGCACATTCAAAATTTCTGACTCAAAAACATCTTTCTGGTATTGTAAAGGTGTTCCACAAATGTTTACAAAAGGAAAACATTCCATTATTTTGCCATGTAAGAGAATCATATTCACATTCTTAAATATTTATATTCTACATATTTTTGTTCCAAAGGGATAAACTTTTTTAGAAAAGGTATTTTATAACTTTTCAGGTACTTGCATCTTAACTATTGGCTACTTTGTAGCTGCTAAATTTATAGCAGGTAGAACAGGTTAATTCTGGGTTTTTCAGAATTAATGGTTAAGAAATGTTTTAGAAAGACCAGTCATGGAGGGTGTGCTATCTTGAATTTTACATGTTAACATATATTTTACCCAACACAGGTGCTAGGAAGCAAGCAAATTTAATCTTAAGTAAGAAATTTAAAGTGCTCAAGAATACAGAATTCAGCTATGTAAAAGAAATCTGACAAAAAAATTAAAGACATTAGCAACATCCAGGCCACCAGAGTAATGAGTATTCTTTTTTTGGGTGGGGGCATGGGATTAAACCCAAGTGCACTTAACTACTGGGCCACATATCCAGCCATTTTGAATATTTTATGTAGAGACAGGGTCTCACTAAGTTGTTTAGGGCCTTACTAAATTGCTGAGGCTGGCTTTGAACTCACTATCCTCCTGCCTCAGCCTCCCAAGTTGCTGGGATTTCAGGTGTATAGCACTGTGCCCGGCTGGGCATTATTTCTTAAAGATAGGGTGATGAAATAAAGTCATGAAATAAATGAGTGGATCACATATACACATACCAAAAGAACCACCTGTTCAAATCCACAACTCTTAAGACAAACATTTTTTGTGAGTGTGATGGGGAAACTGAGGTAGATAAGTATCCTGTGCAAATCCTTTTTTACACAGAAATCCAAAACTGAAGGTAAGTAATGGCTTCCAGTTTATGGGAGACAAAATGCAGGTTTAGATCATTGCTTCTCTAAACTATGGCCAAGGCAATGCAAAGAACTTTTGCATCAATGCCAGCCCAAAGTTGGCACAGGTCAGTGACCTCAATACAAGAGAGATCTCAGCTTCCTTCTTACCTTTCACTCACAGCTTGCCAATTGTTGACTAAGAAATCCTTTGCTATGCACCGGCCAGCTTCAGATGCTGCCACAGCTTCTATTACATTTGTTTCATTAAAAGTGAATGGAGAGGTAACGATGGCATACTCCATGTATCTGCAAGAGTGCATTTGCAAAAAAAGTTTTAAAAAATCCAACACATAGTCAAATAAATTGAATTAAAACCCCATGGTTCTAAGTTAGCAATTCATAAATGTTTCTTCTTAAATCTTGGATTAGCACATTTCTGTTTTTCTCCCTTTGGTCTATGAATTGTGTCCCTCCACCAGGAACTTTCAAAGTAAGTTGTCCACAATCACCTGTTAAGTATCCATGGGTCTTTACTGCAGCTCATTGCATAAGCAAGTTGGATCCTCTCCTCCTCCTTTGTTGTATTAATGTAGACATTTAACAAAAAGTCCCATTCTTTATCACTTCCCAAGGCAATGCCATAACATAAAATCACATTTTTAATTGGATAAGGTATTCTGTAAGGTATAACATGCAATGATATTTCTCATAGTAATTAAATTATTCAGGTTGTCATATATTTAAAAGTAGAAATTTAGAAAAAAAATTTGAGATCCCAGACAGAAAGATCAAAAGTAGAGATCTAGAAAGGTAATGTGGGAACTGTCATTTCCATTAATACCATGAGAAGAGATTATCTACTTAACTTAGAAAGTTAATTAGAGTTTTCAGAGAGAAATAAATTTGAATAGTATGGTATACATGGATATAAGCAGTTTAGTCTTCAAACTCATTGTCACATTTCTCATGTGGTAAAGGTAATGAAGACAAAAATGTAGTCTCTGTTTTCAGTGAGACTTCAAATTTAGAGAGAGAGACAGAGTGATACTCTGATAAGTCCATAGACCTAACGTGAATAAATAATCACAAAGAACAACCTATTAAGACTCAAAACAAGTAGAAGAGAGAATTCTCTGCTAAGTTGTTTACGGAAAGAATGCACTAGCAACGAGAGGTCATGGTTGACAATTTACCTAAAAATTCGAATTCTATTGTTATATGAAGACAATTTTTTTTTTGGTGTCAAGAACACCTAAAATTTACTCTTTTAGCAAAAATACCAAATCAATACAATGTCATTAATTGTAATATTCAGGATTAACATTATATTTCTAGACACGTTCATTCTATGTACATGCACCTTTTTATCCTTGGACCTACACCTCCTCATTTTCCCCAAATATCCATCCCTGATAACCACTATTTCACTCTGCACAGAATGAATAAAATGTCTTTTATTAAAAAGACATTTGAAAATAAATTAGACACAGAGATTAACCAAGTGAAAACAACACCATCATTGCCACTGTGAGAACCTCCAAGAGACAGAAAAATCGGTTCTAAAACAGGACACAAAGAAGGGAAATTACAATGCCACTCATACTCATTCTCTGGATGGTTCATCCATTTTCTGAAGAGTTCTCTTGACAGCTGGAGACAGTCTTCAAGACCCAACCAACATGCAGCTTCAAAAACTTTTTCCAGTGATATTCTTGAAGGAAAAGTCAAAGAAAAGCATTTCACTTCATATTATCACCTTCCTTTTTTGGCTTCCAAAAAGAGTGAGTGCTTCATGAAAGGATGAGCACTTTAAAACTTCCTTTCAATAACATCAGGTCTGTTTTGAAAAATAGCTTTTGTGGATGACAAATGGATTTAAGATTCAGAGAAACCTTGACTGAGAGGCTCTCAGGCACCAAAAAAGCTCTTAAGGCTAGCATTTTTTGAGAGTTAGAAATAAATTACTGCCACCTTTCATCTTCCTCAAACACACATGGGTGTACACACACTCCACATCTGTTGTCAATTTACTTTTCCTCCCTTGACAATAATTGCCTTATGGATAAAAAAAAAATCTTTATAGTATCTGATCTGATACACTTAAAAATAAGGCTCTCTCTGCAAGAAAAAGAGAAAATAGTTGGTTTTGCTCCTTTTGCAGTTTGCTTTCTCTTGCTTAAGCATCTGTTTCTTTCCCCCTCCTTCTGGCTATTGTGTACATATACAGAAAAAGAACAGAGGTGTTGCTTGGGTTTGATTTATTCTTATAGCAGAACAGGGACACACATTGTGATTCAAAGCAAAATAATTTCCACAGAAATACAGTGAAAAAAAATAAATTCAGGTAAGCAATCCCTTGTAGTATGTCTTGCTACCCTCCCCAAGTTTGGGGTCTGGGTAAAAGAAGCCAAACTGACCATAAATTCCAGAAAATGCAAAAGCTATACACTGTTGCTTCAACCTCTAGTTTCAACCCAGCCCAGTCTGACCTTCTGATATGCAGACATGGAATGTCCAAGGGTGGAGATCCTCTGACAGAGAGTTCTGAGCATTAATTTACATACTTACTCCCTCTCCCCACCCATCCAAACCCCAAGCTGGCTAAACAAGATGGAATTCTGAGGAAATGCAGTCACTCCCCAATGTTGCTTGAAAGAACCAGCCCCAGGATGCTAGGAAAAGTAATTCACTTCAGTTCAATTTAGGAGAGCCAAGAATACGTCTGGTTAACATACATGCTTCTTGATGGAACACACTTTGACTTTCTGTTGGCTCACACAATTTGCCTTCCCATTCTATCCCAGGCAGTTCTCACCATCTTCTACCTTCTTATACATTTAGTTCTATGCTCTTCCAGTTACATACCCTACAGCTAAAGTTTCTAGCCTCTCAGAGGGTACAACTGAGAGAATAATCACATGTATCTTTTGTGTTTCTTGTTTGGTCTAATCAAATTGAGCCTGATGTGACTAGAAGTTGTTGCTATAATGCCTATACTTTAATGGCTAGGAATTCCCTCCCTAAATCCAGAGGGCCAGTCCACACACACAAGCCTTGGTCGTGGGGAGCACAGAGGTACCACAGCCCCGTGTTACCTTTTGCCTCTTTCCCACACCATCATGATGTGCTTACTCCCCTTGGGAAAAATCATTTGCAATACTCAAACATGCTCATGTACAAGTGACACTTATGGCACTGCTAACTGATCTCATCATATTTGCATCATGATAGAATTCCTGTTAACAATAATACAGAGGGACTTTTCCATGCTCTCAGACTTGATGGTATAGGGTAGTTTGCTTAGCATGACTCTTCACTGGTTTCAACCAGTAGTCTAAACTTTGAGAAGGTGGAATTACATACTCCCGTGTGTACATACATATGCTTTGCAGGTAAATTAAGACCCCAAGCTATCCTATTTAGAATAAGATATACTCTCCATAATTGTATAAATATGTCAAAATTGACTCTACTGTCATGTGTAACTAAAAAACATCCAGTTTTAAAAATATTTTTTTATTATGAAAAAAATAATAACCAAGTGTTCAAAGTCTGACTCTTATCTGTTCAAAACCTCAGAGAGTATTCTTTGTTTGGCTTTTTTTTTTTAAATGGAATGAAAAGAATGAAGTTGCAATCTTCATATTAATGGTAAGAAATAGTCATTTATTTAGTTCTACTAGCTAGATGTCTCTGAACAAGTTTCTTAACTTCCATGGGTAGGTTTTATAATATTTAAATGGAAATAATACATTTCTCACAAGGCTATCATAAGAATGAAAAACGTGCCATTAAAAAAAAAAAGAAAAAACTTTTTAAAAAAGGATCCCCTAATATTCCCTATAAGGATACACCAATCAAATAATGCACAAACTCTCCCAGTGAATAATCGTTATTAAGATGATATTTTATGAATCTGGAAACCCATCTATTAATGTGAATTATTTTATTCAATTACCACTGTTTAAAAATATACTTACAGAGCTAAATAGTCATCTTGCAATGCTGCTACATTTTCACGAATTATTGTTGAATAAATATTCCATATTGAACTAAGTCTCTTTAACAGATACTTCTATAAACCACAAAGAAAATATACTGTTAGTTCTGGTTCAGTATACTAAATTTTTCTTGTATTTCTATTTATTTAAAAAATATTAATAGGGAAGTGACAGATATTTCTTCAGAAATTATCCTTATTTATTATTAAATGTATAACTGTTTTCTTTTTAACTTTTTTGGGTTCAGTTCTCTCAAACATAAAAAGTTATTTATAATAATGCTAATGTTGTAGCATTATTTGGAGGCTTAAATAATATAATGTGTATAAACACATTGCCTGGCACATAGTAATAACTCAGTAAATATTAGCTATAACTATCATTTAATATCAACCAAAACATTTCCAGTTGTCTTCAATATGGAGAAAATATATAAAAATGTAAAACAATCTTTCTACCTTAAAACTTTCATGCTTAGTATACATATGTATGTGTGCATATATATGTGTATATATATATATAAATCTTTATATATAATAAAGATAAATATTATATCTTTATATATAATAAATATATAATATATGTATATTATATCTTTAAAAGTAATGAGAACTGATTTATACCCTGGAAAACGTGAAGCCCTGAGTTGAAATAAAGTTTTCTGACTGAGCTTTTGGCTCATAAATACAAGATTACAAAAGTTAGACACTTACAAACACATCCCTAAAAACAAACTAAATGCCACTCATTGAAATTCTCTAAAGACGAGTATTAATTTTTACTTCTTAACCCAAAACCAATCATCAGATGCAGTCAATAAGCCAACTCAATCCCACAAACATTAGTGCCTTCTGCCACTGGCCACCACCCCTATGCTCCATTAGGTTCCCACCAATTCTTTGGATACTAAAAGTATCAATGCCTAGATCCTGAGGTATTTGTGATGCCACTCCCAGAATGACCCAGAAGCAACATTTTCTGACTCTCCATGGCCCCTAAATATCAAAAGAGTGGCTCCCTGGCTCTTGCTTTGATTATACAGGTGCCATCCCATATGTGATTGCTATTCAAGATGTAACAGTGGAACTTCTCTTTATAGTCTTTCATTGATGGTGGCACATCACTTCTTCATTCACTAATTTCCCACTTTTTATTCCTACCATTAAAAACAATTTCAAAACTTTTATTCTTTCTGGAATATATCCTTCGGATTTTAAGTGCTGGCCCTATAGATCAAAGTATTGCAATTATGAACACAGGGCTGTTTAAAAGAACTTGTGTTTGCCTAACAAGCACTTAGAGGAACCATCTCTAATAGATACTATCCTTTTCTATATGAAAGAAGATATATTATTTCCTTCAATTCTGGTTTCTTAAAATGCACTGTCACTTTATCAAGCATGAAGTACCCTTCCAAACTTCTCTCATACTCATCTTCTAGACCAGCTAAGAACAATCAGCTATTGCAAAGAAGACTATAGTTACATGGAATGAATAGACTGTAATTTTGGGAAAGACCTATCTTTCAGATGATGTCTAGAATATGGAAAGAGGAAGAAAATTTTTATTTAAAAACTATATAACATGGACTAGGATGTGGCTTGGAGGCACTAGCATGTGCAAAGCCCTGGACTTGATCCATGTCACCAGAAAAAAAAAAAAAAGAACACACATAAAAAAGCATGAAATTACCTTTAATAATGGGTATGTATCATAGTTGTTCACATCAGAAACAAGATCCCTGGTTATCAAGTTTATCAAGACTTCATACCATACTATGATTTCATCTTCTTCAGCAAGGTACTTGGTTAAATCAAGTGCTGTTTCAATCTCAGTATAATTGTTTCTGTTTGGTTTAAAAAACACACACATACTCTCAAAAAACCTGCTAAATGATTTGTACTATTTCCATATTTGTTCCATGGTTCAATGCCTAACTTCAATAAGGTGTGTAAATAAATCAAGAGACAAGAAGGTTAAGGTCCCATGTTACTAGTAAAATGGAACCCAAGAAGTGTTGCCAGATTTTCCATTTCAATTTAGTACATTCAAGCACTCAAATTGGAAGCAGTAGAAAGTCCAGGCCAAATGTTGCATTGATTATTGGGCAATATAATATCAGATATTTATTATGTGTTTTATGAGAGTATAATTTCCATTCAACATATATTGATTAAGTCATTATCTAATGTTTTGCCAGCTGCCGGTAGGCACATAATCCATAAGACACTGCACTTGCCCACCATTGAGAGCATTGGTGAGGAGGAGAAATTTGCTGTTAATGAAAGTTTCCAGGACAGGTGATGAATACTATATAATAGCAAAGAAGAAAGCATTTACATGAAAAGGGGGAAACAGGGAAAAGGGGATAGTCAGAGAAGGCCTCATGGCCCTTTGGAAGAACTTGAGAAGAACAATGAGGGATGGGTAGAATTAAAATGGCTAAAGAGAAAGAAGACAGCCCAGGGCAAAGGAGTTAAGATGGGAATTAGAGTGATGGGCAGACCAACCTAACAAAGGGAGGGAATTTCTTCTGTGTGGTAAGAGGTAGAAACTAGTAGGTATGGTGGTTCAAACCCTTGAAGATCCTTGAATGTCAGGATGAAAAGTTTAGGTTTGGTGGAAGGTACTGTCGATATTTAAGTAACTGGGGTAACATGATGCAATTGATGCCTAAAAATTTTATTACCCTAGTGCTGACAAAGACAAAATGGAATTCAAAAGAACTAAAGGCTAGAGCCTAATGCAATAGGTCAGAAAAAAGATGACAAAAATTTGACTTAACATGAAGCAATTAAAGTTGTAAGGTAAGAACCCAAAAGACACAACCAAGAATGAAGAAATAATACACACAGACCTGCTAAATATGAGAGATGGAGAGCAGGAAGGAGTCCAGAATATCTGAGAGGTTTCTAGTTTGAATGATTAGAATAGTGGTATTTTTGACACACAGAGAAAAATTGATAGCAGGAGCAATTTGGAGATAGAAATAAAGTTTTGTGTTTAAATGACTAAAAGATAAACATAAGACATGAGGAAAGCTAAGAAGATGTGTCAAACTAGAGCATTTATTGAACATCATATATCACCTGGGTACTGTACATATATAAAATGATTACTGAAATCATAAGAATGAATGAGCTATCCAAAGGAAAGAGAAGAAGATGACTTAACCATGATTGGTCTTCAGGATGCTCACAGCAATAAGAAAAAGCAAAGTTAAATACATGAGGAGAACCAGGTTTGCATATGGAGTCTTAGGAAGCCAAAAAGTTTTCAGGAGGATGTGGTCAATAGTATCAAAGTCATGGTGCCCTTAGAGAGGAGTTTCAGCAAGGTATTGCATAAGGAAACTAGCTGCAAGTCACAGAGGGAAAAGGCAGCAAGGACATGACGTACTCAAATATGACAAAACAAAGAAATAGCATGCTCGATAACTTACTACATTATAGTCCTTAATTTTATTGCATGAAAATTTTAAATCTGTAACATATATTAATTTACCTCACTAAATACTTAGCAGTATGAATAGATTTAATATATCTAAAGTCAGTAATTCTGCAATGCATTAATATAGAAGCCAGATCTCAATAAAACTGTACCTACAGCCATCGCCTTTGGATAACAGAAATCATTTTGAAATCTCAGTTGATAGTCTATTTATTTACAGCAATTCTTTGTGCTGTGAAATTCCAATATGATCACAGAAGTTGATATTAATTCTAATCAGTTGACATGTATATTAAAGAATAAATTCATAGTGACAAGGCTATTATTTTGTATAAATTTTAGCTATACTCTAAAACTATGAGAGAAGAAAACATACTCACTTAGACAAGGCAAAAGCATCGTCAATCAACTGCAGTCTGTGAATAACAGGAATGACCTGCAGAATGAGGTCAAATATGTGCAGGAAAAGATGAGGACACTTTTAATAATTTTTTTTTTAAAAAATAACATTTTAAATATCATTGCTGTCTGCAAAGTGTCTGAATTATCTCATCCACAGAGAAAGTAATTACTAAGGACATTCTCCATAATTTATTTATTTTACATCTATTTTTGATAAGTGATCCCTCTGGACATCAATCATAATGCTTAAATATGGCAGAAAATTTTATCAAAATACTCCCTAAACATACCATGTTAAAAAAATAAAATAAAATAGGCAACCAAATTTAAAAGGCCTCTCTAAAATAGAAGGCATAAAGTAAATTGCATTACAGTGTCCAAATGATTTTCAGATGAGTTTTTGGCATGGAAGGCTTTAAATAAATATTATTTCACACCATTTTGGTAGTACCAAGGTATTCTTTTAAAAAGTATCTGTCTTTTTAAGATTTTACTAATGTGTCACATAGACTAACCCTTATGTTCATGGAAAGGCAGGTACCAACTGCCAGCCTAACTCGTTAGCTTCTGTCTAAATTCCTAGGCATTGCCAGGACACAGTACTCTGAACTCAGCTTCAGTACACTAAGGGTGCCCAAAGTCTCCTACATCATCCTTAAACACCTTCCAGCACTTTGGTATATTTGCTTCTAGAAAATTTATCTTCACAACATTCCTCTGAGTATCAGAACAAGTCAAGTTAAATTCTTCCCTTCGTAACAGTCTCATAACTTTTCTGGAAGCATTTACACTGACATTTTCTAGATTAATATTAATAATACAAATTCCATTTTATTTGCTCACCAGTTATTTTGTAGAAAGAATTTACCTTCATTTTTCAATAAGTAAATCTATTATAATTTCAAGGAATTATTGCTAAAATTACATCACCTCATATTTTTTTGGTATAAAGTACCCTTACGAACTAATAAGAATTTAGCCACTTTGATAAAGGTTTTTAAAGAAAATATTATTATAAGTGGCTTTTATAACCTTATTCAATATCTCATTTAAAAAAAAAAAGTACCATAGGGTGTGATGGCACACCCAGAGACTCAGGAGGCTGAGGTAAGTTCACAAGTTTGAGGCCAGCCTCAGCAACTTAGCAAAAACCTCAGCAGCTTAGTGAGATCCTATCTCAAAGGAAAATATATTTTTAAAATGACTGGGAATATAGCTCAGGGAGAGAATGCCCCTGGGTTTAATCCCCTATTAACATATATACATACACATATATACATACACATATAAATTACTGAAATGTTCTGAAAACCTGAACTGTGTTTGGCCTTTATTACACATAATAAAGGATCATTACATAAATGGATCATTTATTTAATCTTCACAGCAGCACTTTAAGGTTTGTGTATTATACCCACTGTACAAATAAACAAATTGAGGTGCTGGTCAAAGAAGAGGTTCAAGATCACACTTCTGGTAAATGTTGAACATAAAATATGAACATGAGTCTACCTGACCCAGAACCTAAGGGTCAACATGCCACAGGGCTTCCTCTGGGAGAGAGGCTGCTGTTTCCTCACAGAACTTTTGAATAGCAGGCACATAAGAGATCTTTTAATTCAACACTGCAGTTTTATGAATGGAATCTAAGAGAACTGCCTATGGGTTCACAGCAAGTCATAGCAGAGTCAGTGGTATAGATTCCTAAGCCAGCATCTCTTACTACCAATGGAGATTTTAATTCAACCAATTAAAATTTAATTAATTTGAATTGACCAACTTTCATGTTTATGGCTTTCATAATGATTTTAGTTATGTCATAACTTAAAGTGATATTGGATCATTATTGCTGTTTTATGAATTAAATTCTGTCCTCTGAGGAGGCATAGGAATGTTTTCAGGAATAAAGCTAATATTTTCTAGCATATATTCAGTAACTATTATGGGTTTAGAAATTTTCAAATATTTTTAAACCTACATCATCTTTAATCCCCATGATGAATAAGACATGCTAATATTTCTATTTTAAAAATGAAGAAATGGAAGCAGAATATTTAAGTAACTTGCCAGAGTTCACAAAATAATTAACAGGAAAATGTATTCTGATTTTCATCTGAAGGTAAAATTATTTTGGAAAATCGAGAGGAATGTTCAAAACAATGCATTCAACTAAAACCACCCCTTTTTAAGAATAAGCAAAACAACTTCTCCAGTATGGCTGGAGATGAGGGGTAAGAATATGGATGGAGTCTCTTCCCATTGGAAAGTTCACCTTCTAAAAGATGAGTGAGGACACCATGAACAGTATTAATTAAGAGTACTCAAAATAACCTTACCTTAGGATCCTTTACAAGCTGTTGACTTAATTTTTTCCAACCTAATTTGTCATAATTAACTCTATAATATCCGGTCATATTCAAATTTAAAATCACCCAGTCTTGGTCAGAATCTGAAACTTGCATTTCAGGGAATACTTCTACAAAAAAATATAGGAATAGTTTGAAATGGTACATTTTAAAAGTTTTTTCAATACATTTTTATACAATATATCTTCAGTTCTAACAATAAACCTAATAATTTTTTTAAAATTCTAATTATATATTGGTCTTATATCATATTTTTCACATGTAAGACTTTTAATTGAAACTTTTTTAAAGCTCTATGTTCTATAAGAAGGATACATTTTAGTTTTAAACTTCAAAAGCTAGACATTTGAAAATCTCATTCTCTGCCTTTATATATGTGTGTATATGAAACTGTTTTTTAAAAATTTGCTACTTACTGCTGCTTTTGTCTAGCCAGACTAAAGATTGTATAGCTCCATTTTTTATCCAAAGAATAGGGACAATCCATGTGCCACTTTGGGGAAGAAAAGAAAAAAAAATAATTTTTACACATAAGAACACACACTCTGAGCCAATATTAAAGACATGATAAAATAGACAGAGCTGGAATTCTTTGCTCATTCCCTCTGGATTTTGCTCATAGGATTAGTTGTTTATGTTTTGACAAATAGCCAGTTTTGCTTTGGCTATTTGTTCACTCCTCTCTCTTATTGTGTCTTATGAATTTACTTCTTACCATGTAGTTAGTGCCTAAGACTGTATTGTATCTATACCCTTCAAGCTCTTCTTAGGTGAAATTATGACCACCTGGCCTCTAAATGCCCTTGAGACAGACCCAAATCTGGTTCATGCTCAGAGAGGTGAAGAATATTTTAAGAAAAAGCTTGATAAACGTTCAGAAATACTTTTTAGTCTCTAGCTTTCTCCCCATCTGAAATATGCTCCACAGGAATCATCCAGGACATTTATATTTGTTGGATTCCTACATTTTTTCCACATTGGTGGGTGTGACCTGGATGAAGCTGCTGACCACAGGGAGCACATTAGTCATCTGAACAGACACAGGACTTGGACCTTGGGCATTTCCAGTCTTGCTCAAATTCTCACACGCCTGGTTTCTCAGACTTGCAAGTGTGGGTCTGTGTTTATCCGCAGAGCTAAGACTTCCCTCTCTTTCAAAGGCATGGAATATTACAGTGAGAAGGAGCCTTCAGGTCTCCTGTTTCTTTCCCCTGGGTTTTAAAGAAAGAGTAGTACAACCTGAGAATTTTGGTGATGGTATTTGAAAATTGATTACTTATATTGTGTGAAAACCAAAAATATCAAAAACAGTTGAAAAATTAACAAATTAAGAAAGGAAAAAAGAAGGGAAGGAGGAAGTGAAGAATGCTGGGCTGCTATCTGACATTTCACTTTTTACAACACTCCCCTAAGACATGTCATTACATTTATTTTATAGATAAGGAAACTGAAACTCAATTTTTTGGTTTTTGTTTTATTTTTATAGTACTAGGGATGAACCCAGGGGTACTCTATCACTGAGCTACATCCCCAGCCTCTTTTATTTTATTTTAAGATAAAGTCTCTCTAAGTTGCTGAGGCTGGTCTTGAACTTGCAATCCTCCTGCCTCAGCCTCCTGAGTTGATAGGATTACACAGTGTGTCCCACTGTGCCCAGTCAGAAAGTTTAAATAAGATGTACCTAAGGTTTGAATTTTAGTGAGATTGGTGTTTGACTAGATCTAACTGCATCTAAAAGCCATAATTCCCATGGCACTATCTTCTTGCCTTTCACCCAGAATCTCAAGTATTCATTACCTCTGTCTAAAAGTCTATGAGCAACATATAATACCCCAAGTTTTGGTCACAGCATGACTCTAAATCCCAGTGGAGGGACATGCTTTGAGTCCCTAACTGCAGATCTCTGGTCTTGCTCAGGACCTGGGGGCTCTGCCTCACAGTGGCAACCCTATGTGGAGTCACTTTGCAGAAGGCCATATGCCCAGCAATGGCTATGCTTCCTCCCTGCCGACTGGTTTCCATTCCATCAGAGCTCAGTCCCAAGGAAGGTGAAGACAAAGAGAAGCAAAGTGACCTACTTGTGGGCTAGAAGAGTCTGATTTTCAGCCTTTCCAAGATAAAATGGTTCCTGTTTCATGAAACCAGTAGACATGTTCAAAGTGATGACTGGAAAACCACCCTGGTGTGTCCAACTATCCATTATGGTTTTTATTGTTGCTGGCAAAATAATCTCACTCTGGTTATCTATGGCCTGGTTTTAAAAAAATCATCACAAAAGCAGATACAGTTATCAGCAAAGCCTTTTTAAAGTAGGAATCTCCTAAAAGAAATGCAATAGCTATGCTAGTCTTCATTTACATAGAAATTCCCAGTGATTGATATTCTCAGCCAAATTCAGAACTCTGTTTATCTCTGTACAGTTTTTCTTTGGCACAAGGGGATTTGTTCCCAGACTCACACAAATACCCAAATTCATGGACTCTCCTGTCCCTTACATAAAATGGAATAGTATGCACACCTTCCTGTATACTCCAAATCATTTCTACACTACCTATTGTGATGTAAAAGTTATATAAATACAGTGACTGTTATACTGTATGGTTTAGGGAATAAAAATAACAAGAAAAAAGTTCTCTACACGTTTAGTACAAGTGCAATTTTTTCTCATATTTTCCATCTGGGGTTGGTTGAATACAGATATTTGAGTGGTTACTTAGTTCATTCCTTCTTCGTTCATTTACTGAATACATATTTATGAATCTAGTTTGTGCCCAGGTTCTATTCTGGGCATGAGAATACAGAGAAGACTAAAGACACAATCCCAATTCCTGCTCTAAGCGAGTTTCACAAACAAGGCAAAATTGCTTTTCTGTGAAGCTGCCATTGACCCCTGGCCTCCCAATCTTGTACTGTATCAAACAACTCAGTAAGAAAGTGTCCAAAAGTAGGATGATTACCATTTGAAAATGCCTCCATAGATCATCTTGCTCAGCATTTGAGTAAGAAAACGTCTTCAAATATGACTGTAAAAATAGAGACGTTAAGGTTGAAAAATAGCATACCAAAGCAATTTATGTTTGCTGTCATCCAGGTAGCAACTATTTTGTAAACTCACCTTAAGTGCACTGATAAATAAATGTTCATTCAGGAAACTAGAAAGCATCCGGGCCATAGAAGCTCCCTAGAATGTAAGAAGCTATTCATTATTTGTACAAAATCCAATATCTACATACTGACACAATCCATTTTTTTGTTTTGTTTTGTTTTTGTTTTTGGTTGCTCGGGATTGAACCCAGGGCCTATGTGTATGCAAGGCAAGCACTCTACCAACTGAGTTATATCTCCAGCCCTGACATAATCCATTTTGAAAAGTAATATTCTGGGTTGTGTTCCTGACTGCATTTTGTACTTTAACTGAATGTTTGAATTATCCCCAAATATACTAATAAAACAGTAGTATGTCACTAGTGAAGAAGTAAGCAGTAAGCCTAGTATCCTACAGATAAGGAATTGAGGGTATACTAAAATTTTTTAAATTCAGATATTATATGTAATAATATATTTCTATCAGGCAGAAGGATCTGTCTTTAATAATAAATCTATTTACAATGGTAGATAGTACCCAACACCTGATATGGGTTTGACAACATTTTCTAAGTGAGAACTAATTTAACCCTTTTTTATGAAACCCATTTATTTAATAAAATTAAGGATATTCATATCAAAAGTTTTAAGTTGCACATTAATCTACAAACCTTAGAATCCATTTTACTTAACTTTCTGCAAGACTACAGAACAAAAGGAAATATCTAACTGCTTTACCTTGTTGTATGTAAATAAATCAAAGAGCTCATTTATATCACTTGTTTCTGTGAAATTTTCCACCTTCATGGACACAGCTCTAGACACCAGGGCATGATCTTCTTTGAGGACACCATGTAAAAAGTTAGAAAAAAAGACCTCATTCTATAAAGGAAAAGATTAAGCCACATTAACTTCTGGGGTGTCACAGAACAAAAGTCCATGATCCTAAAACACTTCCAAAAACTTACATTGAAGAGGGAAAAAAAGAGAAGCATCTTGGAATTGCAATATGCCTAGAGTCATAATTCTTTGAATAACAAAACTATAGGAGACTTCCCTTCCCATTTTATACCTTTTATATTTAAATTTAAAAAAAATCGTTATTAAGTTAATGTGGTTTCTAAGAGTTGTATACATTTCTCAAAAGAAAGCCCATGGCTACCTTGCAGGGCCTTTCAGAGAGCAGCATTTCTGTGTGGTTTTAAACTTCTAGAATTTGATTGGTAATTGTATTAGTGATTCCTTAAAATTGATCAGTCTCTCTTACATGGACATTTACAAAGCAAAAAAACATGCTAAATTTGCAAATCCACAAGGATGTAAACATAATGACTTATGACTGGAAAGAAATACACAGGCATTTTGAGGAGGCAGTTTATTATATTTTAATGAGATCACCAGAAGTCTCCTAGAGACTAGATCTCTATCACACAGATCAAGGACAACCTCTCCCTGATGTACATCTAGAAAGGAAACCAATTTATAGCCAATGAGGGATATGGGATGACAGAAACAAAACAAAGGTAGTGGAGAAGTTATACAGACAGTTTGTTCGTAACCTATAGAGCAATTTGAGCCCCTGGTGATACACGCAAAGCCTCAAGTCCCGACTGAATTATCTATGGGGTCTCCAAGTTGACTGTCTCACCCCTTGATGTTGTCAGATAATCTTTCAAATTCTATTCTATGTCCAATGTTCTGATCAACCCTTTCCTATTAGCACTTAATTTTAGATTAGTAATACCATTGATTAGGTCATTATCAGACTCTGCTTTTCCCAAAATGAGAAAGCCATCACATAGAGTAATGAGAATAATGTGTCTCAAATTATGTTTTTGTTTTCTTTTGTTTTGTTTTGAGATGGGATCTCATTCTGTTGCCCAGGTTGGCCAGGAACTTGCAACATCCTTAATTCAGTCTCCTGAGTAGACAGAATCGTAGCTGTGCACCTCTAGGCTCAGTTGGGTCTCAAATTTTAATGTAAATAAGGATCACTCAGGAATTTTGTCCAAACTATGCTCTAATCCAATTTTTCTGGGTTGGCACCTCCATTCTTGTAAGCTACCTGTACTGCTAATATTGGTAGTTCAAGAATCACACTCAGTATCATGAATTTAGAAGAAACATCTGCATAGGTCTGCTCCTATTCATTAAGGATACATTGTATTAGTTTAAACTCAAGAGTTCTTGAGAGTGTCTGTTGACCCATGTGTCATATAAGCATAACATAAAAAATAGTGAAAATGAAAAAATATCCATAATCTCACATCCTAATATAATCACCACTAAATGTTAGTATAGTTCTTTCCAATATTTTTTCCTATGTATTTATTCCCATAGTTGTAAAAACTTTTATATTGCTGCTTATTATAGCATTTTAAAATTTTACTACCTTGTCTTCATAGCTAACTCTTATAAGGGTTGCTGCATTGTAAGTGAAAGGGAAATGTAAATTTGAAGGAAATAAACCAAATTTTAGTAGTGATTATTACAGGTGGTCAAGTCAGAGGTGAATTTCTTTTTTTTTTTTTTCAAAGTTTATCAAATAGAACTTTTGCAAAAGCAAAATGAGAAAATAAATAAACAAGCTATTGGTTCAATGCACCACAACTAACTTAATCATTCCCTGTTATTAGAGATCTACATGGTTTCTATCATTTGCTGTTATAACCATTTTAATGAACACTTCTGTACTACATGTAACCTTCTCCCTATTTTGTGGGGTTTCTTCCCCTCAGAATGAATTGTCTGTCTCTCTTTTGCCTGCCTTGTATAAGGTATTACATAATCTTTAAGGTATTACTTGTGACCACATGAAATAAACTCTGATGCATTCTTCCTAACAAAAAGAACATGCTCAATAAGGGTTAACCACTTCTGTGACTATTTATCATCATCATCATCATCATCATTATTTCTCCAGGGTTGTTCTGAGGATTGAATGAGATAATGTACATAATAATTTATAAGCATATAATGGAAGGCTTAATTGATGGCAGTTGTTAACAAAAGGATATAATAGATGTTCAATAATCTGTTGACCAGCAACATAGACCCCATTTAAACTCAGAGGCATTCAACTGTATGCCTCTGCTTACAATGATAGGAACGACAAAGCAAGATCTGCCAGGTTCAGGATTCGCCGCCAGATCAGCTGCTTCCTTGGACAAGAGAGAAGAAAAGTCACTGAGTGACAATATCAGAGCTGGAGCTTTGGGGGCCAGGAAACCCTTGGTACTTAGTGTTCTGAACCCTTGACCATGACCCCGTCACATCATGCTTTAATGACTTGCAGCTGAAATTAGACCAAGACATAGAAAACTGAAAATGTTTCTGCATATGGTTCTGTGATTCCCTTCGTCAATTTCAATCAAATTACTAGATTAAAAAGAAACCAAAGTTCACAGTCTCCAGAGATCACTGAAACAAAACCTTAAGCTTTTTAATCACAAGGCTCATGGCAATTTCCTCAAGTGCCAAATCTAATGTTCTTTTGGCAAGAGTTATACTCACTCCATTCCACAAGTTATTAGGAAATATAGACCCAGGAAAGAGTGTTTAAGAAACCAATGATAAACAGAATCAACTAAATGGTGCAATTTTAACTTCAAAAATACCAGTAATAAGTTTTCATCAGGTTTGCCAGAATCTGGTAATATCTAGCCATTTTTGTTGCAGTAAGAGGTAACTGAAATTAATGTTAATAATCCATTCCCTTAAGAAAAGAAAGGGTGACTTTCATTGTCTGATGGGAATGAAACTGCATTATTGACTTTAAGTATAGTTAATTTGGGATACAACCAAATGCTTTCAAAAAGTTATAGATGACATTAACCATATGTGATTCTATTTCACAAAAGAATCACACACAATTTTGTAGGTATAGAGTATATGAGTATATGGGAAGTATTTTTGAAGAAAAGATTTGCTGTCAGTAAAGTTTATATGTAGAGAGTGGAACACACACACACACACACACACACACTAGGTCCCTGAGGATAGGCACACTCTCATGTGCTCTCTCTATAAAGCAGCGTGGTTAAAAGCCTGGGAGTTCAGAGTCCTGGCACTGAAACTCAGACCTTCTATCTTACTTAATGCTTTGATGCCTCAGTTTCTTCATCTGTAAAACAGAAATAACAACTACACACATATTGTTCTGAGAATCGAATAAGACGATGTCTGTAAAGAACTCTTAGTGCTTTGCACTGATATTCTGGGTACCCAGTGAATGCCAAATTCAGTTTTATTATTGTTATTATCACCATTATTCTAGGTATCATCAGCCTAAGCTCAGACAATGGGGTTGTAATCACAGGTCTGTCCACTTAGGAAAATGACCTTAGGAAAGTCACTGAACATTTCAGTCTCCTGTTCTATATGATAACATTCAAACCCCATTTCAGGACAACAGGGCCTGTGCACAGTACAGGGAAGGAAGGGGAAGGCACTGCAGAGTGACAGGGCTGGGGCTGGTGGCATCTTCCAGGATGCAGGGTGTGTGGCATTAAGAGGCCTCTCAACCTCAGTGCTTCCCAAACACTATGTTTTCACATATAGGGAAAAGGGATTTTTAAAAGGTTTTTGTGGAGTCAAGACAGGCTTGTCAACTTTTTATTCTGGCAAAAAATCAACAAAAACAACTATCTACTATCACCATCTTTCATAAAAGAAGGAAATTTTACTACCAAGGTAATGCAGTCGGCCCTCCATACCCATGGACTCCCCCATGGATTCGGCGGACTGTGGGTCAAAAACATAGGGAAAAATTGCATAGGAACTAGATACATACAGACATTTTTTTTCTTGTCATTTTTCCTAAACATTATGGTATGAGAACCACTCCCATAACATTTTGTATTGTACTAGGTATCACCACTAACCTAGAGGTGACTTAGATATTCGGAAACATGTGCTTAGGCTATATGCAAACAATACACCATTTCATAAAGGCCAAATCTACAGACTTTGCCATCTGATGGGCATCCTGGAACCAATCTCCCAGGAAAGCTGAGGGAAACCGCAGAAAGAACATAATCTTAGAATCTTCTTTAAAATTAATAGACTTCACTTGTAAAGAAGTTCTGGCGAGTGGAGATCAGTATTTCATACTGATGAATGAGTTAGGATAGGAAGAAGAGAGACGAGGTCAAGACTTGGAAAAATGGGGAGGTGAGATGACAGAGAGGCTAGGGAAGAGTAGCAGGAAGGAGCAAACCTGAAGACCAGAGAGGTGACAGGAGGCAGAAATCAGGCAGGGAAGCGGGTATCAGGAATGCAAGCCAAGAAAAGAACCTCTGCTTTGCTAAAGAAGTGAGGTCTATATCAAAATATAACATTATTAAATATTTTAATACCTAAATCAAATCAAATCAATTTGGTTTTATCATGCCATTCAAAAAGCACTACCTAATTACTGTAACTAAACATCAAAAATAAAAGCTATAGTTGAAACCATCAAAAAATTCATATTTATGAATTTTTTATGTATATACTACTCTTATTCCAATCCACAAAGTAATATCAACAATAGCATTCTATGTGAGTCACTATAATTAGCAAATCACTTATCTTCAAGGTCATAGACTACAGATTAAAACTGTTTTAAAATTTAGTATGGGTAGGAATAAGTGAAAATAACCAGAACCTAACAAAAGGCAAAGATTATATACAAACATGTGGTAAGTTGAAATGATAAAATATTAGGCAGCCATTAAAAATTTTGTCTTAAAAAAGATTCAATGATATGTAGAAATGCTCATGATTTAAAATGAAGTATAAAAGCATTATGAATTTCTGTATAATTCCAACTTTAAAAAATATTTACAATAGCTAATTCTGGGACAAAAATATATCAAAAAATAATATGGTATTAATATTATCATTTAATTTTTATATTTATACTTTATATGTTTTCAACAATGAATATGCTTTAATTCTAAATTAAGAGAAATATTTTTAAATAAATTTAACAAACATACTTACTCTTGGAAGTTTAGGATTGAAGTAGTTAATTATTCCAAACTCAAAATAAGATGCGAAACCCTCATTGAGCCAGATATTGTTCCACCAATTCATGGTGACCAAGTTTCCAAACCACTTTTGGAGATGATAGAGAAAAATAGCTTTCGTAAGTTTAAGTTATATTGTAATTGCATGTTAAATAAATGACACAATTAAACTTTATTTGTTATAAATGACAAAACTTGAAAACAGAATTCCAAAAAGCAGGCATTGTTTTAATACGAGGAAATACCAGTAATGCATTTCTCTGATGTGATTATTTTCACATCCAATGACTGAAAGCAATTTTTGTTTTCAAAATATGAGTAACATTTCTTAAACTGTTCCTATTGCCCAAAATTATTGGGTTTAGTTAAATGAAGCAGAAGACCTGAATACTGACTTACCACCTACTAATCCTTGCACATTACACTCTAAACAAGAGTTTGCTGTAAGTGGTTGTCATGTTTTAAAACACGACTTGATCTGTGCCACGTACAAATCATTCAAGTAATCATGTGTTCTGCAATGTGGTCCAGCTGTAATTATTTTCTATTTGAACAGAAAAAAAGTGTTTTGAACAGAACTAAGAAAGAAAAACAATAATTTCCAAAACCAACAAATTCATGCATTGGTACTTAGCCAAAGTTTTATAATAGCTGCTAGCAGCCTGTTTTCAAAACCGGCATACCACTGAAGGTATAATAAAAAATGACACTTGGGGTGACTGATCAAAGCCTGTGAAAGTGTGTGTGTTGCTATGCACTGGGGTGTTATTCAATCCTAGTATATTGCTCTTTTCCAAACTTCTTATGAAACCACATCACTAAGAAGTACCACTTCCATGTTTGAGATGATTTCTTTTTTGACAAATGCATATAAATGAAATAAAGTCTAAAATGCAGATGTGAGAATTTCCACCAAATCCAATAGCTAACCTTCTAAAATCACAATGTGAAAAAACACTGATTTAATAAAATATTTGTTTACACTGCCCTTGCTGATGCAGTTTGAGGATTAATTATTGTTGCCCTTACTAATGTATTGCCTGTATCCATTTAACCTCTCTCCAAAATAAAATAAAGAGTTTGAAACAACTCTTTGATAAAATGTGTGTATTTTTAATGGCCTTTTGAATATCCTGTATTTTAAGGTGGAATGAAAAAACAAATACTCAACAAATACTCAATCCTCAGAGCTCTGTATGGCTTCCTTTCCTTTTTTTTCCCCTTGTATTAGGGATTGAACCCAGGGATGCTTTACCACTGAGCTACATCCCCAGTCCCTTTTATTTTTTTATTTTGAGTCAGGGTCTCACTGAGTTGCTGAGGCTGGCCTCCAACTTGCAATCCTCCTGCCTCAGCCTCCCAAGTCACTGGGATTACAGACGTGAACCACTACACCCAGTGGCTTTCTTTCCTTGAAGAGGACTTTGTGGATCAGTTATCTTTGGATGTAAATCCTCACCCCTCGCCTGGACTTGAGGCCTCATCACCATGATCCATCACCAACAGCTCAAGTCCTGCTGGAATCTCATGAAGTAGATCCTTCCTTGATTCTACTCACTGTCACTCTTTTCAAGAATTTTTAAAAATTTGGTGTGGCAGTGTTTTTGTTTCATGCTATTTTTGGTAGAGCAACTGGAGAATACCTTCATGCGAAGTTAAAAAAAAAAACATTTTACCACATGCCTGATGTCCAATCTCATGGGAGAGAATGTAGGAGATCAAAGTCTTTTTCTCGGTCAGTTGATCACTTGGTAGCAGCAATAATAATGATTCATCAAACATCAGTAGTCCCCAATTTTCCATTGCACGGTTGTCAAAAACAGGCAAGGCAATTAAATCTAAGTGGATTCAAATGGAGGAAAAAATGAAATCATCCCTTCCAAAAAAAAACTGAGATTCTAGCTATAAATTATCTTAACATGAAGTTATAAAATTACTGAAAATTACAAGAGAATATTTATAACCTGAGGGAAGAGAAGGTTTTTAAGGGAATAACAGCAAAGACAGAAGACAGAAAATAAATTGTTTTGATTATATAATACTTTTGATGAAGCACTTGAATTCAAATATGCAAAGAACTCTTAAAACTCAAAAATAATAAAACAAAATGGGCAAAAGATCTGGACAGGCTCCTCAGGAAGAAGATATACAAATGGCAAACAAACATGAAAAGATGCTCAGCATCATTTGTTGCTAAGTAATTATAAATTAAAATGAAAATGATATACCACTATGCAGACTGGATTTTGAACAGAATTATGTGATGGAATGGCTACTAAAATGGCTAAAATCCATTTGGCAACAGCGAATTCTGGCAAGGATGCAGAGCAACAAGAACTCTCTCCTCACTGCTGGTAGGAATGCAAAAATTATACAGTCACTGTGGAAGACAGTCTGGTAGTTTCTTTAAGACGCAAAGCATGGGCTTACCATAAGATCTAAGGATTGCATTCCTAGGTATTTACACAAATGAGTTATGTTCACACAAAAACATGTACACAAAGGTTTCCAGAAGTTTTACTCATAAATGTAAAACTTGGAAGCAACTAGGATGCCCTTCAGTAGGTAAATGGATAAGCTGAGCTACATTCTTACAATAGAGTAATATTTAGTACAAAAAAAAATGAGCTACCAAGCTATGCAAAGACATGGAGGAACCTTAAATGCATATTGTTAAGTACAAGAAGCCAGTCTGCAAAAGCTCCATACTGTGTGATTCTAAATATATGACATTCTGAAAAAGGTAAGACTATAAAGACAGTAAAAATGTCAGTGGTTGTCAGGGATCCAGAAAGAGATGAATAGGAGGAGAATGGGATAATTTTACAGCAGTGAAATTATTCTGTGTGATATTGTAACAGTAGATACACATTATTAAACACTTGTCAAAACCCAAGGAACTATACAACACACAGAATAAACCCTAACTTAATCCATGGACGTCAGCTACCTATAGCATATTAGGACTGGTTCATCAATTGTAACAAATGTACCACGCTAATGCAAAATACTAACAATAGAAGCCTGTAGTGAGAAGGCGAAGGAGAGAGGAGGTACATGGGAACTCCTCACACTTTCTGCACAATTTTTCTATAACCTAAAACTGCTCTAAAAATAAAGTCTATTTAAAATTAAATGCCTTAGTTCATCAAAAATACTTTAAGCAAATTTGAATGACAAACCACAAACTAGGAAAAATATTTACAGTATATACCACAAAAAAACTAGAAGGTATCAGAGCTGGGATCGTGGCTCAGTGTTGGAGCGCTTGCCTTGTACATGTAAGGTACTAGGTTCAATCCTCATGAAATGAATAAATAAGATAAAGGTATTATGCTCCTCTACAACTAAAAAAATTTTTTAAAAGAAAGTGTCTCTCTGTGTGAGAGAGAATGGCAGAAAAAACATACTTAGAAGACTGAGATCTAGGAGTTCAAGACCAATCTGGGCAACATTTTAAAAAATAAAAAGCCAGGTATGGTGGAACATGCCTGTAATCTCAGCAACTGGGGAGGCTGAAGCAGGAGTCTCACAATTGAGACCAACCTCAGCAATTTAGCAAGGCCCTAAGTCTCAAAATAAAAATAAATAAATAAATAAAGTGCTGGGGATGTGGCTCAGTGGTAAAATGTCCCTGGGTTCAATTCCCAGTACCAAAGTAAATAAGTTAAATTAAATTAAAAGAGTAAGCCTGGTTTGATGGCACACAGCTGTAATGCCAGTGATGGGGGAGATTGAGGCAGGAGGATTAGAAATTCAAGGTCAACCTTGGCAATGTGGCAAGAACCTGTCTCAAAATAAAATAAAAGTGACTGGGACTGTAGCTCAGAGGTACAACCCCACTAGGTTCAATCACCAGTCCCACAATAAATACGTGAATAAAATAAAAAGAATAATTCACCAAAGAAGTCACTTAAACAGCCAAGATCTTATTTAAAATGCTGACCCCATTAATTATTAATGAAAAGTTAAAAGGATATAATACTTTCAAATGCATGAGATCAATAATTAAGTTTTGGTGTATATATAAGAAAACTGGCACATAGCTGATGGGTAACAGTGTCAAATAGCATAATCTTTCTGGAACAATCTGGCAAAATGCCTCATAACCTTTAAGAATGTTTATAACCTTTGACTAAACCATTCGACTTTTGGAATTTATACTAAGACAAATAATTCAGATATATGCTAACATTTCCTTGTAAAAATTTTATTTAGTGTTTTTAAAGTAGCCAATTAAAAAAAAAAAAGGTAAAATACTCCAAATGTTCAACCACAGAGGATTAAATAAATTACTTTGTTAAACGAATGTGTAGGAATTCTATGTTTGAAAAGGACAATACAAAGAATAGTTATCTGGATCCTGTTCCTGTGTTATCTTTAAAACATAAAAAAGACATTCAAACACAGTGTTAACACTATGGTGCCATTTTTGTTAAAGAAAAAAAAAAAAATCAAATAGAAAGAGATCAAGACTGACAGACTGGGAAAACATGGACCAAAACATCAGTAGAGGTTTTCTCTCTGCTTGATAGCTTTTCTATTTTGTTGCAAATTTTCTAGTGTGATTATTTCTTACTTATATTTATAACTAGAATAGTACAAGTTTTGCTTATTTTCTTTTTCCAGTGGAAGAAATGTCATTCCTATAGTCCATGCTACTTTTGTTAGTGAATATTCTAAACTGTGCTATGTTGAATATTTGAGTTTATACAACTGAGGTGGAGCATGTAGCAAAGAGCATCCTAAACATTTCATACCTCCATTGCTCAGTGGGCCTTGGGCACACTTGGTCCTTAGTTACCTTGGCCTCAGTTGCTCATCCTTCTAATCTACCTCTACCTCCACCCACACCCATCCCACCTACCAACTTACCCACATCCCTCACAAAAAAACTGCTCTCCTCCAGCCAACCCAATCCCTCTTGCTCTCCACAACCAGAGCCTTCCTCTGCTTGTACTGTCTGCTATCCCAGGAAACCCTCTGCTCAATCTATGAATGTTATCAAAATGTGTGGTCCAATCTCACCAGCTCTAAGAAGCCATTTCATAGTCCAGCTACATACAGTTAGACTAAGAGAAATCCTTGTTTCCTGATAAACTATTATTGATTCACACATGACCCTGTTTTACTTGACTTAAATGATTAGCTCATTATTTTAATAATATAAACATCCATGAATTTACCACTTAACCCTTTAAACAAGGGCTTGGCAAACTATGTTTTCTATCACATTTTATGTTTGCCATTCCCTTACTTTAAAGAAATATTATCATACATATATATGAATTTATACATAAAAACAAAGAGTTTAGTTTTATAATAAACTTTAAAATAAGCACTTATCTTCATCTCTATATCATTTTTCCATTGTGTAAATGCACCACCATCTCCTTATCAGTTCTCTTATCAATGACCATTTTTGTTATTTTCAGTTTGGGGCTATTATAAAAAGTATAGCTTTTTTTTTTTTGGTACCAGGGATTGAACCCAGGGGCACTTAACCACTGAGTCAAAGCCCCAGTCATTTTAAAAATTTTATTCATTTATTTATTATTTTGAGATGGGGTCTTGCTTAGTTGCCCAGTTCCTCTCTATATTGCTGAGGCTGGTTTTGAACCTGTGATCCTTCTACCTCAGCCACACAAGCCACTGGGAGGCTAGACCACTGTGCCCAGCTAGCTATGAATATTCTTGTTCACATCTGCTAGTACATGTGTGTTTAGATTTCTCTTAAGAGTATACTTAGGAATGGTATTCAAAGGTCAATACTGAAATATAATAAATATATTTTAAGTGGGTGTAATAACTGACATTCCCATTAAAGATGTTTCATTCTCTCCAACATTTGCCATTTATTAAAATGTTCATTTTCTGGCAACTGGGTACAAAATGATACTTCACTGTGGCCTTGGATATTCATTTCTCTGATTACTAATGAGTAAAACATTTCTTTGTAAATTTATTAGCCACATGTGATCCCTTTTCTTTTCATCTATCTTGTTTTTCTGTTGGGTTGTATTTTCTTATTTATTTATAGATGTTCTTTATATATTCAGGACACTTCAATTACTATTTCTTCATCCTCTTTCTTTTAAAATTCTTATTTACCCTATACTTTATCTCTTGCTAATATAATCTGTTACTTATGTTTCTGACATATAGAAGCTGCCTCCCCAATTCTGTTTCTTGAACAGAACCCTACCCATCTGTGCTTTTGCAGTGACTTGGCACCCAGGGAAGTATTTGTTATCTTCCAGTATTTGCTCAATAAATTTTGACTTTAAACAGAGTGAGTTAAAAGGATAACCACACCAGAAAAAAAATGCTATTACTTACTATAGATATATGAATACAATTTATATTATCTTAGTTTCTGAGTTCAGAATTCATTGAGAGAATAGATTAGCCAATAGCCCTCTTCTGACCCACCAAGAATGACATGTGGGAAGTGCTGGTGGGTAAGCCATTGATGGTTTTGTTTTGTTTTGTTAGTGACTCAACCATGAGTTAAATTAATTAAGATACATTAGTTTATCTTTCTTCTAAAGATCCAGAAATAGAGAAACTGCTTATTTTAATCACCTATCAATTAAAATGAAGTTTTAATTGAGCACCTCTGAGTGTTCATAGGGTAACATTGGCTAAGATGCTATGAAGGATAGACATATACATAAAGTATACACACACACATACACACACACACACACACACACACACACACACATATTTATATATATAAAGTACACATACAACCCTGATATCCAGGAGTTGATAAGTTAGTCAGCACTTGAGTAGCATTGCTGAACTGATTGTATGTATTTATTCCCTCTACCACCCTACACCCCCCACCCTGAATTAATTTACTGGTTACTATCAGAGAGAATCACTGCCCTAGGCTCTGCAGGTACAAAGTAAATGACAATCCAGATCCTGACCCTGTTGCTCTCAATCAAATGGGGCAGACAATTAGGACACAGCCTGTCAAGGGCTCAGGTGGAGGGGTACACGGGATGCTATGGAACCATGAGGAAAGGAGTTAAGGATGGCTTCTTGGAGGAGGGATACTGAGTTGATGTGAATTAGCCAGTTGGGTAGAAGATGTTCCAGTATTCGCAAATTTCATGTGCAAGAAACTGGAGGAAAAGAGAGGGAGATGAAAGCATAAGAGGAGACAAAGACTGTGTTCAAGCATCTTACTACTCTTAGGAATTGCAGAAATCTCTGAAGAAGTTGGTGTACCATTTTAAAGACATGGTACTGAGCTGGGACTTTATCCTCGAGGCAGTGGGGAACCACAAGGCAGATTTAAAGAGGACTGCAAAAACATGATCAGATTTTTCCCTGAAAAGATTCCTCTGACTTTGTACACAAGGATGGATTGGAAGGGCAAAATGGAAGAGGGTGAAATCACATGAGAACTGCTATGAAGAGATGTTGGTGATGTCAACTAGGGAGAATGAGGGGTGTGGAAGAAGTGAGTGTGTGGGTGTAGCAGATAATAAGGTGACTAACTGGATTGGGGGGGTGCCTTAAGGGAACAAGGATAACTCTGGACTTCTAACCTAAATAAACACAAATGGAATTTTTCTTGCCCAGACAAGGATCACCTTGACAGCCTCCAGCACAAAATGCTAGGAGCTTCGTCTGCAAGCCAGACTCCTGCTGCCTTCAATCCCATGAATGACAGATGTCACCACCAGGATCTCTGGGCTGAGACTGGTTGCATCCCTTCACTCACCATTCTGCCTTAGCAGAAAGCTAGAGCTGCAAAGTCTGTGGCTTTCCAATGTTCCAGAACCTCATGCCTCAAAATGTTTACTCCCCACCTTCTTCCATCATTTGCCACCATAGGCAGTGTGCTGCTTCTAAGACTTCCACTAACGTGTCCAAGGAACAAAACATATTTACATGATACTCTCAATTTAGAGAGAAAAAACTTTGAGCAACTTTCTGAGTTGAGTGGCTCATACAATTTTACTAACATACCACACAGATCTACAAGTGATAAAATATTTACATATTTCCTTGAGGATCATATTTTATTCACACATGATTCTAATTTTATACAATGAAAATTCACAGATGGGACCACCAAGTCCTAATCCAATGACTCACAGCTAAAGAATATTAAAAAAAAAAAAAAAAAAAAAAAAAAACTGAAGGAAACTGGAGTACGTCATGCAAGCCCACTGGGTAAAAGGATCCAGAACCTCGCACAGCACACTTGCATTATGTGAGAAAATGACCAGAGAAGAAGCTGGAAGAAATAAGCTGCCAGTGAGTGCCCAGGAGGAATTTAAACCCCAAAGTTTTTGAATCCCTGTTGGGGACATGGCACCATATGGAAAAAGAACAGATGGGCATTGCCTCACAAGCACAAGTCCGGGGTTCAAATCCCCAGCACTGACCTCAGAATCAGACCAGAGACCCTGCATCTTATAGAAGAAAAAATAGGTCCAGATCTTCAACATGTCGGCTTAGGATCAGACTTCCTCAACAGGACTCCCATAGCACAAGAAATAAAAGCAAGAATCAACAACTGGGATAGATTCAAACTAAAAAGATTTCTCTCAGTAAAGGAAACTATCAGCGATGTGAAGAGAGGGCCTACAGAGTGGGAGAATATCTTTGCCACTTCAGATAGAGCGCTAATTTCCAGAATCTATAAAGAACTCAAAAAACTCTACACCAAGAATACAAATAATCCAATCAACAAATGGGCTAAGGAAATGAACAGACACTACACAGAAGAAGCTCTACAAGCAATCAACAGATATGTGAAAAAATGTTCAACATCTCTAGTAATAAGGGAAATGCAAATCAAAACTACCCTAAGATTTCATCTCACCCCAATTAGAATGGCGATTATCAAGAACACAAACAATAGGTGTTGGTGAGGATGTAGTGAAAAAGGAACACTCATACATTGCTGGTGGGGTTGCAAATTAGTGCAGCCACTCTGGAAAGCAGTATGGAGATTCCTCAGAAAGCTTGGAATGGAACCACCATTTGACCCAGCTATCCCACTCCTTGGCCTATACCCAAAGGACTTAAAATCAGCATACTACAGAGATACAGCCACATCAATGTTCATTGCTGCTCAATTCATCATAGCCAGATTGTGGAACCAACCTAGATGCCCTTCAGTTGATGAATGGATAAAGAAACTGTGGCATATATATACAATGGAATATTACTCCGCAATGAAGAATGAGAAAATTATGGCATTTGCAGGCAAATGGATGAAATTGGAGAATATCATGCTAAGTGAGATAAGCCAATCTCAAAAAACTAAAGGACGAATGATCTCGCTGATAAGCGGATGAGGACATATAATGGGGGGTGGGAGGGGTTAGCATTAGGGTTAGGGTTAGGTTTAGGGTTAGGGATAAGGAGTGTGGTAAGAATGAAGGAAAGAAGGACTGTATAGAGGGAAAAGAGGGGTGGGAGGGGTGGGGGGAAGGGAAAAAAAAATAATGAATCAAACATCATTGCCCTATGTAAACGTATGATTACACAAATGGTATGCCTTGACTCCATGTACAAATAGAGAAACAACATGTATCCCATTTGTATACAATAATAATAATTTTAAAAAAAATCCCCAGCACTGCAAAAAAAAAAAAAAAAAAAAAAAAAAAAAACAGATGGGCACCTGGTTCCAGATGATGTAAAACATAGCAGTGAGAGGTAAGCACTTAAAGGCTCCCCTGAGCACCTTGTGGCCTCAACTCAAGGGCCCCATAACAGGAAACCAATTGTATTGGAAGAAAAGATGCCTCACCTGTTTTTGGAAGAGGATAACTGATATTAAATAAATCCTCCAGAAAAGAGAAGATGGGACCTGTAATGTTCAAAGCAAAGTCGGCGTTTCCATTTGCAATGGCATCTTTCCGGGCCCAGACGTGTATCTAAATCAAAACAATTCAGCAGTGATTAGGCAAAGCAACAGAGATGTTGAAGAGTGGCAGCCTGCTTGCTCCAATTTCCTGCCGCTCTACAGTCAAAATCTTACCTTCTCAGAAACTCTGCGTTTAAAACGCTTCAATGAATACACATGCTGCGAAAATCCCAGAGGACCGCTGACTGAGTTAAGAACAGGAATGCCCCCCAAAAGTGTGTTATGTCGACCTTTGACAGTAACATGTGTCCTCCGTAATAGAAAAACAGTCCCTGGAATGGTCGATACCACCATCCCATAGAAAATCCAAGTTCTACATGAAAGGACACTTTGAATCCATTCTTCCCTTTCCAGGATAGACTTCTAATGATCCAGAACAGAATTGGACTGTTAGTGATGGTTACACCATGTGGTGCGAATGAGGGAAATTCAAATCATATAAATTTAAAATGGTTTAGCAACTAAATAGTAATTGTTCCACCTTATTTTCAAAATTTAAAATATAATTAATTCTCCTAATTTTAAAAAGTTCTTTGAAATTTTAATAATTTTAGAACTGTTGAAGCAAGTGAATTATATTCTCTGCTTATTCTCTTGCAAAAGGCTATTTTCACTTTAGATGGTAAAAAGGAATCTCTGCCATTTTTCATCAGTTTCGTATAACCACACTGTTGTTTAGGCCCTTGGGAACTTCTATGTGTGATTTTGGTGAGTTATATGCATGGTTTCAACATTCAGTACTACTGTAATAATTAAATATTTCATACTCTCCAACTATAGCATCTAAATAATTTTAATAGGATTACAGTATCAATGCTAAAGGAAATACATAAAACTAAGAAACCTTAGAGCAAAAGTTAGAGGGGAGAGTATTAAAATGTTTGTCCTGATGTGACTGCAATTAACTTAAGAAAGAGCTCTCTAAAAACACTGGAGAAAATGTCAAGAAAAACAAAAAAGCTTCACAATAGTTACAGGCGTATATACTCCAAGAATATGTTCACCTAAACGTGCTTTTATTTCTTCTGGTAAATTTGTCTTGAATTATGTGAATTTTGAATTACGTAAAGGTTCAGGAATGCTCCTGTTGCACAAAATGCAACCACCTGTTTTTGAGGCTCTGGCCTGGTTCCCTTCATTGCTTTCTGCCTCTCCAGTGCTGCAGAGTCCTCATTATGGTGGGGAAGATGACTTCAGGGCTGGGCCCTACCCTTCCACTACACCAACTCTCTCCCATCTCAAGATCTAACTTTCTGACATGACAGTTGGGAAGCCTGCTCAACTGATGGTGGAAATAATAGTCATCTTTCCCCACAGGAGATAATGTGTGTGTTTTAACTGTAGCCTTTTGGAAAATAACAGCATTGCCAATTCATATTTACATATTAGTTTTCAGTTTACAGTGTTCCTCCCCTAAGTGACCCATTCTACAGCCCAAAGTGAGGTGAACGATGGAGTGTGTAGCCCCTGGAAGGCAGCAAGGAACACAAACCAGTGAGGACTATTTTGGAGAAGTAGCTGTGAAGTTCCTTCCAAATAATACCCAGCCCACCACTGTGTTCTGTTGGCCCTCGCTGGACACAGCAGATCTTGACATCTAAGAGAATAATATCTTTGAAAATGCCTGTGTATGCCAAATTCCACTCAAGTTATTTCCTTCCCTACTTACGTGTCTTCTATGTTGATCCTCATGCTTCACATTCACATTCACCACATTCTCCATTCCACTAAATCTTTATCTCTTAATTAATGAGCAATGTTTGAATAGGCTGGACACTATTCCAAGCATACATTCTGGTACCCCAGTAGAGTATATGGTGGACTCGTCAACATTGTAAAGCTGAGCCATAGCCAAATGCAACATTCCACTGATAAACTCAACCCAAACTTCAGTTTTCTGGCTAAGAATATTACTTTCTGAGGTATGCAAATCAATTTCCTCCCTGTTTCTATGGCAGCTGGTATTCTTTATAGAGTAATCTTTCATGAAGTAACAGATTTTATCCCTTTCTAAGAATTGTTGACTGAGCAGGGCTGACCACAACAAGCAACTTGAGGTGTGGATTCTGAGGGACCACTATGGATATCTGAATGGTTTGCAAATCATGCCTGAGCAGATTTGTCAAGGTATGTCATGAAAATTTGTCTTGGCCAATGTTATATTTATGAAGGTCAAGGATCTCCTAGTAATTATTCAATAAGGGAAATCAGACTGAAGCCAACAGCACAGGAAGATAACAAGCTGATGTTTGCATTCAACACAGTATTATTAATTCATTAGGTTAGGAGGAGTGTAGGAGGAGTAGCTTTGACTGATTCTCCCCCCATGATGGGCTTGGCTCACCTTCAGGTTCCTTGTCTCCACCTGTCAATGGTATGAGCCTAGAAGATCTCAGGCCCCAGTGTGCTTCAGTCAACTTCAGGGCCTGATTTCTCTCAACCTCATGAAGCCAATGCAAGTAGAAAGAAATGGGCTAAAGGTGCTGATCTTACTTACCTTCACACTCTGAAAGGAGGAGAACCAGTATGTAAAGCTATCTCAATAACCTTAATATTTACCTAAAAGTTTATGATATACAGAGGGTATGATTGGATGGAGACCAAGCATTTCAGGACAGAGCACCCTACACATACTTTGCATGCCTGGAGTTAAGGAACACAGCAGGGTAGCTCCTATACAGGGATGACATTTCGCCTGAATGTACCATCTCAGCCACAGCAGTTGCTCCTGGCTGGTCTGTTTTGATTGGTTGGTGCCTGGGCCACACTTATTCAGCATTTTGAGCATCACACCAGTTTTAAGACTACATTAGCACTTGAAGCTAAATACAAATATATACGAAACCTGAGCTTTGAGGTACCAGTGTGGCAGCTCTTCCTGTTCTTTCCCATCCTCTGCAAAGGCAGAAACAGGAAGAAGGTGTTCAGAACCATGGAAACCCCACCTCAGAGTGGTAGCAGGAAATATTATGTCCCATTCTGCAAAACCACACCTAAAACTTTAACAGGCCTTGGAAAAGACAACCAGAGGACAATGGGATATATAAGCATAAAACCCAGATATAGGCAGAGTAAATGAATCATTTGCAGTCAGTGCCTGGTTCCTTACTAATGAATCTTACTTACCTCCTTGCCCCTTTCTGTTCTGCTGACATGATCATAATCACATATGGCAAGTGCGACCAAGTAAGTGGGCATATGGGGCGTGGTGTAAAAAGTGGTAACAGTCCATTTGCTTCCATTCACATCTTCTTTTTCAGACTTACCTAGAGAAATGTATTTTAGTCCAAATCACCATAAACTTAAGCAATAAGATCTAACTCTGAAATAATTTGTCAAGTCAGTTGTCATCCAGTCACTTACCAACTACTCCCCATGGTCTAACAGTTAGATTTCTCTACTACCCCTACACCATCAAAACTGCATTCAATTATTATAAACTATAGTCACCCCAGACTCCAAACACAAGGTAGTGATAAGGAGATAGAGATGCTAATTACCTGAAGTAATCAGTACAGATTGTATACCTGTATCAAATCATCACACTGTACCCATAAATATGTACAATTGATTAATAATAACTAATTTTTTAAATAAATTAATTAAAAGTACATTTAGAGGAGGACCTCCAGACAACAACTTGGACCTGAGTCAGAAACTTGAGTTATATGGTCTTGTCTGAGGGTCAAGTCCATGAGTCTGCCTTCTCTCTCTTCCACTCGCTCTGTTTCCTACTCTGGCCCACTTCTACCAGTGCTTAATTTAGAGCTCCCTGGACCAACGGTAGGTCAAAAAGATACAATTCTACCATTCTCAGGTTTCAGTGAGATCTTCAGCGGAGGCAGTCTGGAGCCTAGAGCTGAAATCACAAACCCAGATGGTCATGAGAGCTGGGCATTTGATGTGACAAGGGCTTGTGTACATCAACCCGGAGTGCTGGAGACCATGGCAGGTTGAGGGATGGAGCCCAGCCTGCAGAAGGTAGACATTTCTCAGCCGTAACTGATAGCTATCAGTAAAAGTTGCAGGTCCAGTATTGTTAGAGCTGCTGAATTCTCAAAGAAATAAAAATCTATATTTTTATGTGAAATTTCTGGACCTTTAAAAGTTGGAACTAATTCAATCAAATGAAAACCATGTGAGCCAAATAAAATACATCTGTGCAACAGATTCAGACAAAGTCCACTAACTGGTTATCTCTCATGATGAACAGCTGAAACTCAAACTATTGCCAATGTATAAGAACAGGTTAACATTGCTGGATTCTAAAACACAAAGAATCAGAATTTATTATCTCCAAAATGTGGGAGCTGACACATACCCACATGATGGCTCTTCCCAATTAGAATAGGCTGCAACTACTAGCACATTGCTTAGAAAAGCAACCACCATAAAAGCTATTACAAAGTTTATGTTTCTATAATGACAGGAAGTATTACTTACCTAGCTGCGGCATGTTGGAAAGGGCCACATATCTTGGATGATGAATAATTGTGATATTAAAAGTTGACTTCAGAGCTGGCTCATCAAAACAAGGAAAAACACTCCTGGCAAATGTTGGCTCCATCTGAGATGCTAAGAGGGCCCTGAAATACATTTTCAAGGAAATGTATTTTTGTCTAAATTGATGGAAGGAAAAAAAAAATAGAGTGTGGTTTATAATTAAGTCTGGTGTGTGGGAAGGTGCCGGACACCTTCCCCACATCGTCCTCACTGCCCTCCCATAACACACTCTGCAGTTCTCACTGCACCTTGGAATTCCTGTAAGACCTAAAATAAAAAAGAAACTCTCTAATTTTCAACCACAAAATAACATTTGCTTCATTACATCATAAATCTTTAAAACCTTTTATAAACAAAACAGGAACAAACACAGCAAATACACAATGACTATCTTTTGAGAAACAGGACTTCTTAAAACCAGAATTACTTATTGCATTCAGCCTTCATCAAAGTACAAGTCAGTTTGAAAAGGTCTACATTTCTTTTCTTTTTCTCAAATTCCCTCTTATTCCTGGTTGAAAATTTATGAAAGGTTTTAATTTGGACATGCTTGGGAGTAAACAATATGGGTACATGCCAACTGAAACAAAACTTCCAGTTATATATGGTTACACATATATATTCATCAAATCTCTACTGCTGCTTCTCTTTCTTCCTTGGAAAAACACAAAACTGACATTATCTCATGTGCACTGATAATATATACGGAAACTCTTGGGAACAAGAGTTCCTAAACAAACAAGATGATGTCAAGCTCACACTCTGCAAACACTGCCTGAGTTTGACAAGAACAGGGATCTTAGCAAATAATTTCCTCCTCAGAATAAACCTGAAATCCTATTATTCCACTTGCCATTTGGTGACCTGGGAACCTATCTTTAGATGACAGTTGTGAATGCTAAATTCCTTTGTCACCTAGAGTCCTAAGACTTACTATCTCTGATCCCTTTATTCTTGCTTCAGTCCCAATTCTTAGAAAAGGTGAATTCAACAAAGATATCTTGAAAGAATGTATCCCTCCATTCCTTACTCCTGGGAACCCCTTTTCCCTACAATGAGGCTTCACTTCTAACAAAAAAATTCACACAGCTTTAGGCGGGACACATGGAACAGTCAACACATTTGGAAACCTCTTATAGTCAGCTGATTTTGGTTGTCTATAACTTCAGTGGGAAAAAACTATAGTTTGTAACTAGTTTTTTAAAAAAATTTTTTTTGCTATTTGCTTTTTCCTATTTTATTATACTCTATTGCATGGATTGGCAGGAAGCCTGTGAGCTCTGACACTAGCCAAAGTCACTCTAAGACCCTGGTCCCTCTGCTACTAACTGAATAACCCTGAGCAAGTCACATAACATTGCTGAGTCTCAGTTTGTCCATGTAAAAACTAATGATACTATGTTTATCGCTGTTTGAGCTTTTATATTGTTAAGGACTAAATTTACCAATAAGTCACCTTTGAATTATCCTATATTTCTTTCACTCTGACAATCATTCTTGATTCAGATGAATCAGAGAGTGGTACTTACAGGGTAGGAGTGGAGGTCTGGGAATCACTAATTACAAATGCATTAACCTATTAAGTCCCAAGTTTTCAACTATGAGACTACTTCAGAGAAATTGCACAGGTGCATTAAAATATATTGGAAATTCTAATTTAGAGCTTATATATGTTATTATGTTAACTGACATTAATATTCTTGTTATAATTAATATGTAATATTATAATTATGTTATAATTAATATTATAATGTAACTATATGCATATTATATGTTATGTACTATCAAGTTTTAATAGATATTCCAATCTGGGATGATGGGACAAAATGGGTTAAAGAGGTTGTAGGGTTATAGCTGACCACAATCTGAATAAGAATTGCTTTTCTCTCTGATAAAAACTACTAGAAGTAGGGGTTGTGCATTTGTTGTTGTTGTTGTTGTTTGTTTGTATCATTTACATTACTTGACAAAAGCTGGTCATAGCAACTGAATAAGTATTTGCTCAGCCTTGGAGCCTTTATAAAATTCAGACAGTTTAATATTAGTATAGGTATAACATGGAAGTACTTTTGTAGAGTTTTTATACCGGCATTTGTTTATAGTTTGGCTGATGTTTTTAGGGGGCATGGGATAAAGTAGAGATTAATTCAACTGAGAATTTAATGGAAAAAAATATCAAATGGGAATTCAGACATGAGTTCTTGCTTGGTATCTGCAGTATAAGCAAATTGTGTAACTTTGAGAAATTGCTTAAACTCTCTAGAAATTCATTTCTTTAAAATACAGGGAGGGCTAGATCTTGAAGGTCAGTTAGAACTCTAAAACTGATTCTAAGATGGATAAAAAGCCCATGAGGTGGCCATGACTGAGTCATCTGAAATTGGAGAAACCTCCTCTTAGTGGTTCATGCATGACTTTGAGGAAATCTATAGTCCTGTGGAATTACAGAGCCTTGGTACAAATGGTAGCATATTAACATAAAAAGTGTGGTATAGAGTGAAAAAGCACACCCAATCATATAAAACATGCTTATACATATGGAAAACCCACAAATGACTATTGTTTTGTAATAAAAACTGTAGGAAGTAAAGCTTGGTGATAACCTTTCCAGTGCTGTGACATCACAAAGCTTAGGAATCTCAGTGAGGTTGTAAGGTTAAGAGAAAACAAGACTCTTCAGGGAAATGGGGAACTTTTATGGTCACCAGCTCTAATAGGTTAAGGACACCAGCTTGGAGAGACCACTTGGGCAAATCAAGCATCAAGCAAATGCCTTCCAATTCCATGATATAGGTCTCCAGAGAAGTGAAATAAAAGAAATTCACTTGGCTCTTATTCAACTAGTTCCCTCCTAAATTTATACAAACTGTCTTTTTGGTTTTCAGTCTTGACTTTAAAGGTCAGGAACAATCAGCAGCACATATGATCTTGCTAAGTCACTTCTGGTATCCTAAGGGTGGTTTTTCTCTCCTCACCCCGCCACCCTGGAATCAAGTAACCCTGTAAAGCTATTCAGACCTCAGAAAATAGAACCATCCACCACTCTCTTCTCCCTTCAAATTTCACTGAAACATGCTATTATGGTGCACATTAAGTCTATGTTTAGAGAGGTCAACTGGTTAGGGAATTAATTTGGAAATATCTGCAGAGCCACTTTCCCGCCCTCTTGTCTTGCCAGAGAAACATGGACTTACCACTCTCTGGTGCTGGAAGAGATCTTGGTAGTCAAGAACCACATGATGCCCTTGGGGAATCAATCTACTACCTTATTAAGAAATGCCTACTATATTTACTAAGTAAGGTATTTCATTCCAAATTATTGAACTCTGTATGCCTGCAGCTCTGGTTAATAAGTGCTAAACAGCAGAGCTGGTCAAAAATTAAGTAAAACTCTTCAAGAGTCATTCTGCCTATCCCTTGCTTAATTTTTTAACACAATACACACTTAGAAATCAAAATGTTTAGTAGAGCCAGATGTTACACCACTGGACTGTGGTTCAAGGATTGGCCCATAAATCATGTTTGTTTATTACTTGTGTAATAGGATCTGAAAACTGAAGTTTCCACCAGGCAACAAAATATAATAGATTCAAAATTCCAAAGAAAGGTGCCAAACCATGCTCTGAAGATCATCAAAGTAAGGATTTTTACTAGGGGTCTTTTTGGGCTTCTGAGCTAGATATAAAAAGACAAGAAGAGTAAGAAAGGAAGATAAAAGAGAACAGGGAAGAGATCTTTTGGCTGGCAGTAGGTATTTTGCCAAGCCTTCCATGTCAGGGAGATGGAAAGAGATGCAATCCTCTAACCTTGGTCTAGGGAGAGAAGACCCCCAGAGAACAGTAGAAGTGTTTCTTAAGGATAAAATACCTACAGACTGGTGCCCAACTTACTATTAGGAAAGCTGAAATCAACACTGTGGCCAGAATCTAACAACTCCTACCAGACAAGGATGTAAAAGGCAAGAGAACAACTGATTGCTTTGGAGGCAGAGCTTTGGGACATGTGACAGTCCCAGACAAGGGTTGTATGAGTGTTCCTTGGAGGAGCTGTGGGGTCTGAGACATAGTAAGCCAGGATTGGAACTGTCTTGTCCTGTCCAATAGAGCCACCTGGAAGAGGCTGAAGGAGAACAGAGAGATGCATTACTTGATGTCCAAAGGCTGAGAGTCACAGTGACCATCAGAACAGAGAAATAAGTATCCTGCTGGATTAGGAGAATGATAGGAGAAAGAAAAACAGCAAGGAAACCATGGGGAGTTTAAGAAAGTGATATCATACAGGAAAAAGACATCTGCTAGGTCAGAGTGAGACCAAGTGACAAGAGCTCTAGTCAAGGAAGAAGTACTTGCCCTGTGTGTCACCTATTCCTGTTGGCCCCTGTTCTATGCACCCTTGTGAGATTGAAATGGTAGCTTCAAATAAGCAGGGAGAACTAGAAACAGGAGGTAGAGAAATGGAGATCAACTACTCCTCACCTCTGTGGAGACCTTCATAAGTCTATAGAAGATTTGAATCATTGGTCACTGGATTTTCTTGGTTTTTGCCTCTGCCTGCATTTGTGGCTTCCATTCAGAGCCAGTCCTGAAGTGGGGAAGTGAGGGTGCAGTGAGGTAGGAAGGAGAGATAGCAGTAAATGAAGTTCAAAGTTTTGAGTATTACACAAGACTTGATTTTCTCTTTTTTGCCTCTGAATATATTTGTGACTTAATGACAATAGATCATTTGTCACCTAAGAATGAGCAGGAAATTATGGGTTGCTGAAGTCTTCATATCAGTAAGAAAGATGATCCCATAGACTAAACTGTAAAAGGACAGTGGGAAAAGCACAGTTGTATTTTTACAGCATTATGAGGTTATGCCTTTTCAGTATGTTTGAAAAAGATACAGGATTTAAATATTTGGTTAGCAAAATAATTTCCCAGAGAAAACTGCTTAGTCACATGAAAACCAGAAGTTGAACACCTACATAGGTAATGAAATGACCTCTTTCCTCTATGACATCATCAACATGATGTGCCTGGCACTTGAGTTCACTGGCCTTGTTTTGAGATATTCACATTATTTCCTAATATTGCTCAATTATCTATTTTGTGTATCATACCCTAAGCACTGTGCCAAGCTTCCTAGCATAAAAGAAACTACAAGAAAGGCTTTTCAAGTCTTTCTTCAGTCTATCTACATGTACACTAAGAGATTGATTTTGATGATGCTGTACTCCTTTATTTTTCCTCAAAAAATGATCCTAATTTCCTGCAACTATTTCATACTTCTTTCTCTGAATCTTTCTATTTTCCTTTATCTAAATATCTCCTAGCTACTACTTATCTTTTATCAAGGGAATGCCATGATCAGAAATGAAAGAAGTATTCCTAAGGATACAAAAATAGGGATATATATATATATATATATATATATATATATATAGGGATATATATCCCTATATATGAATTAATCTCTAATTAATTTAGAAAATAGAATAGAATTACAGAGTCCTTCCATCTTATTTTATAGATGTGAACCTTGATGCCCTGGAAATTTTTATAACTTAGACAACTAGTAAGTGGCAAGGATGGTACTAGAATCAGGGTCCAGGCTCCCATGCCCAGGGTCCTTTTTAATTCCCTGCCGGACTTCAAGTATATAATTTAATAAATACTAAAATCAAACAAAGATATCATGAAGATGACTTAAGATTAACCATATAATTAATAGTATTTCCAAATTTAGACAGGATAAAACTTCTGTATTCTACCAGGAGGGAAAAACTGACTGGAATCAGCCTTACACAGAACATAACTAAAAACACTGACAAAATATATGAAACGACTGATTTTAGACATTAGAAAACAGGAACCACAGGACTGTGATCCTCAAGAAAAGACAAGGTGAACTCCACGATCACTCTTTCTTCCTGGAAGCAACTTCTAAACTGCAGTGCAGGGAGGAGAAATGGAAAGAGAATCAATCCCATGATCTCCCTGAGTTGAGAAGACAGAGATTAGTGTTCAGAAAGGCCTACACAGCTAACATTTAAGGGTACAGTGGAAGAAAGGAAGCAGCTGTGTAGAGAAAGACCTCCAGAAATCTTCATAGAATTCCCCTTGAATCATTCTTCCCTGGATTTTCCTGTTTTTGCCTCTGACTGTATTTGTGACTTTGTGACTGTAGATCATCGTCTAAGAATGAGCAGAAAATTAAGGGTTGCTGGAGTCTTCATGCAGGAATAGGAAAGATAATCCCAGAGACAAAACTGTGAAAGGACAGTGGTAAAAACAAAGTTGTATTTTTATTGCATTATGAGGTATGCTTTAATCTACATTTTGTGAGGTCAAAAGAAGGACACTGGGGAAAGAATAAGTACCAGGGAAGGGTAAACTGAACAATTCATCAAGCTTGCACAGGACTAGGAGTTGTTTGAATTCCAACAAGCCAGAGCATAGAAATCTCTAGAATAGGTGGTTTGTTCAAAAGAAGTAAGAAAGGAAATGCCTGAGTAGTGAACTAGAGGTGCTAAAGTAGAGGCCATGGTAGAGTTGCTCTCAGCTTAAAAACAAGGCTCAAGAGGATCACTAAGTAACTTACATGCCTATCTTAAAGTGATCCATATTCTTTAAAGCAATATAACAAAAATCCAGTGCTCAAAAACATAAAAATTTAAATGTTGGGAGCTCAATTTAAAAAAATGAGAAAATGCTCAAATATTTGGAAGTAAAATAACAATGTTCTAAATAACCCATGAAGCCAAGAAGCTTAGAAAATATTTTACACTGAATGAATTTATGACAAGTTGTTAAAGTAATAGTGGGAAATTTATAACACTAAATGCCTATATTAGAAAAGGAGGATATTAAATTAATGACCTTGTGTCAACCTAAAGAAAACAGAGAGAAGGAAATGAAGTTCATATTAAGAGGAAGAAAGGATATAATAAAGATCCAAGTACAGATCATTAAAATAAAAGAAAGAGAAAAATCAATAAAACAAAAACCCGGTTATATAAGGTGAATAAAATGGATAAGTCTCTATGAAGACTTATAAAACTTATTAAATATTAAAGATAGAAGGAAACTTGAAGAGTCCCACCCTTTAATTTAAAGCTGAGGGTCTTGGAATTTATGCAACTGGTTAAACAACTAGTAAATGATAGGGTGATAATGTTATTGGGCACTGGCCTGTAACAAAACTGAGGCAGCCGCAGAGGTTCCCTATTCACCCCAATTCTTGTGATCATGCCAGAATGATTTCAGATATGTCTCTCAGAGTAGCAGTCACAAATTTTTTAGAAGGGATAGGAAAAGGGAAAAGGGGACACCATCGAGGGAAAAAGTGGGTCCTCTCTGAGAGAAGATAGCACTCCCCTCCTGCCTGCCAGGTTTATTGGGGGGTCCCAGGGAGATTTCCAGAGAGTCCCACCCTGGTCCACATTTTGACTTTTGACTGACAGCAGGATCGCTTCAGACTTTCAAGTCCCCACTGCCATGACAACTCTAGGTAACTTTGGCCCATGCTGACCAGTTCTAATTGGAACCTATTCTTACAGATTTTATGGTTAGGGGAAATTATCCTTATCTCCCTGAGTTCTGGGAACTGGTCTATGTAAGAGTCACAGAAGTTCCCTCACTCCATTCAGAGTAACTTGTATTCATCTTATTGGCATTTTGGTCTGCATTTTTCCTGCAGATAACAACTTGTTTGATGAGGAGTGTAACATATCCTGTGGACTTAAGCCAGACAGGACTGTAGGTAAATTCCTTTTTTAGAAAAAGAAAGCATGCGGTGGGTGGGGAGAAAGAAAGCCTCTGGGTCAGCAAAGTGGGCCCAGCTTATGGAATTATTCCCTAACTTCATGTTCCCACTACTTATATCTGTCTGTTCTCTATCATTTCCCCCCTCAATGACTTTAGGTCCCTAAATTTTTAGACTTTATCAACAATTTTTCAATTGCCAATGGACAAGATTTGTTGCCCCAAAAGCCCAAGGGTGAAAGTGTCAATTCTTACCCCTAAAGGCTGTGGCATTGATTTAATCTGGCTGCTTCCTTATGAGAATGGGTGTAGTTAGGCAAAATGACCTGAAATCCTTATTCTCTATCAGGTGGAGGTAAAGATAGTTGAGGGAATTTAGCAACAAGGCAATCCAGAGATCATGGTGACGGTTGGTGGGTGACAGGACGAAGCAAACACAGGATAGGGATCATGCTAGGACAACAATAAGCAAGACAGCAAAACATTATTTTTTGTAAACAGCACAGAAGTAATTAGTATTATCAGTCAGTCTCTGAAAAACAGGAAGACTTCATTAAAGTTTAAGATGAGGTCCAACAATGCTGCTGACTTGTGAGTGGAGGCCATTTAAGGCTTTAGAAAAATAAGCAAAGTTGGTAGAAATACACAATATTCAGTTTTATAATGGCACAGGTGTCCCCTTGAGTTATATTTAAGTTAGCTAATGCCATCTGATTTCTGTAAAATAGCTTTTTATTAGCACTACCTCTATGTTAGAGGGATCCTTTTCACTGTGTCATTTAGGTCTGGAGATAAAGATTTATAGAGACTAAGAGTCTTTTTAACTTAGCAGGTGTTGGGGTTAAAAAGTCTCATGATCACTGGCTTTCTGATTCTACAAGTGTGATGACTTTATCAACAATTTTTCAATTGCCAATGGACAAGATTTGTTGCCCCAAAAGCCCAAGGGTGAAAGTGTCAATTCTTACCCCTAAAGGCTGTGGCATCTAAATTCCAATCAAGAGAGCTTTTGGCCCTTACTAGAGTGTGTGCTAGCCAAAGAACCATCAGTTATCTCAAGATTTTCCCTCTAGTCACCCAGAATCTGAGGCATAGAGTAGAGGTAGTATAGATTGTATAAGTAAGACCAGGCATAACACCAAATGTTACAGCGCACTGGCCTGTCACAAAATCAAGGCACCACACAGGCTCTCTGATTCTTATGATCATGACAAAAAGATTTCAGACATGTTGCTCAGAGTAACAGAAGGGTTAGGAAGAGGAAAAGGGGGACACTATCAAGGAGAGAGTGGGTCCTCTCAGAGAGAAAGATAGCATACAACTCCTACTCTCCAGTTTTACTAGGGAGTCCAGGGAGCTTTGCAGAGAATCCTACCCAGGTTCACCTTTTGACTTTTGACTGACAGCAAGATGACATCAGACTTTTAAGTCCTCACTCCAACTTTAGTTCACTTTTGCCCATGATGATCAGTTTTAATTGGAACCTGTTCTTACCAAGTTTATGGTTAGGGTGAATTATCCTTCTCTGGGTAACTGGTGGGGGGTTTGCTTTGTTTTGTTTTTTATAGACACAATACCTTTATTTTTATTTATTTTTATGCGGTGCTAAGGATCAAACCCAGTGCCTTACATGTGCCAGGCAAGCACTCCACCACTGAGTCACAGCCCTAGTCCCTGAATTGTGCTCTTTTTATCAGCATTTTGGTTCTGCATTTCCTCTGCAGAGAACAGGTTGTTTGCTGAGGAATGTAACATTCTATTGACCTAAGCCAGGCAGGACTGCTGATAAGTCACATTAAAGAAAAGAAGAAGAAAAAAGAAAGTATGTGGGGTCAGTGCAGTAGGCCCCATTTACAGGATTATTCCCTTGACCTCATGTTCCCATCACTCACATCTGCCTGTTCCCTATCAGTATCAGACAAAGGGTCTAGCTCCCAGAGAGAAAAGACAGAAATTACCAATATCAGGAATGAAAGAAGTCATGTCACTATGAATCTGACCGATTTAAAATAATAATAAGGAAATATTTTGATAAAAGGAAATATTTCAAAAACTTTGATTAAAGGAATAAGTCCCTTGAAAGACACAAACCATTAAACCTCACTCATATAGAAATCTAAATAGCCCTATACCTACTGAATAAATTTAACTTGCAGTTACAAAACATTTCACAAAGACTTCACTGACCCAGGCGGCATCATTGGTGAAATTCATCCAGGCATTTAAGAAAAAGATAATAAAAATAATTTAAGAAAAAGATAATAAAAAATTACATAAATTCTTTCTGAAAATTGAAGAACAGGGAATACTTCAGAATTCAATCTTTAAAGTCAAAGTTACTTTGAAACCAAACCCAAAGATGTTGCAAAAAAATAAAAGGTCAGGATCTTTCATGAACACAGATGCAAAAATCCTAAACAAAATCTTAGTATACAGAATCTAATAATATATATAAAGGTTAATGCATGAAGACCAAGTGGAATATAGTACTGAAATGCAACTTTAAAAAAAATCAATGTAATGGTAAATTAACAAACTAAAGAAAAACCATATGATCATCTTAATATATGCAGAAAAAATATTTAACAGAATCTGATATTCATTCCCAATAAACTCAGAACATTAAAAATTTAGAAGGAACCTCCTCAATCTAATCAAAGATATCTACAAAAAATAAAACCCACATAAAGAATTAATGGTGTAAGACTGAATGCTTTTACAATAAAAATAAAGGAGGACACTTGAATATCTTCACTTATTTTTTTCTATTAAATATTGTACCAGAGGCACTAGGCATTAAAATAAGACAAAAGCCACATAAACTAGAAAAGAAACAAACCATCTGTATTTGGAAACAGTGTAATAACTTCAGTAGAAAATGTAATAGAAAATTACATTTTTTTTCAACAAAAAAAAGGTGGCTAAAACTAGCAAGTAAGTTTGGTAAGTCTATACCATACAAGATCAATATACAAAAAGGAACTAGCAATAAACAATCAAAAATTCAAATTTTTTATTATTTTAAAATTTGTTCTAATTAGTTATACATGACAGTATAAATCATTTTGACACATTGTACACAAATGGAGCACAACTTCTTCCTCTGGATGTACATGGTGCAGAGTCACATCAGTACTATAATCATACATGTATATAAGGTAATAATGTCCATCTCATTCCACTGTCCTTCCCATCCCACACCCTCTGCCCTCTCCTCACTCCTTTCTGCACAATCCAAAGTCCCTTCATTTTCCCTCACCCCCCATTATGGATCAGAATCCATTTATCAGAGAAAACATTTGGCCTTTGGTTTTGGCTTATTTCACTTAGCACGATGTTCTCCAGTTCCATCCATTTACCTGCAAATGCCATGATTTCATTTTTATTTAAGTCTGAGTAATATTCCATTGTGTATATGTACCACCTTTTCTTTATCCATTCATCTGTTGAAGGGCACCTAGGTTGGTTTCATAATTTAGCTATTGCGAATTGAGCTGCTATAAACATTGATGTGGCTACATCACTGTACTGTGCTGATTTTAAGTCCTCTGGGTATAAATCCAGGAGTGGAATAACTGGGTCAAATGGTGGGTCCATTCCAAGTTTCTGAGAAATCTCCATACTGCTTTCCATAGTGGTTGCACCAATTTTCAGTCCCACCAGCAATGTATGAGTGTGCCTTTTTCCCCACATCCTCGCCAACACTTATTATTGCTTGTATTTTTGATAATTGCTACCTTGATAATTACTAGCAAGTAAATTTGGTAAGTCTATACCATACAAAACTGATATAGAAAAGGAACCAGCAATAAACAATTAGAAATTCAAATTTTAAAAATACCATTTATAATAGATTCCAGAAATATGAAATAGTTAGGTATAAATCTGACAAACAATATATGTACTGTGAAAACCATAAAATCTTGCTAGATATAATTAAAGAACTAAATAAGCAGAGATATATATAATGTTCATTAATTAGATGATTCACTATTTTAATTTTTTAATTCCCCCCAAATTTTTATAGAGATTCAATGCAATTTCACTTGAAATTTCAGCAGTCTTTCTTTTTCTTTTCTTTTTTATAAATTAACAAGATAATTCTAAAATTTGTGTGAAAATGCAAAGGACCTAGAATACCCAAAATAACTTTGAAAAGAACAAAGTTGGGAAATGAATATTATCTGACTTCAAGATTATTTTTAAAGTTACAATAATCAAGACAGCATAGAATTGGAGTAAATAAATGCAAATAAATCAGTGGAATAGATAGGGAGTTCAAAAATACACCAACATACATGTAGACAACTAATTTTTTTTTTTTAACAAAAGTGCAAAGACAATCAATGGAGAAAGAACAGACCTTCAAAGGGTTTGGTGTGACAGTTCAATTTTCAAACGCCAAAAAGAACTTCAATTCATACCTTCTATCATACCTTCTATCTTATATAAAAATTACTTTAAATGGCTCATAGATATAGCTATGAAACCTAAAATTATAAAACTTCCAGAAGAAGGCATAGAAGAAAATTTTTATGAGGTTGAGCTAATGTTTTCTTAGATGTAACACTAAAACCCTGATACATAAAAAGAAAAATTGGTAAATTGAGCTTCATCAAAATGTAAAACTTTTGCTCTTTGAAAGACATATTAAGAAGATAAAAAGACAAGTCACAACTGAGAAAATATTTGCAAAGGATCTTTGATGAAGGACCCTTAACAAAATTCAATAGGAAACCAAACAACCCAATAAAAATAGAACAAAAGATTTTAGCATAAAAATGGCAAATAAGTACAGAAAATGATGTCCAACATTATTGGTTATCAGGAAAATATGAATTAAAATTATAAGGGGAACCACTCTACCTATTCAAATGGCTAAAATGGAATAGCCTATCAATATTAAGTGCTAACAAAGATGTGGAGTAACTAGAATTTTCCTATACTGTTGACAAAATTTTTAAATGGTCAAATGCCTTAGAAAATAGTTTCAAAGCTTTTGATAAACTTAAACATTAGTTTACCATATGATCAGTAATTTTACTGAGTAAAAGAAGTCAGATGAGAAAAACTACATGATTCCATTCATTTAAAACACTAAGAAATGTGAATTAATCTACAGTTAAAGGAAGCAGGTGCATGGTTGCCTAAAATGTAGAGAGATTATAAAGAGCAGAAGAAACTTTGGAGGTAACAGATATTCCCTGTTATGTTGACTGTGTATAGTTTCACTACCACATTTGCAGACATATGCCAAAACTTCTATAGTTATACTGTTTGGATACATACGGTATATTGTATGTCAATTATACTTAAATACAAATATTTAAAAATTACTAGAAATAGAAAGCAGTAAGAAAATGTGTGTGATAACCTAGAGAAAATGAAGTCATAGAAATGAAACCAAAAAAAAAAAAGAGATGCTAAAATTAGCAGACAAAAACATGTAAATAATAATTACAAGTGTGTCCAATATGCTCAAGGTGAGGATATAAAGCAAAACATGAATGTAATAAGGAAAAAATGAAATACATAAAAATGTAGAAATTTAATGATAAAAAATACAATGCCTTGCATGATAATTTCACTGGATGAGACTAAAAGCAGATTGGACACTACAGAAGGAGAAAAACAACAAAACTGAATGCGAAGCCAATTGAAACTACCCAAAATTGAACGCACAGAGGAAAAATACTTTAAAAAATAAAAAAGACCTCAGTGACCTGGTAGGTAATGATCAGGCAGCTGACTGGGTAATTGGAGTCCCAGAATAGTAAGGGGGAAAAAAGGGAATAGAAAGAAATATTTTCAAATAATGTCTGAAAGTTTTTCTAAATTTTATAAGCACTATAAATTCACAAGTATAAGACAATGAACTCTGAACAGGATAAACCAATGATAAGCACACTGAGGCAAATTAAATTCCTGAAAACAAGTAACAAAGAGAAGTAGATAATGAAAAAGGGAAATCATACACAAAAGAATAAATTAAAGTCATAGACATCTCTGCAGAAATTATTCAAGACAGATAATGAAATAACATCTTTGAATTGCTGAAATTAAAAACAACAGTAAAAACAAACCTGCCAATCTAGAATTTTATACCCTGTAAAAAAATTCTTTCAAAGATGAAGGAAAAATAACTTCTCAGATTCAGAGAGAATTTATCACTATTAGGCCTTAATATGAAGGAATATTAAGGGACTTCATGGGGAACAAAATAATGTGGAAACTTAGATGTGCACAAAGAAATGAAGAGTACTAGAGATGAAAGTAAACAAAGAGGATTTTTTTTTGGTTAAGTTTTTATTCAAAAGTCATTGATGGTGCCCAGTGTGGGGTGAATACCTAAGCTAAGGTGTCCCAGCAGCTCAGGAGGCTGAGGCAGGAAGATCACAAATGCAAGGCTGGTCTCAGCAACCTTAGGAGACCCTGTCTCAAAACAAAAAAAGAAAAAAAGGAAGGAAAGGAAGGAAGGAAGGAAGGAAAGACTAGAGGGAGGGAGAGTAGGAGGGAGGGAGAAAGAAAAGGGTTGGGGATGTTCAATCTCCACTAAGAAAGGAAGAAAGGAGGAAGGAGGGAAGGAAGGAAGGGTAGTTTAGGGGGAAAATATATATAGAGATATGGATATAGATATAAATATAGAAATAGATACAGATATGTAGATTTATAGCCTATGTAGAAGTAAAATGTTTAGCAATTATAGCACAAAGGATAATAGAAACTGGAAGGAAATGGTTCTAAGATTCATAGATTATTTATGAAGTGGTAGATAACATTTGACTCTAGTCTATAATAAGTTAGGGATACATATTATAAACACTAGAGGAATCCTCCCATGCACATATTCTCTCCCAAATAGAGCTAATTAGCCAAGAGTTAAAATTTAATGGAATTTTAAAAAATACTCAATCCAAAAAAAGTAAGAAAGAAAGGCAGGCAGGGGAGGACACACATGAGGACATGCAGATGGAACAATAGAAAACTAATAGCAAGATGTAGATTTAAGTTCAGTCAAACCAATGGTTAAATCAAATTAAACAGTCTACCACCAATTAAAAGAGATCGTCAGACTGTATAAAAAGCAAGAGCCAACTCTATGTTTTCAATAAGAAATTCATTTTCAATATCCAGACACATATAGGTTAAAAGTAAAGGGATAGGAAAAGTTACATCATGTAAACATTAGTTATTTAAAAAACTGGATTAGGAAGAAGAGACGATGAGTGGTATAGAACATGGCCTACGTAGGACTTATTCTTCTCTCAAAAGGTGCTATGGGAAGTTCAGAAAGGACTGGAATTTCTAAATGAAAATCTGAACTTCAGATCTCTTAAACAAAAGGAAGTCATTTCCTGCATGTTAACTTTAAAGATCTCATTCCAAACCTTCCCAAGATTGAGTGTGCCTTCTCACGCCAACAACAAAAGGAGGCGATCCTTGGTATTGTTTATAAATTATTTTTCATAATGTTATTGGATACCATGCTTCTTACGTTCAACTTCTCCTTACATCAATTTTGCACATATTAAATGAATATATGGATGTAAAATTTTTAGCATAACTAGAAACGTACAATATCATTCTATTGAAGGAATTTCAAGTGTTTCAATTAATTCATTGGGATTAGTACTATGAAAAAGGGTCTCTGGGAGGACCAAGCTCATCTTCAAGGGAACATGGTCCCCAAATATTCTCAGTAGTAGATACCTAGTTTTACCCTCAGGGTGATATTTCAGAAAAGGCCTCCTTATTTCTTTAATATAGTGAAAGTCAACCTATAACCATTCAATGGTTCAGAATCATTCAAGTGATTCGTACAGTACTTACCAGAAAAGGGTTTCTTGTTTTGTTTTGTTTTACTTTTGCAATTCATCTATTATCAGATGACTAAGCAATCCTCAATAAGCTAATTGGCTTTCAGTATAGGAACATCCTCTGCAATGTGTTCTAAAGGTCAGGAGCAGTGGGTACAAAGAATAGTTTCATAATGCAATGTTTTATGGAGTCCTTGATAATAATTGCTTAGAAGCCTTGGATGAATCAAAATGTTATAACTCTAGTCATTTTTCTGGATCAAATATTTATTTTTCTTGGAGAAGATTATAGAGTATCATCAAAATTTACTTACCAGAACTCAGATGTGCAAAACAAACTGTCTTATAACTAATCTTCATTCTCTGGAAACCATGTTTTCACTGATAGTACAGAAAAAAAAAATGCAGGCTTACCAATTATTTTCTTCATTGTTATTGAATTTAAATCAATCTTATTCAAGGGGATAGTCTAAACTCTTTTTCATGACTTTCAAAGTCTAAACGCTCTTTCATGACTCTTTAGGACATGAAAACTGATGATGTTTCCTTATATAATCAGATGCCATATTGGAAAAGGAGAGAGAAAGAGGAGCTCTCTTTAAAAGAGAGGACTTCTTGAATTCAGCAGACAGATGTGACCACATTTTCTATACTGGTGTGACTTGTGAAACCATTTCTTCATAAAGGTCAAGGCACAGTGGTTCCCATTGGTGATATGTCCTCATGTGGGCTCTTGCTTCCATGGCCAATCATCTAAGCCTGGCTATAACTCTCTTTGGAACCACATCTTGGGTGACCATTTCTACAGCATTCATAGTAACAGTTATTTTGATCTTTAGCCTAGTAGCTTTTCTTTGGCTCTCCAGTCACCTTCCAGATACTCTTCTACCTCAAAAAGATCACAGGACCACCTGCACTGTCTTGGCCCACTGGTCTAAGCTAATTCCATTCCATGAATTAGAAGCCACATTGGCTTCGCAGTCATACCATTCATAAAAGGAAGAACAAATCTCCTTGTGGAACTTTTTTGCATACATTTCTAAAGAACAGAGTGGGAATTAACTAGGCCTCAGAGTCAATCTATAACCATTGTGGAGAGTATAAATACTATTGCTCCCTTTCTCCTAATAGGGACAATTCTGAGATGTGGTTCATACTCTCAAAACTGTACTCCATGGAACTTTCTTTGATCTCACATCCTGGATTGGCCTTCTTCCCTTCCCAGCATGTTTCCCCATTTTCCAGGTGGTTTTTTCTAGGAACATTTCCTGAGTAACTATTCTCATAGGAAAATTTGTTTGAGGGTTATATCCTGTCACAAAGAGGAGGGTGAAAAGTAAAAACGCTTGTTCTCCCTATTTGTCCTTTCTTCTCCAAGCCTTTCTCCCTATGTTGGAAGGCCTCTCCACCCTCCCTTACTACACTATAGCTGATCTTATGTTAGGGATAGGAACACTAAGGCTGGATAAATATTCAATAGTTCAAATAAAGTTAAATACTTGAGTCTAAGTCTAACAAAAAGCATATAGGACTTAAATATTTAAAATGATAAAATAAATCAAAGGTCTAAATAAATGAACATTCCATGTTGATGGATTGGAATATTCAGCATATGAAAGTGTCAATTCTCCCTAGATTGATACAGAGGTTTTACAGGATTTATTTCAAAATCCCAAACAACATTTTTTAGTAAACACAAAAAAAAATATTGTCAAATATTATGGAAAATCAAAAGAACTAAAATAACTAAAAATTAATTCTGAAAAAGAAGGCAAATTTAAGCCATAAGAATCAAGACTAGGTAGCATTAGCAGAACAGACACAAGAGCCAATTGAGAAGAATAGAGCATCCAGCAACAGCCTCACACAATACAGGCAACTCATTTTTGACAAAGTTACAAAAGCAATTAAATGGAAGGTTGGGAGAGAAAATAGTCTTTTCAAGAAATGGTGCTGAAACAATTGGATATCCGGGCTGGGGTTGTAGCTCAGTGGCAGAATGCTTGCCTAGTATGTGTGAGGCACTGGGTATGATCCTGCACTGGGTTTGATCACTGCATACAAAATTAAGCAAATAAAGTCATGATGTCCATCTACAACTACAAAAATAAATAAAAAAAAAACAGTTTGATATCCATAGACAAAAAAAAAGATCTTCAACCTAAATATCCCATCCTATATAAAAATGAACTCAAAATGAGCCATATATTTAAATGTAAACCATAAAAATATAAAACAAAGATAATGTTGAAAATCTGCAGAAGGTAAGGCTTTTGAAGAATTCTTAAGACATGATGCCAAAAACATGATCTATAAAAAATAGATAAACTCAACTTCATAAAAAATTATACATTTTTGTTCTGTGATTTATTAAGAGGATGAAAAGAATGTACAGAGTGAGAGAACATATCTGAAAAGCACATATATCTTGCAAAGAACTCAGATTTAGAATATATAAAGAACTCCCAGAATTCAACAGTAAAGAAACAATTTCACTGAATATAATATACACATGATAAATAAGCATAAGAAAAGATGTTTAACCTCATCAACCATTATAGAAATGCAAATTAAACCCACATTGAGGTATCACTATATGCCTATCAGCAAAACTAAATAAAAAGTGACAATACCAAATGGTGATCAGCATGCAAAGAAACTATCACTTGGACTTTACTGGTGGGGATATAAAATAGTATAGCCAGTTTGGGAAATAGTTTGCAGTTTTAACCACACAACCAAGCAATTACACTTGTAAGCATTTATCCCAGAGAATGAAGACTTAGGTTCACATACAAGCCTGTACGCAATTATTCATGGAAGCTTTTTTCATAATAGTCAAAAACTAGTAACAAACACAATATCCTTCCATAGGTGAATAACTGAAACCAGTATATACACACCATGGAATAGAAGTCATCCAAATTACTGATATATCCTGGATTCTGAAGGCAGTATGCTCAATGAGAAAAGCCAACCTCTAGAAGTCTCTTGCTGTCTGGTTCCACTTATACAGCATTATAAAAATGACACAATTTTAGAGAATAGATTAGAGGTTGCCAGGGTTTTAGGATGGTGGGGAAGGGGTGTGAGTAAATATGAAGACCAACTCCAAAGTGATACAGCAGTGCTATATTTTGAATGTGGTAGTGGTTACAAAAATCTACCCATGTGATAAGTAACATAAAACTATATACACTGTTCTTGATATTGTACTATAATTCCTGCTCTTGATATTGTACTATAATTGTGTAAGATGCAACCATTTGAGGAAACTGGATGAAGAGAACATGGGGTCTCTATAATATTTTTGCAAATTTAGGGAAAAATAAAAACTACTTCAGATTAAAAGAAAAAATGTGAGGCACTGATTTGTGGGCATCAGAATTACCTGAGGCAAATGTTCAGATACATAAGTTTTCTGAATTTCATTCTAAACTCACTGATCTAAATTTTTTTTTTCTCTTTTAAAATTGTAATTCTGGGGAAATATACATAGCATAAAAGTTACATCTTTACCATTTTAAAGAGCATAGTTCGGTAATGTTAAGTTCATTCATGGTGTTTTGCAACCAATGTCCAGAATTCTTTTTATCTTGCAAAAGTAAAACTCTATATGTGTGTGATAATAACTTCCCACTTCCCTGGACCCTACCTGGGATCTTTCAGACTCACATGTACCAGGAACTCAGCAGTTTCCATGTTTAGATAACAAGGAAGCTGTTTGCTCCCAACAATGATGACCTGACCTATAATAGCTGATACCACTGCCCAAGCTGTGTACCTCCTTTCTCAATTAATTCTCACACTATTCTAAAAGTTCTCAGTTACTGTATCTATTCCATGAATGAGGGAATGAGAAAACTGACTCAAGAGGTTAAAAACATTGACTTAATTCACACAACTCAGGTTCATATACAGATCTGATGCAGTCCCCAAATTTGTCATACCAGGTTCTTTATGACCTTGGCTTCAAGTTTAACTACAGGTGTCTTTTTTGTAGTTTCAAAAGCAAAGACCAAAGGGACAACTTCCCAGTCGAAGCTCTTCCAAAACGCCACAAGTTTGAAGCTTTACCTCAGTTTTAAAGTTCTGAAAGCATGGTTTCTAGTTGTTGTTGGAGTTGGTCGGCACAAGAGAGAAATGTATTCCTTTCCCATGTTTGCTAGTTTGTCTGAGTTGTATCACCACAAAGACAGAAGGGAGGCAAGAAAGAAGCAAAGAAGGGAAGGAGGAAGAGAGGGAGGGAGGGAGGAAATATGGATGAATGGATGAAGATTTACTGGGTGCCAATAGAAAACATTGTCAGATATATATGAAGAGTTTCCATTTTTTTCCTCTGAAAGATCTTGCACCCTGAAATACAGTTAAAGGTTCTAAGTGTGTATAAGTTGGGTAAGACATCATCCTAATAAGAAAATTTCAATACTATTTTTCAGGTACTGATGCATTTTTTTAAAAAGAAAAACCAAGCATGCTGTCCTTAAAAACAAAATTTATAGATTACATATGCACTAAGGCAGGTCGATAAACTTCTTTCAAACCTTTGAAACTTTGGGGGAAAAAAGTGAAAGAGATTGTTTAGCGGGTGATTTAATAGCCACCCCCCTGCCACCTCTGAGAACACTTTCTCTAATAATAAGGGGCAAAGTACATGCAGTCGTGGAAACCACAAATGCTCCACCACTGAATGAATGAAGAATAAGTTGTCAGTTAAAAAAAAAAAAAAAAAGAGAGAGAGAGAGAGAGAGAGAGACTGTTTTGTTTGCACCATATATGCCATTGCCCCAGCATTCTCTGGTTTTCAGTAGTGTGATGGTAAAGTAGGGAAGAAGTGATTCCTCTTGAGCAGAGACTGGAAATACCCGGTCTGGGAGACATTATTTCAAGTGGGTGCAAAATGAACACAAATTCCTTACGTGGGCTTGCAAACTCAGAGAGGTTGTCTCTTGTCATCGATTTTATTTATTTACTTTTTCCCAGAAGAGGAATCCCAGAAGTACCTGTCTCTGACATTTTGCAGAGCTTGACAAAGAGTATAGAAAGGGTAGGGGATGATGCTACTGAAGCCAGAATTGGGGACAGGCAGTTAGTGTAGAAATAAGGGATCAGGTCAAATGGAGGAAATGGAGGCCATGAAAGCCATCTGCCTCTGGAAGTTGGAGACTGCCCCTGGGAGACTGGAATGTCAAGGATCTCTGGAACCCATTGATTACCAAATTTACCTGCACTTGTCAGGGACTACAGACAAGGGGTTGCTAATAATGCCCCCTGGGCCCTTGCCTGGCTGAATCACTTTGACCCTCCCCCTGCCCCATCCGCTTCTCACTTTTTACATCTCACCTGCAAAACCAGGCCTAGTCACTAGGCAGGAAAAAGAGATAAGGAGGGAGAGAACTGGAGAACAAAAGGGAACTTAACCTATAAAAGATGTAGGGTGCCCTCACTTCTTGGGATTCTAGAACAGCCATGGCCCCCTCCTCTCCCTCGGGAGAAGTCTGTATTATTACTACTTTTAAATAAAACCTGCTTAATATGCTAGCCATGGCGTGCTTCTCTGGTGTTCAAACTTCAAAATTAGAGGAAGCAGAACTGTCACCTGTAAACGGCGGCATCACTACTTGCCAACAAAAGGAAATGAATGCCCCAGACAGTAGTAGGAAGGGATGAATTAAAGCGATTCCAAAGTTGTGGAGCGCAAGCCTTAGCCTTAGCAAAAACCAAAGGACATGGAAATGAACAGCCTGATGTGGGTATATTTGTTGCAAGAGCAGCGATTACAAAACAGCCCTGATGTGGGTGTATTTGTTGCAACAGCAGCCCTTACAGAGTGACCTAAAAAGAGGCAGAGCAGGGAGCTGAGCGCTTAGAGCGCTCTGGGTAGGGAAGAACATCAGAACAGAGAAGGGCGCTTTAGCCTGACGGTACTCCAACTTTAACGCCCACAGACACCCAAGAAGTTCGTTAAAACGCAGATTCTGAGCCCCTTGGTAAGGAGTAGGGCCCGAGAATCTGCATTTCCAACAAACTTCCAGGTATTACAGCTGCTGTTTGTCAAAGCACCAATCTTTGAGTAGCAAGGAGTTGAATGTTCAGGGGAGAGGGGTGTGAAGAAATTCTGAACTAGAGAAGAAAGGGGCTTTCTGAAGAAAGCGGTAAACTTTTGGGGTGGCAGCAACCTCAAATTGGATAGGCAGGTCAAGGAAGAAAACTTTGGTCTGGAAACTTACTCTTAGCAGTTTCAGGAGGAAATGAGAGAAGGAGGCATTTGCCCTCTGGCTCCGGAAGAAAGTGTCAAAAGGCAAACGTCTTTCAGAGGGGCAGGAGATGCACACCTGGACACTGTGGGCAGCTGGACCTGCAGCCTGCTCCGGGACACAGGGAGTTTGAGCTGACCAGTCCTTACCTGCGCTCGCCCTGGTCAGTGTAGACGTTTAGGAAGAGCCCCTCCCTGGATTCCTGGAACACTGGACCAGAGAAGCTGAGGTGCAGCTCGTAGCGGCTACCAGGCTGTAGGGCTTCACCGAGTTCCAGCACCATGTATTGAGTGTCCATAGCGAACCACACGTCATGCACCGGCACGCGACCCACGGTGGCGTTCCCAGTGCCGGGGTACAGTGGACCCCGCACTTCAGTGCGATCGTAGTCCAGGAAGAGGCTGTGCAACAGTAATCTCGTGGTGGACATCGTGCAGCGCACCGTGATGTTCACCCGGCCAGTGAAGCGCAACAACTGCGCCGAGAGATTGTCCGGCTGCAACCGGGGCCACAGTTCCAGATCATAGTGAAGCGGCACCAGCCAGGATGGCAGGCGCAGCTGGTCCCAGGGCCCCGGAGGTCGCCAGTCTTGCGAGGTGGCTGTCACCTCTGGCTCACTTGTAGGGCCGGGTTCCTGCGTTGACGGTGGCTCCTCCTGCCCCATTGGAGAAAAGGACGCGGCGTTGGGGACCGCGAGTCTACGCAGCTCCGACGGCAGGACACTAGCGCAGTGGCCATACAGGGAAGCGAACACTGCCAGCGCCAGCAGGAGTGCGGCAGCCAGCCCGGCCAGCAGCAGGGCCACTGCACGGCTCACATAGAAGCCCGAGCTGGTGGGGGGCTCCATAGTGCGAATTCGGCGCTGGTGAGAGATGGGAGACTCCAGATAGCAGCAGAGATACAAACCCGAGCAAGGGTGTTGGGTGTTGGGACCCCCAACACCCGCTGCCCCTTCTCTCTTGTACTATCCCTCCTCCTCCTCCACGAGAAGCCTAAAACTGCGACAGGAGAGAGCGATTGGGACCACGGCTTCCCCCTCCCAGTTAATCAGATCCAGGTCCCAGCCTACTCAACCCGCCCCACCAGATCGCTGGGAAGAGGCGGACCCGACGCACCAAGAAGCGCGCCCCTTGGGGTCCGAAGTGAATGACCGCGCAGAAGAGGCATCGGTGGTAAGTGCAGGCAGGGAGCTGTAGAACCTAACTCTAATCTGGACATTTCCGAGGGGTTTAGAACTTGTTGGGGGGTGCCCCGTTAGTCTTCAGATGTTATCGCAGGAGCGTCAGAAAACTGAGCACCTTCTCTTGCTTGACCACAACGATGAGTTCCCGGCAATACAAATGCTCAGCCACCAGCCTGGGCTCGTGTGCTGGTGGGGAGGCGCGGACCCAGAATATTTGGGAACACGCTTTGAAATGACCCTGAGAGAGGCAACTGCTTTTTCATATTATCTGAGGCCAAAACTTACAGTCCCCAAATTCGCCTTCTGAATAAAGACAGGACGCTTGAGGCCGGAACAGAGAATGTGAACTTGGAAACAAGGTCTGGGTCCTGGAGTCTTTCTGGAATTTAGGAAGCTGGGTTGGAGGAGGGGTCGACAAAAAGCTATGGAAGCGTCGAGTCTGCGACTCAATCAAGAAGAGGAAGTGGGGGCCGCTCTACCTCGGAAAGGGGGAGCATGCGAAGCCTCCACTGCTCCGCAGTTTTCCGCAGCGGAGTTTTCCCTTCCTGGAGCCTCGTCGGCTCTCCGCAGCGCTGCGGGGTGTGGGTGGGGGACTCTACTCCCACTTTCAAAACGCGCTCTTTTGAAGCAAAGAGGATAAAACGATCCGGCGACCAGCCTTTCCACCCGGAAACCACTAGGCTGGAACTGGCTACCCAAACTGCCCTCGTCAGTGAGGTCTTGGGCTTGCCAGGCATCTGTTTGCTATTTAGCGGGTGATGCTAGGCGAGTTCCTGGCGCTGCTCTTGGTCTTGCACGCACGCACGCACGCACGCGGGAGAATTGGTGCAAGGATCAGAAGGCGTCAGAGAAGAGGAAAGGGACAGTGGTTAAGATCCCACTGCAAGCTGAAGATTTATTTTAGAGCCTCCCGTCTTCACGGTCCTTTTTTTATACCCCACCCCCCGAACGAAAATAATTTTCCTGTCGCAGTTATACAACGGGCTTCACTTTCGTGTTTTGCTTTTATCTCTCTTCCAGTGATGAAACCCCTTTCACCTGAGTTTGGAAACAGGGCGGACCACAGTGATTCTCGTGGGAAATGTGTGCTTCCTCGCTCCTTTAACTGCAATTAATCACCTTAACAATAAACCAAGACAGGAAGGTGGACGGGGATTTGACTTTAAACTCAGGTAGACGGATGTGCTGTGTAATCTGTGAGCCAGTCTCCTGGTTCTAATTTCCAGAGTTACTTTCTTCAGAAATGGAACAACCATTTTAAAATACATATGCATCACTCTCAGAAGATGCTGGGCAGAGCTGAGAGAAAAGTCTCCTCTATTTCTACATAAAATTCTACAGTTGAGCTATCAGAATTGTGATTTACTGTAATAGCAGGATCTCTGGGTTTAGGACAATAGATGGGAATTGAGACAGATGTGAAAATATTTAATTACTGGCTTTACCAACCTCTGGACAATTTCTTGAAAGATTTTAAAGGATTCCAGACTTCCAAGTAAAGGTTAAAAAGTAAAGAAGTCAGTAACAGGATTACTTCAAACACATTAGACATGTTTCTCCCCTCAATAACAAGAAACTGTACTGGAAGATGTATATGCAAATGCGAGTTTTGATTCTGTTTTTCTAACATCAAAAAAATAGAGATTGGCTCCCACACAAGAAGTTTCAAAATCATTGGGTACAATGATTCAACACTTTAAATATCTCATTAAAAAAGAAAATATTTCTGATAAATCATTAAAGTTACTCAAAAGAATTTACAAAGTGGCATCCTGACTGAGTCAGGATTATAACAATTTAAGAAACTGGAAAATTATTTGACATCTCAATGAAAATATTCACTAGAAATGTTTAAAAATGTTTCTAATGAGTTTCTCAGAAAACCTACTTTTTATTGAGATCATTCAAAGCAGTGATTCTCAACTGGGTGTGACTTTGTTGTCTCTTCCCCATTTGGCCATGTCTGGAGACAGTTTGGGTTATCACAACTGGTGGAAGGGAATGCTACTGGTATCTAGTGGGTAGAGACCAGGAATACCACTAAACTTCAAAAAATGCCAAGAACAGCCCCCAATGAGAATGAAGCAGCCTGCACAAAATGCCGTTTGTGCTGCCTTTCAGAAATTCTGAGCAAAAACAATTATCAAAGCATTTTATATGATATCCAGGTAAAACTTCAGCTATTCATCTTGTGATATTTGCTTTTGTTGTTCATGTTTATGCTTTGGTATGTCTATTATTTTTCTATCTTTATTTCTTATACTTATTATGGACTACTGTAATACATTATTATACATCTTGGGTCCCATGACTTAATTTTTCTTTTTATTTTTCTAATTTTACTGTGAAAATTCCATTTTAATGAATATTATATTCATAAGTCTGAAAATAAAAACTTATGAAAATTATGTTGAGGTATCTTGCTTCTACTACTTTTATAATTAGTAATTTTTTAGTTTCCTTTCAGTATTTTTTCATGCAAATCAAATAAATACAATTATAAACCCATGTATTTCTCCCCTATTCTTCAAAAAAATTGTATACTGTATTATAGTTCTGTACCTGTATTTTTTCTTGTTTTTTGTTTTTTCCAAAATATATTTATTTTTAAAAACAAAAATCAGATAAGTTTTATAGAGTCAGATTTTTAAAAAACAAACCAGAGTTCAGATTCCAGCTTAGAGTGAAAGCTGAACATGAGTAATTTCATGCAGAAGTGATTTCTCTCTACAGGAGATAAAACATTCTGCTTAACTATAAACACTCAGTTCTCTAAATCTGATTGTACTTCTGTCGTCATTTTATTTCATTTCAGGGCTCTGACATGCAAAAGAATCCATCTCTAAAATTCAAAGTTTCCAAATTGAGATGAATGATTGCTGGGCTTGGGTTGGGGTCTATAACCAATTCGTTCATTGGGATCCAGCTCTTGGGATCATTGCTGAGCCCAGTGGTTTCTTCTCCATCTCTCTCCTACAACATCCACGTCTTCCTTCTGTTTCTTACGGGTCTCCAAGTCCTACCAAATGCTCTCAAACTCTTTAATGTCATCAGGCTTCAGTTCTGGGCACTTTGGTTTCCATCGCAGCATACTGAAATTAACACTAAGCCAGACCTGATGAACTACTGAACTATTTTCAGCTCAATTCATAGGATTATCCTCAGGATCTAAGGAAATCTTAAATGGATAAGTCATTCATTAAACAAACTCTTCCTGTGCTCCAGCTACAGAGTTAAAAGGCACAGTCACAATCTTGTCCAGTTTACCTCTGATGCCCCAGCACCAGCAGAGCACTGGGCCTTACAAAGAGAGCTGCACACAGTTTACCTGAAGCCTTCTTACCCATCATCTCATTCTCTATCCAACATAAAGAACAGGCTTTTTTCATGCACCTGTATTTTCATTAAAAAAAAAAAAAATATTGGCCATCCTTCCATATCAGTCCACAGACATATTTCACATAGTATTATATTGAATGCATAGCATTATATTGAATACTGCATAGTATTATATTGAATGGGTATTTGCAAAGGTTTCCCAAATTGGGTTATTTGAAAAATTTTACCAGAGTACAGTCACACAGGCTTTTATTTAAAGGCAAAGGATATGGTGCACCAAGAAAAAGAAGAGTATAGGTGGGCTGGGGTTGTAGCTCAGTGGTGGAGGCAAGCGCTACCTAACATGTGGGGCACTGGGTTCAATTCTCAGCACCACATATAAATAAATGAATAAAATAAAGATCTATCAACATCTAAAAAATATTTTAGAAAACAAAGAGTACAGGCAAACACTGGTGGTCAGGGAGATATCTGATGTGCAAACTCCCCAGGGCCCTTGTTTCTACAAATGGACCATTTCATATCACCAGTTTGAACCACCAAATTCTGTGGGCGAAATCTTGTCTACAGAGAACTCAAAAGAAGAAACCCTTAGGCCCTTTAAATAATCAAGCCACATTTATCAAACCTGTACATTCAGTTCCAAAACTTTAGTAAAGAAACAAACCCTAGAAGTCTCCAGGGAAAAGTTCAGACTTTAATCCCTATACACAAACTGGCCAAGAGTCAAAACATATATCCAGATGGAAAGCATAGTAAGGACAACTGAAAATCTCTTCCCCCATAGAAGTCATGTAAACATTGGAAAAATGTCAAATTTAACTATCATAGAACTATGGAAGTTAACTGAAGGTTTGCAGCAATTCTAGAAGTGTTTATTCAAGAAAAAACGTCAAATTTCAGTAAAGAAGGAGTGACCTATGTGGCAATTCTCATCTTCTTCTTCCCAGATCCATAGAAACTGAAAATTGATAGCTTACAAGCATGGTGAAAAAGAGTAGCTGGCAGCCTCTGGAAAGAGCAGGAAGGTGCTGCAGTCCCTTCGAAGCTTCATTTTCAAAGAACTGTCATAAAACTGAAAGACCCACTTGCTAGACTGTCTTTATTTGACCTGACTCAGAGTTCACCCAAATGTGAGCAGTGTTTCCCCAGCGGCTTTGGATGAAAACAACCCCAGGCAACTGTTTAATATTGTAATTGTTGAAGTTGAACAAACAATTGGGGCAAATTTTAAGCTCATCAAAAGTTTAAAAGGAAAAGTCCAGGAAAAATATACCTATAAGGGGCTTTGAAAAGCTCCAATTCATTCCCCCAAATCTAGAAAGACATACACATATATGAAACTATGAAACGTGCTCAGAGAAGACTTGAGAAGAATCTAAGCTTTCACTTTTAGCTAATCTTGAGGCAACCCTTAAGCTAAATGTGAAGGCTAAGACAGAGCTGTCAATTGCCTAGCTGAGTTTCGAGAGGATTCCTCAACACACACACACACACACACACACACACACACACACCCTTTTTAAGGAGTGGGAGGATTACAAGTTCTAAGCATTTGAGGAAATCTCTGTCTAGTCATTAGTTGATCACTAAGCTAACTGAGCAAGGATCAGAATTTACTGAATTAGTTTAGGAAAAAAAGATGGTTATAACAAACTCTGGAAAGGAATGAAAATCTGATTTTCAGAGTTGTACATTTTCAGTGTTTCCAATAACAAAATGGTCATATGCAAAGAAACAAAAAACTATATCCATACATAAGAAAAGAAAGCACTCAATAGAAAATGTCCCTGAGAAATTCAGGCATTAGACAAAAACTAGGCAAAGACTTAAATTAACAATTTAAGGAAACAATTAAGAAACCTATGTCTAAAAAACTAAAAGAAAGAATGAGAATAGCATCTCATTTAAAATATCAGTAAGCAAATAGAAATTGTATTTTAAAAGAACTAATGGAAATCCTGGAATTGAAAATACAACCTTAGAAGATAGAAAGATCTCCCATGTTCTTGCATAGGCAGAATTAATATTGTCAAAATGGCCATACTACCAAAAGTGCTATACAGATTCAATGCAATTTCAATTAAAATCCCAATGAAGTACCTCACAGAAATAGAGCAAGCAATCATGAAATTCATCTGGAAGAATAAGAAACACAGAATAGCTAAAGCAATCCTTAGCAGGAAGAGTGAAGCAGAGGGTATCGTAATACCAGAACTTCAACTATACTACAAAGCAATAGTAACAAAAACAGCATGCTATTGGCACCAAAATAGATAGGTAGATCAATGGTACAGAATAGAGGACATGGACACAAACCCAAATAAATACAATTTTCTCATACTAGAAAAAGTTGCCAAAAACATGCAATGGAGAAAAGATAACCTCTTCAACAAATGGTGCTGGGAAAACTGGAAATCCATATACAGCAGAATGAAACTAAACCCCTATCTCTTATCCTGCATAAAACATATATATATCAAAATATATATATGATATATATATGTATCATATGTATATGTATGTATATATATGTATATACATATGTGTGTATATATATTATATATATACACACACACACAATGGAATATTACTCAGGCATAAAGAATAATAAAATTATGGCATTTGCAGGCAAATGGATGAAATTGGAGAATATCATGCTAAGTGAGATAAGCCAATCTCAAAAAACCAAAGGGCAAATGATCTTGCTGGTAAGCGGATGATGACACATAATGGAGGGTGGGAGGGGGCAAGAATGGAGGAAGGAGGGACTGTATAGAGGGAAAAGAGGAGTGGGAAGTGTGGGGGGAAAGGAAAAATAACAGAATGAATCAAACACCATTACCCTATGTAAATGTATGATTACACAAATGGTATGCCTCTACTTCATGTACAGAGAAATAAGTTGTACCCCATTTGTTTACAATAAAAAAAGAAAATATAATAGTGAAATGAAAAAACCACTAAATGGGTTCAACAGCAGTTTTCATCACAAAAAATAATTAATGAAATTTAACATAGTTCGATTGAGATTGACCAGTATGTGGAACAGAGAGAAAAGAAAAAGAACAGAAAAATAAATAGAGTCAAAGGAACTTGGTGAGACATCATCAAGGAGACCAAAATATGCATTGTAGGAATTCCAGAAAGATAAGAAAATGAAAAAAGGATGGAGAGCTCATTCAAAAAAAAAATCATTAAAAAAAGTCAATTCCCCCAATTTTTTTAATTTTTAAATTTTATTTGTATATGACAGTAGAATGCATTTATATATTTTGATAGATCATGTATAAATGGAGTATAATTTCTTTTTTCTGATTGTACATATTGTAGGATCACATTGATCATGCAGTCATATATGTACATGAGGTAATAATGTCTGTTTCACTCTACTGTCCTTCCTACCCCCATACTCCTTCCCCTCCCTCCACTCCCCTCTACCTAATATAAAGTAACTCTATTCTTCCCTATCTCCCCACCTTATTGTGAACTAGCATCCGCATGTCAGAGAAAACATTCAGCCTTTGGTTTTTCGGATTTGGCTTATCTTATGATATACTCCAACTCCATCCATTTACCAGAAAATGCCATAATTTCATTCTTCTTTAAAGGTGAGTAATATTCCATCATACCACATTTTCTTTATCCATTCATCTGTTTAAGGGCACCTAGGTTTGTTCCATAGTTTAACTATTGTGAATTGAGCTGCTATAAACATTGATATGGCTTTGTCACTGTAGTGTGTTCATTTTAAGTGAAGATATAAATCTACAAATTCTAAGAAGCTCAACAAACTCTAAGTAAGATAAGCTCCAACTGTGGACAGGCAAAGACAAAAAGAGAATATTGGAAGTAGCAAGATAACAGTGATTCATCACATACAAGTGACCCCACCCAATAAAACTATCAGTTGATTTCTGATCAGAAGCCTTGGGGCCTAAAAGGCAATAAATTGACATCTTCAAAGTGCTAAAATAAAAATCCTGTCAACCAAAAATTCTATATCTAGCAAAACTTTAAATGTGACAACACTTTAGTTAGGCCTACTATACAAGAAATATTAAAGGGAAACTTTCAGGTTGAAACAAAGGACACTAGACAGTAATTCAAAGTCAGATGAAGATATAAAAATCTGAACTGAACAGAAGAAGATATACAATGGATCAACAAATATATATAAAAAATGTTCAACATCTCTAGCAATTAGAAATGCAAATCAAAACTACTCTAAGATTTTATCTCACTCCCGTCAGAATGGTTATTATCAAGAATGCAAGCAATAATAAATGTTGGTGAGGATGTGGGGGAAAAGGTACACTCATACATTGCTGGTGGGAATGCAAAATGATGCAACCATTATGGAAAGTATTATGGAGATTCCTCAGAAAACTTGGAATGGAACCACCATTTGACCCAGCTATCCCACTCTTCGGTTTATCCCCAAAGGACTTAAAATCAGCATACTACAGTGACACAGCCACATCAATGTTTATAGCAGCTCAGTTCACAATAACTAAACTACGGTACAAACCTAGGTGCCCTTAAACAGATAAATGGATAAAGAAATTGTGGAAAATATATATGATGAAATATTATTCAGCTTTAAAGAAGAATGAAATTATGGCATTTGCAGGTAAATGGATGGAGCTGGAGAATATCATGCTAAGTGAAATAAGCCAAACCCAAAAAAACCGAAGATTTAATGTTTCCTTTGGTATTCAGATGCTAATTCACAATAAGAGGGGGGGATAGAATAGAGTTACATTATATTAAGTAGAGGGGAGTGAAGGGAGGGGAAGGGGTATGGGGGTAGGAAGGACAGTAGAGTGAAACAGACATTATTACCTCATGTACATATATGACTGCATGATCAATGTGATCCTACAATATGTACAATCAGAAAAAAATTACACTCCATTTATGTATGATCTATCAAAATGTATAAATGTATTCTAATGTATTCTGTCATGTACAACTAATTAGAACAAATAAAAAATTAAAAGAAAAAGATAAAAAGATCTCTAAGAAATATAGGTGGGCAATTATAAAAGCTAGTATTTATATAATTTGTATTAAATGTCTCTCCATTTGAAAAAAGTGATTATAACTTCAATTTTGAGTTTCTGTGATTTAAAAGACAAATTCCTAAAAACAATTAAGTTACTGGATACACAAAGTATAAAGATGTAATCTATGATATTAATGAAAGGGAAGAACAGGTGTGTTATGGTTTGGATGTGAGTTGTCCCCCAAAAAGTTTTTATGTGAGGCAATGCAGGAAGATTCAGAGGCAGAAACAATTGGGTTGTTAGCGTCTCAACCCAATCAGTGAATTAACCCATCAGGGATTAATTGAAGTGGTAGAGTGTGGCTGGAGGAGGTAGGAATTGCAACACGGCTATGGGGTATATATTTTGTGGAAAGTGGACTCTCTCTCTCTCTCCCTCTCTCTCCCTTTCTCTCTCTCTCTCTCTCCCTCTGCTCCCTGATGATGTGAGCTGCTTCCCTTTTCCGTGCTCTTCCGCCATGATGTTCTGCCTCATCTTGAGCCTGGAGGAATGGAGCCAGCCATCTATGGACTAAGACCTCTGAAACTATGAGCCCTCAAATCAACCTTTCCTTCTCTATGATTGTGCTGGTCAGATCATTTAGTCACAGCAGCGAAAAAGCTGACTAAAACAAGGTGTATAGGAACAGAGTGTAAGCTTTGAACTTAAACTGGCATAAATTTAAATTAGATTATTATGACTTTAAAATATTAAATGTAAGCATATTGAAAACCACAAAGGACATATCTATAGAGTACGCACATCAAGAAATGAGAAGGAAACCAAAATAGAAAAAATCAGTTAAAGACCAAAGAAGGTAATTATGTTCTTTTGAGAACAAAAAACTCATAATATATATAGAAAACAAATAAAAAATGACTGAAATAAGTCCATACTTATAATTAATTACTTTAAATGTAAATGTCTTTCATTTTCCAATTGAAAGAAAAATACTGGAAGAATAGCTTTAAAAAAATGATCTAACTCTATGATGTCTACAAGAGACCCATTTTAGATTCAAACACAGAGGTAAAGTAAAAGAAGGAAAAAATATATTCCATGCAAATCGTAACCAAAAGAGACCTTGGGTGGGTTTACTAATATCAAACAAAATTGATATTTAATGCAAAAATGTTACAAGAGACAAAGATATCATGTATTAATAAAAGGTTCAGAATAGTAATAAGATATTATAATTATGAACATTTATATACCTATATGTCATATTCTCAAAATGTATTAGCAAAATGCACAGAATTGAAGGAAGAAGTAAACAGTTATAGAATAATATTTACAGACCTCAATACCCTACTTTTGACAGTGACTAGATCAATGAAATATGATACAATAGCATATTAAAAGGATTATTCATCATTATCCTAGTGGGATTGATCCCAAGAAGGTTGAGGTGATCCAACATAAGAAAATCAATCAATGTAACACATAATATTAAAGAACAAAGTAAAAAAAAAATGATCATTGAGCTGATGCGGAACCTTCATATGATTAGAAACTTGCAGAAAACTAGGAATAGAGGGGAGATTCATTAACATCACAAGGATACTGATGAAAAACCCACAGTTAACATTATTTCAATGGTGAAAGATGGAACAAAACAAGGATGTCTGATTGCATGGCTACTATTCAGCATTATATTGCAATGTTAGATAAGAGAAAAGAAGCAAAAATTATCCAAATCAGAAACGAAGAGGTAAAGCTATCTTTATTTGTAGCTGGCATGATCCTGTATATAGAAAAATCCCAAAGAATCCATAAGAAAGCTAAAGAGCTAACACATTCCACAAAGCTGTAGGAAATAAGATCTACGCAAGAAAGTCAGTTATGTTTTTATACAGCTGCAATGAACAATCTGACAAGGAAATTAAGAAAGCAATTTCATTTACAAAAGCACCTGAGAGTTAAATACTATATAATAAATCTAATCAAGGCAATGAAAGACTTTGATGTTGTACGCTAAACATACAGCTGAAAGAAATTAAAGAAGGCCTTAATAAACAGAAAGAAATCCCATATTCACAAATAGGCAGATAACATTAAGATGTCAATACCCACCCCAAAGCATTCTACAGGTTCAACACTATCTCTACAGAAATTCCAAGCCTTTTGAGGTGGAAAAGCCAGTTCTCAAATTCATATGGAATTGTAAGTAACCCCAAAAGTCAAAACAATTTTGAAAAAGAAATTAAAAGGTGGTAGGCTCACACTTCCCAACTTAGAAACAATATAGGTCTTGGTCCTTCATTTAAAAAGATCTGAAATCTGAAATGCTCCAACATCTGAAACATTTTGAACAGGGTTATGCCATGACTGGAATATTCCATACCTGACATTATGTAACAAGTTGCAGTCAAAACACAGGTGTACAATATAGTTTATTGAGTGCCCTCAAGGGAAAAAGACGTTCCTTCTGCTATGATTCACAAACTTTGTTTCATGCACAAAATTATTTAAAACATTTTATAAAATTATCTTCAGACCATGGATAAGTTAAGTTGTATATGAAACATAAATGAATTTTGTATTTAGGCTTGGATCCTGTACCCAAGATAGCTCATAACATGGATGTACATATTCCAAAATCAAAAAATACTAAATTATAAAACACTTCTGGTCCCAAGCATTTTGGATAAGGAACACTTGATCTATACAATGCAGTAGTAATTAACATAGTGTAGTACTGTCATAAAGACAAATGTGGGACTAAAAGAATAGAGAGCTCAGAAATTAACCCTTTCATATGGTCAAATGATTTTTGACAAGAGTTCCAAAACCAATAAGAATTGTTGTCTTTTCAACAAATGATGCTGGAAAAACTGGATATTCATGTGCAAAATAATGAAATTGGGACCTCATTTGATACTATGTATAAAATGTGAATCAAAGGCCATAACAATATGATTCAATGTGAATCAAAGGCCCAGATATAAAATCTAACACTATAATACTCTTAGAAGAATATACTGGAGAAAATCTTCATGTCTTTGGATTTGTCAACAACATTGGGGATATCACACCAAAAGTCCAGGCAACAAGGGAAAAATAAATTGGACCTCTTCAAAATTGAGAATATTTATGTAAGAAATACCAAGAAAATAAAAAAGCAATCTGCAAAATGGGAGAAAGTATTTTCAAATCATATATATCTGATCAAGTATTAATATCAAGAATATATCAGGAATTCCTATAACCCCACAACAAATAGGTAAACAACACAATTCAAAATTGAGCAAAGGACTCAAGTAGATATTTTTCCAAAGAAGATATATAAATGGCCAATAAGCACATGAAAAGATGTTCAACATCATTAGTCTTCAGTGAAATGCAAATGAAAACCACAAATGAGGCCACTTCACACTTACTAGGATGGCTATAATTTTTTTTAAATGGAAAATAATGATTGTGAGGATGTGGAGAAATTGAAACACTCATGCATTGCTGGTGAGAATGTGAAATGATATAGCCACTGTGGAAAGTTTGGTGGTGTCTCAAAATGTTAAATATAGAACTGTTCATATGGTCCAACAATTTCACTCCTAAATATATAACCAAAAGAATTGAAAGCAGGAAATCAAAAATATTTGCAATATTCATAGCAAATTATTCACAACAGTTAAAATATAGAAACAATTCAATGTCCATTAACAGATGACAGTGTATTAACAGAATGTGGTATATGCACACAATATACAGTCATAAACAGGAATAAAATGTTGATATATGCTACAGTATGGATGGAGTTTGAAAACATGGTTAGTGAAATAGACCAGATGCAGAAGAACCAATGTTGCATGATGGTGTGGGTAAGACACCTACAAGAAGCAAACTCATCAAGGGAGAACAGAGGTTCCCAGTGGGTTAATGGAGGTCAAGGGAAGAGCTATTGTATCATAGATACAAAGTTTTGTTGGAAATAATGATTAAGTTTTAGGTATAGATTGTAATGAACAACATCGTGAATTGTGTATTTAATGCCACTGAATTATACACTTATAAATAATTAAAATTATAAAGATTGTGATGTATATCTTTGCACAATAAAACATATTGTAAACAAGAATAATAGTAATATTTGGTTATTCATAATGATCAAAACTATTACTTATTAAAACCTGGAACCATGTAGACACATTAACTTAAAAGTTATGGCATGCTCGGTTTAGTTCCAAGAATGTCTGTTTGTAACCATACTGTGGCTTTGGAAATTTACCAATAGAACTACTGAGGAAAAATATGAATCCTTTTGAAAAGCGAATATTATGTTGGAACAAAAGACTAGAAAAAAATAAAATATATAAAAAATCATTATCAGCTCTTCCAAAAACCTTTTATGATCCCCTTCCCAATTATAAACCCTCTCTCTGAAAACTCCTTTTCTCTATTTGATGATATTCACTTGCTTTGTTTTCTTTGTTACCTTACCAACTACATGTGCATCCATAATCCTTATAAATTAAGTTCTTCTACTTTTGAACTTTATAAGAGAAAGAACCTCAATGTGTATTCTATGACGTCTGGCTTTCTTAGTTCAATGTTACTTCTGTAAGATTCATGCATGATGTTGCATTTAACTTCAGATTTATTTTTATAGTATTCCATTGCATTCATATTCCATAATGTATTTATATGTTCTACTGTTCATGAATATCTGAGTCATTTTTAATGGGTGACTTATGAAAAGTGCTGCTATCAGCATTGTACAGGTCTTCTGGTATACATTTCTGTTGAATATATACATAGGAGTAAATCATTAAGCCAGAGGATATGTGTACCTTCTTAAATAAATGATGCAAAGCTATTGGCTGTAAAAATTTATATTCCCACTGGAGGCATGTAAGGGTTCCCATTGTTCTGTAACTTTGCCGGTACTTGATATTGCCAATCATAAATTTTAGCTACTTTGGTACATGTGCAGTGCTATCTCATTCTGGTTTTAATTTCTATTTCCTTGATTTACAATTGGGACCAATCAATTTTTCACATGATCAAATGATTTCTTCATTTGTGAAGTAAGTGTTCAACTGTTTTACATATTTTTCTACTAGTTTTATGTCTTTTTCTTATCGATTAGTATATATTATACCTGTGAGTCTTTGTTGGTTATATGTGTTGCAAATACCTTTTCTGATATTAAAGCAGGATGGAGACAACTGAAGAGACAATAGTAGCTTTCAGGAAGAGGAGAATTTCCTTTCAATATTCTCTTTTGAAATTCTAAATGCTTGTCTTCCCTTCCAAAGCTTTGATAGGATAGCTTTTGTTGTCCTTTACTAAGTCTTACTTCCAAGTGCCTATCAACTTTTACAGTATGTTCATACTTATCTTCCCCAGGTTTAAGGTTTGGGTCTACCTCATGCAGTAGTGAAAATTCATCATTCTGACCTCCTGCTGCAGGGAGAGCTGATGACTGATGCTTGGCTGCTGCTCTGAATCGCCACCATGTCCACACTGAGAACATGCTTCCACCATGTCCACACTGAGGGTTTGCCATGTGGTACTGGGAGACAATGAATGAGTGTGGTAGGGATGTTAATGAAGAACCTGCAATGGACTTGAGGGGCTGGAAGGACTTGACTGGCAGGCAACTTTGGTTGAAAAACTTTCCATTGGCTTGCCAAGAACTACTTAAAACTGTGCCAGAGTCTCCTCTCTTCCTTTTATCTATATAACCGTCAGAGTTTCATCATGGTGTAAAGTCTTACTGGCTTTCCTGCCCTTTTCCCCTCACAGTCATTTCCCCCAATAAATCTTTTGCATGTGGAATCCCTTTTGGAGTCAGCTTTTTTGACCCTATGCAATAGAAAAAGTCATGTTTAAAATTTGGTTACGCTTCTGTCTGGATACATAAATAAATTTTCTTTATTTGTAACTCAAAATTTGTTGAAAGGACTACTTAAGAGAGTAAGTCTTTTTTCAAAGATGTTTTTAATTAGAGGTCTGACATTTGTATTTGGAGTTCTTTTTCAGTTTAAGAAAGCTTTTTAGGCTTATGTTGTTAATTATTGCTTATCTTTCAATTGTTCTTGTTCCTTCATCAGAAACGTCCTCAATTCTTAGGTTGGATCCCTGTGATTTGTCTTCTTTACATATTTTACACTTTCTCTTTATTTTTATCTGAAGTTCTTTCTCTTTTTCGTTCATGGAGGGTGTCACCTGCTTTCCCAGCACAGCTTTTGGGTATAGCCATAGTGCTATTGCCTCCCAGTCCTTTTTCTCTTTTCCCTCTGCTTTCTTTTCTTACCCAATAAATTATTGCAGTTCTTGGAAATAGAGGACAGGTATCCAGGGAGTGACATGCTGCATCTAAACATATAAAGCATGTGTGTGGGGGGGCAGGGACAGACAGGAGTCAGAAAAACCTTTCTGCACTATAGTCTTCCTTAATTCCATCTGTTTAGTATCAGAGAACATGACAATGGTGCTGGCAGCAGCGGGGACAGGAGGAGAAGACTTCATTTTAGCTTCAGGGAGCTGCAGTCTTACCATCCTGGTTCGACTTTCTACCTACTTGTAGAATGTCTTTCTCAGTAAAAGTCTGGATGCTGTCCTTGCCCAAGTGCCCACACTGAACAGATTTCTACTTTTGTATAGCAATACTGTGAGAAGACACTTGATATACCTGTCGGTCTCTTTTTAGAACAATTCTATTTCTGATTTAGTGAGTGATGAGTTGGGATGAACGTGGGGCAATTCATACTTAACTTCTAGATGGGCAGATTTTCCTGACTCTGACAGCATAGATTCAGCAGTAACTAGAAACTCCTCCAAATTCTCTTAACAGTTGATTCTTACTCCTAATTTTTGGTGGTGACATTTTTATTCTTTTCTAAGCTGATTAGATATTACAGTGACAAGTTGGAAGGAGGGCTTGCAGTAGGAGCTCTTGTGAGATGCTGTTTTACAGATGCCTCTAACCCAGTACTTACACTTTTATACAAGCAATGCAAAAAGATTCTCCTCCTTTCTGTGTATTAAAGGCACTGGGCACAGAAACCATGACCTGAGTGTCAATGGCGCATTGAGCATAACACCCTCACAGCACAACAAGTCCAATAATTGTTTATGGATTCAATAATAGAATTCAAATGGTTAGTTCCCAAAGATATTATTTCTTCTACTGTCTCATTTCATATAATATTTTAGTCACTATTACCAAATCAATGTGTTTAAAAGGAACAGCAACTGTGTAAATCAAACACTCTTTCCTAAAATAGGAAACATAAAACCTGACTTTGGCAGTTCAGACAATTGAGAGCAAACCATAAAGAAGAGGAGGCTAAAATTTTGAGTGTTTTGTTCTTTGTTGTATCTTGTACACCTGATATTTGAACCACAAACATGAAAAACACTCATAGAAAATAGCAAGAAAAACACATGAAGATGTAAGCCATCCTAGATAATAATACTAATACCTATATTAAAATATGTGCTTATTTCTTTTATAGCCAACCATTTAATTATATAAAATCAAATGAAAAACAGATTTTCAACAAAATATTTTATTTGGTAACCTGTTTATTTAGATGGGTAACTAAGGATTGCAGAAGAAGGTCTCTGACATATCTGCATGAAACAGATTGCCAAATGAGTTTTGATGTACTAGTGAAGGTTCAAGCTAAGCGGCTATAATAAAGAGACACCCCCAGTGGTTCATTGTAAGTGGAGGATCAAAGGTGGGCATGCAGTTCTCTTCCATGATGTCATCCACCCTCCAAGGGGTGGTCTTTGTCTGTATACTTAGCCTGCTCCACCAATACCACATCTGCCACAGACCCTGTTCCAGGGCCTCAGCTTGCTGCACAGCTGAGACAGCTAGGGAGGCCCCCCATTTCCTGGTTCTTGCAATCATGCTGGAAAGATTTCAGATCAGAGTAGCAGGCATGAGTTTATTAGAAGAGATAGGAAAAGATAAAAGGGGACACTCTTAAAGGAGAGAGTGGGTCTGCTTAGAGAGGAAAAGGATGACATGCCCCTCCCCTCCTCCAATTTTATTGGGGGTCTCAGGGAAGTTTCCTGAAAATCCTGCCCAGATCCACCTTTTGACTTTTATCAACTGACAGCAGGATGACATCAGACTTTCACATAAGTCCCTACTGCACATGACAACTCTAGGTCACTTCAGCCCATGCTGACCAGTTCTAATTGGAACCTGCTCTTACAGATTTTATGATTAGGGGGAATTACCCTTGTCTCCCTGAGTTCTGGGATCTGGTCTGTGTAAGAGTCATAAAAGTTCCCCCTTTAGGGTAACTTGTTCTTCTTATTGACATTTTGGGCCTTTGTTTTTCCCGCAGATAATAGATTTTTTTTTTTTTTTTTTTTTTTTTTTTTTGCTAGGAATGTAATATATCCTATTGACTTGAGCCAGGCAGAACTACAGGTAAGTTGCTTTTTTTTTTTTTTTTAAAGAAAGCATGTGGGGGTATATAGTGGGCCCAGTTTATAGCATTATTCCATTAACCTCATGTTCCCACTGCACACATTTATGTGTCCTCTATATTTGTCTGTTGCTTAAGCAACTCACTTTATGATGGGTAATTAAGGATTGTATAGCAGTCACAGCAACTAGCTCAGATGAGGAAGACTGGAAGTCTCAAGAATGGAGCCAAGGTAGCAAAAGAGAACATTTAAAGACTTACAGCAGTGCTTATGTACCAACAAATATAAATGCATTTCAGTAGTTTACCAATTGGTTTAGCTGTACCACTGCACACAAAGTGGTTGGTGAGTCTGAATAGAAGATAAAAGATATTCACAGTCTTTCACTTTCAGAGAAGTACAAAAAAAGGGAGTTTTAGGATAGTCTGCTTATTTTAATAGGGCATTGGATGAGAAGATTTCTATTTGGAATTCCTTTAGTCTTTTAAAAACTCCAGCACCATTTTCTATCATGTAGTTTTTTAACTGGCCTAGAAATGGAAGTCTAAGTATGTCTGATCTCCCAAAATTTATAATTTAGTTGAGACAATATTGAGTCACTTGAAAGAAAAGCTTTGTTTTATCAGTTTTTTTTGTTATTGTTACCAAAAGACCTGCCAAGAACAATGTAGAGGAGGGAAAGTTTATTTTGGTCTCACAGTTTCAGAGTTCTCAATTCGTAGATGACTGACTCCATTGCTATGGACCCAAGGTGTGGCAGAACACCATGGTGGAAGAATGTGGTGGAGGAAAGCAGCTCAGAACATGACAATCTGGAAGCAGAGAGAGTGTTCCTGCTCACCAGAGACAATATATATATACCCCAAAGACATGCCCCCAGTGACGGACTTCCTCCAGTCACACTCTACCTGCCTACAGTTACCACGCAGTTAATATCTATCAATAGATTAATGCACTGATTTAGGCTCTCATAATCCAATCATTGCACCTCTGAAAGTTCTTGTATTGTCCTACACATGAGCTTTGGGAGGACACCTCATATCTAAATCATAACAAGTTTATATAAAGCAATGGAAACTTAGCTACAATATACTTCATATATGTAGTCATTATTATTGTCATTATTCTTTAAGTAACAGATAAGACAATGAACTTGAATGAAAGATGCCTATCAGTCCAGCAGTTCTTCTGTCAGATGAATGACCATGAAATACTGTGGCTGACAGTTTGCATATCCTTCTGCTCCTTCATTTCCACCCTGCCCCAGTGTGTAAGTTGCTTCAACTTTTGGATGTGAGAATCTCTCTCAGGTGTAAGTTGACTCTTCTTAAAAGGATCAGAAAACCCCCCTATGCTTTCCATATGCTGCCAATGTTTCTCTCACTTTTTATTTTTTAAGTTCTAATCTTGACACTTAATTCCTTTCCATTTGCTTTCTGTAAGTCCTTCATGGTTGTGAAAGGATGGTCAGCATGTTTCATTAACTTACCTGCAAGTCTACTGAGATTTCTAGTTTGTCTAGGGCATATGGATGTGGGTCAGCCCATAAATGTTAGCTGTGTACTGATCCTTTCTAGCAAAATCCAAGGGGAATTCTCTGCATGCTGAGGAAAGAATGTCTGACTGAGAGGAAGAAGGAGGGAAAGGGCGAGGCTGAAACAAGCGGCAATAGTCTTCCCAGAAGTGGCAGAATTTGCCAAGGGACAGATCAGGACACAGGGACTGCCAGGAACATGATGCACTTTTCAGCCCTGTTAGGAGGACAGCAGTGTTTCAGCATTGTTGCTTCTGATGAAACATGCATGAACTCAGAGGCCAGGCACAAGTTCAGATCTTTTAGATGATTAAGCTGGGGAATCCTAAGGAACACAGAAGTGTGGCCATACGATTCCAGGAAGAAGTTCCAACATCTGTTCCATGTGTGTCTGAGATTGCATGAAGCCAACTGGCAAAATGTGTTGCTTCCCTTGACCAGAATCATAGTATCTTTAGAAATCTAAAATCACCTTGACTTTTCTCCTCCTTTCATAAGTTGTTTTTGTTATTGAGTTTTGTTTTTCTTGTCAGATTACCTTTCTAACTACTCCAAATTTTGAACCTGGACACACACTCCACATGAAAAATGCTGCCACTGCAAGTTCTGTGACCTGGAAGAAGCAGTTTAAGGATGCAGGAAAGAGAATCAGAAATAAATTTTGAACACTGTGCCATTAAAAAACAGATTTTTTTGTTTTATATACACTTGATGCACTTCATCACTATGAGATGCCTGTAGGATCTTCCTAGACCTTTTTAAATGTGTCAAGGCTACCATTGATGTGTGCTGTTAAGAAACACTTTACCTGGATCACTTCTACTCTATCAGACCTTTACAAATAATCACCCTCACTTCCACACTGCTCCTTTGCTTCTATAAATTAAGGATTAAATTGTGTTTCCTTTTCATTTATTCCTTGTCCTGGAGTTGATCTACTGGTTTTTGCAAATTACTCAAGAAATTAGACAGTCTGTGATTGTCTACAGGCAAACACCTTCTAGCAGGGTGGCTCCTTCAAGACTGTGCTGAATGATACTTATGTGGTTTTTTCACATTCCCCTTGCTGGTAAAATTTCAAAATACTCCTTTCAAAAAGACAAACAGTAGGGTTTTATTCAATCCCCATATGTATGATTAAGGCTACAAGACAACTATTTGGCTAATTAAAGTATCAAGGCCACTGTATAATAAAAAATTTAATAATGAAGACAATTGAATAGGTAAAAGACTTAGAAAAATATGAATATTTTCTTCCATCTAGTTCATTTTTTTGGGTGCTTTGTTTTCTTGAAAATCTGCTTATATGAACCCTTGACTTGCTTTAGCTGGATATTTGTGGGCTTTCCTACTGGTACATGAGAAAAGCAGCAATTGGAGGAAGAAGAAGACGACAAGAAGTGGGGGAGAGGCCTAGACAAGGGCTTTTGCTGCTTGTTGCTAAACTTTGATGATTTCTGAAAACTGCTGCACACTGGCTTGCATGTTTGCAGAAAGTGTCAATTTACAAGATAAATTGTTTTCTGCAAGGTCATATCTTACTTCCCAGCAGAGCTGAGATCCATTTCTACAATTCCTGAGGTGCCTAGCACAGAGCCTCATATACAGAAGTTGTTCTAGGAATGTGTATTTTCTAAATTTAGATGAATTCCAAAAAGTTACTGTGCATTCAAGTTTTGTAAATTGAATCATAATTTTAAAACATATGGGGAGCATATTTCAAGGAATGCTGCCTTGAATTATTTTGTAAAATAAATATCCATTTATTTGTGCTTTTTATGATTTTTTAATTTTAAAAGTTTTAGACTTACAGAAAAGTTACAAAGATGGTACCCTTATGCCCAATACCCCGTTTTCCTTATTGTTGATATTTTATATTTGTCTAAACAAATGAACCACTATTAATGAATTATTATTAACCAAAGTCCATACTTCACATGAATTCCTTTAGTTTTTATCTGATTTTTTTTCTTCTTATCCAGGATCCCATCCAGGACATCAAGTCACATTAAACCATCATGTCTCTTAGGCTTCTCTAGGCTGTAACGAAAGTTTTGGATGGCCTTGACAGTTTTGAGGAATGTAGCTCAAGGTGCTTTGTAGATGGGCCTCAATTTGATTTGCCTGATGTATTTCCCCTGATGAGATTGGGGTTCGGGGTTCTTGAACAGAAGTGCACAGAGAAAAAGTACCATTCTTATCACTTTGTATCAAGGGCACATGCTACCAACATGACTTATCAGTGATGCTGTTGATCTTGATTATTGTTATGGTTTAGATACGAGGTATCCTCCAAAAGCTCATGTGTGAGACAATGCAAGAATATTCAGAAGTGAAATTATTAGATAATGAGAGGTGTGATCTACCAGTTCAGATTAACTCAGTATCTGTAGGTAGTTAAGGTGTGACTGGAGGAGGTAGATAATTGTGGGTGTGCCTTTGGAATTTCTGTTTTGTCTCTGGTGAGCAGAGCTTCTTCTACTTCCTGGTGCCATGTCCTGGGCAACTTTCCTCTGCCACACCCTTCTGCCATGATGTTCCGCCTTACCTCTGACCCAAAGCAGTAACATTGACCATCTATGAACAGAGAGCTCTGAAACCATGAGCCAAAATAAACTTTTCCTCCTTTAGTTATTCTTGTCAGGTCTGTTGGTCACAGTGAGATGAAAGCCAACTCAATCAATCACACGGCTAAGGCAGTGTTTCCGGTTTCCCGATCCTTTTGGGTTCACTTCCATACATACTCTTCGGATGGAAGTCACTATGCGCAATCTGTACTGAAGAGGTAGGGAATTATGCTTTATCTACTGGGGGTGGGGAAAGCGGCAATATCTACATAAATTTGGAATTCTTTTGTGCAGATTTGCCTGTTCTTATTTATAAATTTATTTATTCAATTATTTATTTGCATCAGTATAGACTCAAGGATATTTATTTTGTACTTTGGGTTATAATGCAATGCTATATTATTTATTTCATTGCTAAATTTGTTTCAGTTTCTGCCACTGGGAGATCCTTTAGTTGACTCTTGAGCCTGAGACATATATAGCCATTGTTTTATTGTCTTAGTATGTCCTGTCACTACAAGTTGCTCCAGGTTCATCTTTGTATCCCTGCCCCAGACCTAGAATCTGCCATTTCTCCAAGGAGCCCTGTTCCCTTTTATTGGTTATTGATCTTTAGAATCCAAGATCCGAGTGGGTGTCCTCATTGCCTTTGGGTATGGTACTTCTTTCCTTCTCCTTTCTTTAGACCCTATCAGTCAATGGAGTAAAGAAATGTATGTGTGTATACTAATAGGTATATATGCACATATCTATGAATATTTCTATATTTATCCAGCTATACTCTATTAAGATAAACCTGAAATAACAAAAAATGTCTCCAATTTGAATCCATTATCACCTATTTTGTAGAATTTGCAACTGTGGACAAGAATGGAGCCAACTAGATTTTCCCCTCTTCTACACAAGTCACTTTTCCTAACCATGTTGCTTATTTTGGAAATTCAGTGACTTCATCAGGTCATATATTGAGTTACCCCCAAGGTCTTATGGGGTTTTTCACTTATCTTTCTCTTTCCTTCTTTCCTCCCCATTCCCTTCCTCCTTTCCTTTTTGTCTCTTGTGAAGTATACTCATTTTTGTCTTTCATTTCTCTTTTGAGTTCCGAAGGTCTCTCTTATGTTCTTTAAATACTACTGTCTATACTTTTTGGCTACTTTTTTTTTAAGAGAAATTATCCCATGTAACATTTCCTTGAAACTATACATAACTCTCAGTTCTTTAATTTCTGTTTGTCTTTCAGTGCATTTTGCTTTCTTTCTCTCCCACCCACTTTCATAGTAATATCTGTGTACTTATGTAACATGTTATTTCTTAATAGTCATTACTTACTGTCAAGTGGGGTCAAAAAAATAGGGTGAAAGGGGGTGGAGGGAACAAAGCTCTCAGCTTTGTTTCAGATTAATGATGTCAGTGATCACATCTCTTATTTCCTTTGTTCTGAAAGTATATCTAGTTTGTATGGCAGCCAAGGCTTTAAGTCCAAGGCTTTCTGTACTGGTATCTAAAGTAGAGGGTCTCTGAATACATGTGGTCTTCCCACACTAGGAGGCCTGAAATGCAGGCGGGTGACACATGAGCACAGCCCTTCCCTGCTGTTCTGTGGTTAGGGAACTGTCTCTAGGGACTTCCCCTGCTTCTCTCCTGGGTCATCTACATTCTTAGGTTGACCACACTAAGATTTTTTTTTTTTCTTTAGATAGAATTTTCTACAATGTAAAGTTTCCTTTCAGGGAAATGTTTCCAATTAAAGATCTTAGAAAGTAGGTTTAACTTTCACTTTTTTCCTTCACTTTGATTTCACAATACTTTCAAGTATGTTTTAGAGTTTGTGCCTGCGCTTGCAACCATTTCAGTATTTTACTGAAGATAAAATGGTTATTTGGTTATATTTGGGGGGTTAGTTGGTTATATTTTATTTTATTTAAGATGGAATGGTTACTTGGTCATATTTTGGGTGGGTCTTTTTGTTACTGTTCCATTATTGTTAGATTTTTCAGTGAGTTTTGAGAACAGTAAAGTTAAAAAAAATGCTTTATTCAATTATGTTTAACTGGAACACTTGATGATTTATTAAGTGTTTCTTTCCCAAACCATTTTCCAAATTGGCAAAGCCAGATAATTCAAACACTGGTTGAATGTGCATTTATCGAATACTGAACACAAGAGATTGTCAATACACTTAAAAGCTTCCAGGGACTTCTCAACCTGGTTTTCAGGCTCTGGTTTAGTTTTCATACATTACACCCACCACTCCCTTTCTGCAGCTTCACACTCCTGAAAGCCAAATCTTTTCTTCCTTTAATAGGACAGTTCATTTCTGCTCCTATTCTCTTGCTCACCTGCCAGGTGATCTAATATATGAGCAACCCTAAGATAGATGATTTTGCTTTTTAATTATTTTACAAATTTCACTTCATAGAATGGATTAAACAAAGATTAGAAAAGCTATTGTAAAACAATTTACCACCAAATTGTTTCACTGCAAACTTTGATTCCTGTGTTGGAAACTCTGATGACCACCAGAGATGGGTAGGATAGCATCCTCCTTACTCTGTACATGAAAAATGAATTCTTGAATTTTTGTATTTTCTAGGCAGAAACCCTCACGGATAGTTGGCATTCTTTATAAATAAGAAAACCTCTATTATGGATACTTTCATCTTCACAGAAGCAGCCCACAGAATATAATAAATCACCTCACTTTTATTTGGTAATGCCAATTTTGTTTTTTTCCCTTCTTTTTAATTATTTTTATTTGTTCTAATTTGTTGTACATGACAGTAGAATGCATTTATACATCTTGATAGATCATACATAAATGGATCTCTCATTTTTCTGATTGTACATATTGTAGGATCACATGGGTCATGCAGTCATAAATGTACATGAGTAATAATGTCTGTTTCCCTCTACTATCATTCCTACCCCCAAAACCCTTCCACTCCCTTCACTCCTCTCTACCTAATCTAAAGGAACTTTATCCTTCCCTATCCCCCCCTTATGGTGAATTAACATCCACATATCAGAGAAAATATTTGGCCTTTGGTTTTTTGGGTTTGGCTTATTTCACTTAGCATGATAATTCTCCAACTCCATCCATTTACCTGCAAAGGACATAATTTCATTCTTCTTTAAAGCTGAGTAATATTCCATTGTGTATTATATATACCACATTTTCTTTATTCATTCATCTGTTGATGGGCACCTATGTTGACTCCATAATTCAGCTATTTCAACTCCCTATTTCTGAACATTTGCCAGTGCATCATACATTTCCTGTTCTTTAAAATGTCTAACTGCTTTCTGCAAAAAAGATCCAGTAGCCAGAATAATGCCCTTCTCCCTTCATTCATCAGGTCCACATATTTCTCCTACTCCCTCAATGGAGTCCCACATTTCTGTCTTTTCTGCGTAGATTCTCATGAGGTTTCCCCACAGTGAAACAGTCCTATAGTCCCATAGCATTACCATCTATCTGGAGTAGCTGAACATCTGTTGGGTAGAATTCGTAGGCCCGGATTCCCAATTCTCTTCCAGGTGTGTCCTGGTGGCTACTCCCTCCCACACTCCTTGGTCCATATTTATGGCCCTTTTTTTAAAAAAATTTACTTTTATTGTAAACAAATGGGATACATCTTGTTTCTCTGTTTGTACATGAAGTAGAGGCATACCATTTGTGTAATCATACATCTACATAGGGTAATGCCAATTTTGATTGGACAATGAATAAAAAAGAAATGTATTCACAGTAGGCACTTGGATTTTCGTAGCATAAACTTTGAAGTTTCACATGAAGAACTTCGTTCTGCTTTATTTAGTGCTATTGAAAAGTAATGATGGGATCTATTAAGCAGACAAGCTTCAGGAAAATTATTTAAGGCTTGCAGAATAATCTAATTTTAACAGAAGAGGAAATTCTTTGGGATTTTTGTTTGGGGAGGATAAGAGCAGGTATGCAAGTCCTAGGTCCCAAGACATGGCATTTTCTGTAGGTGAATAAGTATCATTGATTTACAGGCCATGTCTAAGCATTGAATAAACTGGGCCTTCTTGGTTCAGATTGTATTTGATTTAGAGACATTTTTCACATCACATTTCTAAAGAATCACCAGTCATGATTACAGTGACTGAACTTTTAGAAATGACTAAAGCAATTTCCCCTGTTTATATGTCCTCTTCAATCATCTTTGCTCAACATTAAGGATGACACTGGATAACTGGGTGTGATGCTAGTAACTCCTTGGTCATCAGCAAAACAGTTGAACTTGCACACCATGTGCATGTTCCCAATCTCCATCTGCAGCTTGGACACTGGTCACTGGTCAGCACATTGTGTTTCTAATCTGTCTGGATGAAATTATGAATGGAGTCTGGGTTCCAAATTCTCCTTTCTACACCCAGCTCTGTAATACTGGAGCTAGGACTCTGCAAACTACATTTTAAATGAGTCTTTGCTAGCTGGCTCCCTGTTAAGTTCTGACAATACAGAGACCAGAGGGTGGGAAAAAGAACTTACTGCCTTTTCCTGTTTTTGACAGTCAGCCAAGCAGTTTGTATGACAGTCGGTTTCAACTGCTGACGTCTACCAGCTCCTTCTGGTTCTTTCAGAAAGGGCAAGTCCCACCGGGTGTGGTGGGGCATTCCTGTAATCCCAGTGAATCAGGAGGCTGAGGTAGGAGGATCACGAGTTCAAAGCAGCCTCAGCAAAAGCGAGGCACCAAGCAACTCAGTGAGACCCTATCTCTAAATCAAATACAAAATAGGATGGGGATGTGGCTCAGTAGTCGAGTGTCCCTGAGTTCAATCCTTGTTAACTGCCACCCCTCTCAAAAAAAAAGGGGGCCAGTCCCTACAGAGATACTGCCAGCAGTCAGTCAGTACCAACTCCTCTGGGATCCACCTCTCACCTCCTAGGTTTCTTTTCTGCAATTATTTCTGAATTACTATAACTTTCCTTTGTGCTGTTTTAGTCCTCCTCTTCCTATATAAGCCATTGTCCTTATTAAAATTCCATCTTCTCTGTTAGTCAGATTTGTTACTGTGGCAAGACACCTCGAATAAATCAACTTAAAGGAGGAAAGGTTTATTTCGGCACACAGTTTCAGAGACTTTTCAATCCACGGATGATTAGCTCTATGGCTTTTGGGCTTGTGGTGAGGTAGATCATCATGGTGGGGAGTGCATGGTGGAGCAAAACTACTCACTTCATCATGGTCATGAAGAGGGGGGTCAGAAGATGGGCTGGAGTCACAACATCTCCCTCAAGGGCATACCCCCAATTACCTAACTTCCTTCCTCTAGGCCCCATCTCCTAAAGATTCTAACACTTCCAAAAAGCTGAGGACTAAGCCTTTGAGAAGATCCAAACTATAGCACTTTTAAAATACCTAGTTTGCGTACTGTTTCCCTGACTGGATTCTGACTTCATAAAAGTGATAGAAGAGTTTAGAGGGCAAGATTATAAAACCACTCTCTCTAGAACTCCAAAAATCTAAGTAAGTAATTTGTAATTCTTTTAACATCATTTAATTTTAAATTTAAGTTTAAATTTGTATTGGCTAAAATTAGCTCTGTGATGTACAGTTCTGTGGATTTTCACAAATGCATAGAAATGTGTATCTGGCACTAGACTCATAACACAGAACAGTCCACTCACCCAGATTTTCTCCTCTTGCCCTTTGAAGTCAATCCCTTCTGTTTCCCCCACCCTGAAGTAACACTGTTTTGTTCTTCATCCCCATAACTTTGTCTCCTCCAGAATGTCATATAAATAAAAACATACAATATGCAGCCTTAGGTCTTGCTTATTTAAGTTAACAAAAATGCATTCAAGTTTTGTCCATGATGCTGCATTAAATCTCTTAAGTTTAATAGTAAGTTGAATATTAATACCCGTGACCTACATCAGCATAGTTCAGATTCTGCTCTGGTGATTCCCTTGAATGCCTGAATTATGTTTTGTACTGTCATGTAACCAATTACCACAAGTGTAGGGGCTTAAAATAATACTCACTTGTAAACTCACGGTTTCCATGAGTCTGGAGTCCATCTTCCATTAAGGGACAGTTGCAGTCAACATGTGGGCCAGGATTAGTCACATCTGAGGCTCACAATTCTCTTCTAAGCTCCCTGCTTGTTGGGAGAAATCATTTCCGTGCAGCCTGAGGACTGAGGTCCTCAAATTCTTGCTGGCTTTCAGCCAAGGGTCTCTCGCAGCTCCTCAGCTCACTCAGGGCTGTGGTCTTCTGCCACGTAGTTCTGCTTCACACCATGGCAGCCTGCTTCTTCAGGGCTGCCAGAAGTGTGCTTGTCTTGCTTTGAATCCCTCCCTTCAGCAAATGCCTGGACACTCTTTTCAAGAAATTGCCTGATTAGGTCAGATTCACCTAGGGTAATGTCCCTCTGGGTTAATTTAAAGTCCACTAAGAACCTTAATTATATCTGCAAAATCCTTTCATGTTTGCCACATAATCACCTTTTCATAGAAGTGAAATCTCATCATCTTCAAATGTCCTGCCACATCAAGGAAAGTGGGTATTCAGGGTTTGTAAAACAGGAAGCAGGGGTTATCTTAAATGTTCCATCTACCATAATGTTCTATTCCTTTCTGGCAATTTAAAAGCTTCTCAGGAAGTATTTCTGAAGGCTTCCTCCAATGCTCATTTTCTTGCTAAGAAAATCGAGGCGCAGAGAACATGTGCAGTGGCACCAACTGTGAAACACTAAGGAGCATCTGTTATATGCCATCTAGGGGCTGACATTAAGCCTATCTGTTAGATTCCAGTCCAACCTTGCGATGACAATGACTTCACTGATCAGTGCTAGAGTCCGTAGCAGTTATAAAGATATAACAAACCTACACTCCTTTGTTAAGGTAGGAGTTAAATGTGGAAACTTCTCAGGTGTCCCTGTCTCTAACAGCTATTGATACAAGTAGGGTGGCTCTACTATGAGAAACTGAGACAGCCACCAAAGTGGGGAGGACAGTGCAGCTTTCATCTTAATCATATTTTGTCACACCAAGTAAAATTGTGTGTGAACAAAATTTTCAAGAATGTCAGAAAAAAGGCTCACATGCCATAGATTTAGCCTAAACTTTTCATCTTACAGACAGGAAACATGAGGCCCTTTCTCACTCTACATCTCCAACACTGGGATGTGAGGTAAAAGATTTCATGTAGGGGTGGATGTGAGTAGGTACAGAGGAGAACAGGCATCTTACACTGGAAGCAGGGCAAAGGTCAGTTGTGGCAGGGATGAACTGTGTCCCCCAAGACACCCATGTCTTAATTCTTGGAACCTGTACATGTTTTTATAAATGCCAAAAAGGACTTTGCAGATGTGACTAATGGTCCTGAGGTGGAAGATTACCCTGTTATCCAGGTGGCTTCTGTGTCATCACAAGCATCCCTAGAAGAGTGAGGCCGATCAGAGAGAGAGAAACAAGATGAAAAGAAGCAGAGAAAGATCTGAAGATGGGCCGCTGCGGGTTTTGAGATGGAGGAAGGGGCTCTAATAGCCAGATAAGATTCTCCCATTAAGCCCCCAGAAAGAACCAGCCCTTTGGACATGTTGACTTTAGTGCAGTGAAGCTGATGTTGGGTTTCTGACCTCCTGCAAGAGAATAAACTTGTGTTGATTCAACTGAGTTTGTAGTAATTTGTTACAATAGGAAATGAATACATCAGCAATTAAGAGAAACGTGTGTCCAGGGATATGTTAAAATAGAACATGGATTCTCAAGCTTTGCTGATTGCAATTCTTGGTAAGAAATACATTTTATGTCAATAAGAGCAGCCATGCAGCTGTACAACCAGAGAACAAAAGTTTGCAAATCAATATTTATTCCATGAAACACACTCATATTTCTGTATTATTTTATTATATACCATGATTTTTTTTTAAACAATGCAGATTTGGAGCCATTAAATTGACTTCACACTCCCCTAAAGAGTATCTTGAACAATACTGGCATTCAGGGAAGACACTAGGTCCTAAAAAGGGTAGATAGTGTTTGGAGACATTTTTGCTGTCACAAGTGGGAAGAAGGCTGCTACACACATCTAGGGGGTAGAGGCAGGGATCCTATAAAGCATAGCACAGTCCCCCACAAGGACGAATTACCCAGTCTAAAACATCAACAGCACCAAGGATGAGAAATCCTGCTCCAGTTACATCTTCTGAGTCAGCTGTGCCCAGTGGTAGTTCAGTATCTTTTGAAACCCTTCTCTAAGGTGTGCTTCTCCTACCTAGAAGAAATCATCACAAGCTCCTGTGAGTTGGGCTTGTGATAAGTGGTAGCTGCATTTAAAGGAGTTAACTAATGAATCCTAAGCAGTTACTGGAGATGTGAGCATGAGATCTTGGCACACCAATGGCCTATTTCAGGCCATCACTGTTAAAGTACTAAACAAGTACACTTGCAAATTGTTTCAAGCTTCCAAAACTACAGAGTAGTTCATCTCTGCCATCTAAAAATCTGCTATTTTTGAGGGTCGATTTTACTGCAATTGAATGTAAAGTACATTGGAAGAGACTTTGAACAGGACATGGGTTGCACTGGTCCATTGAAAACTGTAAAGGTAATCACATCTGCATTATAAAGCTGTTTAGGGGCTCCTTTCACTCTAAAAATAATTTTACCAGTGTCTCTAATTCTATATGTTTCATTTTAGGGTGCTAGAAAACAGCTTCAGGATAAAAGGAATAATCAGTAACTGGCTTCTGCTGTTTCTACAAATAACTAGAATGAATATACCATATGTTTAGGAAATGACATCTAATTAAAGCCAATGTGGGACAACTAAGGCCCAGGGCTCTTATTACAGGGCCAGCCCTCTGGGGTTGGGGTTGGGGTGGTACACATTAGGCACGGAGTGGTGGGGGTGGTGTCAAAAGATGGAATATGAAAATAATCTATTTTATCTTCCAAATTTGGGGGTTCTTTGGGGGGTTAAATCTCACATGTATCACTAATAATTCTACAATCAATGATTTTGAGGTTCGAGTCCTAGTCTCTTATCCTTTCATAGGAACATGAAAGCACCAATAAAAATAAACTCCAGGAAGTGAAAGATATACTACAAAGAATTTTAAACATAATAATTAGAATTCCTGCCTCCTGAAACTAAAATAGCTTTATTGTGGAAAATGCTGTGATCTAAATTTCTGTGTTTTAATATGCAGCCCCTCCCCAGCCCTGGGGGAGGTTGGAGTGCTGGTGAGGCAAGGTCTTAACAAACCAAAATTCAGGAACTTGAACAGTTTAGGAAGGTGTCTGGAAAGGTTCCAGAAGGACAAGTTCGGTAGAACAAACCCATGAAAGTAAAGAACATTCTTTATTAACCAGTCAGGCTCCTTCTATATTTGTATGGAATTCCTCTATATTTGTTTAAAATAAAGGCAGGTAAGTTAAAAACAAAACAAATGAACAACAAAAACCCCACCATTTCACTAAATGCTGCTGACCTGTTTGGCACTGTACTAAGCACTTTACATGGATTAATTCAGGTAATTATCACAGTCATTCTAGAAGGTAAGTACCATTGGTGTCCCCACTTACAGATGAGAAAACTGAGGCTTAGAGGGATTACTAGGTTAAATAAGGGATCACGCTAGGTTTAGAAACCAGGCATTCTGACTCTAGAGGTCATGTGACTAATCCTCTTGGGGCAGACAGTGCATGGGATTCTTATAAGCACTGCCAAAGGTTTATTTTTAAATGGGCTCAAATTGCAGGACATGTTAGGGTGTAGACCAGGGAAATGGGAGAAATCAGCTTTATCTTTTGCTCTTCTTTCAACCCTGTCAATATCTACTGAACAACCTAGAAACTAATTGATGTACAGATTACATCTCCTAAATCCTGTGATCTTTCATAGGTAGTATCCCTATCCTTCCTCACCTTCAGTAATCAGTTACTCTTCAGTTTCATGTTTCCTTTTCCTCCTCTTCTCTTTCTACACACACACACACACACACACACACACACACAGACAGCAGACTTAACATCTGGTGATTTTAGAGTCTTACTGAGTGATAAGTAAGTCAGAAGCAATAACCCAAGCACCAGGGTCTTAACCATCCATCTCCAAAGTGGCTGTGATTTCCACTACATAAGCCATAATAACTATTCTTTATGGTGCTCTGAAAGACACTTTTTTTTTTTTTTTGGCTACACTTCAATGAGCTGTGGAGGAATGGTGGGAGGGTGGTGGGGGCTTTCTTTGCCAACGGTTCAGTCTTTTGATGAGGAGCCTAAGAAGACTAGGAGGCAGCTGTAGATTAAAAGTTAATGTGACTCTGTGTCTTAAGGAGAAGCATTTCCTTTATGGGAACCAAGACCTCTATACCCATAATCGTAAACTTGTGATCACAAGTACAAATTCCCCAAGTGGGTCATTAGGAGTGGTGAAAGTGGGACCTGGTCCTGTGTGGTATACCCATAGGGACACAGACCCATACAATGATAACTGATTTAGGGTATGTTACATTCCAGGGAATGGTGCTCCATTTTTGCTGGGTATCACGCCCAAGTTGGTGCTCAGGTGTACCTTTTAAAAGGCCATTCCATCACTCTATCAGTCTAGTGACTAGGTTTTGTGCCATGTTGCAAAAATCAGTGGATCTCATGGATCTGTATCCACTGGTGCATCTCTTTTACTGTACAGTGAACTTCTTGGTCCTTTGTGATGTTATGCAGGACTTTAGTGTTTTGGTTTAGATGTGAGATGTCTCCCAAAAGCTCATGTATGAGACAATGCAAGAACATTTAGAGGTGAACGATTGGTTATATATGAGTCTTAACCTAATCAATGCATTAATCCCCTAATAGGGATTAACTGGGTGATAACTGAAGGCAGTAGAGTGGGGCTGGAGGAGGCCAGTCATTGAGGGCATGTCTTTGGGGTATATATTTTGCCCCTAGTCTCTCTTCTGCAGTCTCTCTTTCTGCTTCCTGGTGTCAAGTCCCCAGCTGTTTTCCTCTGCTGCACACTTCTGCCATGATGTCCTGCCTCATCTTAGGCCCAAAGGAATGAAGTTGGCCATCTATATAGATGGAGACCTCTGAAAGCATGAACCCCCAAATAAACTTTTCTTCCTCTAAATGTTCTTGTCAGGTCTTTTTGGTCACAGTGGTGAAGAGTTGACTAAAACACGTAGGTAGGTCAACTAAATTTTTTAAAGTCCTTTGATAGGGATGTTGACTGAAGCCACACAGCTGAAGTCACTCATACCCAGAATATGTATCAGTTTCAGTGAGGCTTAATTTAATTCTCTTTCCAATATGGAAGGAGTTCAATGTTACTTGCCACCAAAATGACTGCTTCACTGCTTCACAGTGTCTGGGATTTTAGCCTTGGTCTGTTATTGGTAGATGGGTTATTTGACAGAAGCTATAGCTAGATCAGCCTTGGTGAGTAGGATCTTTTGCTTTAAGCCCATGTTTACCCTCCATCCCTGATTCCATGGTTATTCCAAGTTCCCACTGTGTCAACACTGGTGGCCAATAATAGAGACAGAGTGATACTTCACTAAGTCATTTTGCCTATTCAATTGTACAGTTCCCTCTTCTGTGACAGAATCTCTCTCATGGATAATATATGACTAAAAGATTTTCAAATACAATGATAAACTTCATATTTCTATGCTAATCCCTTAAGTCCATCTGCATGCCTCTTCCTTAAATGTTCTTGTTTCTAGTCTTCCTGATTCTTTTGACTAAATAGTCAAGATATTAGCCATTTTCTGTGATTCCACATATAGTCTTATCTTAGGCCACTTCTATTTTCATACTGTACTAGAGCTCTCAGAGAAAGAGAACCAATAGAATCTATTTATTTGTTAGACTTACTCACAACTGCAGAAGGCAGAGAAGTTCCCTGATGGCCAACTGCAAGCTGGAGACCACAGGATGTTGGTAGTGCAGCTCAGTTCGTCTGAAAGCCTCAGAACCAGAGAAGTCAAAGCTATAATTCTCAGTCCAAGGTCAAAGGCCTGAGAACCCAGGGGGGTCACTGATGTTAAGTCCCAGAGTCCAAAGACAAAAACCTGCCTTCTGATGTCCAAGTGCAGCAATAGGAGAGGAGGCACCCCACTTTGGATGGAAGAGCTAGAGTTTTCCCCCTCCCTCACTCCCATTTTCTTCCCCATCTAAGACCCCAACTGATTAGATGGTGCCTGCTCAGCCGATCCAAGGTTGTTTTCCCCCTTTAGTGTGTGACCCATATACTAATCTTTCCTCAGACACCCATAAATGATGATTTGTCAGTTCCCTAGACATCTCTCCATCCATTCGACACCCCAAATTAACAATCACATCCCCCCTCAAGTGGATGTCAAGTGGATGCACAACTGAAACCTCTGCCCCCTGGAAGGATTTCTCTTGCTACTGCCTTACTCATGAGTTGAAGGAGAGGTGCTGGTCAACGGTGGAGGATGAAATTGGGACCAGGGCTGATGCAACTTATTTTTGTCCTCAGGCCCTATCCTTTCCCAAGTACCATTTCTATATTACTACAGATTGTTGCTGGGTCTCCCTGACCTCATGATTTTGTGGGTTACACAACCACTTGTTTCACTCGGGGCCTAGCGGCCCAAGGAACTTTTTCAAACGATTAATGATTTCCCACCACAGGTGGCATGGCTTGGTTGCAAAATCCTTGGGGCCTATATTGTGATTCTCTACTCTCAGCATGCCCATAAAGCACCACACAGTCTCTTTTTCTATCACTGATAGCTTTAATATCACTGGGTCTATCAGGTAGTATGGTACAAGAGGGAGAATCTCTTGCACTGCAGTCTAAACCATTGATTGTTCTGGGCCTCAATCAATATGGAAGCTGTTTGTGTAAATGAGATGTATGAAATATGTTGCCTCCAGAATCTGAAAAGTCTACCAATTACTGTGTTTTCCTCTCAGAAGAGAAAAAATGAAATGCAATATTATTGTGAAAGGGATATTGTAGATCACTGGATCTCTAAAAACTTCACTGATATGGCAGGTCCCTGAATCTTCATAGGATTTATCTTCCAAACACTAAGGCCTTCAATGAGATTTTAACTTCTTATTCATCCAGTTCAAATCACACAATGTTACCAACATGTGGGCCAATGTAATATTACATCCAGAAGATCCAGATCCTTTCTGACTACATTATGATCAAGGACACATAGGTTAATATTTATAGTACACTCTTGTGTATCCAGGATGAATGTGAACTTTCTGATCCTTTTTAATGGGAATAGAAAGGAAGGCATTTATAAGATCAGTGGCCACATAACATCAATTGGAGCCCTACAAAGATGGTCTAAGAGATACCACAATTAGCATAACAACTACAATTGGGGCTGCAGCTTGCAGTTCATAATAGTACAGTTTTTTCTTCCAGGACCTATCTGGAGGGAACAGACTGGTCAATTAAATGGGGACATAATGAAGACCACTGACCCTGAGTACCTTGGGTCTTTAATCCTCAGATCCTTTAGGCATTAATCTCTGTCCCTTTCCCCAAGTGGCAATAATGCTATTTACTTACTATTGTGGCTAAGAGTGGGGGTGGTTTCAAAGATTCCACTAACTTTTCCTTCCTATACCAGCTTTAATCCCATAGACTAAGAAACCACTATACGAGTTTTCCAAACCCTGAGTCCATACCAATTACATACTTTCAGGAGTAAGGAAAATCACCTATCCCTGAAGGTTATTTAACTGGTATGGTGAATCTGTAGACACAGTGGACTCACTGTAAACTAGACCTGGGTGAGGACTACCCATAGATTCATTACCTAACTTCCACAGGCTCCACACTAATGGTACAAGGGGGAATGACAATCCTTGATTCCTAGGTGTTAATGCAAACCTGGATATTGTGCCCAATAGTCAAAATACTGGTATTTTCCCATTTCCCAGTATAGTTACATGAGTCAAGTCCTTTTGGAGAAGCACTGTGAAAATCATTAACTTATGCACTTGCTGTGGTATTGCAGGGTCTTTCCTCCAAGGGATTCAAATTTTTCCCAATTGCTTAGTTCTGGGCCTGAGAACTGGGCAAGGGTTCATGATTTTTTTTTTTTTTTTTTTTTTTAATTGTGGCAGCAGCTCTGTCTCCTGGTCATCCATTCTTGATTTGTTTTGATTGGACAGATTGGGTAATGTCCGTACTGGCCGACCATCTACCTTGCATTTACTGAAGTCATATTCCATTAAACATCTCTATAACTTACTATAGATCATGATCTTTGAGTACACTGATCTTGCAGTTTTTTAAGATAACTTGCCCACTTTGCTCCTGGAAACTGAGTACCACAACCTGATGTCTACTATTTAAAAAAATCTCATCCTTTCCATTGTTATCAGGGCACTCAGTTCTGCAACATTTTCTACCTCAGCCTTGACCTTCAAACTATAGCTACTACTAAGCTGGTGTCCCTTTAAACAGTACACTCTTTATTGCTCTGGCAAATGAAATTATTGCTGGGCCCTCCTGCCTCAGCAATATATTCACTCTAGCACACACACTCCTCTGAGCTTTCTGATCCTTTCTTCCCCTCTCTACCTTGACAGTTCTGGTTATACTTCACTTAGTTGAGCCAAGGTAAGCGGCTCAGGCCACTACCCTAAATGTTAGTGTTCTTCTCAAAGTGTTACATTTTATTATTGGAGAGTGCTTACATATAAATAAACTCATCCAACTTTATGTACCTTTCCTCCTTAACCCAAAATGCTCAGAATCCAAGTGTGTGTGTGTGTGTGTGTGTGTATATATATATATATATATATATACACACACTCTTGCTCTTAGTTTCTCTAGGTTTGTTTTGGCAAGGTTCTACAGACAAAGAAGTCCTGGGCCTGCTCCTCAACTTTTTTTTGTCCTCCAGCTGCATATGAGAGTCTATATGCTGCCAAGAAGGCCCTCTGGGCCTTAACTGATTAATCACCCTCAGCATTTCTTGAATGAATCGAACGTCCAGATTCAATGAAGTAGTCATCCAATTTCACATTCTTTATAATTACTACTTCCCTTGGATCTCTCAAATGCTTAAGACATTGTCCCCCAGAATATTTCCAGTATCCCATTCCAGTTTGTCATCAGTGGAAGTTTCAACAGCTACAATGTTAAAGCACGTGTGGTGATTCACACTGCACCTGCCAACAGTAATAGGACCCTCCAAGCTAGACTGACAGGGTGGTCGGGTTCCAAAATTTCATTTTAGAATTTATTACCTCAAACTGATCTTGGTAATAACCTCTTTCAGGGGCTTCTGGAAAAATTGACTTAAGATGGAGATTTACATGCACAATGTTTACTATGGTATGTCTTTGGGACCAAAACCTGTGAGGATCTAAAGAAATGATAAGGCAGAGGGAAGAGTTCAATTGCAAGGAAGGCCACAACTGATCCCATAGTTTGCAAGAGTGGGGATGGCCCTGCCCTGCCTTAGCCTAAGGGCCTCGGTTTTCACAATTTGGATGCAGGAAGTCCTTGGAAAGGAGCCAGAACTTTGGAGAAGCACCAGCTCTCTCCAGCTAGTGACAATTCTTAGATGGCAAATCAGTTGAGTGCTTACTGCCTGCAGCAGAGGATGTGAATGCCTCAGTACTGATGGATGTACATAACTGCACCCACGAAGACACCAAAGTACATTTTCCTTATCCTCACACCACCATCTACATACATAGTCTCAGAATAAAAATACTATCAACACTGTGATTACTAAAAACATTTTTTCTGGGGGTGGGGAGGGAGAGACGAGAAGGCAGGTAGGTGTTTTTTTGTCTTTAGTGGCATATAGTCAAGTATTTTTAAATCTTGTGAAACAGTTCTCCTCTGGGAACCAACTCACTGAATAGCTTGGTTCATTTGCTTTGCTTTCAATATTTAGGAGTTATTTTCTCCAAAGTAAATTTTGTTTACTTATTATGTAAAATATTAAAATGATTCCAAAATAAGTAGTTTAGAGCAATAATAAGTTTAGCTTCTATCCAATCTTCTGCCCTGTTTCCTCCCTTGCATGATAGGTGGATATTAAAACATGCATGGTTTCTTCTTCCATTTAAAAAATATAAATGATACACATACATTTTGTTTTCCTTTTTCTTAGATAACTGATAGCATACTGTGATGGTTAATTTTATGTGTAACCTTGACTGGGCCATAAAACACCCAGATACTTGGTCCAACTAACGTTATTCTGGATGCTCCCCTAAGTGTGGTTTTGGAGACTAACGTTTAAATTGGTAGTCTGACTAGAACAGACGCCCTGTGTAATGTGAGTGGGCTCATCCCATCAGGGAAAGGACTGAACCAAAAAGCCTGGATCCTTTCCCCTTAAAAAGAAAATTTCTTGTGCCTCACTGCTTTGAACCGGAACATTGTCTTTCTCCTGCCTTAGGATATGAATAGAACCTTGGTTCTTTCTGGGTCTAGAGCCTGCCTGTAATTACAATGTCAGCAATCCTGGGTCTTCAACTTACCTATTCATCCTGCAGACCTGGGGTCTGTCAGTTTTTGAATATTATGTGATCTAATGTGATCTAATTCCTTAATTCACACACACACACACACACACACACACACACACAGAGTTGCTGAGGTAAGACCAAATAAGAAATTATGAGTTAATTATGAGAAATTCAAATATATGAGTTTCATAACTTAAAAAAAATTAGTTTAGGTTTAAAACGATTTTGTGTTCAAAAGCAAATCAGCACTTGCTGAAATTATTTTCTATCATCTGGGCAAGAAGAGGTGAGAAGTAAGGTTTAAAACTACTTATGTAAAGGTGATTTTATGTTTTCTTAATATATATTTTTTTAAAAAAAAGATTCATCATCTCCCACTGTAGGTCCCATACAGTATACAAAGTAAATATACTATAGGATATGCTACCCCTGACTTGTGAAATAACTGAATTTCAGAATAATTTAGTGAGCTCCTAAATATCAAAAACATGAGAAAATATTAAATAAATCAACATTAACAACTGCTTAACAGTGATAAAATATACTTTTATTTACTTTGTTGAATCAGAGGGTCATAAAAAAAAGTTATTGCTAAAGTAGGTATCAGGCAAACAGACAGGTGCTTTAGAAGTCCAGTTACCTTCGAATTTATTTAAACTAAGAGATAAAGGTCATCATGTTTTCATGCAATACACATTTGGTTCTTTAAATAACAATTGTGACAAATAGCAGAAAGAATTAAGGAATGCTGCACTGATGATCCATACAAAACACCAACATTTTAGGTTGTACATAATTAAAGAAATATCTTACTTTTCAAAATACTGTAATAGCCAATACACACAGGCATGCCTTAGGTGGGCATAGGAATGCAATTTAAAAAAGGGAAAAAAAAAATCACACTGGAACTACTTAATTTTGTTAAAACCACTGAGCAAGAAAAGCAACATTGAACTTCCATACTGATTTTACACAATTTCTATACAGTACCTTGACTTAAATCCAAGAGCAAAAGTTAAGACTCTCCTCCTCTATTTTTGGTAAACAACTGCATGGTAAACTTAGATGACTTTTCCCCCCGGATTTTACCTGGGAGTGGCCTTTTTAATATTTTATTTAAAAGAGGGCAGGTTTGGCACTTTTATACTGATGTCACCAATGTTAATATTTCTTGGGATCTCAGGAAGATTCATATTCTTTACAGCTGATACAGCACGGGCTGGAGCTCCTGCTAAGCCAGCCTGTATACAGAAGTAAATAAAAGAAAAAGAAAATGTACAACTCAGGTGTAGTTCATCATAAAACACTTATAATGGAAGACAATGAAAAAGGATTTTCACATAACAAGTTTAGAAACCAGATGGTAGTTTGAATTGATATGAGATGGTTACTTTGAATACTAATCTATAAAGAGAAAACAGTTGACACATTAAAAAATACAGTGAATACATGCAATAATAACAATGTAAAGATTTAAATACAAATTAATGGGTACTATCCTAGATATCACAGGCAATATTCACATGACAAAAGCTAAATCTTTACCTATATTTTGATTTAAGTGACATATAAGCACAAAGCATAATTTACATTAGTTTCCTTATTAAACATCTCTTGAAATAATCTTGATGATTTTTTTTCTTTAAAAATGGCATTTATTATCAATATGTGCTTTGAAATAAAAATTAAAGGTAATAAATTATACTTCAGTTTCTTTATTCAGGGTTAAACCCTATAACATTTCAAAACAATAAAACTGGCTTTTAAAATTGTGGGGGTTCTTCTAAACTTTTATAAAATTCTAGAACACTAAATAAAAATTTTAAAAAATCAGGGCTTTTAAATGAAGTCTATCTGAATCCAAAGAGAAAAGTTTTCTCTAAAGATGAAACTGCAAAAAAAAAAAGGATAGTCCATCTTTCCAATGTATTAGTAAAAATTCTAATGATTAAAAATGCTTTATATAGCTTCAACAGCATATTTAATCTGTAGTATACAATTTTAGAGAAGGAAGAGCATATGTAAATGAATAAAATCTAAAATTTCCAGTCAGTACCACTAGTGCAAAATATTTGGCTTTCCTCTTAGTAGGAAAATTTAAAATTTGTGAAATAATTTTGGAAAAAACGAAGCTTGAAAATAATAGAAAAATGCATGTATATAATTTTTCTGAAAGTGAAAATCAATAGCATTCATATTTCAGGTATAATTTATATACCAATAAGATTTCACCACTTTTATGTGGTAAAACACAATGTCATCACCTTCAACATAATAAAGCAAAGCCAACACAAACGTGTGAGGTCAGTGGCATCATCTTGCACAAAAGTAGAAAATTAAGTAATAATTAACAAAAACAAAACTTCCAGTTTGTTGAGATGACATATATGTAAGATAGTATCTGAGAAATCAAAGTTTTTAAAGTCCCTTTTCATAATTTTAGTTTTTTCTTTTATGTAATCCTACCTTTTTTGCTAATTAAAATAATAATAACAATAAAGCTGTTACCTGAGAAAAATCTTGACTGATACAAAATAGGCCAGTGTAAACTATTTGCTGAATAAAGGATACAAACATTGTTAAGCAATGAAATAAAAGCCATGGATCATCAATTCAGAATTGGAAATAGAAAAGTTAGTAAAATAGTATTAATAATAGATATGGTCCACATAGGCAATGATAAGGGTGAGATGAATCAAAAACTCCATACCCCAACTAAAGATTATACAGGGCTGGAGAATTCAGTGTTTATAATTCAATGGAGGTTAGTTGTTCTCAATACACAACTAAAAATTTGATTGACTTCTACACTTATACCTACCTGAGGCAGAGAAGTTTATGTTATACCCCACTTCCCTCCCGCTCCTCCAAAAGATGTTTAGTTAGGGTAGTAAGCACTATATTCAAAAGTATCTTTAATTTAATAATTTCAAGTTAAAGGTTTAGCTACCAAAATTTAGAATAGTTTAGGACCAAAGAGGAATTCGCTCAAACAGGTTTACCACCCTGAAAACATTCTTTTACCAGAAAGCATGTTGTCTGCTGAAGGACCAAAAATTATTTTACAAAATTGCAGACATTATGGAACTAGCATCATTTTTCCAGGTAAAGAGATTTTGTAATTTTTCTAACTAAAAGGCCAATATTTTCACTTTGTAAATTCCATAAAGGTACAAATGATAAGTAGACAGTAGAAATATATTGACAAAATACTTGAACATAAATATTTTTAAAGTTATGAAGTATCAAAGGATATTATTGTGAAAAAGAATATGTATGTGTGTATTTCACTGGATTCTATGGTTTACATTTATAAATAGTAAAACATAAGTATTTTACTTATGTCATAAAGCCTTATTTTCCATAATACACCCTGTATCATGTATAGTCAAACTAAACTTAAGCAAAGAAAATGAGAATAAAACAATGTATCTTGTTACATTTCATTAGGTCAAACTGTTTCTTTTTGACCAAAGATAATGTTGGATTGTGGACTGCTAATGAGAATATATAAATTCAATATAGTAATTGATTTAAATAGCATGTATGTGCCATGTTCTTATAATATAAAACCAGAAGTTTCTAAATACAACAATCTATAATTCTTCTAAACATAAGCAGCAAGCCATAGACATGCAAAGGATGGGAACTATTTAGAACACGCAGATGAATTAAGAGAATCAAATTATTTCTCAAGCATGTTCGATACTTTTGTGTAGCACATCATAAATTGAAGTTGCAGGAAATTTAAATATTGTAATATGTACTTTAAGTTTTATTTAACATTTTAAGAAGTCAGATTGTGAACAATATTAAATGTGAAGAAGAAAAATATAAAGACTGTTGATCAGTAAGTAGATGCTTAAATGAGCCATCAATTTTGATATATAAAAACTATGGCTTAAAAAAAAAGGACTATATTTCTCAGGCAATCAACACCAGAATGATTATAAAACAAATTTCACTTTCAGACTTCCATCAAAGTAAAGTCTGAAACATTTTTATTAAATCATAAAATGTAAAGGAAGTAATCTGCCATTAGGAAATCCATTTGCTGACACAGAAATATAAAGTAATTTTCATCTTGGTTAATTTTTTTTCAGTAAGATATATGCAAAGCAATAGGATAACTTTTATCAAAACTTAACTTTTTCAACACTAAAATTTACTGAAATTAAGTTTACCTGACTTGTTAGTAGTACACACAATTTAAAAATGTAAACAAAGATATTCCTGACAGTACAACATAGTTCTTAAAGATTTAAGATTACATAGCTGACACAAAGCAAAAGGAAAAAGAATGAAATTCTACTGGAGAAATAACTTGTTTCCATCTATGTTATTCTCGAGCACCACCATGGCAGGTAAACTGCAGCAACTCCACTAACAAAAACAAATATATGAATCCAAAGCAGTTAAGAGTATGAACTGGATGAAAGAATGAAGTACAGTATATAAAAGAATGGGCATGTTTTCTCTCCCATGAGATTAAATTAACAGAATTAAGAGAAAGAAAACAAAATGAAGTCTGCAAGTATACCAAAATGAGGCCAAACAGATAGAAGACTTATACAGACATACTCTTGGAAATTTCAAGCACTTGAATCACAAAGATAGTAATGGATGGATATGATTTGTTTTTGATTTTCTTTTTAAATTGCCAGACCCAAAAATAAACAAAATATGAGCAAGCAAAACTGAAAAAGCAGCATTGCTAAAATATATTTCAAAGAACTAGAAAGCTCCCCTTTCCTCATGCAATAAGCAATTAACTTTCTTGAAGGGAAATGGAAATTAATAATCTACTCATTTCATCTAAGACATAAAATACCATCTACCATCTTAAAATAATTTCTTTAAGCTTGAAATATAGTATAATAAGATGGTAGTTGGATCATTTGTACATACTAGAACCTTTACTCATCCTTCCTGCTGGAAATTGCTATGTGCACATTCATAACTTTGACCTAACAGGAATGTCAAAGAGCACCAACATTAAACACAGTATTAAATGGTTTCAGACTCAAAATCATTAACAAAATAATGTCAGATTTTGAATGCATGCTTTTGAGCAAAACAGAAAATTTCAATGTTTTAATTTCTGAATGTGAGGCAGAATAATTTTTAATCAGGATTTGTAATAGGCTTGTCTTGTGGCTTTGGATGCAGTGTTTCAACACAGCAGTTAAAAATACATTAAAATGCTGATGACAGTCTTCTGGTGAGCAAGAAACAAGGCATTTTATAAACAATTTTATCACAATTAGAATGTTCAAAAATTCTTAAAAAATTACTGGTCATTTTATAAAGTACCTTCAGTTATAGTTTTAATTTCTAACAGGATTTGCCTGAGTGAAATAAATATAGCAAACTCATGACTTTCCTGGATTTATTACAACTAGTTTTGATCATAAGTGGATCTTAGGGGTCCTCACCATAATTCAGTAGAAGTAAAAAATTCATATGCACATCAAGGAAAAGGGGCAGAATCAACTCATGGCTGACCTTCCCACATCTTTATCTTAAGGTCACTTTTCCTACTCTCTACTCTCTGAAATAAATACCTGGTTTTTAAAAAAGCCAATTAATAATTGTAATGATGGAAGTTAACATACCCAAGTGGTTGATGGTTTTTTGATAGATAGAAAATTTAACAGAATAATATAAACTAAATACTACAACATAGAAATTGGCAGTGCTCTCAATTTATGGAGTGAATAGATCTTTTCTATAACAGATATAAAATAATTTAGACACTGGGACCAAAAACGGTACTCCAGCTTTATTATACAGCCCATAATCTCAGAATAAGATATTACAAAGTCACACGTATGTTGTTACTTTGCAAAGCACAAATAATGCAGTAGCTAAAAAGCATGCCAAATTCTCATGTTTTTCTACTTAGTCAACTGGGTAACCTACCTTATTAAATTTATAGATTGTTTTTCCTCCATAAGACTCAATAAGGTTATTTTCAACTGAAATTTCTTAAGTGGAGGCACATGAACATTTTTATCTTTTCCTGAAATTGCTTGGTGCCAAAAAATTGCTCATCATCATCTACATGGAACTTTTAAAATAGTAGTTCGCTGTATTAATTTATGATATAAAAACATGTACAAAAGTACTGAAGAAAAATTAATTTTGTAAAGTAAGGAGTCTATTAAAAACACTTCCAATATTTGCCAATATATTCGATTCTGATTAGGACATGTTTGGATGTCAGAAGGTTTGCTACAGCAGAAATCCAGTGTTTGTTGGTAATTTAATTCTATTTTTAGAGTACTTAATTCAAGTTTTAAGAGATTTCTGATCCTATTTTTTGTTGGCCATTGTTAAAATGCACCTGCAGGTCAAACTGTAAAGGCAATTCTGTTAAGACTTTGGAACTGAAAACCATTTTGGGGGGGAAGAAGTATTATTTAACAGTCATTATTCTAAGACTTTACTGCTTCCCACTTTGAATGTTAAACTCTAAAAGTTCAGTTTTTGAGTTTTTAAATTTACAGCTTCCAAAACCCAGCAGGCAATTTTATGTTAGAATACTAATTTGGAGATGGATAAAACATTTGAAAGTTAAATTAAGATTGGTTCTGTTACATCATGCTCAAAACAAACTCTAAGTTTTTATATACAAAGTAAATTGTCATTTCTACAAATAGAATTTGTCAGTTAAATGACAATATTTTTAAAAAGGAACAAAAAATTTAAACTTTCCTTTTACAATGCAGGCAGACAAAACAGAACAAACATGACATCAATGATATACTAGTAAAATACACTAAGTCCAATAAAAGATGAAGAAACTACAAGGAGAAACTAGAATGGAAAATAGGCTACAGGGACTATATGGGTTCATTAACACAAAGAATTTTTGAGTCTGGCCTAAAGAATTAATTGCCTTTGACATCATTTTGCTTTCCCTTTGTTAAAGTACATTTTTCTCAAAGTCAGCAATACCTTGTCTACCTGTCCTGTCTGGGAGACTGAAAGATAAAGGTCTGTAAGAGAGAAGAATGGAAAGAGCTAGAAAGATCAGGATGTTCAGAAAAAAAGAGGACTGATTTTTTAAAAATAGTGACTAAATTCAGACTCATTTATCCATCTTAAGAATAACATGAAATATATAAAAGCTAGCAAGCCTCCCCAACCTCACCCTTCTACCACCACCCCCAGAGAGTCATTTCATTTTTAAGCAGATTCCTGGGTGCCTCTTAAACTTCCCCCAAATCCCACCAACCTCCCAGTTTAAACCCTCCTCTCCCAAGATCCCAGTGTTATAGTAAGCCACTTTTCTATCCAAACATAGAAAACAGATGAAAATACATTCAGAGCATCTCTTTCTCCTCTTTGAAGATCTGGTAGATCTTTGTTTCTATCTGTCTAGGTGTTGGGAATTAAACTGGTCACTTTCTTCCATCACTGGAAATGTATGACCTTTGAACCAATGTAATAAGATCTTTTATTTCTGACAAGCACCTGGATAAATCCACATTGTATTATAAAAGATATATCTTAATTATATTCAGGGTGATTTTTAAAAGATGAATGCTACTCCTGAAGTACTGCTTAGAACTTTAAAACTATAATAATCAGTTCTTTTCATCAGTCATGATATTCAGAATTTTAATTCTTCTTAAGTTTTTGCTTTATAATAAATTATAACAAATTTGTTAACAGATTAACAAGTTTATACTTTGCTCTCAAATAATCTACAGAGTTATATTTCTTGATAGATCTAACCAGTTGAAGTGACAGAGAAATAAAAAAATATGAAAACTTTTCACATTTCAATGTGTCTGGAATAAAGCTCATAGTCATCTAAAGATACTTAAAAGTACACAAAAATTGCTGGAAAATTACATGAAGTCAATATATTTTTCAACACTATTTCTTAAAATATGATTAGGACTAAATGGTCTAAAAAGATGTATTTCATCATTAAAATATTATCAGATACCCTATGTAGAGAAACACTTGATCATGTATAACTTTGTGGTTTATTCCCAGATTAAAAACATAACTTCTTCTAAAGCACAAAAAAACTAATGTGGCAGTAGAAAACAACTGGTTATACGTGTTAGAAATAGGACCAGTCGATAAATAATAGAAGCATTCATCCGAATTCTATTTAAATAGTATTGTTTCTGTAAATAATTTTTTTAAGTTGCAGTAATTTTATAACTATAATATCCCCTTCAAAAATGTAAGTTGCATCTTACTGCTCTTTATAGATAAGAAAAACTGTCTTATTAAAATAGTTTTAATGGACAAAGAGAAAATACCTATAATGCATTTATTACAGGCCCTCCATGACATTTGTAAAAACTATACATAGTTAACATTAAGGAGCAAAAGAAAAGAAAAAAATGGGGCGGGGGGAACACCACCAATGGGAGGAAGTAAGTACCTAGAAATGTGAAAATTCCAAACAAGTGGTCAATATATTTTTACAGATAATTACACAAAATTCACAAATTATTCATTCATTTTAGACCTATTATTAATGAATTATATTATGTTCCTTGGCATTTAAAATCTATAACCATAGAAGCTTTCTGAAGCAGTGCTTAATTCACATACATTTCAAATTATCATTTTAAGATTCTGCAAACTGTAGTTTAGGTTTTACAATGAATCTTTTACTATACTAAATAGTATATCCAATTATACTAAATAATATTTGGAGTCCTTTACTTTGTTCTGAAACAACATATTCTCTATTACCCTATATTATGTTTTCTTCTTTCAAAATCCAGTATTTTAAAAACTGGCTACGGAACCATCAAAATATACACAGTTACTTAAAAAAGTCCTGTGTTTAAGCTCTTTATCAACACTGAGTCTCTCCCCTTTGGGAAATCAATGAGAATAGCAATTTAGATGAGGAGAAACACAGGACTATTTTACAGAAAGTCTCAACTGTAGCTAACAGATTTTTTTAATCCATCATCTTGTATTTCCTTAATTCAAATGAGCACAGAATTGTGTCAAACTGATCCTTTAAAATGCCAGAAAATATTTTCAGAACTCACCTTTTATAAATTAATGCTAATATATTAATTCTTTGCTGTTTTTATAGTAATATTTACTTCAAACCAACCAAACATCTGAGCTATGATGAAATTTCTAGAATAGCATTGAATGAGATATCAAGACATTTTACCTTTCTAAATTTTGGGCAAGATAATAAGATAGCACTAAAATATTGTGAATTTGAGTGGCCTAGCCACAGAATGTTCTGCTGACACTAGCCCAGTTTTTGAGGAAAGAGTCACTAAATTTCTAAAGTAAAGTAGGGTTTTATACAATAGTTAAGTGTGAGTATGCTTAATTTACTTCAAGACCAAATCAAATAGTACAAAGTCAGTAAAGTAAACCCAAATTTTCTCTTTTAGAATGCCAAAAATATCATAAATATCTGTATCAATGTATAAAAAATGTGGTATAACTAACTTGTTAATGACCTTCGGGAAAGATTCAGAATATAAAAACTGAGGCACCAAATTTGATTTTTCAGTGTGCACTCAGACTTACTAAGCACATAACCTGAAACATTACTTCCTCCTAAGAATTCCATTTCCTCTGCTTTCCCTTTCCAGGGAGAATGTGGAATTGTGTTTATTAGCCAAGGCAGTTAAAATTGTGGCTAAAAGAAGAATAACATGAAGCTAGTTGTTGGATAATAGTCACAGGACATTTAACATACTAAAGGTATATTCCATTTTCAAAACCTGAATAAGCAAACCAGCTGTACCTAAAGGGTGATATTGAACGACAAACAGTGAAAGTTACATACCATGCATAATTTATGATCATGCTTAGAAACCTTATTAACTAGAGCAAAATTTTCCATTCTTACCTCAGATTTCTCCAGTTTATTTTGTGCATCAATTTGTGTAACAATCTCATTCATGTTGGTCTCCAATACCATTCCCCCCATCACCATTTCTGCAAGAATGTTGTGAACCTAAAAGAAAAAATAATAAGCACATAAAGAAAATTTCACCACCAAAATGTTTCATGATTTCAGTAGCTTTTGTTTTAAACACTGTGATTCTATTTTATAAATAGTAAAAATAATTGGATGAGGGATCATAATCCACTTTCATCACTCCTGTGAATCTTTAGGCCATTATGTAACCTCTTTACATCTTAGTTTAATGGGCTGAAAAACAAACAAGAATACTACATTCTTCATAGAACTATTGAAAAGATTAAATGAGGAGATCCATGAAAATACCTAAAACAAAGTAACTGATAACTATTAACTACAGTAGTCCCCCCTTATCTATACTTTCACTTCCTTGGTTTTGGTTACCTGCAGACTACACTGGTCCTAATGGAAAATTACAGAAATAATTCATAACTTTTTAAAATTGTATGCCTGATGAATTTCTAGGCACTCTACTTCATCCTACCTAGGATATGAATCATTCCTTTGCCCAGTGTATCCAAGAAGTATATGCTACCCACTCAACACTATCATGACTCAATGATCCAGGATCAGCTGAAGCAGTTCCGACTTTATGTCAGCAGATCAATAGTAGCCTACTGCTATATCACAATGCCTACATCATTCTCCTCTTTTCATCTCATCATGTAGGCATTGTCATCTCACATAATCAAAAATTAAGGGTGAGTTCAGTACAGGGTTATTTTGAGAGTGTTACCATAATAACTTTTATTACAGTATATTACTTTATTATTATTAACTGCTTATTGTGCCTAATTTATAAATTAAACTTTATCAAAGGAATGTATACATTTGAAAAAACATAGTATACAGGGTTTGGTACTGTTATAGTCCAGATCTGGACTATCTCCCAAAATCCCATGTGTTAAAGGCATGGTCACCAGTTTGTGGCACTTTTGGAAGTGGGGCCAATTGGAAGGAAGTTGAATCACTAGAGGAAGCCCCCTGAAGGGAATATTGGGATTCTAGTCCTTTCCTCTTATTCTATTTGCTTTTTGGTCACCAGGAGGTACACAGGTGTCTTCCATCACACAATGTCATCATTATATACTATGCTGTCACAGGCCCAACAATAGAGCTGAGTGACCAGGGACTGAAATCTCTAAAACTGTAACCCAAAACAAACCTTTCTTCCTTTTAAATGGATTATTTCAGGTATTTTATCACAGTGACAGAAAGCTGACTAACACAGGTAATATTTGTGGTATAAGGCATCTACTGGGAGGTCTTGGAACATATCATCCTTAGAAAAGAGAAGCTACTGTACCACTATTACGATAAAATAAAAATGACATAATGTCATGTTTAATACTCCCAAAATTAGATTTTTTATTGTTTATTTAGTTATACATGAGAGCAGAATGCATTTTGATTCATTGTACACAAATGGAGAATAGTTTTTCATTTCTCTGATTATACATGATGTAAAGTCACACCACTCATATAATCATACATGTACATAGGGTAATGATGTCTGTCTCATTCCACCATCTTTCCTTCCTCCTGCCTCCTTCCCTCCCCTCTTTTTCCTCTATACAATCCGAAGTTCCTCCATTGTTCCCTTACCCTGATCCCCACTTCCCCTATTATGTATCAGCATCCACTTATCAGAGAAAACATTTGGCCTTTAGTTTTGGGGACTGGCTTATCTCACTTAGCATGATATTCTCCAATGGCATTCATTTACCTGCAAATGACATAATTTTATTCTTCTTTATGGCTGAGGAGTATTCCATTGTGTATATACACCACAGTTTCTTTTTCTGTTCATCTATTGAAGGTTGGTTCCATAATCTAGTTATTGTGAATCCAGCTGCTATAAACATTGATGTAGCTGCATCACTGTAGTATGCTGATTTTAAGTTCTTTGGGTATAAACCAAGGAGTGGGATAGCTGGGTCAAATGGTGGATCCATTTCAAGTTTTCTTTTCTTTCTTTTTTTTTTTTTGCGGTACCAGGGATCGAACCCAGGGCCTTATGCTTGCCTTGCAAGCACTCTACCAACTGAGCTATCTCCCCAGCCCTCATTTCAAGTTTTCTAAGGAGTTTCCATACTGCTTGCCAGAGTGGCTGCACCAATTTGCAACACCACCAGCAATGTATGAGTGTACCTTTTCCCCTACATCCTCACCAACACGTATTGTTGTTTCTATTCTGGATGATAGCCATTATAATTAGAGTGAGAAGAAATCTTAGGGTAGTTTTGATTTGCATTTCTCTAATTATAGAGATTTTGAACTTTTTTTTTTATATATTTGTCTATCGCTTGTATATATTCTTCTGTGAAGTGTCTGCTCAGTTCCTTAGACCATTTATTGATAGGGTTATTTGCATTTTTTGGTATTAAGTTTTTTAAGTTCTTTATAAATTCGGGAGATTAGTGGTCTATCTGAAGTGAAGTGTGTGTGGTAAAAATTTTCTCCCACTCTGTAGACTCTCTTTTCACACTACTGATTGTTTCCTTTGCTGAGAGAAAGCTTTTTAGTTTGAATCCATCCCATCTACTGATTCTTGTTTTTATTTCTCGTGCTTTGGCAGTCATGTTAAGGAAGTCTGGTCCTAAGCCGACATGATGAAGATTTGGACCTACTTTTTCTTCTGTTAGGTGCGGGGTCTCTGGTCTAATTCCTAGGTCCTTGATCCATTTTGAGTTGAGTTTTGTGCAGGGTGAGAGACAGGGATTCCGTTTCATTTTGCTGCACATGGATTTCTAGTTTTCCCAGCACCATTTGCTGAAGAGGCCATCTTTTCTCCATTGTTATGTTTTTGGCACCTTTGTCTAGTATGAGATAACTGTATTTATTTGGGTTTGTCTCTGTGTCTTCTATTCTGTAATTGGTCTACCTGTCTATTTTGTTTTTGTTACTATTGTTCTGTTGTATAGTTTAAGGTCTGGTATTGTGAGACCACCTGCTTTGTTCTTCTTGCTAAGGACTGCTTTGGCTATTCTGGGTCTCTTATTTTTCCACATGGATTTCAAGACTGCGTTCTCTATTGCTATGAGTATGTCATTGGGATTTTAATTAGAATTGCATTGAACCTGTATAATGTTTTGGTAGTATGGTCATTTTGACAATACTAAATCTGCCCACCAAGAACATGGGTCATCTTTCTATCTTCTAAGTTTTTCTTTAATCTCTTTCTTTAGTGTTCTGTAGTTTTCATTGTAGAGGTTGTTCACCTCTTTTGTTAGATTAATTCCCAAGTATTTTTTTTTTAGGCTATTGTGAATGTGATAGTTTTCCTAATTTCTCTTTCAGAGGATTCATCACTCATGAATAGAAATGCATTAGATTTATGAGTGTTGATTTTATACCGTTACTTTGCTGAATTCATTTATTAGTTCTAGAAGTTTTCTGATAGAATTTTTTGGGTTCTCTAAATATAGAATCATGTCATCGGCAAATAGTGATAGTTTGAGTTCTTCTTTTCCTATTCGTATCCCTTTAATTTCTTTGATCTGTCTGATTGCTCTGGCTAGAGTTTCAAGGATGATGTTGAATAGAAGTGGTGAAACAGGGTATCCCTGTCTTGTTCTAGGTTTCAGAGGGAATGCTTTCAGTTTTTCTCCATTTAGAATGATGCTGGCCTTGGGCTTAGCATTGATAGCCTAGAAAGCCTTTTTATATCAGATTCTTAGTTAACAATTATTAGGTTGCAATCTTATACTCAAGGTAATTAACAAAACAATGTAGCACCATGAACATACTGGAACAAAAGAATTTTCTTTTTATTGTAGGTGTAATGTTGGTTTTAAAAAAATATTTTTAGTTGTGGATGAGCCTTTTATTTCATCTATTTATTTATATGCAGTGCTGAGAATCAAACCCAGTGCTTCATGCATGCCAGGTAAGTACTACCACTGAGCCAAAACCCCAGCCCTGTAATAGTGTTTTTACCCTCAAAATACTCCATACATGTAATATTCAGATCTCTTATCATAAATATGTCTGATAATGACTAAAAAATAGTGTCTGAACTATTAGAAAGTAAAAATGTAACACATGTTTTTTCATAATGTTTACTGGACAAAAATTAAACAATTGAGAACTGAAATAAGTTCCATAAGATAGTATACTGTGCTATAATTTTTTTCAAAAAGCTCATGTGTGAGGTTAAATGTACAGACTCCAAAATTATATAGGTATGAATACTGACTCTACTACTTATTTGTATGACCTTCAGTAGACACATCACTTCTCTGAGTCTGTTACCTTATCAATAAAACACAAAAACAGTGAAGTGTTTACAGACATGAAAACAGTACAGGGACCTTACAGGGTTAGCCTAATAACTAAACGAATGATTCATGTAAGTGCTTAGCATAGTACCTATTATGTATTTTTGAAAAATTTCGAGAAATACTTTATATATTATTCAATTTTCATGCTTTTATAAGATTTCATACTAAAATTATCATTTACTAAATTTTCATTTTACAAAGAGGAACAAATGTATGAATTTTGAAGAAAAAATTATATGAATTACTTTTTCCAGGAAATAAAACTAAAACAGATGCCACAACTTTTTTGAAACTAGTGCTAAATACTATCACATCTACTACCATCATTACTGTATTAGATATCATTTTTAAAAAAAGTTCTGATGCTATACTTATATAATTTTATTCTCACCTTTGGTACAGTTGAGGCACAGAGTCTAGTATTTGGCAAACCACTAATTCAAACCTAAGTCTAAGTTACCCAAGTTCAATTCCTTGCTTTCTTCACTAATATTAATGATTGTAATTGACACAGCTAACTGATTAAAGGTCAAGGTGATTAAACATATAATAAAATTACCTTATAATTGTTAATAGGTAGAGGGAAAGTGTTCAAAAAGGTCAGAGCCAGGGAACAGATATTCATTAAAATCTCTGTTTTAGAATTAGAAGAACCCCTTCTCTTTTTAAAACAAATTCTCATAAGAAAGCACAATTGATAAGGCTCATAAAAGTGCAGCAATTCCCCTACCTCCTTTGCTCAGTCTGTGTGTTCATAACCTCCTTATCCCTGCACTACTGCTTTTCCAGAAATATCCCATAATGCAAGTGATAGATTAGTGAAAAACTATACATTTCAGTATTACAGAAAAAAATCAAGCAAGTTTAGAACACGGGAGGCCTAAGAATGTGGGTAATGCCCAAGAAATTTGAAGAATATATATCAACTTAAATCACAGGACCTAAGATGCAATTTATTCTCAAAGCAAAAACCACTCATAGAACAGCAAATTCAGAAATCCAGAAGAAGAGATAGAAAACAGAAAAGTAGGGTCCAGTAAGTTATATCCTTAACGAAACATAATCCCATTTATTATTGGAGGGTTATGGAAAATAATATTCCTTCAAGACAGCTAGCTTCCCAAGAAAAATGGAGGGACAGTGTGGTTCAGGAGGAGGGAAAGGAAATCAGCCAAATATTACACCTCTCAATGTACCCTTTCCTACTATCAATGGACCCCAAAGGAAAGGGGCAAATACTGAATGCTGGGCCCTAAACTTTAACCTTTCCCCATCGCAAATTAGTCATAAATTGAGGCACAGCAAATACTGAAATTGTGGGAAACAATGGACCCCACAGGGGGAAAAAAGCAATCAGTAGGATTTGAGTATTCATCCCTTGGGATCTGGACTCCTCTCTTCCCAGATAAAAATGAGTGTCAACCTTTTTACAACTACCTTCCCTAAGTTAAAGTTCTAACCTGTACACCTAGCCCCAGACTGTCCAAACTGCACATCTGCAATCTCCAATGAGACTAGAAAACCCAGACTCCTTCTTTAACTCAGGGGCCAATTCCATACCCGGAAAATGGACCATACCGTGCCTAACTGATGGACTTTGCTGCAGAATAAACGAAAGCTTGCTGATCTGATGTTTGCTTTCCATCTCCTGCCTCTGTCATTTGTGGACCATAAGCTTACAATTAAGGGAAGGGGGGGGACAAAGTTTATTATTCCTATAATCTCACGCCACACTCCTGTGACCAAAGGTAGAGGGGTAGGGGTGTGTGTTTGTGTGTGTGTGTGGTAGGAAGGTTGGTGGGTGGGTAGGTGGTGCAGTTCTTCCCATACACACAAAGCAAGCAATGAATTCTGCAGCAACACGGCTGGGTGTCCTCTAATTCAATGCAATGAATGCTGACACCTTCTACTATCAGGGTGCACTGGATTCCAAAGGGAAAGGGTCCAGTTCCACAAATTTGCCCACCATTTTAGATGCTACTAATCAACTGACTGAACACTGGGTGTTATGGTTTGGATGTGAGGTGTCCCCCAAAAGCTCATGTGGGAGACAATGCCAGAAGGTTCAGAGGAGAAATGACAGTTGTGAGAATCTTAACCCAATCAGTGAATTAACCTTGATAAGATTAACAGAGTGGTAACTGAAGGCGTACAGGGTATGACTAGAGGAGCTGGGGCATTGGAGGTGTGCCTTTGGGTATACATTTTGCATCTGGTGAATGGAATCTCTCTGTTTCCTGATCATCATGTGAGCTGCTTCCCTCTGCCATATTCTTTGGTCATGATGTTCTGCCTCACCTCGAGCCCTGAGGAATGGAGTCAGCTCTCTAGGGACTTAAGAGTTCTGAAACCATGAGCCCCCAAATAAACTTTTGCTCCTCTACAACTGTTCTTCTCAGGTCTCTTAGTCACAGCAGTGAAAAAGCTGATTAGAACAGTGGGATTTCCCACTACCCACCTCCTCTTGGGGTTCAACTAATTTGCTAGAGCAGCTCACAGAACTTAGGGAAACACTACTTATACTTATTGGCTTACTATAAGGGATATTACAAAAGATACAGAGACGGGTAGGGAGTTAATAGTATGGGAAGGGCTACAGAGCTGCTTTGCCCACTACAGGAGTGCCATTCTCCAGGAACCTCCTCATGTTCAATTATCTGGAAGTTCTAGAAACCCTGTCCTTCAGCATTTAAGGAAGATATATCATGGAGGCAAGACTGAGGAACTCTTTGGCCACTGGTTATCAACTGAAACTTCAGTCTCTCTCCCTAAGCTGAAAGTTTCAAGCCTAGTTATGCTTGGTCTTTCAGATCACCAGTCCCCACCCAATCCTGAAGATAACTAGGGTCTGCAAAGCACCAGTCATCTTATCAACATACAAAAGAGTCATCCCCTCTGGAGATTCCAAGGTTTATAAGAGCTATTTGTCAGGAAAAAAAGAACCATGACCAAATATAGTTATCTCTTGATGTCCTGGGGAGAGAAGGTTGGTTCCAGGACACCTATGGAAATCAAAGCAGATGTTCTAGTTTCTTAAATAAAATGGAAAAGTATATCATAGGTACATCTTCCTACACATATACTCCCATATACTTTGCATCATCTCTAGATTATGTATAATAATTAATATAATGTAAATGCCATGTCAATCATTGTTATACTGTAATGTTTTGGGAATAATGGTAAGAAAAATATCTGCACATGTTCAATACAGATGCAATAAAAAAATTATTTTGGATCCATAGCTGGTTGAATTCCAGGACAGATCTGATGGACAGAAAAAAAATATATCTAAATGCATGTTTGTGTGTGTATATATATTTACTATATATCACAGTATCACAATTATAAGGATAATAAATGCATAAAGACTGTATTCTTCATGAAGAGGTAATAAACATTACAAAATATGGAAATTCAGGGGGATAAACATGTAAAAGAATGATAATTATTCATTAGAAGATCACTCCAGTCTTATTAAGCATATAGTATCCACAGTAAGGTATATTACAAGGAGTAAAAATTGAACTGAGCAGACACTTCACAGAAGATATATAAGTGAAAGACAAATATATGAAAAAATGTTCAACTTCTCTAGTAATAAGAGAAATGCAAATCAGAACTACCCTAAGATTTCATCTCACTCCAATTACAATGGCTATTATCAAGAATACAAACAACAATATGTGTTGGTGAGGATGTGGGGAAAAGGTAAACTCATACACTGCTGGTGGGGTTGCAAATTGGTGCAGCCACTCTGGCAAGCAGTATGGAGATTCTTTAGAAATGTGAAATGGATCCACCATTTGACCCAGCTATCCCACTCCTTGGTTTATACCCAAAGGACTTAAAATCAGCTTACTACAGTGATACAGCTACATCAATGTTTATAGCAGCTTGATTCACAATAGCTAGATTGTGAAGCCAACCTAGATGCCCTCAACAAATCAATGGATAAAGAAACTGTGGTATATATACACAATGGAATATTACTCAGCCATATAGAATAAAATTATGGCATTTGCAGGTAAATGAATGGAGTTGGAGAATATCATGGTAAGTGAAATAAGCCAATCCCCCCCAAAAAAGGCCAAATGATTTCTCTGATAAGTGAATGATGATACACAATTGGGGAGAGGCAAAGCAAGAACGGAGGAAGGATGGATTGTATAGAGGAAAGTGAGGGGTGGGGAGGGATTAGGGGAAGGAAAGATAATAGAATGAGACAAACATCATTACCCTATGATATGTATGATTACACAAACGGTATGAGTCTACTTTGTGTACAACCAGAAAAAGGAAAGTTGTATCCCATTTGTGTACAATGAATCTAAATTAAAAAAAATTAAAATTAAAAAAGAAAAATATTAAAAAAAGGACAGGGTGGTAACATCTTTATATATAACTCATCTATTAAGCTATTTGGATATTTATCTAAGATAAGTTAAATGAGTTTTTACCCTTTTTCTGAATTTTTTCAAGTTCTCAAGTGTCTAAAAAAATAATACAGTGAGCAAGCTATGTCACTGATCTAGACTGATATGTTTGTCTTTTCACAATGACAAATTTACTGAATACAATAAATTCACCAGCTATACCAGTTTCAACACCTGTAATTCACTGAGTACTCCTGATTTCACTTGGTAGTCATGACCATGGCAACTACAAGTTCTTTATTCCATTGCAACCTTAATTACTAATATCTGTAACTTTCATATCACATGTCATACTTCAAACAGTGATTATTAGGCCACAGAGAGGCTGAAAAAGGGCTACGGTGGCCATAAGAGTTAAAACGGCATAGGAAAAACAAAGGCAAGAAAAGATAAAGAGTCCACACAAATGAAGTCACTGTAGGTGGTTCATGTAAGAGGGAAAACCCAAAGCCAAGAGTGAGCTGTCAAGGCAAAAGGGTACTGGGAGAACTTTGCCAGTGGATAGTATCAAAATAGCAGGGAAAACCCTTCAATGAGGTGAAGAATTGGAAGAGAGTCAGTTCATTACCACAGTGATCTCCTGGGCACAGGCCATGATAAAATACAAGAGAAGGGAGGAAGGTGTGCCATGCCATCATCCCAGGCATACCTTACCTCCTTTTATGGGTTCTAGTTGAGGTGGTTATATCACCCAACTGGTCTGATGTTCATGAAAAGCTCACAAGCCTGGTTTCTTTAGTTGATCTTCAAAAGCATGAGTCTATAGGCCCCTGATTTAATTTGTAAGTTCAGAGATGGCAATTTATTATTAGCACAAGTAAGTTATTTATCAGTCTGTGACTAATGACTATGCTATGCAGGTGGTTGGTGGTGGTTCTTCTCAATAAATTTTGTGTGCCCAATATCAGGAGGTTATCTACGTGCACAAAGTGCCAAGTCATTCTACCTTAGCATTTGTATTTAAACTGGAGTAACTCAGAGAAAGGCAAAGCCTGCTCTCTATGAATGGTAAATACCATATTAACAATGTATATCTACTGTGTATGTTTGTTTTAAATGTATGCTCTATCTACTCAACAACATAGCTACTTCTGAGTGTAAACTGTAACAGAATTCTAAGTTTCATTTCTATGTTTTTAAAAAACAGCAATATAGTCAAATGATAAAAAATTTAAGCCATACAGAAACTTGTGTGTCAACAATCATAGTCTCCAACGTACTCTGCATCTGTTATTAGGTCTCTCTATCCAAAGATATTCAATTAGCTGTATCTTATATATCCTCCTAAAAAACTTATTATATATGTGTATGTATACGAATAACTACTTTACATTAGTAAGATCACACTTTATGTATATATTTTTTCTTTCCACGGTTCTACCAGAAAATAAAGAATGTGCTGTAAAAAACAGGAGAAAATGAGAGGCTGACTTAAACTGGTGCCAGATATATGTACAAAAATGATCAACAAACTGTGTTGACAAGAACCAAATACCCTGAAATTTTCTTTCCTCAATGTGTCTGTCTGGTTTAGGTATCAGGGTAATACTGGCGTCATAGAATGAGTTTGGGAGGGTTCCCTCCTCTTCTATTTCATGGAATACTTTGAGAAGTATTGGAATGAGCTCTTCTTTAAAGGTTTTGTAGGACTTGGCTGAGAATCCATCTGGTCCTGGACTTTTCTTTGTTGGTAGGCTTTTGATGACTTCTTCTATTTCATTATTTGAAACTGATCTATTTAAATTGTGTATGTTTTCCTGGTTCAGTTTAGATAATTCATGTCTCTCGAAACCTATTGATGTCTTTGAGATTTTCTATTTTGTTGGAGTATACATTTTCAAAATAGCTTCTAATTATGTTTTGTATTTCTTTGTGTCTGTTGTGATATTTCCCTGTTCATTCCGAATTTTAGTAATTTGAGTTTTCTCTCTCCTTCTGTTAGTGTGGATAAGGGTTTATCAATTTTGTTTATTTTTTCAAAGAAACAATTCTTTATTTTGTCAATTTTTTTCAATTGTTTCTTTTGTTTCAATTTTATTGATTTCAGCTCTGAGTTTAACTATTTCCTGTCTTCTACTACTTTTGGTGTTGCTCTGTTCTTCTTTTTGTAGGGCTTTGAGCTGTAGTGTTAGGTCGTTTATTTGATGATTTTTTTCTTCTTTTATTGAATGCACTCCATGAAATAAATTTTCCTCTAAGTACTGCTTTCACAGAGTCCCAGAGATTTTGATATGATGTATCTTTGTTCTTGTTTACCTCTAAGAATTTTTTAATTTCCCTCCTGATGTCTTCTGTTATCCATTCATCATACAATAGCATATTATTTAATCTCCAGGTGTTGGAGTAGTTTCTGTTTTATATTCCGTCATTTATTTCTAATTTCAATCCATTATGATCTGATAGAATACAAGGGAGTATCTCTATCTTCTTGTATTTGCTAACATTAGCTTTATGGCATAAAATATGGTCTATTTTAGAGAAGGATCCATGTGCTGCTGAAGAAAGTGTATTCACTCTTTGTTGGATGGTATGTTCTATATATGTCCATTAATTCTAAATTATTGATTGTGTTATTGAGATCTACGGTTTCTTTGTTCAATTTCTGTTTGGAAGATATATCCAGTGGTGAGAGAGGTGTGTTAAAATCACCTAGTATTATTGTGTTGTGGTCTATTTGATTTCTGGAATTGAGAAGGACTTGTTTGATGTACATGGATGAGCCAATGTTTGGGGCATAGATGTTTATGATTGTCATATCTTGCTGATTTATGCTTCCCTTAAGCAGTATGAAATGTCCTTCTTTATCCCTTCTGACTAACTTTGGCTTGAAGTCCACATTATATGATACGAGGATGGATACTCTGGCTTTTTTGTTGAGTCCATGTGCATGGTATGTTTTTTCCCCATCCTTTTACCTTTAGTCTGTGGGCATTGTGGGAATATTCCTTAACATTGTAAAGGCCTTCCATGCTAAGCCCATGGCCAATATCATTCTAAATGGTGAAATACTGAAAGCATTCCCCCTAAAAACAGGAACAAGGCAGGGATGTCCTCTTTCACCACTTCTATTCAACATTGTCCTTGAAACTCTAGCCAGAGCAATTAGACAAACCAAAGAAATTAAAGGGATACGAATGGGAAAAGAAGAACTCAAACTATCCCTATTTGCTGATGACGTGATTATATATTCAGAGGAACTGGGAAATTCCACAAGAAAGCTTTTAGAACTCATAAGTGAATTCAGTAAAGTAGCAGGTTATAAGATCAATGCTCATAAATCGAAAGTATTTGAGTTTCCCACTCTCATTCTATAGCAGGGTCTTCACCAGGGTGGTTCTGGACATCAGACCCAAGACCACTGTGTGTTTGAGTGAGCCACGAAGGCCAGCTGCAAGCAGATGGACAAGCTCACACCATTGAACACTGCTCACAGGGGGAGTGCCTGGGAAGCTGTCATGAGGGATCCAGCAGAACCTGCTTCCCTCCCAGTTTTTATTAATTAAGCCTACACAAGAAAGAAGATGCCATGAGATGACCCAATAAAAATAAACTATTAGGAAAACACATTAAAAGATAATCAATTTGCTGGAGAAATTCAGGACAGAGCTACAGTTAAGTGTCAGTCCCACACTGGTGACTGTTTCAGTGACAGTAAAATAAATGAAGGAATTGATGCCAACCCAGAGTAGACAGTCACCTGCATGCATTTTCATACATAAGTGATGAATCTTCAGAAAAAGAAATTAGGAAAACTACCCATTCACAGTAGCCTAGAAAAAAATAAAATACTTGGGAATCAATCTCACAAAAGAGGTGAAAGACCTCTACAATGAGAATTATAGAACACTAAACAAAGAAATTAAAGAAAACCTTAGAAGATGGAAGATCTCCCATGTTCTTGGATAGGCAGAATTAATATTGTCAAAATGGCCATACTAACAAAAGTGCTATACAGATTCAATGCAATTCCAATTAAAATCCCAAAGATGTAACTCACAGAAATAGAGCAAGTAATCATGAAATTTATCTGGAAGAAGAAGAAACCCAGAATAGCTAAAGCAATCCCTAGCAGGAAGAGTGAAGCAGGGGTTATCGTAATACCAGAACTTCAACTCTACTACAAAGCAATAGTAACAAAAATAGCATGGTATTGGTACCAAAATAGACAGGTAGATCAATGGTACAGAATAGAGCACACAGACACAAACCCAAATAAATACAGTTATCTCATACTAGACAAAGGGGCCAAAAATATGCAATGGAGAAAAGATAGGCTCTTCAACAAATGGTGCTGGGAAAACTGGAAATCCATATGCAACAGAATGAAACTAAAGCCCTATCTCTCACCCTGCACAAAACTCAACTCAAAATGGATCAAGGACCTCGGAATCAGACCAGAGACTCTGCATCTTATAGAAGAAAAAGGTCCAAATCTTCAACCTGTCGGTTTAGGATTAGACTTCCTTAACAGGATTCCCATAGCACAAGAAATAAAAGCAAGAATCAATAACTGGAATAGATGCAAATTAAAAAGCTTTCTCTCAGCAAAGGAAACTATCAGCAATGTGAAGAGAGAGCCTACAGAGTGGGAGAAAATCTTTGCCACTCATACTTCAGATAGAGCACTAATTTCCAGACTCTATAAAGAACTCAAACTCTACACCAAGAATACAAATAACCCAATCGACAAATGGGCTAAGGAAATGAACAGAAACTTCACAGAAGATCTACAAGCAATCAACAGATATATGAAAAAATGTTCAACATCTCTAGTAATAAGAGAAATGCAAATCAAAACTACCCTAAGATTCCATCTCACCCCAATTAGAATGGCGATTATCAAGAATACAAGCAACAACAGGTGTTGGTGAGATGTGGGGAAAAAGGTACACTCATACATTGCTGGTGGGGTTGCAAATTAGTGCAGGCACTCTGGAAAGCAGTGTGGAGATTCCTTAGAAAACTTGGAATGGAACCACCATTTGACCCAGCTATCCCACTCCTTGGCCTATACCCAAAGGACTTAAAGTCAGCATACTACAGAGATACAGCCACATCAATGTTCATAGCTGCTCAATTCACAAAGGCCAGTTTGTGGAACCAACCTAGATGCCCTTCAGTTGATGAATGGATAAAGAAACTGTGGTATATATATACAATGGAATATTACTCAGCCATAAAGAATTATAAAATTATGACATTTGCGGGCAAATGGATGAAATTGCAGAATATCAAGCTAAATGAGATAAGCCAATCTCAGAAAGCCAAAGAATGAATGATCTCACTGATAAGCGGATGATGATACATATTGGGGTTTGGGGGGGCAAGAATCAAGGAAAGAGGGACTGTATAGAGGGAAAAGAGGGGTGGGAGGGGTGGGGGGAGGAAAAAATAACAATGAATCAAACACCATTACCCTATGTAAATATATGACTACACAAATGGTATGCCTCTACTTCATGTACAAACAGAGAAACAACATGTATCCCATTTGTTTACAATAAAAAAAAATAAAGAACGAATACCCAAAAAAATAGAAGAATGTATGATGAATAGTCTAATCATCATACAACTAAAAATAAGAAAAATCTATAGATTTCTCAGAAATATGGACCACTTAGTAAAAACCAATGGAATCAAACAATATCTATGATATGTTCCCACTGAGTTTTAAAAAAAATTATATGATTACAAATTTGGGTATGTCCAAGGCACAATACATACCTTTTGATAGCACTTATCTTAAGAATCAGACTAAAGGACTGAGAAAGAATGAAAAAAATCTTTTTATTTTATAGTTTTCTTTTAAAAAAAATTTAACTTGTACACATATTATTTAAAAACAAAACACAACAAAAACCTTGCTAAAAGTAAGAGAGATGACAGCAGTAGTTCCGAGGAACAATACAAAGGGCCTCAACTAAAGCAATGGCCATGCACGTTGAAGTTATTTATAAGGTAGCACAAAGGTGCTGAATATTTGTTGTTGATAAAAAAAAAATAAGCATGCCACTTTAAATGTGTGTGTGCAGAAACTGGAAACCTCTCCTTAAAACCACTATGATATTTAAGACTAAATGATCTCTATATTATTTTATTAATATTTACATAAATCATACTTTGGGTATCTAATAGTTAATATAATTTTTTTCTTTTTAAAATCATTTTTATCAATTAGGTTAAAATTCAAAAGTAAAGAACAAAGTATTTACTTGTATTCAATAGTTTTCACTACCCCACTATTTATTTATAGATATTAAATATTAAAAATTTATTAATATTTAATAAATATTAAATATTTATTAAATATTTAGATGGAGTGCTTCCATACACTTGAACAAAGCCTACATACATTGGTCACTGGATAGTAAAGTGAAAGTTAATCAGATACATTTCACTTTAAACAGTCAGCAGCCCTCCTCCAGTAGACTGAAGCAAGAATCTTAAGAAGGATAAAGAAAAGTAGAAGATCAAATCATATAGATTCCTTTCTACAGGTTATTACCCATTTTCACAGTCTAAAAGCTATGTACTTTGCTATAATTTTGGCTAGAAATGAGGTCCCCCGTACCACAGTTTAAAATTTGACTATAATAACATTTGACTTCAGGGTGATAAACAAAATATGGCATGTGTGTATTTAATATTTCCCTTCAGAATAAAGGCAATATTATGCATTGACATGGAGGGATCTAGAGATAGATGAGTTCATAAAGTACAGCACAGACACAGGAAAAAGTCTCTGGAAGCCTACCTTAGCTCAAACATTAAGAGATGACTTCAGAGAAGTAGTGTGGGTGGGAGTGAGTAGGTATGAGGAGAGGGGAACAAGGTAAGAAAAATGTTCATATTTAATCAAATAGTCTTCAATATCATTTGAGTCTTTCTAAACAATACTGTTAATGTAATTTTAAAATAGTAAAGTATCCGACTAACACTAATTTTCTTTTTAATTGTGGGAAGCAAGAGGGATAAGAAACAGATGAGGAGACGTTATGTTCATAAAACAACAGTAAACTATTTGAGGACAGAGTTAAGTCATGTCCTTCACATAACCCTGCTGTATTAAGCACTCAATAAATATTTTAAGATGTGTTTTGCAATGAACACCTCATTCTCTGCTTACACAAGGAAACTGAATAGGAGTTAAGAAAAAATGATACCAAAGCAGAGTAGTAAATCTACTCTAAAAACTAGTTAAGCATATGCTTTTATTATTAAGACAGAACAGCTAAAATGTTATTTTAAATTGTTAATTTAAATTGTTCATCCATTTGCTTTGTAGGTCATGCCCTTTCTAACTAATCTGATGATAAAAGTTTAATACATATATACTCATTTGATAATAAATGAAAACTTGCATTTACAATTCTAAATGATCTAAATATTTTTAACATTTTCTTCAAAATTATGTTACCACTGATGATAAAAAATTATACCAATTAAAAACTGCCAATTAAATTATGACAAATTATGGAATATAACATGCACCCAACCTCAGAAATGTTAAAACATGGAAGAAAATGTGCCTTTTAAGGGATCTCAAAATATGGTATTTTTTTCATCTTGCTTTAGCTCTATAAGAGTTGACAGATAAAATAAAAGCTATGATGAAAAATATTAAGTAAGAAAATGGGTGTTGAATTTACTGAAGTCACTACTGACATTAATGCTTAGCTTCTAAAATATATCTTTTCAAAATATCTATCTGAATTTTGTTAAATAAAATACTGGACTTATTGGCGCTGGGGTTATGGCTCAGTGGTACAGTGCTTGCCTAGCATGTGTGAGGCACTGGGTTCAATTCTTAGCACCACATAAATAAATAAATAAATAAATAAATAAAAGTATTGTGTCCACCTACAATTAAAAATATATTTTAAAAATATATTGGACATATCATACTGTTCCACTACTCAAAATTTTTACTTAATTATTTTTAACCTTAAGAAATGTTTGCTAAGCTGGGTGCGGTGACACACTCCTATAATCTCAGGGGCTCGGGAGACTGAGGCAGGAAGATCGTGAGTTCAAAGTCAGCCTCAACAACTTAGCAAGACCCTGTCTCAAAATTAAAACATAAAAAGATGTGGCTCAGTAGTTAAGCATCCCTAGGTTCAATCTCTGGTACCCTCCCCTCCCCCAAAAAATCAGTTCTACAAGTAACTTGACTAATATCTCTCCCTCACTCTACTAGCTGAAGACCAAACTCAGGGCCTTATATGTGTTAGGTAAGCACTCTGTCACTGAACTAAATCACCAATTCCTTGACTAATACTAACTTGAGATTAATTCAGTTTATAAGGATAAGTTACTAAAAGAAGACTATATCCGCCCCCTCCCAAAAAAACTCTACATTTTTCCTGAGTATTATATTATTAAAGAAATTCCAAAGTATAAATATTTGAAAAAAATACTAAAGAAATTCAGGAGTATATTTTATCATCATATCAACATTCTGGTAGTATTTTTAAAACAAAAATAGAGAAAATATATAACATGACAACAATAATAATAATGAAGACATTAGTTAATAGACAAGCAAAGAAAAGCAGAAGGGGCATAATTCAAAGTAACAGATAAAAATAATTCAAGTACAAAAAATTAATTCTATTTTGGTATATTTACTTTGAAAATGAATGTCTCAAAATCTGAAAATTCAAAATATTCAGCTCTGACTAAAAGAAACTAGAAAACTGTTCTATTTTCTATTCTGTATCCTGAAGAGCTGCTTATATATTATGAAAGATACAACTGTCCATTCAAAAAACAAACAAAAACAAAAACAAAAAAACCTTAGAATATGCCAGCTCTATTTCTACACTTTTTGGCTTATATGTTATTGTTCACTTATATTTAACATTACGGTGTTTTGCTTGTTTGTTTGTTTTAATTCCACAAAGGCTCTGTCAGGGTTCAGTTATATTATCTACAGACTTACCATTTTCTTTACTCTTCATCTTTCAATATGTTACTCCTTCATCTCTGACCTCCTTCTGTGCAAAGTACCCATTTGGAATGTCCTTTAGTGAAGACTTACTGGTGGTATATTTCCTCATTATTGGTTTTCTCTATATTCTTGAAAGATATTTTTGTTGATTCCAGAATTACAATTTGGCAGTTATTTTCACTGAACACACTGTCTTCTAACTTCAGTTGTTGCTACTAAGAAACTGGTTGCCAATCTAATCATGCCTCCTATGAAAGTAATTTATCTTTTATCTCTGGATGCTTTCAAAAATTCTTTCTCTTTTATCCAACTTTGCCATTATTAGTCTTGGTGCAGACTTCTTTTTATATAGCCTAATGTGATTCTTTTATCTGCAGATTATTATCTTTCATTAATTCTGAAAAATGCTCAGACTTTTAGAAACTCAGATATTGAATCTGTCTCATCATTTTCTTTTTCCAAAACTAAGAATAAATGTTGATTAGATTTTTCTCACTCTATCCTCCATGACACAAAGACTATCTTTCATATTTTCCTTTTTTTGGGTCTCTTTATCTTGCCTTATAGATAACTTGTACTAGACTTACTCAAACATGTCTTGATATATCACAAAACCTATCCACTGAAAATCTTGTGATATTTCCTTCCTCTTAAAATTTTAAAAGTTATTTTTAAAAATCACTTAGGTCACTTCGTATACTTTATTCAGTGCAATTTTTATAAGGATTGACATTTATTTTATACAGAAGCTCCTTTCTCTTCCTTCTTTACTGGGACTAAACTTTTTAACAACTTGCTTAGCAGGCAGGATAGGAGATGGTGTTTCTGTGGTCAATTTTCTGTGCTGGGAGAAAAGGGTGGAGACTGGCATTCTGACATTGAGCTTTCATACTGTCCTAACAGGAGTTCGATTACAGAAAGGAAAGACTTGTAAAATACATCAAGAATAATGAGAATAAAAATATTTAGAATAATCTGTCAAAGTAAGTTGCAAACATGGAAAAGAAGGCTAGAATAAATTATGTAGTACTGTACTAGATGTTGGATGCTGAAATATTAAGAACTACATGGTTTGTTTGGTTAGTTGGTTGGTTGTTTTGTGGTGTTAGGTATGGAATCCAGGGCTTGTGAATGCTAAAACATGTGCTTTACTATTGAGTTACATACATCCCTAGCTATAATGATTTTTAATATATTTAAAAATTTAAAAAAAGTTTTGTATGTGTGGCGTGTACATATACATCTATTTCCCAGCTCAGTACACTAAGAACCAGGAGTACTTACACCTCCATAGCAATGAACAAACATGGTACCCAGATGGTCACTTCCAAACATCCTTTTATTACTAGTAAGAGGCACCAAGGTTCCTTGAGAAATGGCTGGTTTGAGGTCTGGGGCAGAAAATATATAAGATGCTCCATCCACTGAAAAGTCCTAGAAATAACTGACCAGTCTTGTAATTAGGAATATCTGGAGTCTATGGTTTCTATATACCATCTTCTCACTAAAAGGAACTAGGGCTCCTAGAAGACATGATAGTATGTCTGGAAAAGGAAATGAATAAAATAAGTCTAGAATATCTACATGAACCAGAAAATAAAGCAGTTATCAAAGCCTGTGTAGGATCATGTCAAAAGAACCCAGAGGACAATCTGGGGAGTGGCCAAAGATGGGTAGTATGAACATCGAAAGAAATAATATCAGCACTTGATTAAAATAAATTAAATATATTAAAATTATTGTCATAAGGACACTAATAAAATCAATTATCATTTTTGGTGGGCATTAGGAAAATAAACTGTTAGGGAAACAGGGAAATACTCAAACTTATCCTTCCTTTCCTATGTAAAACCCATCATTCCTTTTAAACCCATGGTTTCTGTCTTTTACTTTTAAATTTATTTTTATTGTAAACAAATGGGATACATGTTCTTTCTCTGTACATGAAGTAGAGGCATACCATTTGTGTAATCATACATTTACATAGGGTAATGGTGTTTGATTCATAATGTTATTTTTTCCTTCACCCCTCCCACCTCTTTTCCCTCTATACAGTCCCTCCTTCCTCGATTCTTGCCCCCCTCTCACCCCCCATTATGTGTCATCATCTGCTTATCAGTGAGATCGTTTGTCCTTTGGTTTTTTGAGATTGGCTTATCTCACTTAGCAAGATATTCTCCAATTGCATCCATTTGCCTGCAAATGCCATAACTTTATTCTTCTTTGTGGCTGAGTAATATTCCATTGTATATATATATATATATACCACAGTTTCTTTATCCATTCATCAATTGAAGGGCATCTAGGTTGGTTCCACAATTGGGCTATTGTGAATTGAGCTGCTATGAACATTGATGTGGCTGTATCTCTGTAGTATGCTGACTTTAAGTCCTTTGGGTATAGGCCAAGGAGTGGGACAGCCGGGCCAAATGGTGGCTCCATTTCAAAATTTCTAGGGAATCTCCACACTGCTTTCCAGAGTGGCTGCACTACACTGAGGTTTCCATCTTTTAATGTATTGTTTCATTCAAATCCCTTTTAGTGTATTAGTAGTGATATTTTAAATTATATTTTCTCTTTTCCTTTAATACTTGGCTTGATTGAGTTTTGTTCTATTCCTTCCTTTTTAAATAAGAAGTTCTACTGTACTTAAACTGTCAATTAACAATTACTATCTCTGTCCTTTCTCTAACTGAACACAAATGATTTTATTATTACTTGTAAAATAAATATTTAGTCTTTCTTGACCACTGAGAGAACTTGTTTTCCTACTGAAATGCTCTAGTTATCCTCTAATCTCCTTTCAACTAACTGAATAAGATCTTCAAAATACTTTTACAACATATAGTAAATGTACTCTTCAAAGTCTCTAATCTTTTCCTTCATGTTTTCTCTCTCTCCATCTTTCAGTCCTGTGTTTTGAGGTTATTTCCTGCACCTGATCTTCTATTTTCAGTGTCAATTATGTGACTGTCCTCTTCTTTTAAAATTTTTAGTTTGAAAAACATATTTTTAAATCCTTGAAAGACTTTTTAAGTCTTCTTAAATACTCTTTTTCAATCATTTTAAAATGTGACGAGTTCCTCTATCTCCTCCAGTAGTTCTTTTTCAATGAAGCCACTGTTCTGACTGTTGTTCCCCTCTCTCCTGTTGAGAGAGTAGTTCTTTTTCTCTGTTGGATTACAAGTGTTCAGTTCTAGTTGCAAAGCTACACTTCTTCAGGAGTGAAAGGAAAAGGGGTCTCTCTGGCCTGTGCTTTAAGATTGGGTTGTTAAAACGCCTTACAAGAAACCATGCTCTTAAGTGTAAATTCTCCCAGCCACAAGGGTAGGAAAGACACTTAGGCCACCAATCAGATTTTTTCCTGAACATCTGGGGACATAGGTGAGTGGGTGGGAGGATGCAGACAGAAAAAATATATTCAAAGCTATCACTGTCAAATTCATACACCCTTCAAATCAAGCTCTTCCTAGAATTTCAGCTCTCTTGCTGAATCAACCCTGATTTTTTTGTTGCAAGTAGGGGCAACAACCCAGCATTGCCCAATCAGAGCCACGCTGTTCAGGAGATGGGCAGGTAATTCAGCTGAAAAAATAAGCAGAACCTCTCAGCAATCATGCAGTATAAGAACAAAATAAACCAAGTTATCCAAATTGCTGGATTTTAGAGGCTATTAACAAATCATTAGCTTAAATGTACTAAAGAGCCTGACTCCATTTTATTTGGGGGGAGGGTAACCAGGGATTGAACTCAGGGCCAGTCTTATTTTGTATTTTATTTAGAGACAGGGTCTCACTGAGTTGCTCAGTGCCTCACTTTTGCTGAGGCTGGCTTTGAACTTGTGATCCTCCTGCCTCAGCCTCCTGAGTCACTGGGATTATAGGTGTACACCACCATGCCTGACCTACATCTGGATAAGCTGATTACGTCTGGGTGCCCCTTCCTTTGCAATGATGGGAAAGTCAAACCACACAAAACCTGGCCCAAGTGCAAAAACTCTTACCCCAGCCTCATCCCTAACCACCATAAAACTCCTAGCCAATTGTTCCATATTCTCCTCATAAAAACTCATTATTTGGGTAATAAAACTTTTCTTGTCCTCTCATGCATGCATGGCATCATGCATATCCAACTTGATACCCAACTAATTTTGAGTGTGTGTGTGTGTGTGTGTAGTCTGTCCTACTACTTCAGGGTGACGAGGTTTAGCTTTTGTGACTGACACAGAAATTAGTACTTAAAGATTTTTAATGAGACACTAGTAACCACAATAAAATAAAATATGTAACAGTGGCTTAGGGATTTGGCAGAAGGCCATGTGGAAATTGTTATTTTGGAGGCTAGAAAGTTAACAATTCATGTTTGTAGTGCCTAAACTATCATCTGCAGAACCTTAAAAAGCTGATAAACTTACCAGGCAAAATTTTCTTTCACATATATAGAAACTAACAATATTTCAGGTAGTGGCAGTTTTGTCACCATGGATTCCAGGGTTACATTATTTGGAATATAATATACATGTGGCATGAATGAGAAGTAAATCTTTCCTGTTTTAAGCAGTTAGTACTTCGATGTATATTACTACATCATAAACTCAGTCTAGCCCATCCTGAATGACACAAAAGGGAATGAAATCTCTACAACTTCTCCCTTTCATCCAGTGAGTTGTAGCTCAGAAGCAGTCTGAGGTGGTATGCAAAACTCTCTACATCTACCTCTAAGAAAAAATTGAACTGAGCCAGGGACATGATCCCTCACAGCTGGAAGGTCCAAGGCTGCTTAAAGGTGAAAACAATCACACTTTTAGGGGTGTGAAAGAAAAGTTAGCATTATTTTGGACAGAAAGGTTGAGACAGAAAGTATCTACTTGACTAGTCTCTAACTCTTGGTATCCTGAAACCTGTCTCAATACAGTGAAAAAAAAATTAATTAAACAATATGCTATTATATGATGAATGGATAACAGAAGATATTAGGAAGGAAATTTAAAAATTCTTAGAGGTAAACAAGAACAAAGAAACATTATATCAAAATCTCTGGGACACTATGAAAGCAGTACTTAGAGGAAAATTTATTTCATGGAGCGCATTTAATAAAAGAAGTAAAACTCAACAAATAAACGACCTAACACTACAGCTCAAAGCCCTAGAAAAAGAAGAACAGACCAACACCAAAAGTAGTAGAAGACAGGAAATAGTTACACTCAGAGCTGAAATCAACGAAATTGAAACAAAAGAAACAATACAAAAAATTGACAAAATAAATAGTTGGTTCTTCGAAAAAATAAACAAAATTGATAAACCTTTAGCCACACTAACAAAGAGAAGAAGAGAGAAAACCCAAATCACTAAAATTCGGAATGAACAAGGAAATATCACAACAGACACGACTGAAATACAAAACATAATTAGAAACTATTTTGAAAATCTATATTCCAACAAAATAGAAAATTTTGAAGACATCAACAGGTTTCTAGAGACATATGAATTGCCTAAACTGAACGAGGAGGACATACACAATTTAAATAGACCAATTTCAAGTAATGAAATAGAAGAAGTCATCAATAGCCTACCAACAAAGAAAAGTCCAGGACCAGATGGGTTCTCAGCCGAGTTCTACAAAACCTTTAAAGAAGAGCTCATTCCAATACTTCTCAAAGTATTCCATAAAAGAGAAGAGGAGGGAACCCTCCCAAACTCATTCTATGAAGCCAAGATTACCCTGATACCTAAACCAGACAGAGACACATCGAGGAAAGAAAATTTCAGACCAATATCCTTAATGAACATCAACGCAAAAATTCTAAACAAAATTTTAGCAAATCGCATACAAAAACATATTAAAAAGATAGTGCACCATGATCAAGTGGGTTTCATCCCAGGGATGCAAGGTTGGTTCAACATCAGGAAATCAATAAATGTCATTCACCATATCAATAGACTTAAAGTCAAGAATCACATGATTATTTCGATAGATGCAGAAAAAGCATTTGATAAAATACAGCACCCCTGCATGCTCAAAACACTAGAATAGGGATAGTGGGAACATTCCTTAACATTGTAAAGGCCATCTACGCTAAGCCCATGGCTAATATCATTCTAAATGGTGAAAAACTGAAAGCATTCCCTCTAAAAACTGGAACAAGGCAGGGATGCCCTCTTTCACCACTTCTATTCAATATCGTCCTTGAAACTCTAGCCAGAGCAATTAGACAGACCAAAGAAATTAAAGGGATACGAATAGGAAAAGAAGAACTCAAACTATCCCTATTTGCTGATGATATGATTGTATACTTAGAGGAACCAGGTGATTCCACCAGAAAACTTTTAGATCTCATAAGTGAATTCAGTAAAGTAGCGGGATATAAGATCAATGCACATAAATCTAAGGCCTTTTTATACATAAGTGATGAATCTTCAGAAAGAGAAATCAGGAAAACTACCCCTTTCACAATAGCTTCGAAAAAAATAAAATACTTGGGAATCAATCTCACAAAAGAGGTGAAAGACCTCTACAACGAGAACTACAGAACACTAAAGAAAGAAATTAAAGAAAACCTCAGAAGATGGAAAGATCTCCCATGTTCTTGGATAGGAAGAATTAATATTGTCAAAATGGCCATACTACCAAAAGTGCTATACAGATTCAATGCAATTCCAATTAAAATCCCAATGATGTACCTTACAGAAATAGAGCAAGCAATTATGAAATTCACCTGGAAGAATAAAAAACCCAGAATAGCTAAAGCAATCCTTGGCAGAAAGTGTGAAGCAGGGGGTATCACAATACCAGATCTTCAACTCTACTACAAAGCAATAGTAACCAAAACGGCATGGTATTGGTACCAAAATAGAAAGGTGGATCAATGGTACAGAATAGAGGACACAGACACAAACCCAAATAAATACAATTTTCTCATACTAGACAAAGGGGCCAAAAATATGCAATGGAGAAAAGATAGCCTCTTCAACAAATGGTGCTGGGAGAATTGGAAATCCATATGCAACAGAATGAAACTAAACCCATATCTCTCACCATGCATGAAACTAAACTCAAAATGGATTAAGGATCTCGGAATCAGACCAGAGACCTTGCATCTTATAGAAGAAAAAGTAGGTCCAGAGCTTCAACATGTCGGCTTAGGACCAGACTTCCTCAACAGGACTCCCATAGCACAAGAAATAAAAGCAAGAATTAATAACTGGGATAGATTCAAACTAAAAAGCTTTCTCTCAGCAAAGGAAACTATCAGCAATGCAAAGAAAGAGCCTACAGAGTGGGAGAAAATCTTTGCCAATCATACTTCAGATAGAGCGCTAATCTCCAGAATCTATAAAGAACTCAAAAAACTCTACACCAAGAATGCAAATAATCCAATCGACAAATGGGCTAGGGAAATGAATAGACACTTCACAGAAGAAGATCTACAAGCAATCAACAAACATAGGGAAAAATGTTCAACATCTCTATTAATAAGAGAAATGCAAATCAAAACCACCCTAAGATTCCATCTCACCCCAATTAGAATGGCGATTATCAAGAATACAAGCAACAATAGGTGTTGGCGAGGATGTGGGGAGAAAGGTGCACTCATACATTGCTGGTGGGGCTGCAAATTAGTGCAGCCACTCTGGAAAGCAGTGTGGAGACTCCTTAGAAAACTTGGAATGGAACCACCATTTGACCCAGCTATCCCACTCCTTGGCCTATACCCAAAGGACTTAAAATCAGCATATTACAGAGATACAGCCACATCAATGTTCATAGCTGCTCAGTTCACAATAGCCAGATTGTGGAACCAACCTAGATGTCCTTCAATTGATGAATGGATAAAGAAAATGTGGTATATATATACAATTATTCAGCCCTAAAGAATGATAAAATTATGGCATTTGCAGGCAAATGGATGAAACTGGAGAATATCATGCTAAGTGAGATAAGCCAATCTCAAAAAACCAAAGGACAAATGATATCGCTAATAAGTGGATGATGATACATAATGGGGGGTGGGAGGGGTTAGTGTTAGAGTTAGAGTTAGGGTTAGGGAGGGGGGCAAGAATGGAGGAAGGAAGGACTGTATAGAGGGAAAAGAGGGGTGGGAGGGGTGGGGGGAAGGGGAAAAAATAACAGAATGAATCAAACAACATTACCCTATGTAAATTTATGATTACAAAAATGGTATGCCTTTACGCCATGTACAGAGAAACATCATGTATCCCATTTGTTTACAATAAAAAAAACATATACACACAACAACTTAGCCAACTGTTTATGCTAATGAAGGAAGAGAATGAAAAGAAAAATGTGCCTTGTAATATAATAGCTCAATGCTAAAACCAGTTAAAACCTGTACTTACGCTTTCCCCCAACTAATAGCATTTAACACATAGAAAAAGGTTTGTTGAATAAACCCTTAACTTTTCTGAGAAACTAAAAGCTAGAGCAGGTTTTTTTTTTTTTTTTTTTTTTTGGTTTGTTTATTAAAAGGGAATAGTTTTCCAAGTGATATTAAAAAAAAAAATTAGAACAAGAGTTCAGCCCAGAAAGAAGAGATACAGCTAATTATGGCAGGTTCTAATACAATGATAGAGTGTTAAATGAAATGAGAGAGAATATATATACATTATATGTGTTCCCACCTTACTTTTTTAAAAGATACATTTATTTCTGTACATTTGTACAAAAAAAATATAGAAATATACATATTCTACAATGCTAACACTAGGCAATCTCGGTACCCAGATGGCTTCATTTATTTTTCTTTTATCTTTATTTTCTGATTGAAAATGAAATTACACTAATGTAAAGTAGAAGTTTTAAAAACATTGTATGTCATATATATTAGATATAAATGAGAACTTAATTTCCTTAAGGAAAGCTTTTACTCTCTAGTAACAAATATAAGAACTTTACCTCTACCACATTTCACAAAAGAATCTTCAATTTTCTTAAAAACTGTTAAATATATTACATGAGCTGATGACCTTAGAGCAGTCATTTTCAAATTTTAGTTATGTGCCAGAACATAATTTTGGATACTGTGAGCCCTAAGACCTGAAAATAACAGTAGCCTAAGTGTGAAAAAGCTTAAGATATATTAGAGAAAAGCAGAACACTAAAAATAGACTTATAAAAACATCAAGTTTAAGTTCTCTGTCCAAAGTCAGTTAATATATAAAATCAAATCATTTAGTAAATGAGAAATTAAAAACTATATTCTTTTGATTATCACAAATAATAAAAAATGCATTCTTTGTGCTGTATCTTGATTGTGGTAGTGGTTACTTAACTACTTTGCCAAAACTCAGTTAACCCACATGCTTTTTACTATTGACTTTTAATATGTATGAATTACACTTCAATAAAGCCAATGTTTTATGGTTTTTACTAAAATTTTTTGATTATTTAAAACTTTTATTCAATGGCTTAATCATTCAAAAAAGATCAATTAGATTATACAAACAATTACAAATAAAACCCTGTACATAATAAAAGTGGAAACTCTTCCTACTAAATTCTATATTACTAACACCCAGCAATATTGTTTAGAAACCTCAGTAAGATTTCTTTTCTCTCACCTCAGCTTTCAATAAGTCATCAAATCCTATCAATTCTTTCTTTCATCCCCAATTTGTGCCTTAGTTCATATTTCTTTCTGGAATATTCCAAGAGACTCTTACTTGATTTCCCTAATCTTCCCATCACTAATTCAACTTCCATAACGCAGGAAAAAAAAATTCTTGTCACAACCTTCTGCCCCCCGCCCAAAAAAATAACAAAAACAACAAACATACAAAGGAATAATAATGCCAACAGAAATTTCTTTAAAAGCACCAAATTGTTTCAGAATAAAGTACAAAGTCCATAGTACTAATGGTTCTTCAAAATTAGGCCTCTTTCACTCCTCACAAAAAAAGCCTGTATTTTGTCTCTTCTAGTAGGGTCATTCTGTCCTTTCCTGTTGGTGAGATATCTACTAGTTCTTTAAAATCCAGTTTATATGTAATTTCCTCCATTACATTTTCCCAGACATAGGCCAGCAGTTCATGCTAGTTGACAGTTATCCTGTACATTCTTAATAATGCCATTTTTTCCTGAATTAGAGGCAAACTTTTTTAGGGTCTGAATTTTCACTACCAAGAATTGTGCCTGGCTCATGGTAAAAATCATTTATGAACTGAATAACAAATAATGGAATAAAAACACTATCATTCATTAAATGCATTTTTACTTTGACAAATACAAACATGTTTTTCTTAAAAGCTGAGATTTGACAACATAGAAGTAGTACCTTGTCTACATGGAAAATTAAATCCAGTTCACAGACATTTTCAAAACATTTGTCTAAGGTTTCCACGAATACCTATGGAAAAAGACAAAAGGAAAAGTGCTGGGTAAGCATATTCAAATTTATTATCTATATAAGGCAGGCAATTCTTAATTGTGAACCAAAACTTTACTAACTATATATCACTTATTCCATTTTAAAACTAAAAACTGTATTAATACAAAGTAAAAATACATTATTCTTCAAGAAGGCTACTTGCAGTCTACTTTTTAATATATAAGTATATAAAAAATCTTTTCTAAATATTACTAAAACCAAAAAAATCTCAGCATCATTTCTTATTTAAAAAAAAAAAAAAGAACTTAAAGATACTTCAATCAGGCTCCTTTATCTTCAGGTGAACAATCTTTTTTCTCTTTTTTCTTTTTTTGCAGTGCTGGGAATTGAACCCAGGACCTTGTGCTTGCAAGGCAAGCACTCTACCAACTGAGTTATCTTCCCAGCCCATAAGAAAAATCTTATTAGAAATAGTTGCCAAGAAAGATGGAACTTTTAATTAGAAAATCAGTATTAAACATCACTAAAAATTACTTGCAGAAAAGAGTATAGACCTTGGAATCAGACTTACCTGGGCTTAAACTGTGGCTTGAAGAACATTATGTAACTTTGTGTGGAAAAGAGTCACCTCAGCAGACTCAAATCCTACACATTTTTGCCAAATGGCCTGTTCTCAGGACTTGACCTTGGCCAGCTCCTGAGAACTAATCTCTAAGCTTTTGAATGTTCTGCCGAGTAAGAGTGTTTTTTGTATGCCTGAGATCTTGGGCCTGAATGTATTAATCTAAGCAGGATGGTGAACACTTGGCTTTTTCTCTGGTCTGGAGCTTATATAACCAAGATCAATCCTGCAGGTAGTATACATATTTATGTTACTGACACCCAGGAACATTCCTTGACACCTAAGCCTGGATAAGCTTTCTTGAATCAGAACACTTTGTACCCATCATCACATATTCCTAAAGGAATTAAGCAAGTCCTATGTGATTCTCTTGGGAAGGGACCTGGAATTCTGCAATTTATTTCCTCCAGACTTCTCATTATGTGTCGTTGCTGCTTTTTTCTCTATATCCTTTCATTATAAAAAATCATAACCATTAGTATACTGGAACTTCTGAGCCCTAATAACCCTAACAAACCATGGAGATGGTCTTGGAGACCCTTGAAACAAACCTTAAAAAATTAATCTCTTAAATTCTACCTTGCAGAGTTGTCTCTTGACTACTGCATTCCATTTCTATTCCTTTCACAGCTCTCAGTGGTAGCCTTCACAAGACAGGAGTGATTGTACTGGGACTTTATTGTAGATACTGGGATAATATTAAGAGTAAACTAAAACAGTTATTAATATGTATTATGTAAACTCAAAGTATGGTCACCCTATGCATAAGTGACTCTTTGGGGCAAGGGATAAAACCTAAAGAGTAGTCCTTTTGCTTTAACTGCTCCAACCATAGGCTAATATACATAGATGCACAATCCAAGATTCCTTCCTGGCATTAAGGGAGAGGAGTAAGACAATTCAAACAATGTAGCTATGTCACCATATGACTATAATCAACATTGTCTTAGTCCAGAAGTTGGTAAACTTTCCCTGCAAAAGGCCAAACAATAAATACTTTAGGCTTTGTGGGCCCTTAGAGTCTAAGAATACACAAACAAATGAGCATGGTTATGTTCCAAAAAACTATTTACAAAAAATAGGCAGCAGCCTCAATTTGACCTGCAGGTTACAGTTAGACTCCTGACTTAGACCAGTCACTAAAAGAAAGAATGTCTTTGGTAACCAAGAGTACATAGTTTTACTCATAGTTTCATTTGTAAGAGGCAGGTAAGTTATTAAGATAATCTAGAGTAGGGAATACACAGGTGCATGTGAAACATACTTTTGGTATTCTTCTTTTTACATAACTCCTAAAACTGTCTGAATCCCCAAAGATATCTCTTTTTATGCTAATGAGAAGTAATGGCTAGGGACTCCTGGATGGCCTCAGGACGGGGGAGTGGGACTGCAGAAGAACCAACCTCTTTTGATTAGAGGGTTGGAAGTTTCAGTTCCACCCTACCTTCCAATCTTCAGGGAAGATCACCCAATAGTCAATGATTTAATCAATTAAATCAACATGATGGAGGTTTCCACCAAAACCCCAAAAATACTGGATTCAGGGAGCTTACAGATAGCTTAATACATGGATGTGTCTAGAAGGTGGTACTCCAAAGAGGGGTTGGAAGCTCTGTACTCCTTCCCACAGGACATTGCCTTATTCATCTATTATCTGTATCCTTTGTAATATTCTTTATAATAAGTGGGTAAATGTGTTTTCCTGAGCTCTACAAGTTGCTTCAGCAAATTAATCAAACCTTAGGAGGGGGTTATGGGAATCCCAATTGATTGCTGGTTGGTTGTAAGTGCTGGTCACAAAAACCTACTACTGGCAATGGTATCTGTATGAAGGGGGAGTTTTGTGGCCCTCAACCTATGGGATGTGCACTATCTCCAGAACTGGCAGAACAGGATACCTACTTGTTATCTACTGCATAACTACTTAGTATGTATGTGTGTGTGAGGATTTCCACACACACATCTAGTCTCTGAAATATTGTGCCAACTAAGTGAATAAAGGGGAAAAAAGAGTTTGTCTTTTTCTTTTACAAAAGTTTGGACTTCTGTTTTTAGATTATTGTAATTTTGTGGTATTATGAAAATAAATATCATTGGGCAAGCCACCCACACTCTCAACTTCATCTATTTCTCCTGAAGATCTTGTAGACATGGTCCCTGAAATGACTTCATTCATTCTATAAATTGTTGTACTTTGATACAACAGATTCCTGTTAAGAGGACTGAATTAGCGCAATGATGCTTAAACACTGATGAAGCACTTAAATATTAACTTCCTGGAGAAAATAAGAAAGGGGGTGAAAAGGAGAAAACTTTTCCCGTTGAAAAAGAACATATTTAAGTTATGAAATTCATTAGGAAAAATAAGAGGCCCAGAATAGTCAAAGCTATCCTTAGCAAGAATAGCGAAGCAGGAGGCATCACAATACCAGACCTTAAATTATATTACAGAGCTACAGTAACAAAAATGGCATGGTATAGGCACCAAAACAGACCTGAAAACCAATGGAACAGAATAGAAGACACAGAGACGAACCCACATAAATACAGTTATCTCATACTAGACAAAGATACCATAAACATACATTGGAGAAAAGATAGCCTCTTCACAACAAATGGTGCTGGAATAACTCGAACTTCATATGCAATAAAAAGAAATTAAACCCCTATCTCTCACGCTGCACAAAATTCAACTCAAAGTAGATCAAGGACAAAGGCATTAGATCAGAGACTCTGCACCTACTAGAAGAAAAAGGAGGTCCAAATCTCCATCTTGCCAGCTTAAGAACCAACTTCCTCAACAAGATTCCTAAAGTGTTAGAAAATCAAGAATCAACCAATGTGATGGTATCAAACTAAAGAAACTTCTTCACAGAAAAGAACACAATCAAGAATGTGAAGAGAGAGCCTACAGAATGGGAGAAAATCTTTGCCACCTGCACCTCAGATAAAGCATTCATCTCCAGGACATATAAAGAACTCAAAAAACTTAACACACACACACACACACACACACACCAAATAACCTAATCAATAAAAGGGCAAAGGGACTGAACACACCCTTCACAGAAGAAGAAATATGATTGGTCAACAAATACATGAAAAATGTTCAACATCTCTAGCAATTAGAGAAATGCAAATTAAAACTACACTGAGATTCAATCTCACTCCAGGTAGAAGGGCAATTGTCAAGAATACAAGTAACAACAAATGTTGGCAAGGATGTGGGGGGAAAGACATACTCATCATTGCTGGTGGGACTGCAAGTTGGTGCAACCACTCTGGAAAGCAGTATGGAGATTCCTCAGAAAACTTGGAGTGGAACCACTATTTGACCCAGTTATCCCACTCCTCGGTTTTTACCCGAAGGACTTAAAATCAGCATACTACAGTGATGCAGCCACATTAATTTTTAAAGCAGTTCAATTCACAATAGTCAAGCTATGGAACCAACCTAGCTTCCCTTCAACAGAAGAACGGACATAGAAACTGTGGTATATATACACAATGGAATATTACTCAGCCATAAAGAAAAATAAAATTATGGCATTTTCTAGTAAATGAATATAACTGTAAACTATCATGCAAAGTGAAATAAGCCAATCCAAAATAACCAAACACCAAATGTTCTCTCTGATATGCAGATTCTAACACACAATGGGGATTCATTGGATTAAACAAAGGGGAAAGAAGGGAAAGGAGGGGAAATGGAAATAGGAAGGACAGTAGAATGAATTGAACATAACTTTCCATGTTCATATTTGAATACACAACCAGTATAACTCCACATCATGTACAACCACAAGAATGGGAAGTTATACTCCATGTTTGTATTATATGTCAAAATACAGTCAGGCATGGTGGCACATGCCTGTAATACCAGCAGCTCAGGAAGATGAGGCAAGAGGATCATGAATTCAAAGCCAGCCTCAGCAAAAGCAAGGTGCTAAGCAACTGAGTGAGACTCTGTCTCTAAATAAAATACAAAATAGGGTTGGGGATGTGGCTCAGTGGTTTAGTGTCCCTAAGTTCAATCCCTGGTACCAAAAAATAAATAAATAAATAATAATAATAATAATGATAATAATGCATTCCATTGTCATATATATCTAAGAAGAACAAATAAAAATTTAGAAGAGAAAAAAGAAAAAGAGCATATTTACTTCTGAATGTCTTTAATTTAAAAATAACCTCAATGCTAATTTATGAAATCATACTTAAAAGTTAGGGAAGTAAAACCATTTAACTTCTAACTCTCCTTTGTAAATTTTTACTGAGGGATAACATACATACAGAAAATCACACAAATTATAAGAACATAAAATACCACAAATTCCCCAAAAGCCAATGTATCTGCATAATCAAAGCCCAAATCAAGTTTTAGAACATTGCCAGTACTATAAAAGCCACCCTCATTGTCCATCAGTCACCCACCATCAAAGGTTATCACTTACTGCTTTTTAACACAACAGAACCTTTTGCTTGTATCTCAATCACATTTAAAAGGGATCATACAATTTGTAGTCTTTTGTGAATGGTTTCTTTTACTCATTTTTTTGTAAGATTCATTCATATTATTATAAAATACTTGCTCATTCTCATAGAGTATGCCACTGAATGTGTAATGCCACAATTTGTTTATTCATTCTACTGTTGACAGAAATTTGAGTTTTTGCAATATGGGACTATTGCAATTAAGAATATCTGTATGTCTTAATGAATGACTCTACACATACCTATGGAATGCATATCTACAGCAGAATTGCTGAGTCCAAGAGTAACGTGTTCAGCTTTAGCATACAGTGCTAAATAGATTTTTTCTTTTCTTTTTTTTTTTTTGCGGTACTGGGGATCGAACCCAGAGCTTCGTGCTTGCAAGGCAAGCACTCTACCGACTGAGCTATCTCCCCAACCCTCTAAATAGATTTTTAAGTAAATAAAATTATTCTCAAAATAGCAACATATGAAAGTTCCTGTTGTTCCATATGCTTGCCATTACACAATCAATTTAATCATAATCATGGATGGGTGGTGATATATCATATTAATTTGTATTTCCCTGATGCCCATGAGATTGTGAACCATTTGTCTTTATTAGCCATTTAGATAATCTCCTTCTGATTCCTATTCAAGACTTACACTCATTTTTCTACTGATCTGTTAATCTTTTTCTTATTGATATACAGGAATTCTTTATATATCCTAGATACAGTGCTTTGTTATATGTACATATTACAAATACATCCTCCCACTTTGTGACATGCCTTTTCATTCTAATAAGTGTCCTTGGAAGGAAAGAAATTTTAACACCCAATACAGTTCAACTTTTATGTTTTTTTTTCCCTTTATGGTTAATATTTTTGTTATGCTCAACTTGAGAAACTTTTGCCTACATCAGGGTCAGAAAGATTTTCTCCCAGAAGAAAATTAAAGTTCCATTATTTTAGTTTTCATGCTTGTATCGAATCCATCTGGAATTAATTCTTGTATATCGTATAGATGATCTTCCTTAAATCACTAGATTTACTAATATCAAAGTTTAGTATCAGAAAAAAATTTTCCAATATTTAATTTTTTTCATGCTTACATTTACCAGTTCCACTGCTTTGATTACCTCTACTTTATAGTCATCCTTTTTTTAACCATCAAAAAATGTCTTGGTGAAAATGCTAATTAAATTTCCCTTCACTTATATGTACTTATACAAGACAGTATAACTTATTAAATGAACAGACAATGTTGGGCAAAAAAAGAAAAAAAATTCTTGAGAGCATTGAACGTGCCACAAGTGAACTATGGTATGGCAAAATACATGAGCTGCCTACAAAGATAATATGGTAGAATGATGAAGACAGACATATGCTTTGAAACCATAAAGACTTGGCTTCAAATTCGTGTTCTGCAGCTGTCTAGCTTTATGGCCTTGAGCATCACTTAGTTCTTTTTAAATCTCAGAACTATAAAATGGTGAAAAAACTACTTGCCCCTTTCTGGATAATCACAAGAATGCAGTTAAACCATTTAGAGAGAAAATCCAGCACAATTCCAAAAGATAGCTAACAAATGGCAGTACTGTGAACCTGGCAGTTCAAAATATGATGACTGTAAAATTAACACAAATAGAAGAGTCTAATTCTTCTGGGAAAAACTGACATAAAAAGAAGGGTAACTAAGTGCTCAGGCTGCCAGGGTTTTGTGATTTGCTTATTGGCTTAGAAAAACACACAGCCCCCATATTTAAACCAAAATACCAACTATGAAAAATGTGGATTCTAAAAAAACAAAGTGCCTTGCAGCAAAATGTCATTATAACTACATGTTCTTAATTTACAAAAAGAATTTTTAAGATTTAAAGCATTCAAATACTAAGTTTAGGATTTTTAAAAAATCAAAGACCTTCTTCAAAATTTTTTCCACTCAGTTTCTTTTGATTTAGCAAAAATTATTTAATATAATTAGAAACCCAGAGCCCCCAAGGCGAATACAAACACATCTGTTACATGGAGAAGACCAACAGAAAACAAACACTCTAAAAACTTAAGAAATTATGTAAAACATTTAAAGGATCTTAGAGATTCAAACCAGGGCAAAAATAACAAAAAAAACACTACTGTTGTATTATAATTTCATAAGGAGAAAAAGAGGTGAGATCTAAAAGTGACACAGTAAATAGCACCCTCTTGTGTTTCATTTTAAAAAAGGATAAGAGTTTCAAACCAATTTCGCTACAACAGGTTATCCATCAAGTAAGTAGCCACTCAAGTCACAGATTTAATACCAAAGACTTAATCTCTGCCTTCAAGGAATTCAAAGGCTAGCGCAAGAGAAATTACTTTTAATTTGCTAAAAAAAAATCATATTTTAAGTTTTCTTTCATTTTAATAATTATCAAAAATTAGTATTTCAAAATAAATATAAAAGATAATCAGAAAAATGCTGCATCTATACATAAAAAGGATTCCCCCCAAGTACTGAGGATTGAACCTAGGGCCTCATGCATGCTAGACAAGCCATCTACCACTGAGTCCTGAGCCCAAAAGGGTTCCTTTTTCCTGTGCTTTTTTAATCAACAGAATTTTTCCTGTGTTTCCTTTATCTTTATTAAAAAAAAAAAAAATCTATACGCTCAGACACCAAAGCAATCTATTATGAAGCAATTTGGTACTTAAGAGTACTTAAGGGGCTAGAGATGTAGCATGGTTGCCTAGTGTGCATGAGGCCCTGGGTTTGAACTCCAGCATCACCAAAAAAAAGAAAAATGTTCTTAAAGTCACATATCACTTAATAACAAAGGGTTATATCTTAAGAATTACATCATTAGGGCTGGGGATATAGCTCAGCTGGTAGAGTGCTTGCAAGGCAAGCACAAAGCCCTGGGTTCTAATCCCCAGCACCGCAAAAAAAAAAAAAAAAAAAAAAGAAAGAAAGAATTATGTCATTAGACAATTTCTTCATTAGGCAAACATTGTGCAGTACACTTCACAAACCTAGATGGTATACAGCCTGCTACATTTTTAGGTTGTATTGTAGATATACATGATATAGTCTACTAGGTCCATGAACAAAACCTGAGATTAAATCAAATGCAAGTGAAAATGATTTAATCAAGAGAAATATTGAAGGCTGAGGATGTAACACTGGGGTAAAGTGATTTGCTTGGCATGTCTGAGGCCTTGAGTTCAATTTCCAACATCGCAGGAGAAAAAAAGAGAAATGGTGAACCTAAGATGTATGAGGCCACTGGCAGTGTAACAAAAATTACACTGTTTTACCCTAAACTATTCTTTTTGGTAAGGAGGTATTCTAAAGTAACAATGAAATGTATTGAAAATAAGTATAGTAAATACATAAACTAGTATTATGGTTTGGATATAAGGTATCTACCCATGTCCCCAAAAAGATAATGCATGAATGTTTAAAGGTAATACAATTAGATTATGAGAACTGTAGCCTAATCGGTGGATTAATACATTAATGGATTCATAATTTGAATGGAATGGTGGTAACTGTAGGCAGGTAGGGTGTGGCTGGAGGAAGTAGGTCCCAGGAGGTGGGCCTTTGGAGTTTATATTTTGTCCCTGGGAATCTATGCACTCTCTTGTGTGCAAGTTCTCGCTCTCGAGCTCTCTCTCTTTCTGCCTGCTTCCTGATCGTCTTGAATTGAGCAGCTTTCCTCTGCCATGCCTTCTACCATGATGTTCTGCCTCACCTTAGGTGTAAGCAAGTCAGCCATGGACTGAACCTCCGAAACTGTGAGACAAACTTGTCCTTCACTAAGTTTTTCTTGTCAGGTATTTTAGTCACAGTAATGCAAAGTTCACTAAAACAACTAGCCAACTAGCAACATAGTTATTTATCACTGTCAAGAATTACATACTGTACATAGTTGTATATGCCATATGCTGGCAGTACAGCAGGTTTGTTTACACCATCACCACAGACATATGGATAATGTGTTAATGTTTTAACAGCTATGATGGCACTACTTGACAGGAATTTTTTGTTGCCACTATAATCTTATGGTACCACTGTCACATACAGTGAACATTATGTGGCACATGACTGGCACTTTAGAACACAAGTTTTACCATATCTATTCTCAAATTCCAACTTTACCTCTCTTAGATCTAGGGCAGGTTATTTAACTTAGACTCATTTTCTTTATCTAGGTATAATAATAGTACCTAGTTTATAAGGTTGTTTTAGTGAAAAAATGAATAAATACAAAGAACTTAGCCAGGCATGGTGGTACATGCCTATAATCCCTGTTGACACAGGAGACTGAGGCAAAACTGTAAACTGAAGGCCAGCCTCAGCAACTCAGTGAAGCCCTGTCTCTGAATTAAATAAACAGGGCTGGGGATGTGACTCTGTGGTTAAGCACCCTGGGTTCAATCTCCCATACCAAAAAAAAAAAAAAAAAAAAAAAAAACAAAACTCAACATTTCATTAAATAAAGTACTCAATATTAATTTCACACATTAATTTTACAATATTATTGCTCTATATGTGTGCAAAAAATATGCACAAAAAAATAAAAATAGATGCCACAATATATCCTTAAGTGGAGTTTCTAAGTTAAAAATGTAATAATTGATTTCTGTATTTAGGAAATTGTTATAATTCAGGAGAAATAGATCCTGCTGTTCTACAATAAAAAATGAAATTAGAAAGGGTTAAACTGACACTATATGACAGAAAAATTGTTCAGTGCAAGAATAGGAGGCATGGATTTAAGAATACTAATAATTTTCCAGGAGATCAAAAAAAATCTTTTTAGTTCCTAGCAAAATATTCTAGAGAAATACATCTGGGTTTAGTTCAAGCCAACAATGAAAAACTACCACTAAAAATAATGAACATACCAAGAGAGGTAAGAAAGATAGGTTGAACTTAAAACCAAATCAATTGAAGAAGAGTTATGAATGAAGCCTACCTACATTCTCAAATAGGTACCATTGCATATACTATATGGAATCTTTAAAGTATGATGTTTAAGGTGTGTAAACAGTACTCAACTCAGCCTATGATGGGTTCCAAACTAGATATTCACTAGACCTAACATGGATACTCACATGCCAATATTAGTAAAAACAGAAACATTTACTGTGCACTTAACACATAAGCAACCCTTGACTTCAATATTAGGAAATTAAGAGTTGATGAAAGGACCTTCTATATCATCACGATTATTCTGAGTTTATATCAATGATTCTTTTTGTGATTTATTTCTTTTCTAAAAAAGAAGGTTGATAGATTAAATACATACTATTGCTACTGTTTTAAGTGCTCTAAATAGGGTATTTTACTTGATCCTTCACAGTAATACTAAAAGACAGATACTTTTATTATCAACCATTTGCAGAAAAGTAATCTAAAGCAAAAAGGTAACTACTAACAGTTAAGTGGCATTGTCCTGATTTAATCTAAAGGTCTCACTGTAGAACTCACCTTCTAATTCACTATTCATACCCCTCCAATTACAATTAAAAATAGTACTTTATTTTTAATGTAGGATGTAAGCAAACATTTTGAAAAGTACAGAAAATTATACAGCAAAAATTTAAACTGTCTACACTGCTACCACTCACAAATGTCTACACTTACTAGATAAAATCCCATTGGCAACTTCCTTTTAAATAGAAAAATAACCAAAAAGTGTCTCACAGCATTCATTAAAGTACAGTCAGTCTATTCTCAATGGTTTTACAGTGCTTTAACCAAATAACTAGATAAAACCATGAGACAGAGATATAAATTCAATCCATGGGAATTATAAACAAGTCCAGTTTGCAGGGGGACAGAATTTCATCTACTTAAATCAGGTGATAAAATTCTAAGAAAACAAAAACAGAAGGACCCAATGGAAAGTCATTAAGTCTTTGGAATCAGGAGTAGCTCCCTCTGTCACTAGAGGGAAGAGATATTACTGAGACTTTGACCTAGGGAGGAGTGCTTTGAGACCAATCCTATAACTACGTGATGGAGTGTCTGCTACAGAATCTTTATTAGTCTATTCGGAAAGAATTAATCTCAGGATCTGTTAGGGGTGTCTAAAGTCAATTGATAACCTTAGAAACTAGAAAAATGGTTGCCTTGCAGTGAAATGATTTTTTATTCAGGCAAATTTAAAGGAATAGAAGTTCTGAAGTGAAACCACAATATATTTCCAAAGAGTAAGTGTAAAAATAATTTGTATAACTGATATTAAATACTTAAGCCTTAAAATTTTTGGCTTAGTAAGAATATTTAACAGATTATACTTTTGTAAATTCAATTTTAAATGCATACCTGGATGACTGAGATGATTTTTGTTTTTACTTGAAAGATAAAGGAGAACTTGACGTGTACTCTGACAGATGCATTAGAATAGTTAAGGTAATATTCACAAACTTTTTATTAATTTAAGAGATATTTAAGAATTTGAGAAAATATGCCATTTTAAGTACTTAAAAATAAAATTCATTAAATATATAAAATACTTTAAAATATAGGCACTCCAAATTTTACATGGTACCATGTTAATGAATCTATTACCACTGAACCACGTAAACTGATAACATGATTTCTATAAACAGGAGTTTCCATAAATGTGGTATGGTATAAAGCAAGGACTGCTCATCCTACAGAAAATTTAATTACACTGTAGCACTTGCACTTCACATCATTTAATATGACTTTTATATTGGATTTAGAAACCTTAAGAACTAGCTTTAATTTGTTAAAAAAAATCGAATGTTAATTTTAAGGTGAAAATAGCTGCTGAATAATTTCAAGCTATTCAAGAAAACATTTTTTAAAACTTGTATTGACATAAACTGTTAGAACTATATTTAAACTTCTAAAGAAAAAGCTGATTTTTAAAATATTTGGTCTTGACAGATAGTCTTCTACCTATAACTGAATATGGTACAAGTGACATTTTGAGTACTGACTTAAAACAAAGTAAAATGAATAAAAATATTAGAAAGTTTTTTCTTACAAAAGAATTTCAACCAGCAAATATAGAAGATGAAAAAGTCACCATTTAGTAAACACCACAACTAATTGTTTCAGTCAGAAATCAGGATTAGATGCTAAAGTTAATGAACAAATATATGATTAGAAAAAGGGTATTTATAGTCTTGAAATACTCCCCACAGATACTTATTTGCACAGATGAAAAATGGAACTGTCTTAGTAGGCAAACTTGACAGGTCCCCCTTTAACCAAGTAATCAGAGTGAATATCACAAGTAATGGAACAAATTGACATGAGGTACCTTCTGATATGACACATTAAAGAGGGCTATAACATTACACCAGTGGCATTTTTGCAAAAATAATATTACATAATGTGAATCACAAAACATCAAATAAACCCAAATAGAGTAATATTCTACAAAATAACTGGTCAGTATTCTTCAAAGGATCAAAGAATAAAGGATATGAGATAAATAAAGGACAAAGATGAATAGCTGTTAAGAGTATGAAAAACTAAGGAGATACAAAAACTAAATGCAATGTGTCGCCTGAATTAATCTCTGAATGAGAAAAATGACATTAATGGGACAACTGATAAATTTTAAACAAGGCCTATAAATTGGATAACAGTATTATATCAAAGTTAATTTCCTGATTTTAATAATTATACTGTAAACAGTATCAAGGCTAATGTCCTAATTTTAATAATTATATTGTATTTATGGAAAACATTAAATTTGAGGAGTCTGGGTAAACATATATGATATGTGATAATTCTTTGTATTATACATGCCATTCTTTTGTTAAGTTTAGAATAATTCCAATATGAAAAGTTTAAAAAAAATTCTAGAAAGATAAATTCTTTTTGGTAGTAGGGATTGAACCCAGGGGTGCTTTACCACTGAGCACTTTTTATTTTTTATTTTGAGACAGGGTCTTGCTAAGTTGCTTAGGGCCTTGTTAAGTTGCTGAAGCTGGGCTTGAACTTGCCATTCTCCTGCCTCAGCCTCCTGAGTTGCTGGGAATACAGACATGTGCCACTGCACCTGGCTAAAAAAAAAAAAAAAAAAAAAAAAAAAAAAAATTTATATTAAGCTCAAAGGTCACTTTTCTACTACTTCCTTAAAAACAACCATTCTACACTAGGAAATGAGCAGTATACCTTAAAATCAAAGGAAAACACTAATATAAGCTTAATTTTTCTCTCCCTACACCTATGTTGTGGAAAAGAAAATAAATTTTAAGTGCTTTCTAGCTCCAAAATTCTGATTGTAAGTATTTAAGTTTCAAAATACACCCTTTATTACTATGAAGTCAGGAATAACATGTTCATTATACTCTATGCTCTACGCCAGCTGCTTATATTCATTAGCTCTAATTCTTTAAAAAAAAAAAAAAAGATAGCCAGATAGATAGATATGTTTATTTCATTAGCTCTAGTTTTCACGAAATGCTGGCAAGATAAGGATGTATATCATCACTTACAAAATAAAAATTGGGGAAGGATGAGGCTAAGTAATTTTCCCAGTTACATAATTTGTAGGTTGTAGATCTAAGGCTTAAATTCATACTATCATCTGACTCTAACTTGACACCAACTTGATACCATAAAGCTGCCCAAGAGGACTGCTGGGATAGCAACAAAACATGTATATTAGAAAAGTAGGTATCATCGAGTTTGATACCAGGATTTATCATGAAAAAGTGGTAATATAAAAAACTGGAAGCAATTATTTTATTTCTAATTACTGGAAACAATTTCTCAACCATGAAAAGATGAGGAAAAGAATACTAGACAACTTTAACAGCCTCCAAATTGTTTACAGAAATATTTTCCTGGTTTCTCACATATATATGAGAAACAAATATCATTGACAAGTAGAATAGTAACAAGAGTATGGTTAGTAGACAAAATCTTGCTAAAACAATCCTGGGCATTTGCAATTCACTCTAGATTGCCTAGAAAAGCCGCCTGCTGGACCAGGTCTTCCTCTTTCTCCAGCAGAAGGAACTGCACAAGAACTTGCCTTCCTATGGAACCAGAGGTTTGTTTCACCTCCACAGAGGACCCACAACTTCCCACAATCCCCAAGGATTGGGTAGGTTTTCCCAGACAATTTTTAAAACCAGGTGGCACCTAATCCTAGATATCTCAGGCTTAAACAGCATATCTGTCACTCCACTAAGGAAAGTCCTTTCAAGCCTATTCTAAAAGAAAAGAATGGGTAGTTCCAGATATACCGTACCACTCTATGTTCAGTAGATCCACAGACCTACCTCAACATTAATTTGCTATGGGATAATGGAAAAATAAGTGGATCTTTTCTCATTTAAGTATTGTTGGCTTACAACTTTCCCCAATTGAACCTATTTCTTATCATATAAATGTGCCACCATGTAAAATTCATTCCATACTATCACACAACAAATAGAAGGATTCACAAATATTTCTAAAAATGAGAGTTAGAAAAATAAAAGGATTCCTTTATCTAATTATTTGTATACTAATGAAATCATTTATTATGGCTTTCTTAAAAATACATGCTTTAATGAAAATGTTAGCTGAAAACCAGATTACTACATTTCAATCATCTAGTCATAGGTGTCCTATATAATATCTTTTTTTTAATGCTCACACCTACTTTATGGGTTAGCATTATCACCTCCAGTTTGCAGATGAGGAAAATTAGGTAGGGTCAAAGAGGTTAAATAACTTACCCAAAGTCATGTATTTAGTATATGACAGAGCCCAGATGGATTTAACTACTACAAGATACAAGACTGCCTTAATTCGCTGATCTTTCTAACACCTGCACAAAATCTATAGGCAGAATGTTTGAAACAAGCATACTTCAGAGGTGAGCAATTCTAGGCCTCTAAAGATGAAATAACTTGGTCAATGTTATACTGAATTAACATAGCAGCTACAAATAAAACAATTTTATAAAAGCTAGTCTAACAGTAACATACTAATAACAAATGCTATACACAGTTTTGATTTTAAAACATTCTAACATCATAGTCAAAACATCTTTCTAAACATAAAAGTTTAGCTGTTAATTTTTTCACTACAAATGAAAAAGACCGATGCTGTGATAAATTTTACATATAATACAAAAAACAAGAATTCAGAACTAGTCAGTGAACTCTTCATGCCTCCATTATCAATGTGGCATAATAAACTAATTGGAGACAATATGACCACTTATAAATAACTCAAACAACCTAACAATATTTAATGAACTTTTATTCTAGGTTTGTAAATATTTTAATACTTCCAAGGAAGACATGCTACAACAGAAAGGACTCTTCAAAAAGCTAGCTCTTAATTCTGAAATTTGCTTACATGATAATCAATATCAGAGCAAAATGGCATATATCCAGAATAAAGAAGGATTTTTCTTTTTTTTCCCCAATTTATGAAGAACTGGGGGATAAAGCAAAGAGAGGCTGATTATTCAACTGGGTTCTATAATGTTAAAAATTTCACATAGAATTTACTAATAATGCCTTCTCCCAGATACAAAATATAAAGTCACATCTCAGATAACATATGCATACTTTAGGAACACTAATCTGCATAAAAATATTTGCTTCCAATTATCATTTGAATGGTATCATTTCAAACACTTAAAATATCAAAATTATAAACATGTTTAGTAGTTATACACTGATGTTTTCTTGATCTGTTCTTAAAACATTATTTAAATATGCAAGACAAAGAAGTTTGGCTCTAAACTCTTGGTTTCACTTTTACTTTTTGCATTGAAGTTGCCTTTCTCAAAACCAGAAGATGAACAAATCAAGAAAATCAATTTTAAATAAGCTCTAAAAGCTGTTTGATGAAAGAGAAGCAAAAATAATGAGCTCTTCACTTCCATCTTTGTTCATTCAACCACCATTTTTAGAACGACGGACTTATGCATGCTCAGCACTCCCTCTTAAGTATTTAATGAATTGTGGTAATCAAGGTGAAAGACAGGAACTACAGAACTTCTACTATGTTCTTGGTAGTGATAGACTTAGTACCTGTAAGGTAGACTACAGACTTTTATTTTCAACAGATTACCATATGAAAACTCTTGTGATAACAGCTTTAGTTGACTTTTGTAAAGGAGAAAAAGACACAATTCTCCTGAAATTCTTTCTTTATCTTATTTAATATCAAAACAAGTTATTGGGGTAAGGGGAGTAGCTCAATGGCAGAGCATATACTTAGCATGTGTGAGGCACATTCAATTCCCAACACAAAAACAAAGAAAAAAACAAAAACATTTGTCAATGTTTGAACTTCAGTAGATGAAGAATTCTACAAAACACAAAAGATAGTTTCCAATTTCCATAAGCACATGACAGAATTTACTTCGTAGGACATTTATTCTTTGACAATTCCCCACCTAATTTCCCTCTAAGATATAACAACTATTCTGTCTTAACAATTAAGGTGAGCCACAGCATCCAAAAATAATCAGAGATGACAACTTAACCTAAGGACACAAGTACAAAAAAAAAAAAAAAATTCTTTGGATTTACCTCTAGGAAAATTCACATCTATTTTAACCCTTCTTAACTATACACAGAGTTTTGATTTTAAAACATTCTTTTTAACAATATTCTTTTTAACAGAACAGATTGAATTTGAAATGGAATATTTTCTCCTCTTTCAGCTCTCTCAACTCTAGTAGCTAGCTCAGGTAAATAAAAGATAGTGTATGGAATGTGATGTTGTATATCTACCACCTACATCAGTCAGAGACAACTGAGAGAGATAGCACAGTTCCATATTAAAAATTCTTTTTCTGTAGAAATACAAATATATCTTGATATAAAATATAATCAATTAATTATTCTATATATGAGATAAATTTAAAAATGTAATAATGGATGAAGTTAGAAGGCAATGGCAATGGCAGTACATAGTCCTGATCAACACTTAACCAATCCATACATGAAAGTAAAATATGGCTTCTATTTCTTTAATTTAAAAAAACAAAGAAAAAAAAAGAAAAAAAACCTCTTGGAAACCAAAACAACATTTCTTATATAGTGGAATAAAACGAACATACATTCAAGGATACTATGGCATATTTATCACACGTTCAAATTTTTTTAAAAATTTCCCTCTTAGAGCTTTATATATTATGAAAAATGTACATTTTACCTCATTATATTTATATACACACGCATATTTATCTTAAAAGTGGTCCTCACCACCACCAATTAAAAAACAAAGCATACCCTCAGAATGTTTCCCACAATTATTTTGTTTCACATAATTCTGATACCTACTCACTTCCTTAAAACCTAGTGTAAGAATTACAGAATTAAGAGTAATGTGGCAATATTAATAGCTCCAATTATCACTTATCTACATTTTCTTCTTTGCTTTATTGACAATTTTTAATATCTAAAGCTTTAACTACTTCTGATATTTCTAAGCTGATTTCTCAGAATTTATTAATTATGTTTTCTGCTTCTGCTTGGGTTAATTTCTGATTTATTCTATATTAACTAGAGATCAAACCATGCCTCCTTACCTGATTTCAAAAACGTAGAACTTATCTGACAAAGAAAACTTTCTTTTTACATGCAGTTTTCTCCAACTTACAATTACACACCTCTACTATCCAGAAAAAGAACATAACATTCAGTGTATCCCTTCATGATAATATTAATTCAATACAATTATTTGTAGCAACTACATATTTGGGGAGGTAATTTTAAACTTTTTAATAGAAGGTATTATAAAGAGTAAGTATGAAAATCTTAAGTATATATAGAACTTAATGGTTTTCACAAATTAAACACATTGACATAGCTCAATTTTTAAAATGTGTTAGTAACTACTATACCACTTAGTAACTACTATATTTTCTAGCTAACTCTTCTAACTAACCTTTGAGCTCTGTTGTTATTTTACATAGAATACTAAGTATGAGGCTTTCACTACACTTATTCATTCACTCACTCAGGAATCACTGATTGAGTACTGACTATATGTCTGGAGCCACTCCATATACCAGGAATAAATCAGTAAACCAAACAAACAAAAATCCTAGCCATCACAGAGCTTATATTCTTATAAGGGTAAATGATAATAAAAACAACAAAGTAGGTCAACTATATATTATATTGATGACAGGTGCTAAGGAAAATAATAATAAAACAGGAAAGGGGTTAGAAAATGTAGGAGAAATTTTAGAAAGAATGGCCAGAGAATACCATATTGAGAAGGTTATTTCTGGGTCAAAATCTGAAAGAATGATTGAGCTAGCTATGGGACTATCAAATGGAAGAAGATTTGAGGTGCAAAGCTCAGCAAGTACAAAGGTTCTGAGACAGAGGCATGTTTGGTAAATATGAGGAACAGCAAGGAGACTAAGCAAAGGGGAAAGGAACAGATGATGAGGTAAGACAAGTAATGGGGAAGAGGAGTCAGATCAAACAGGGCCATATGGTTAAGGAATTTGGCTTATACTCTGAATTAAAAATGAAGTCATTGAAGAGTTTGGAATGGAAGAGTGTAAGATGTAGTATATTTTAATAATATCACTCTGGTTGTTGCACAAAGATCAAAGAGAAATCAAACAAAAACAGTGAAAGCAGGGAGACCAAACAGGAAACTACCAGTATAATCCAGGCAAGAATTATGATGGCTTGGACCAAGGTGGTTGCAGTAGAGAAGGGAATAAGTGGTCAGATCCTGTATATCAAATAGGATTTGCTGAGGAAACAGATGTGGAAGGGATCAGAAAATAAGAGTCAAGGAAAAGTCAGGATTTGGCTGGTTCAACTGGCAGAATGAAGTTACTATTAAATAACAAGGGGAAAGTACTGGAGGTAAAGATTTTTTAAAAAATATTTTTAGTTGTAGATGAACACAATACCTTTATTTTATTTATTTACTTTTATGTGGTGCTGAACCCAGTGCCTCATGTATATGAGGCAAGCACTCCACCGCTGAGCCACAGTCCCAGCCCTGAGGTACAGATTTTTGATGAACTATTCAGACATTTTGGAATATGCTAAGTTGGAGGCCTTTATAAGACACCCAAGGGAGCTGCCCAGTAGGTAGCAGAAGAAAGGTCTAGGCTGAAGATTTAAATGTTGATGTCATCAATATATAACATTTGAATAAAATCACTTAGCAAATGAGTAGAGTCAAAAAAGAGAAGACATTCAAGGATGGAACCTTAGGTCTAAACATTATCAAAGTTTAGACCTAGTAAGCAGGTCATCCTAGAAACCAAGTGAAGCAAGTATTTCATGAAGAAGTTTGATCAATATCTTAATCAAATAAAGATGAGAACCCTTGGATTCAGCAATACTAGGGTTAGAAGTCTGATTGGAGAGTTTAAGAGAGAATGGGAAAAGAAAAATTTGGGACAGTATAACCATTTTAAAAAGTGTTTTGCTGTCAAAGGAGAGAACAAAATGAGGCAATGGCTGAAGAGTGAACAAGGAAAAAAGACCTTTTTTGGGTACAGGAGAGTACTGGGGATTGAACTCAGAGACACTCGACCACTGAGCCACATCCGCAGCCCTATTTCATATTTTATTTAGAGACAGGATCTCAATGTGTTACTTAGCACCTCGCAATCGCTGAGGCTGGTTTTGAACTCACGATCCCCCTGCCTCAGCCTCCTCCTGCCTCAGCCTGCGGAGGAGAAAGACCTTTTTTCTTTTTTTTTCTTTTTTTTTTTTTTTTAAGATGAAAGAATATCTTGTAGGTTGGTAGGAATGATTTAAAGACAAGAAAAAATAAAGATATAAAAGAAAAGAAGAGCACTGCTAGAACAATGACAAGGTAAAAACTACTACATAAGTACATGAATTGGCCTTAGCTGGGAGCATGGTTAATTCCTTCCTAACAGAAGACAAAATAAAGTACATGGACACAGATGTAGGAGGCTAAGAAGAGAAGGGAAGCCTGCAGAAGTTTTCTTCTGATTGAGTCAATTTTATCTGTGATCCAAAAAGCAAGGAAAAGTGCTGCAGATATGAGCAGAAAGCAGGATGTATCAGAAATCATCTAGAAGTATGAGAGAGTAAATGAAATCTGATTACTGGGTAGCATTAAGGGCTCACTGAGATTAGGGATAATGAATTAAAAGTGAGACCAGGAAGTATGGTTATGTTTCTTTTCCTCTACGTATTTGCAAATGTATGAGTGTAGGCAAGGAGTTAAGTGTATAGAAGGCCAAGATTATCATGACAGATTGGAATTTACTCTGAGGAAGGAAAGGTAGAAAATCAGGATCACAGAGTAAAAAATGATCAATTTTAAAAATAAAGGGACCTAATAGGCCCAAAGGCTTGTTAAAGGAAGTGATATGAAAAGATAAGAGGTGTTGACAGAGGGAAGAAACTGAAATTAAATTATGGTTTAGCTGAAGTCTAGATAAAAATAAGGTCTAGAAATTATTAGGAAGATGATTTAGAAGGCAAAATTCTTCAGAGGAAGAATACCAGGTTCCAATACACCAGCCCATGGAAAAAATTACACACATAAACATTGAAATCACCAAGAATTATTAATAGTCTTGGAGTGAACTATCAGTGAACTAGAAATAAAATCTGTTAGGAGATAATTCTCTGTGAATTTCATGTTTCTGCAGATATTGTGAGCAGAAGCATACTTACTGTCTTTGTTCTGGACTATCTTTTAAAGCATGCTATACAACAAACACCTTTAGAAAATGGAGAGTATCTTCCTCCAGAGAAAAACATTCACCTTCTCCCTTGGAAGAAAAAGACAATATTTTCCTGCCAAACAATGGCAGACATGTTTTGTGCCCTTTATTAAGATTCCAAATTCCTAAACTTGGGGTTCCTTACCTGTATGTAACTTGATCTACTGTGTATGCATGTCTCACCTGGCTGTCTTCAAGACACTCTTCAAACTGAGGAACCAGTGAAAGCAAATGCTGTTATTTTACTGATTTTTTTAACCATGTTTTTGCTATTAATAATAAAGTCTTAGAAAAAGAAAAAAAAATAATAAAGTCTTCTGTCTTGTGCCGGGATTCACAAAACTGTGGAAGGTTAACTTGTCAGCTTTCAAGTAGAGTAAAATCTCAGACCCTCCAATGAATGGGAGATAGAAAGAGACGAGTGTAACCAAATACATAGAAGGATAATGTAAGATAAAATCTGGAGATATTTTAGAAGAGAGAATGTTCTGGAAAAAGCAAAGAGCATACCTCTAGGCTCAGTGATATAAAAAAAAGCAAGAGAAAACCGCTACTACTTGAGAGGGTTGAAGGTAGTGTCATAAGAAAAGCAAGATTTAAATTAGAACAAAAAAGTGAAAATAATATCAATAAAGAATAAAGATAAAGTATTTTCTGATGACTAACCACGAGTTGTAGGGACATTACAAAAGATTTTTCAGGAGACAGGGGAGGTAGGTTTTAGGGTCAGACTTGGATATATGTGGTGAGAGACCCATGAATCTTGGGCTCCTTGTGGTAACTCGAGTAGGAAAAAAGCATGATGAAATCAGTTGAAATTAGTGTAAATCAGATTAAATTCGTCTGCTTATTTCTGTATCCCTATTCTTTCATCCACCCAACAGCTCATGAAATACTTTTTTTTTTTTTTTAATCACACGAAACTTCATTTCAGAAAAGAAATATTTTTCCAGTGCTAGGAATTTAATTCCGGGTCTCATGCATGCTAGGCAAGCATTCTACCAATGAGTTACACTCCAGCCTTTAGAAAATTTTAAATATAAAAGTTTCAAAAAACATAATGCAAAACTGTTACTTAAAACACTAAAAAGCAATTGTTAACTTACTTGAATTAGATCTAAAATGCCAAGTTCACTTTCTGAAGAATCCACACAGAAGACAAAATATAGGGTTGCATAATGTCTATAAATCAGTTTGTTGTCAGATCCTCCAATTAATCTAAATGACAAAACAAAACAATTGAAATGTTAAGAACAAGATTCAAATCATTTGTGTTAGCTCAAGCAAAGTAACAATTTGTTTAAAACCTCTTATAAAATGAAAGGTAACGTTAAATGACAACATTCAAGTGAACTTATTTCAGAAACAAAGTGAATTAAGATGACTATTTTCTTCAGTAATGTCATATTGAAAGAAGCCAGTGTTTAACTTTAGTTCACATATTCAGTAAACTATTCATTGAGTACTAGGTGCCAGGCACCAGGGGTGCATAAGGAGAAACAAACAAATAAAATTATCAGATAGTGGATGATGCTACCTAGAAAATCAAAATAGGACAATGCCATATTTATGGGTTCGCTACTTCCCACTGGATATTAAGAAAGAGTAACATTTAGGCTGAGATCTAATGATTAGAAGCCAGCTATGAAAAAACTTAAAGAGCATTTAGGCTAAGGTAACGACTAATAAAAGGGTCATTTCATCAAGAACAAAGAATGTATGTTCAAAGAAGAGAAAGAAGGCCAGTGGACAAGAAATGATTAGTGAAGAGTGTGGTCAAAGAAGTAGGTAGAAATTAGATCACAGGGCGTTTTTAAGTGCTTACTAGATTTAAGTCCATAGGTCACAGTAAGTTACACATCTTAAGACTAATTATCAACTAGAAAAAAAAAAAAAGAATGACATTTCTTAAGTTTTAGATAGATTTACAACCAAAATCTCCTCCCAAAATACATCGTTTTGAAATACAAATCCAAGAAAACTGAGCTAAGAGATACTCAATTCTTTCATCAAACACTTGTTTATATTGACTGGAATTTCAGCATTTTTGAAATAATAACTTAGGAATCATTCAAGACATATTTTTCTAAATATAGTTTTAACTATACTATGGTTAAGTTTAATGATAAAAAAAAATTTACCTCAAAAACCCCTAAACACCAACCAATTAAAAAAATAATCAAGGCAAAATGAAATCAAAGCTAACTGAACACTCAAATAGAATATAAGAAAATGGCATGTATTTAGTAACACTAAACTTACAAATTCTGCAGAAATGGCTTCTCTAAGTACATGCTGTTTCTTGTGTCCTCTAGTAGCAAAAGTACATGCTATGTCCTCTAATACAAAGTTGAAATGACCTCTGAAAAGAGTTAAGAATTCCTTCTATGCTAGACAAGATATTTAGAAGTGTACTTGAAAAGTCTGAGATTATATATATGATTATAGCCACAATTGTACCCTAAAAGGGACAAGAAGAACACGAACAGCAGGCTTCATTTCATCCTGAATCAGTTTAGTGATTTTCTAAAATTTTTCTTTTGTTTTGCTTTAAAAGAGGACCAAACTTCTGAAGATTCTAAGCTGCAAAGTGGCCACTAATCTTATTAAAGAAACAAAGATACTAATACAGTAAGTACATATTTAAATTATATTTAAAAATATAATTTCTGGGCTGGGGACAAGGCCCTGGGTTCAATCCTCAGCACCACAAAAAAAAAAAAAATATATATATATATATATATATATATAATTTCTTCTTTATAGTACAATACTGATAGGAATTCTTCTATGGAATACAAATAAAACACAAAATATTAGAAATATTTATAGTCCAATTTATCTCATTTTAGGGGAGAACTGAGTTCCAAGAATATGAGCAAGCTGACTGAGGAAATAAGCTTTTTAGCGATGAAACTAGGACTAAACTAGATGTGTATCCTTGTCTCTGTTACAATATTTGCTTTCTACTTTCTATAAGGTGAGAAAATAATAATCAAAATTTCAATCCATAATTTCTGGTTCCAACAGTAGCCTAGTTATATCAATCAGGTTCTTATATGTCTACTACATGTAATACAGTGTTGGGTGGTAAGTTTCCTATGAGATGAGAAATTAAGAGGCTAAGATGAGAAAGAATGACAGTAATGGCAAAGACAACAAAATCCTACAGAAGTTTAGGAGAATATAAATAAAATTGGAAAAATATGGAAGCAGGTACATTTTATCTCAATCATTAAATCAGAAGTCTCAAATTAACAGTAAAACAAAATTGTAGGCATGCATTATATATTTAGATGTGGCATGATATAAACTTTAAAGAAATGCAAGCAAACTTTCTACATGATAAAAAGTAACTTAAGGAGAGATAACAATGGATTGTTACCCCAACTATTTTTTCACAATATGAATCATATACTAAGATAAAGAAAAGTGTAGGTTTATCTGATCAATCTGTGATTATTCATACTGAGAATCAGCTAACATTTAGTTTGAATTCTCAACACAGAATTTTTTTTTTTTTTTTTTTTTGGTACCAGGGCTTGAATCCAGGGTTCAAGCCATATCCCCAGTCCTTTATAAGCCATATCTAAGACAGGGTCTCAGTAAGTTGCTTAGGGCGTCACTAAGTTGCCGAGGCTAGTTTTGGACTTGCAATCCTCCTGCCTCAGTCTCCTGGGCCACTGGGAAGATTTATATATCACATATTAATTTATATATTAATTATATAAACAGTGGAAATACTTATTAAAACAGTGGACAGCAACTATTTTCATAGTATCTATTAAAAGAATTTATAATATTTAAAAAACGAATTACAAGTAGTTTTTATTTATTCATTTTAAAAACAGAGAAATCAGTTAAATTCTAATTTATACTATAAGTATGTAGATAGACACATAGATATATTTGAAAAACAGACTTTAGCCTTTTTTTTTATAAGATTAAAAAAGGATATAAACCAACTTTTTTTCTCCAGCACTGAGAACTGAACCCAAGGGCTTGTGTTTGCTAGGCAAGCACTACCACTGTGATCCACTCCAGCCCTAATATTTTTAATTTGTTAAGTTGTCCAAGCTACCATGAAATTTGGATCCTCCTGCCTCAGTCTCTAATGTTCCTCCAAGCCAGCTGTATCTTAGTTCAAATTTTTATGAATGTTCATCTTAAGAAATACTCTGTAACTATTAAAATGAGGCTGCTCTAGATTTATTTATAGGCAAAGTTTTTCAAAATATTAGCAATAACAAGCAATATGCAAATGAGCATTTGTGATCTCATAAGTACAATTTTTTAGTAAATGCAAAATGAATTTTCTAGAAGGATATGTAAAAAACTGGGAAGAAGGACTAAGGTTGGGAGAGGGAGACTCATTTAACATTTTATACTTCCCCATAATGTTTCAATTTTTACCAAAAATATATAATTTATTTATGTAAAATGCTCTTACAAAAAAACTCTTTTAAGTTACACTTATTGCTAAAATAGGTAGCAATCAATTCACCTAAAACAGATGATCAAAATGAGGAACTTTTTCACAATTTTTTAAACAGTATATATTTCAATTACATAGTCAAAAAATCAGAAATGCTATGAAATGCTTTACTTACAATCCTCCTTCTAGGAAATTACAAACATTTTCATCTCTCTTAGACACCAAATGGAAAGTCTCTCTGATGATTTGCTGTTGTGTATCTTCACTCTATGAAAGAATAATTCATATACATTAGGACTGAGTTTAAAGGTGCAACAAAATTTTAAGATTTTTAAAAAATAAAAGATAGCAATATTGGTCTGAGAAATCCATCTAAGACAGAAGTCCTTGGAGAACTGACTTGAGTTACACTTTACAGAAGCAAACCCCAATGTTTTCATATGAAAAAAGAAAAACTACCACTATAATAAAAGTAGCGTATTTCTAAATTTCAAAAACAAGAAAAAACAAAAAACTAGAAGAAGCAAACAGAGAAGTCATATAGTCAATCTATATTTGAATGGAAGAAAAATACAGAAGTTTGGAGCTTCCAGTTAAGTTTAAACTTCATCAAATATAGACTGAGGTAAGAGTTACTCCATCTTATCTTCATATAACCATAACCTAAAACTAAGAATTGGTTCATTAAATATTTATTAAATTCAACCAAGTAATTCATATTCCAGTTTAAAAAAATATCAGCTTCACAATACTGCAAGAAAGAACTGAGCAAAATTAGCTCCACATGCACCATAGTATAAAACTACATAAAACTGTGTTTAAAAAAGCGTAAAAATATGACAATATCCAATGTCGACAAAGATGTGGAGACAAACTCTGGTAAACAGTATAATCACTTAGTAAGTTTTATGAACAAGCATTCATTTTTACTCATAGATACTATTCTAAACCATATGAAACTACTGCTTTTGAAGGTCAAAATCGGTAATTACATATATCTAATAAATTCTTAACCCACGCACCAGGATATACATAGAATATTCATAAAAGCACTACTTGTAACAGCAACAAAAAGCTGAAAACCATTCAAATATCCACCATTTGCAGAATAAATTATAATATACAACAAGATCTTATAAGAAGTAAATTATATCCTTAAATATGAATGTTTCTTAAAAACTTAACATGGAAAAGAGTTTTAGCTCAGTCCTCCATGACAAAAAAACCACACACTGGATGGTAACAAAATTTATTTTCTCACAAGGTTTAGGAGGTTAGAAGTCCAAGAGCAAGGTGCCAGCATGGTCCTTTCTAGAGAAGTGCTCTTCTGCTGTCCTGTAAATGACCACTTTCTTACTATGTCCTCACATAGCAAGGAGAATAGAAAAAGCAAGCTCTCCAGTACCTCTTCTTATAAGGGAACAGACATCATTATCCCATGTGCACGTTGTACAATTACACAAATGGTGTGACTCTACTTCGTGTACAACCACAGAAATGAAAAGTTGTACCCCATATATGTACAATGAATCAAAAACCCTTCTCTACCATTACGTCGAGATTAGAACTCCAACACTGTGAGTAGACACAACTCACTCTATAGAAAGAATAGAAAAGTAAATACCAGAACAACAAACCATACCACTAATAAAAAATTCAAAATTAAGTGAAATTAAATAATATATTATTTAAAAATGTACATATATTACAGGTGGTAAAATAAAACTATGAAGAAAAATCAAAGGAATGAGTAACAAATTTTAATGGATTAGTTTCACAAAAATTATATTCTCCAACCACATTCCAATTAGGTGGGGGGGGGATCAAATTACTTTTAATGGTGTGTTTTTAAAAAAATCTCTAAGAGGCAGCCAAACTGGAAAGGAAGAAGTAAAACTATCTCTTTTTTAAAGGCCCTACAGATTAAAAAGAAAAAACTGATAGAACTAGTAAACAAATTCAGCAAGTGGAAAGATAGAAAATAAACACAAAAAAAACATTAGCAATAAAAATCTGAAAAAAAATTAAGAAAATAAATCCCATTCACATTTGTGATATTGTCTAAAGAAAACCCAATTAAAAAAAAAACCACAATACTCAGGAATAAATTTAATCAAAGATGTGTAAGACTTGTACACTGAAAATGAGAAAACAATGCTGAAAGACACACCCATTCATTTTATAACACTCATACCAAATCGGACAATGAGAAATGAAAATTATAGGCCAATCTCACTACCAAACATAAACAATTTATTTTTTAAGTGATTTAAATATTTTATTAAAATAGCAAGTAGCAACAATTCCTTTTTGATCATTTCAAATATATACCTATTACTGTAGGTGTTTTTCATATCTTAATACATAATCTATGATAGCAGTAATCGTTTTAATCTTTTATGACATTTTGTCAAACATCCAGTAAATGGTAGAGCCTGAATTTTACCAAAATGAAATGTAATTCAGAAAAAAGAAACATTATAACTGAGAAGAGTAATGAGAACATGTTAAGAAGGCAGCAAAATCAAATTGATCAAATGATATTTATATTTTACACACACATGAAAATGGCAACTTTTATACATTAAAACAGACAAATCTGCACAAATAAAAATAAAAAATATATTTTTGTAAAACTTATAAATCAATTTGAGGTTGACCTTTGTTTTGTTTTTTAAAAAAAGACACTGTGAGACTGGGGTTGAAGCTCAGTGGCAGAGCACTTGCCTGCCATATGTGAGGCACTGAGTTCAATCCTCAGCATTACATCAAAATAAATAAAATAAAGGTATTTTATTCATCTACTTAAAAAAAAAAAGACACTATTGAGATACATACATTTAAGGATAGGAAATAAAGTAAGAGCAATAGTTTCTGAATCTTGTTAAATCAGATGTAACAGGACAAATTTATAACAGGTTTCAATAGACATATAAGAACACATCACTACTGAGTTATTAATAGCCAAGGCAAAATGAAATAAAAAGTAAAGCATGATGTCTATCTACTCATGAACATACTTTTACATACAGTTTGAGCTATATTTGTCTCCCATGCTCTGTAACCACTACTGGGGTATTTCAATAGTCTTTCTTTAACATTCTAGAGAATGAGTCTCTTTTACTTATTCTCTTCTTTCAGTAATTCTAAGTTATTATGGACAATGAATGTGCATTTTATTAACTGTTGTGTACTTAAAGCTGATGGAGCATTCCAGTAAATAAAGCATGGTTCACTTCTTCAGCAATATCCAATGACCCTACAACATCCTCAGTGGAAATCAAGGACAGACAGACATTCCCATGTTTGTCAAAAAGAAAACTTCTTCATTACTACAGGTTATGAATTCATGACATGAATTAGACAAAAGTATAAGGGAGGGAAGACTTCTATGGGGATATACATGAGCATATATATTTTAAAGAGCTAAAACTGTCTATTGCAAGAAGAAAATGAAATAAAGTAGTTGAAATATGTTAAACAGTTTGTAAAAATAAACACTTTATGTTAAAGTAAAGCTTTGCAAGTTCTAAAGACAAGGTACTTTGGGAAGAAGATTCAATGCAGCCCCTGACCTGAAAATCACTTACATCTTCTTCCTCCTTCTCTAGACATTTTTCTCAGGAGAGATTATCTACAATTCAAGCCCACATCTTGAAAATCTGCTCCTGATAGTCGCTACCCCAATCCTCAGTCTGTCCTCTAGGGGTAGTGACCAGGAACTGAACAGTCTAGATAATACAAGAGAAATGATCCTTTAGGGTAACCAATCCCCAAAATCAAACAGAATTTATTTTTTAAGAAGTAAATACAGCTGGGCACGGTGGCCACCACCTAAAACCCCAGCAGCTCCAAAGGCTGAGACAGGAGGATCTAAGCAACTGTGTGAGACCCTGTCTCTAAATAAAATACAAAAAGAAAAAAATCAGGGCTGGGGATGTGGCTCAGTGGCTGAGTGTCCCCGAGTTCAACATTCCAGTACCAAAAACAAAACAAAACAAAACAAAACAAAACAAAAGCAAGTGAACTCATTATGACTAAAGTGAATTGTTTCCATTAATGCCAAGTTGATTTAACATTATAAAACTGATCAGTGTAATCTTCTGTATTAACATCAATACTAGAATGTGTACACAAATGTAGGTTATTCATGCATGGAATAATACACAGTATTAAAAATTATTATAACTCAAAGTAATATAATGTCAAAAGTGAATCTAAAGACTAATGACCACATTTTTAAAAAAATTTAAGTCCCAAAAGAATATGTACACTATGACTATCTTTTTAAAGTTCAACAAGATGGAAAACAATAAAACTGTAGTAAAATGAAAAAAAAAAAAAAAGAATAATTTTTAAAAATTCAGTGGGGTTGGGGGTATAGTTCAGTGGTCGAGCATCTACTTAGCTGTGCAAGGGCCTGGATTCAATCCCCAGCACCAAAAAATAAATTTAAATTAAAAATTCAAGACTGGCTATCTCTGAATAGAGAAAGAAACAGAAAGCCCTTTCAAAGGTATTAGTAATTTTTCTTAACAGCAGTTAGGGTATTATTGCCTATAGTTTACATATACTTAACAAATAAATATTCTTTTATATATACTCAGTATTTCACAGAAACATTGAAAAGAGGCAGGAAGAGGAACAAAAAAGCACTGCACAAGACTGCTGCCCTCTTCCTTCCTTATGTGTGCTTGATCATCTCCCACCCACTTCCTTCTAGTCTTTTTGTAGAGCTAAATGGTGTCCCTTGGATCATCTTATTTCTCTACTCTTGTGGTTTCACAACAGTACTGTTATTATCTCTCTAATCATTAATTCTCCTATGTTCCTGGTGCCTAAAAGAAGGCTGTCCTCTTTTCTGAGTTGCTCACAAGGTACTTCCAGCTTCCAAACAGACATTTCTACTTGTATTCCACATAATTATATAAAACCTTACATCTTGAAGACTAAAAACATTACATTTTACCCCAAAATATTCTTTCTATATTCCAGTCTCAGCTAATGGCATCACCATTTATTGGCTTCCATATGAAAAATCTTGGTCTGTTAACTCTAATTTATAAACAACAGTAATGCTGGATTCAAACATTATTTCAATTCAGATTCTTATTCTTACTCAGAATACCATATGAACTACCAAAATGTTTATTCTGCTGCCTATTTCCCCTCTCAGCTGACCAGCACACACTACCAGATAAATTATCTCCTTTAAAACATATAAAACAATATTTACTTTCTTTTTCAAAGAACTCCAGGGTCCATGTAGTCTAATCTAGACCTACCTTTAAAGTTTCACCACATATTTCTTCTCCCTTATTCAATCTGCTCTAATCACACTGTATTTCTCACCATTCACCCCCATTATATTTTCCCACTTCTGTTTTGGAACACCTTTCTCACTCCATTTGCTAACAACACCCTTTTTAGACACACAGCTCAGTCATTACCACTTCTATGAGGTCTTTTTTGACTATCTCAGGAAAAATAAGTCTCTTCTTACTCCTTACTTCTTTGTTCCTGTTTATATTCCTTTTATATACTGAATGTGTTCAACTTTCCTTTGTAGACTAAATTCTAACGTCAGAACTGAACTTTGTATCTGAAATTCTCAGGAGATAAGCATACTATATAAAATACAAGAATAAAATAGCAGCTAGTGGAAACTCAAAATATGAGAAGAAAATTTTAAATTCAGCAGAAAAACTAGATAACACAGTTGGAAAAATACCCAGAAAATAGAGTGAAAGAGTAAAAATATAGAACACAGAAATGATAAGAAATGTAGAATAGTTCAGAGGAATGATGAACAAAAGGAGATTCAAAAAGAATATAAAGAAAATTGAGAAAGGTTTTTGAGTAGAAAGGAGAAGTTTCCAAAATTAATGAAAACAGATCCACAGCAAGGGTCTGTGAAACTGCCATACCACTGGGACAGATGGTTCCTATTCGAGATTTCAGGAGAGATTTCTTCAGACATGAAAATGACAACAGATGTATATGATTTAGGCAACTGGCAAAGATGTAAATTAGTGATAACTGAATGAAAAACTAGATCAAAGGAAAAGGCAATTATTTTCAAGGAAAATATCAGGAAAGAAAAAATCTGAGCATAATTTACAACATGGCTCACTTAAAGCATTTTTTCCATAATAATGTAAACACTGACTACTTGGAAAGGGATGGGGGATAGGAATGGGAAAGCCAGTAGAATAGAATCAGACATAACTTTTCTGTTCATATCTGAATACATAACCAGTGTAAATGCACATCATATACAACCACAAGAATGGGAAGTTATACTCCATGCATTTATCATATGTCAAAATACATTCTGTCATGTATAACTAAAAAGAACAAATAGAAATATTAAAAATTAAAAACAAAAACAAAATGAAATACTCAATACTGATCTTACCCAAAGTATGAAGTATCTGTGAGGGCACCTGGAATCAGATGTGGGGGAGCTAAATAATTATTTTCAATATCAGAAGCAAATAGATCACATCAAGTGAAAAGTCAAGCAGCAAAATAAGCACATTATTTAGAGACATGTACAGAAATACTACAATAATCAACTAAAAGTAGTTATCTGTGGGAAGGAGCAAATGAGGGAATGATATTTTTAATAATAAACCCTATAGAACTATTAGATTTTTTTAACCTATGTGTACCTATAACTTGGATAAATGAACTAAAAACTAAGACGAGGGGAAGAAGTATACAGAATCAGTAACCAGATGGTGTGTGTTTATCCTGGATGTGCCCTGTGTGAGACTTTAAGCAAACCACTTAACCTCTCTGAGTCTGAGTTTTTCTTGTCTGGAGCATAGAGAAAATAAGTGTCTGCCTCATGGAGTTGTTATAAGGATTGAATTCATATATAAAGCTCTTAGAACATGACCCACACATAGTAAGCACACAGTAATGACTTATTTGTAAGTATTTATCTCTAAATTTCACATTTGTAAAATAAGTTCTAGAATTCTTATGACAATATAAAAATGTTATAGGGAGGCCAGGCATGGTGGCACATGCCTGTAATCCCAGCAACTCCAGAGGCTGAGGCAGGAGGAATGCAAGTTCAAAGACAGCCTCCCTAACTTAAGCCCTAAGTAACTTAGAGAAATCCTGTCTCAAAAAATGGAAAGGGTTGGGGATGTGGCCCAGTGGTTAAGCATGCCTGAGTTAAATCTCCAGTCTCCTCCCCATCCAAAAAAAAAAAAAAAATTAATAGGGAGTTTTGAGGAAAGCTATTCTTTTGCATTATACTATCATTTATCAACAAATAACAAGTGAAATTTTGTTTCCTTATTTTAACAGTGAAAGTAATTTCTTGTATGAACATCAAGACTGCCACCTGGTATTTTCTCAGAATGCTGGCAATACTCAACTAAAGAAAATTAATATGAGTGGTTACCAGAGACTGGAGGAAGGGATGGATGGGGAAGGATGAAGAAAAAAGCTTCAGTTACACTGGAAGAATAAGGCTTAGTATCTATTGCACTGCATGATGACCTCAGTTAATGATGTATGTTTCAAAACTTCTGAAAGAATAGATTTTTAAAGTTCTCATCACATAAAAGTGTTGACAAGGTAATATGCTAACTAGCTTGATTAATCTTTCTAAAAGATATAAACAGAACGCTGAATTGTACCCTATATACATACAATTACTGTCAATTAAAAAAATTTAAAAATGAAAATTAATATGGGAAAGAATGCCTTAAAATTTTAATCAAACAAGTAAATTCTATGCTAAGGTCTCCACTAACATAATACAATTGCCCTCTCTTTAATAATCAATTTAACAGCTTTCATAAAGAAGCCTGGAGCTTGGTTTAGGCTGATCAGCTTTCCTAACTCCATAATTTCAAAACAGAAGTCAAAAGAGATACATTTCAGTTAGTTACAACTACTACATTACATCAGTTTAAAGATACTTCATTATATAAAGGTAATAAACCATTACCTTAAATATTTCTTAAAGCATTAATGAAAAATAAACTTTAAAAATTCAGAAAAGAAATACAACTTTCTTTTCCTGTGTTCCCTTTCCTGTCCTGCATATGTCATAAAAGGTAACTTTAAAAACTTTTCTGTAATTAGACAGTAAATATGTCATTATCCTGATCGGTGTTAATCACTAAGTCACATCCCCAGCTCTTCTTGTTGCTGAGACTAACTTTGAACTCATGATCCTTCTGCCTCAGCCTCCCACGCCACTGGATTATAGGCTTGCACCACTGCACATATCCAGAATATTTAAAGAACTCTTTCAGCTCAATAATAAAAAGATAAGTGGACATGCATGTAATCCCAGTGACTCAAGATTTTATTATATACATATATATTTCATATCAATTTTAATCTATAAAAAGTCTCCCTTGGAATCTTTTCCAAGACTTAGAGAACTTTGCATTTGTTAATAAGAAGGAAGTTAATTCCAAAACAGGACCCACATAATTTAAACACTGGATCTTTGAGAAGAAAAATAAGAGACAATTCATTCTGAGGAAATAAGAAGTATTTGAGAACAATCTCTGGAATTTTCTATAGTCCCCTGGCCACAAGTTTTTCCAACCAGGGAAAGCAGCAAATAGTACTAGTAATAAAAGTAATTATTAATTTAGATAACAATTTCTGAGTTTCAGGTGTCAGGTTTTACAAGTTTTTTTTTAGTTAATCTTCATCAAAAAATCTAATTCAAAATAAAAATGCACAGAAGATTGTTAAAATAAATTACAGTATACTACACAATAAACTACTATGTTGTCATTAAAATTATTTTCTGATTGTATTAATCAAATTTTTCACTGCTGAGACTAAAAGACCCAATCAGAACAAATGTAAAGGAAGAAAAGTTAATTTTAGGGCTCACAGTTTCAGAGGTCTCAGTCCAAATACAGCCAGTTCCATTCCCCAGGGGCTCCAGGTGAGGCAGAATATAGTGGCAGAGAGAAGCAGCTCACATGATGATCAGAAAGCAGAGAGAGACTCCACTCTACAGTTATAAAATATACTCCATAGTCCCGCACCCAGTGAATCAATTCCTCCAGCCACGTCCCACTTGCCTCTAGTTACCACTCAGTTATCCCATTAGGGATTAATTCACTGATCATATTAGGGTTATAATCCAATCATTTCTCCTCCAAACCTTCTTGCATTGTCTCATATGTGAGCTTTTGGGGGATATCACATCTCAACCATAACACTGGGTATGAACACCAAAAGCATAGGAAACTAAGGAAAAACACAAATAAAATGTAAAACTCATCAAAATTTAAATTCAAGTTTAAAAGGTCACTCACTGAATGGGAGAAAATATTTGCAAATCATATATCCAATAAAGACTGACACTTTATATAAAAGAATATATAAGCTCCTACATTCAATAAGAAAACTAAACTGAAAAATAGGCAAAGGATTTGACAATAAACATTTCTCCAAAGATACAAAAAGGACAAATAAACAGATGAAAAGATACTCAATATCTTTCGTCATTAGAGAAATGCAAATCAAAACCAGAAGGAAATACTACTGAAGTATCCATTAGAATGGTTAATACAAAAAAACAGAGAATAGCAAGAGTTACCATGAATCTGGAGAAACCAGACCCTTGTGCACTGCTGGTGGATATGCAAAATGGTGCAGCCATTGTTGAGAACAACAGGATGACTCCTCAAGAGAATTAAACAGAATTACCAGAGAAGGAGGAGGGTAGGCAAAGGGGAGGTACCTGAATGAAACTGACCAAATTATATCATTATATTGTATGCATGTATGAATATGTAATACCAAATCCCACTATTATGTATAATTATAATGCACCAATAAATTTTTTTCTAAGAATTACCATATGATCCAGCAATTCCACTTCCAGGTATGCATCCAAAAGAACTAAAAGCAAGAACTTGACCAGATATTTGTACACCTAAGTTCACAGCAGTATTTTTCACAAAAGCCAAAGATGGAAGCAACCCAAGTGTCCAACACTAAATGAACGACTAAACAAAATATGGTCTTTACAAACATGCAAAGGAATATTACTTCACCTTAACATATTACAACCTGGGTGAACCTTGAGGACATAAAGCTAAGTGGTATAAGTTGGTCAAACAACGACAAATATTCTGTGATTCCTCTTATTTGAGGTAATCAATTCTATAGAGACAAAGTAGAATGGAGTTGCCAGGGGCTAGGAGGTAAGAATGAGGAATGCTATGGTTTGAATATTAAATGCCCCCACAGACCATGTGTTAAGCCTGTGGCACTATCCGGAAGGTGGTGCAACTTTTAGGAAGTAAGATCTAGTGGAAGTGAGGTTACTGGGGGTATGCCCTTCCTCTCTCTCTCTTTGGTTGCTGGTTGCCATGAGATAATCAGTTTTGCTCTGCCACATGCTCTCTGCTATGGTGTTTTGCCTTGCCACAGGCCTAAAAGTGACAGAACCAACCAAACTATGACTTTGAAAAACTGTGAAAACATGAGCTAAAATAAATCTTTCCTCCTTTTAAATTGATTATCTCAGATATCTTTTCACAGCAGTGGAAAGACTAACACAAGGAGCTAGTGTTTAATGTTTATAGAATTTCTATTGGTAACGATGAAAAATTCTAGAGATGGAGGGCACAACAATGTGAATGTATCTAATGCCAGAGAACTGCATACTTAAAAAGGGTTAAAAAGGTAAGTTTTATACTATACATATACAACTACAATAAAAACTATTTTATATCACATTAAAATACATTAATGACAGAAAAAAGAAGGATATATATGCGGTAGGATGAACTGGCACACTTCCCCACTAAGTTAGCACATAGGAATCAAAATACTGAATAACTGAAAAAGAACCTTTTCCTCCTGAGTAGCAAAATGAACTGTGACAGCTAGTGATTTTTATAATTGCATCAGGCTTCAAGTAAGGCAGAAAGACATACAGGCTTCTCAGCACAATAATTGAGGTACTCTAGTAGGTTTCACATAAATTCTGTTCACATAAAATTAAGACTGAGAAGTTTCAGAAAAATAAATTCTTCTTGCATTTTGTTACTTCACAGGCAACAGGAGTGGAATCTGCTTGATCAAGGGTCTCACTGGTATAGAGACTGCACAGAAAGTGAAACATGCGCTTTAACCTTCATTCACTCCTCTCTCTACAGAGCCTAAGGAAAAAACTGAGTAGAGGACACAACCATTGACTTTTTTGCAGAGGCACTGTTTAATTGTGCTGATCACAAGTAGGGTTCAAGTAGAAATAGCTCCTCTTGTTGGCAATGTGGGGATGATGTCATTAGACTGAAAGTTGTGAAGAAGGAGCACACATAATGTGGCATATAGGCATAATTTGGCCTTATCTTTTCCTCTGACTTCATCTCCTGTCACTCAGGTTGTCTTTTTGTTAGTCCTGAACACATCACATCTAGCCTCATTCAGGGGGCTTTATGCCTCTTTCTGCCTAAAACATTCTTTCCTCTGCTGTTCTCATAACTCTCTCTCCTCATTCTCTTCTCAAACGTCAGATCTTTAAAGAGGTTTTCCCTGATAATCCTACCTAATATAGTACCTCTCTCCCATTACTCGTCACTTCCTTCCACTGATTATTTTTCTTCATATACTAGTCATAATCATACACAATTTTTTTATCATCTACCTCCTATCACTAGAATGTAAACCCACTGGGCAGGAGCAACACCTGTCTTACTTATCATTGTATTATTAGTGCTTAATAACAGAGCCATACAAAACAAACAAACATTTTTGAGGAGGAATACGGGCAGGGAAAGAGAAAACAGTGCCATGGAAGAATATGTCAAGCAGCTTCCCCACAGGCCACTCCTCCTTCCTAAGGCCAAATCTATAAGTGCCTCCACTTGAAATCTTACAAAAATACCTGTAAGCTATAATTACCTTTATTCCTCTTACAATGCAATACCTTTCTAAGAGATGCTCTTTCTAAGAGATACTGATCCTTCAGTAAAATTTACCTATATTGCAATTCAAAATATTGGATTAAGGGAAGCTGACAGGGAAGAATGAGTGAAGAAGGTACAAGTGTAATTTATCCTAATGTAAGAGTTTTATATAATAAGAGGCCAGAATAGAACTGGACCCTGGAGATAGTCTACAACTCAGAATTGCCTTGGATCATAAGCAGCAGTGAAGAAACTCATAATTCACAAAGACTCCAAGTGCTAAGGACAAGAATGGACACTGACTTTTCAAAAAAGTTAGCAAAGGTTTACCTTTGGAATCAGAAAAGGGAAGGACCCTGATACACTTAGGTTATATATATGAATTCAATTTTCTAAAAAAGAAAGATATAGAAAAAAAATAGGCAAATTAGTAATGTGCCATTAACATATACAAATGTATTTAAAAATTATAGTGGTAGCCAGATATTAACATTTGTGTTTTCTTAAAGTCAATAAAGTTTGATAAATCTACTACCAGATTCAAGGCATTCATTTTTGGTTATTAATGTCTAAAAGGTATATATTCTTCACTGAGAAACTGAGAGGAAAAATAAAAACTGGAGGAAATATGCTGTATGCTAATAATGATCTGTGTGTGATGGAATCAAGATGACAGTGATCTTAACACAAATATTTTCCACATAACCATAAAAAGTTTTATTTAAAATGTTAAACAATAAGTAATTTAAAAAAATAATGATGTGGCTAAAGAAATAATATAGCTACCCTCTTCATGGCTTTCCTCCTCTATTTAGAAAGGCCAAGGAACAATTGATAACTTTTATAACATTTCCTTCTTAACAAAAAAGCTGAAATACTATGTTAATATATACTAACATCTTAATACTCAGAACTGTTAATAATTACAGCTTAATCACAGAATAAAGTTTAACTATCCCATCCACTACACCATCTTAATAGTCAATAAAAAAGATACCAACAAACATACATATATCTTTTTTAAGCATTCTTTAAAAAAGAAAACAAAGGTTATACATTCGACATTTTATACTTTTCATATTAAAAATTTTTTTAAAAAGGCAAGAACAATCTTAGAGTTCCTTCCAGGACTTGCTTTTGATTGACAAACAACAATCAGATACAGTTGAAAAGAACACTGAGGCAACTCAAGTATTTTACAGTTTGGAAATCTTCCTGCTTGCATTTTATATAGGGGTGGAATGTGTGTATGCATGTATATACACATGATCTTTTATATCTGTGGAAACAAATAAGGCAACTCACATAAAAGAAAGCATTTCTACTTAGAGTGACTCACCGAAGAACATATTATAGTTCACTAATAATAAAGGAATCATAACCCAAGGGTTTTTTTTCTCTTACTTGATAGCTCTGTAAAATATAACTGGTTTATGAAACATAAGTCTCAGTAATATTGCCAGGTGAATATTAAAAGACTAAAGGTTATTGTTGCCAAGTTATTGTGGCTAAGCATCCAACAGAAGAGACAAAAACATTTGAACTTCTGCTGTGATGGCTCAAGTGTACAAAAGGCAAGAACAAAAAGGGATATACTCTGAATACACCCTCAAATTCTTAATATCTGAATCAAGTTAAATGAACCAAAACTTAAGTTCAGTGAAAAAGATGTGTGACTTCATATGTCTCATACGTCACAACAATTTGGAGGCACTATCAAAACTAAAACTCTATTACAGAATGAAATGGAAATATGCACTACAAAAGGATAGAAATGAACATATAAGTTGTTATATCATGAGGAAAAGCAAATGAAGAATAAATATTCAATGTAGTAGAGGAAACTTGTTGACAGGAAATTAAACTGCTCAGTGCTAAACCACTGTAGTTGGACTCAAACCTCAGCATACTGTCAGTGTACAGAGCTGTTGGCTCAGTCATATCCCTAGATATTACTTAAGTTAAACTCAAAACTGTCAATGTTATTTGATGTGTGTGTGTGTGTGTGTGTGTGTGTGTGTATTTCTTAGAGACTTCTTTCAACATAAACAGAAACTGCTGATGTAACAGCTATTCTACTTTTGTAATAAAGGCATGGATTCATGAAACCTCTGGTTAATGAAGGACTAAATTTTGAGAGTTGGAAGGAAATTCAGGAAGTCAATTCTAAACTGAACTCTATCCCAAGCAGATTCTAAATGAATGCCTTTAGCTAAGAATCATCAAGCGTTTTTTAAGTTCAAGACTTAATGTGAGCCGGGCACGGTGTGGCATGCTTATAATCACAGCTACTGAGGAGGCTAAGGCAGGAGGATGGCAAGTTTGAGGCCAGCCTGGGCAACCAAGACCCTGTCTCAAAATAGAAAATAAAAAAGGGCTAGGGATGTAGCTCAGAAAAAAAAGACTCAATGTTGATTGCTCAGGGTGATACTTAAACCCTGATAACTCCCTTCAAGGAATATAGGCTGTAAAACAGAATATTGAACCACTAAAGGATAAAAAAAATTAAATCCTAAGAACCAGGAGGAGTCCAACAGCAAGACAAAATACTTTGAGGAACACTTATAAGATGTTTAGGCTGGGCCTAGAACAAGGAGTCAAATTTGAACCATGGAAGAGAAGGACACTCCAGAGAGTATGAATACAATGTACTTCAATGCCCTATGCAAACAGACATCATTTCCAACGATTCTTCCCTGACATAGTATGCTCCTGTTACGCCAGTCCTCTTGGTTTTCTTCCAACAGGTATTCTCTTTTCAGGGCCTCTGTATTAGCCTGGAATGTTCTTCCCTCAGACATTTGCCAGGTTGGCTTTCTTATCTCCTTCAAGTCTTTTTTCAAATGTTATCGTCTCAGGAGAACTTAACTGGCTACCCTATTTTAAATTGTCATCCTCACATTCCCTAACACCTTGCCCTTTGTTTTTTCCACAGCATTTATGACTACCTGGCACACTGTATAGTCTACTTCCTAGTAGCTATGTCTACACCCTTCCCACAAGAGCAGAAGATAGATATATTTGTTCATCTCCAGTGTCTGCACACAGAAGTCATGAAATAAATATTTGTTGATAAACTGACTGATGGAATAAACAAAGATATCTGCCCTCAAATAGGTTATAATCTGCTACAGAAAGCAATTATACATTATCTTAAATTATTCCTGAAACACAAAAATGAACACACCATTGGCAAAAATCCAACTACCAAAGACTGATACACAAAAACAGCTTCTGCCACCCCACTCCTCCACAGCCAATTGACTGATCTTATTATACCTTCTAGCTCCATGTTCCCATGAAGCCTCTTTCCACATTAACCTTCAGTATTACCTAGTGAGTAAAGGTAAAAGGATATTTTTGTTACCACTGCTGAACAAGAGAAACATGTATTCCTAGATTTCCAAATTATATTTTATATAATTTATATTTTAACAGAGGGTTAAATTCTACACCGTAGGAGTGGTTATACTGATTAACGATCAGCCAGAGAATCTACTAACCTGAATAATGTTTGATTATTAAATTGACATACGGAAGAATAAAATTTTGAATTCTATTTCACTATTGGAACATACTTTTTCTGCACTGAAAAAGGCACTGAAAAAAATGATTAAAAGAAACATTTCTTTGACAAAGGGTACTAACATTTTGAAGAAATGGTTAACAATGTAAAGTTAATGGTAATTTTTTCACTCAGAAGTATCAATTAGAATTTTATTCTGGATTAAAGAATAACGGAGAATTTTTAAACAGAGCATTAGTATTTAAGTTATACTAACCTAAAAGTACCCAGGATTCGTGGAAAATATTCTATATCACCATCAAAAGCAAAACAACTTAAGAAAATGAAGAATAAGCTCAAGATTTCTCACTTCATTCAACACCTCCACGGACTACATTATCATTTTAGGCAAACTGACATTTTCATATTTAATTTTTAATGGCAAGAATGTTTTCCATCTGAGACTTGATGGCATAAAAGTGTTAGACTTGGAGCAGTTTCAATATTACACTGAAAGCTCATTTTTGGCCATAAGCAAAATACCCCAATACAACACACAAGTTATGTCTCACATTAATCCTACCATTGAGAGCCCAATGTTATGTATTTAAACTAGAGGTGGATTTTGCCCTAAGATAGGCATAGAAGTATATAACCCTTTCACAACCATTTACAAATTACTACCTAAAAACCTCCAGCACTTAAACAATATTTGCAGTTTTAAAAGAGAGCTTTTACAAATATTACTATTCTTTATAAGTAGGTGAAGAAACTAAATATTGGGGCAAATTCCCCTGTAAAATGCCTAACCGGAAGCCAAAATTTAAACTCTTTGGTATAGAATATCACAGTACTTCAGCCATGAAAAATGTCAACAGCTATTTCAAGAGTCAATAATTTAAAATCAGGTAAAAAGCATGATAAAACTATCAGCTCCTCACTTATCTTCCTCTTTAGTAAGGAGACACCTTGAAAGTCACACTGGGCAGTCGATCTGTATGGAAACATCCCTGGGAGACTGTACAGAGCGTGCAGTCACGGAAACGCAGGAGGCTAAAGTTCCTGCCTGCGCTATGAGAGGATTACAGCGGAAAAACAGTAGCCCATCTGTCCACAGCGAACATAAAGAAATCCACCTGGAAGCGTTGGAAGTAAGGGAGGTGGGGCCGTGAGAAGAGAGCGGCCAACCCGAGTCGCCCGCAGCAAGAAGGCAACCGCGCGGGGTGGGGTCCCGGGACTTGGGGCGCGGGGCTGGGAGGGGAGCAGGTGGGCTGCGGATGCCCGACCCGCTAGGGCAGGGCCCGCGCCGCCAGGAAACCACCCTGCCCACAGACGGGCGGAGGAGCCGCCGGGCAGAGCCACGTCGGAGGCGAGCCCGGAGAGGAGGTGGGCACCTGGCTCACACCCACTGGAAGCTGACAGCCGGGAGCGCGAGGCGGCCCGGGCACGAGAAGGGCCGCAGCGCGCCGGAGGGGTTCGCTCCGAGAAAGCCGCGCTGGGCGCTGCCCGTCACCAACGACTCCCCCTCGCCCTGATTCGCGGTGGCTGAATACTTACATAGGGTTGGTAGAACTTGGAGAGCCGCGGCTTCCCGTGGTTGTTGAAGATGAGGATCGCCTTGATCATGGCTGGGCCGGGCCGTCGGGGTGGGCGCTGGGGGCCAGGGCGGGGGCGGGCACGCGAGCCTCGCCTCGGGATCTAGCCAGCGATCCTTCCCCACCCGCCCCCTCCCGCACGCGCGCGCGCGCGCTCCCGAGCCACTGGGCGGTGATTGAGGGGCGGGGCCAGGGCGGAGCAGACGCGCAGGGAAGCGGAAACATTTCCCGGTCAGAGCCCACTTAGCCGAGGGGTGTCTTTCACTTGGCGGTGCATGGGAACGTTGCCCATGGACCCCTTTCCTAAGCTTGTTGCAGCAAGAAAACACTAGATGTCACACTAACAGCCAAGGGTCCTAGATAGTTATATGGAGGACTAGCCGGAAACTCCAACTTTCACTGTTGGGTTGGATCCCCCCTTTGCGGCCTTCTATGCGACCCTCAGCGCTGATCCCGCCCACTGCACGCTCTCCGCCGCCACTTCCGCTCTCGCTTCCCACGGTGCAAGATGGCGGAGGAGTCGGAGACGATGTTGCAACTCCCTTCAACTGCTGCTGCTGGCGGGGAAGGACTTACGGATGTCTCCCCAGAAACAGCCACTCCAGAGCCCCCTTCTTCTGCTGCAGTCTCCCCAGGGACAGAAGAGCCCTCCGGCGACACCAAGAAAAAAAGTAATTTTGAGAGCAAATCTGGGCAGTGAGGTGGGAGGTTTAGCTGTGTCCGTAAGGGTGGCGGCCTATAACGAATCGAATTTAGAGGAAGGACCGTACCAGAGGTACATTTTTCGCGAGTCAGAAGAGAGGAAGTGTGCTTTCAACTTTCAAACCTTCTCGAGTGCCTCACAAGGAAACCGTCTCTGAATTTGCCATCGTACTCGCTGGGCTAGGTTAGGTGCCCTGGTTATCGATGTGGTTCCCAGTACTTGCCTCGGTACTTTTTACAGTGTATTCTAACCTACCTGTGAGTTGGTTAGATTACAAGTCTTGAAGGTAGGATCTGAGTGAAATTTTAGTAGCTTCAGGTGCTTAACACAGGAGCTAATTATTTGAATAATGATTTCAAGAAAATAAGAAGGATCCGATTGTGAGGGAGAATATGAAGTACTAGCGAACGAAATTACCAAATTAAATATGGTCAGTAGCAAAGCCTGGAATTAGATCGCTGCTTTGGTCTCCCCTACAACTGAGTGTGAATTGACTCCTTGAACTAAAGAAACTGGGAAGTTACTTAGTGTGGAGATTCCTAAGGGAAAACTGAAGGTATAGATACTACTATTTAAATTTTTTTCGGAACCATTGTGAATCACTTCATCGTTTGAACTATCAGTCCTCACGGTTTATTGCTTGAGAATTTGTTCGCTTTTGGAAATTATAGAAATTCCGAAAGTTTTTGTTTTGAGCACTTTGAAGAGTTAAGAGTTGCCTGTGAGTAAAACAGCAAATAAACATCTGCGAAGAGACTGACATTTTCCTTAGACACGTTTTCTCCCCAGGGTCTTAAAAGGTAGATATGTTTTCTGATCCATGATCTCACTGGCCTTTTCATTGAACTTTTTTCTGCTGCTGTGGAGGAAAATTGCCTCTCCCAGCACTGCTCCCCATTTAAAGCAGACTCAACTGGGGCTGAGGATGTAGCTCCCTGGTAGAATGCTTGTCTGGTATGCTCTGAGTCCTAGGTTTGATCCCCAGCACCATAAAAAAGAAAAGGAAAAGAAAAATCAGACTGCTTTTACATTTGGGAAAAATCTGTTGTCATTCCTCTTGATGAACTATGATTATTTGTACAGATTACCACCAGAGTCTTTCTTCAATAGAATCCTATGGGTTTTACAGATTTTTTTCCTTCCAATTTGCCTACTTTGAAAGATTTTTTTTTTTGAAGGTTTAATAATCTTAGTCAAAACCACTACTTGAAGCCAGGCATGGTGATGAATTTAAGTATGTAAGCCCAGCATTCAGAAGCATGGCAAGTTCAAGGCCACCTTCCAATTTAGCAGCAAGACCCTGTCTCAGAATAAAAAATAAAAAGGACTGGGAATGTGGTTCATCGGTAAAGCACCCCTGGGTTCAAGCCCCAGTACCAAAACCAAAAATTACTTGACATTGATAATAGCTGTGAGGTAGAAAACAATCACCTACCACCCAGAAGGTGTGTTTTCTTTGGTGTGCATACTTTTATTTTACAAACTGAGCCATCTTATTGAATTTCTACCTGATATCCTTTTTTGAGGACAGTCTAATTAAGGAAGTTTGACTATTTCAATCTCTCCATCTTTAGAGGATTGTTCAAACCTACCAAGGTTGTTGGCTTTGGGAGCACATTAGGCTCACCTGGTGAAGCTTTTGAACATACTTTTACTAAAAGTCCCTACTGCCAAAAGATTCTCAGTTAATTGATGTGTATACCTGTATTTTAAATGTTCCCCCAGTTAATTCTCATGGATAACCAGGCTTTGAAACTACAAGCAAATCACCTTAAGAATTTGCAGGGCTATGCAGTGAATATTTTTCCTTCTTCCTTCAGTAGTACATCTCAATACCTAATTAGAGCCCCAGGGGACTGAGGAAACCAGTAGGGAAGTGTGGAAGCCAAGCTAGCCAAAATCCCAAGAATATCTTGGAAGAAGTTATTCTTCCAAAGGGAGGATAACTAGTTCTGTAGCAGGAAGATAAACTATGTGCATCATATATTTTAAATGCCTTCATTCCCAGAGTAAACTTGAATAAATTGATCTCTGATTCCAATGGGCACCAACTTTTAATTCCAAATTGGCTAAGGGTGTAATAGAACAGAGTTAACTGTAGGGAGCAGCAGTGTGCTGTTTTGCTTGTTCAGTATTGCTTTTTTTTTTTTTTAAGCTGTTTGTTCAATAAGTTTATTATGTTTATCTGAAAAAACTTCATAGAAAAACTGCTGTTTCGTTTAGCTCTCAGCAGCCCGTTCCTGAGCTCTGAGGAAGCTTGCCTTCTTTTGAGCTACCCAATCTTCTGGGTAAGGGACATTTTGGGACGGTTCCACCTCTTCTTTTTAACTTCTCTCTTGGGCTTTTTCTCACAGACTGGATTCTCTCATATAGCAGCATGAGCTTTCTTATATATCTCCTCCATCATGTCAGGGGTAACATTGTTCTTTATATACTGAGAGAATTGTTTCTTATGAGCATCTTCATTTTCTTCCATTAGATAACGCATATAATCTGCAATGTTCTGACCCATGATGTGCTTCCAATGTACTTCTGCATTGAACTCCTTGCTTTCAGAATCATAACCAGGGAATTGTTTAGTACTATGAGGGATAGACAAGCCTCCGTCCACAGCTCCCTTCAGGGCCCCAAAAACTTTATTGCCAGTTGTAGTTCTAGCAAGGCCTGCATCCAAATAGCAGGTTGAAGGCACCAGGTTGACCATCAATGCTTTCCACATTGTATTCATCTCCAGTCACCTCCATTTGGCCTTCATAGATCTTGTCCATACTTCATAACCCTATGAGGTAGGTGCTATTATCCCCATTTTTCAAATGGAGAAGCCTGTGGGCCAGCAGCAGGCCAGTACAATATGCTGCAGCATAATTTGTTAGGCCAACTTTCACACCATATTTCGATAGTTCATGTCATAAGCTGCACAGACTATCATATCCCCTTCTATATGGGCATAAGGAATCTGGCAAATGATGTCTCTATTCGTTACACGCACTATCATCCTGTATTTGGGTGTGTTGTACTTATTTTTGTCCTGGATCACCAAGCGTTTCCGAGCATAGTAATCAGTTTTGCCCTCTTGTCGTCTTCTAAATTTCACTTGGTATCTCTTAAAGTAGGCCTTATTCTTGACAACTTTAACAAACCACATGCTGCGGAACAGAGACCCGGGTCCACGACTTCACACAGACCTGCAGGCCCAGCAGCGATACAGGGGAGGAAAAAAAGCAGTATTGCTTATTTTTGATTGTAGGTGTTTTGGGGATTTTTTAAGGGAAAAAACTTCAAGAGACAGAATCATAGGTTTCAGGTTTGCATAGCTGTATTTTGGATCATCGAAATGTTAGAATTTCTCTGTAACCTTATTTTTGGTCTAATTGTATTTTATTTTTAATTACATGGTTTTTCTTTATTAAAAACTTGATTGTAGAAAACTTGGCAGTTACAAAAAGCCAAATATTGAGTAATAATTGCCCATGGCATTACTGAAAAGTAACATTTTTGCACATATTCTATAGTTACGTGAATATGTGTTTGAGATACTTATAGTGAAATTGAGAGAATATACATACTGTTAACATTTGGTACATTTTGCTAGCCTCACTATGCTGTTAAATATACTTTTATAATGTCTCTTTAATATTTATTTAAAGTTTAATAAGTATGAGTTGTGTGCTGGATGCTGTTCTACATGTGTTAATTCCTACTTCATAACCCTATGAGGTAGGTGCTAGTATCCCCATTTTTCAAATGGAGAAACTAGCATTGGGAGATTAAAAAGCTTTCCCATGTATATATACCTAGCAAATGACAGTGTTAAGAGGAAAGCATCTTTCATTTAATTAATCTCTTTTAAATATCCCTGTTGGATACTTGGTTTTACAGTTTTTTCCTGTGAAGGAACTTTAGTGAAGGTGAAAATCTTCTAAATAAGTCTTTGCACATCTCATATTTTCTTAGACTAGGTTCCTAGAAGTATTACTGAGTCAAAAGTATATCTTCAAGTATTGAATGTATATTACCATATTACTTTTCAGAAAGGGGATACCATTTTTTATCCTCAACAGTAGTAGCCACACAAATATTCTAATCTTTGTACTTTGGTAGGTGGAAAAGTGTGAGATTAGACTTTGCTGTTTTTGTAAGCTTAAATGTTGTTATATATCTTTATGGGCCATTTCTGTTTCTTTTTGGAATTGTTTATTATGTCAAAATGCATTTTAAAGATTAGTTCATAGGGAGAATCGGAGAAAAAAATAATGAAAAAGAATATAACATTTTCACATCTCTGACATAGCTTCAAAATCATCAATACATAAAATACCTGCAAATTAAAGATTTAAGTTTTCTAAAGTCTTTTATATCATGTTCCCATTAGATGTTTCAGTATAATTGTTGGTAACTTTTTTTCTTTCACAGTTGACATACTACTAAAGGCTGTGGGAGACACCCCTATAATGAAAACAAAGAAGTGGGCTGTAGAGCGAACCCGAACCATCCAAGGACTCATTGACTTCATCAAGAAGTTCCTTAAACTTGTGGCCTCGGAACAGTTGGTACAAAAATCTATAGTGATTATTTTCCTACAGAAATGTGCAGTAGTTCCTAGGCATCAGTGAATAAGTATATAGAAATGGAGCTACATTTTATTTTGTTATACCCTTTTCTATATTTTTTTATTGGAATTTGTATACTTTATTGAAGGATTCTTTGGAGAACTCTGAAATGAGATGCATTTGAGATTTGCTTTAAATTGTGAACTTGTTTTCTAATCTAAAAAAACATTGTTTTGATTCCAGTGTTGCTTTTGTCCCATTCTTCTCAAGGTAAGCAATATATCTGACATGTACTTTGAAAGAACTAAGAGAGATATATTAATTTCATGTTACAGTACCGTATGCAGTTTTAGGAAGGGTTAAAATTTTTAATGCCACTGGTTTTTACTTTGATATTTGACTATAGGAATTTAAATGTTTACATATACACTCATACATCACTTAATGATGGGGACATGCTCTGTCTGAGAAGTGCATCATTGGGCAATTCTGATGTATGACTATCATAGAGTAGCCTTACACAAACCAAAATGACATACATCACTTGAGGATATAATTTTATGGAACCATCATCATAAATGCAGTCCCTCATTGACTAAATGTTATGAGGCACATGACTCTGGCGTTTTAGTAGGTGTTATAGTAATACTATGATTTAGACACCTTTATCTGATGATAGATCCCAATCTTGGACAATATTGATATAAGTGGATAGGTAGTTGAAGAATCATTAAATATTTTTAAAATACAAATCAAAGATTTGCATAAGGGTTGGGATTTATTTGTGAACATAAAAGTAAGAACAGGTAGAATATAGTTATTAAAGTGGGATGTTAGAAATTCTTTTTGTCAACAAAAAGAAATATACTAAAATTCAAGATTCTAGTTATAAATGGATCTCAAAGAGCTCACAGTGGGAGAAAGTCTTTTCCCCACACACTTCAGATAAAGCACTTTATCTCCAAAATTTATAAAGAACTTAGAAAACTTTGCACCAAAAATACAAAGAACCCAACCAATAAATGGACCAAGGAACTGGACCAATACTTTACAGAAGAAGACATACAGATGACTAATAAATATATGAAAAAGTGTTCAGTATCTCTAATGATTAGAGAAATGCAAATTAAAACAACTCTAAGATTTCATCTTACTCCAATTAGAATGGCTATTATCAAGAACACAAACAACAATAGATGTTGGCATGGATGTGGGGAAAAAGGCACACTTTTACATTGCTGGTGGAGTTGCAAATTGGTGCAGCCACTCTGGAAAGCAGTGTGGAGAATCCTCAGAAAACTTGGACCCACATTTTGATCCAGTTATCCCACTCCTCAGTTTATACCCAAAGGACTTAAAATTAACACACTACAGTAACACAGCCACATCAGTGTTTATAGCAGCTCAATTCACAATAGCTAGATTGTGGAGCCAACCTAGATGCCCTCAACAGATGAATGGATAAAGAAACTGTGGTGTATATGTACTCAATGGAATATTATTCAGCCATAAAGAAGAGTAATATTATGGCATTTGCGGATAAATGGATGGAATTGGAGAATATCATGCTAAGTGAAATAAACCAATCTCAAAAGACCAAAGGACAAATGTTTTCCCTGATAGTGGATGATGATATATATAATGAGGGTGGGGGAGTGGGGGATGAGAGAAAAATGGAGGAACTTTAGATTATGTAGAAGGAAATGAGAGGGAGAAGGGTTATGAAAAATGGTGGAATGAGACATCATTACCCTATGTACATGTATGATTACACAAGTAGTTTGAATCTACATCATGTACAACCATAGAAAATGAAACGATGTACCCTATTTGTGTACAATGAATCAACATACAGTCTGTAAAAAAATAATAATTAAAAAATAAATGGATCTCAAAGAAAGGACATTGGTGTAAAAATAAAATAGGTTAGTCACTAGAAATTTACCTATATTAGGCAAGATTCCTCTACAGACTCCCAAAAAAGCTGTTTGGGCAATGATTGAGTTTTGCAAGTGAATGTCTGCCTTTGTGATCATTCAAAATTAGAAAAGCATCTACTTTGTTGAGCGTCATAGAATTTAGTTAAAGGGAGAACTCAGCAATAAGATTTTGGTCATACACATGTGTGTGTAGCTAAACACTCAGAAGTAGAGGACCTTGTGTAGAGTCCAAGTCTAAATGGAAAAGTCAAAGGTATAAGGATATGTACTAGGAAAAATGAGATAAACTAAGGATGCAACTATAAGAGTTGATAAGGAAGCAAAGTTAACTTAAGGCATTAAGTGTTTTAGAAACCGTTTTGTGTTTGATGTCAATGTTAGAATCTTGAAATTTTACTGTCTGTATCTAGTAATCTGAAAAGACTTGATTGATAATAACATGTATTCGATTAAACCATGTAAAATTGGCATCAGTCACCCATATTAACCTATAAAAACAACAATTTTGTGAGATTCAGATTAAAGACTTTTAGGTGAATCTGATTATCCTTTCCTATTTAAGCAAGAGGAAACGTAAGACTTGTTTTATTGCTATATTAAACTAGGACTTCTGGTTTTTGACTTTTAACTAGATGTGGCCAACATCATTGTAGCAAAAAGAAGAGTAATGTTAGGAATTCTGAGAAGATAGCAGCAGTATCAGAACACATAGTTGAATTTCTAAATTCCCACAAAAACCTTGTTTTAACTAACTAAAAAAAAATGTACATTAATATTTGTGACAACTTATTGAAAGGGCATTCCCACAAATCCCAAACACATGGATAGTACAAGGACCTGCATGGTATCAGATATCTGCATTGAAGGAAGCAGCGAGTAACAGAGTTGACATCTGACAACACTGAGAAAACAAGAACCTAAAATAAGCTAATAGGTTCTCACTGGAAAGCAAAGTAAACCGATTTAAGAATCATAGTTTAGTGGCTGAAAGTGTAGCTCAGTAATACAGTGAATACCTAGCAGCATTCTTGGGACCCTGGATTCTGTCCTCAGAACTGCCCCTATACTCCACCAGTAGTAGCTGAAATAGAGGGGTTTTGTCCTTTAGGGGGCGATTACACTGGTACTACACTAAGGGGACCTGAAGGAACTTGAGCAGTCTAGTCCCCTGAGAGTTCTCAAAACAGATGCAGTACAGGACAGGACTCCTTTCTGAGAAAACACTTTGGAAATGAAATAAAAGTTGAGCAGAGTTTGGGACATGAGTAAGGAAGGAAAGAGATAAGAGTAAGGGAAACAAAATCTGGAAAACTCAGGAAGCAGGTCTCCATATTTTTTAACACTATACAGAAAACAACAAAAGGAGTTCTGTGATGTTAGAAAAACTAACCCACCTGATTCTAAAGTTGAGGAAAACAAATTGCATATAAAAGCTAAGAGCAGGAACATACCAAGGTCAAATGTCAAAATGTTATAAGAAATATTTAAAAAACAGAGTAACATCCCTGAAAACAATGAAACCATTCCAGAAAAAATGTCTCCATGACAGGTCAGAGACCACAGTCCTATTTCAAAATGAGCTAAAAGGGATTAAGAAAATGATACAAGACATGAAAGAACAACATCAGCATTAGTAAAATTGAGAAATGAAGTGACAAAGCTCTGGAAAAGAATTAACAAAGGGAACATTATTTCAGATATGAAGATTAAACTAGAGGGAACAAAAACCGAAACAGTAAGGTCTGTGCAGTTAAAATGCCGAGAACTAAATGCAAATTCACATTAAAATACACACTGCTTTCTGTTACATTTCTGAAATTTTTGTGTTAGAACCTAACTCATCCTTAACCATGAATTGATATGTAAGCATGAACTATTTGTAAATAATTTAACTATAATAACACCAATTGAGTACATATAACTGTCACTGTTACTTGGTATGTATTCTCTCATTTTATTTTTCCTAGCCACCCCAAGAGGAATAGATGATATTTTTTTGAATCTTACAAATAAGGAAGCAGGCCAAGTAATATTATTGTATTTTTTTTTTTTTTTTTTTAGTTCTGATGTTATTGTATTTAGTGCCAGGATTCAAGCCCAATTCTGTCTAAATAGAGCCTCTAAACTCTCATCACCACACTTAATGCCATGCCTAAAAAGAAATTGTTACCAAAATTTATTCATGTTATAGTTAGTGATCAAAATAACATCTGTTGTCCACCTGATCTAATACTGTTTAAAAATTAAACTGAAACATTGAATAACAAATATTTTAAAGAAGAAGATTGTAATGGCATTAGGTTTTAATTATATTGCCTTTTCTTCTTCTGTTGCCTGGAAATGACTTCACAGTAGCACCCAGCCTGAAGTTTAGTACCTTTGAAAGTTTTTAAAGGTTGTAAACATTTTTTTTTAAAGCCTAACCATGTATGTCATATATTTAACCAAGAAAAATGAATGTACAGACTCTCTTGAATATTAGATTTATTGATTTGGGGCTGTGTGTGAACTTTTTAGAAGAAATATGGTCTTTATGGTTAGGCGTTGCAGTTTTTAAAAACTGGTTTCTTGAAAAGCCTTAAAAAAATTTGTAAAAATTATTGAAAAGTTTTTAATTACTAAAAACAGAACTTTATAGGGACAAAAATTTTATTGTTATTCTTATGGAAGAAAGATAAAATTTTCATAAAGATCTCTTTAAATGGAGGAATTAATTATTTAGGGAAGCTTTGTTCAATCTGAAGACAGCTTGAAATAGCTGAATTTGAACCTCCAAAGTACAGGTTAATGAGTATACCATTAAAAGGAATTTCAGTATTTTCTTCTTTCCTTTCTTATAGTTTATTTATGTGAATCAGTCCTTTGCTCCTTCCCCAGACCAGGAAGTTGGAACCCTCTATGAGGTAAAAAGTTACTTTTTTTTTTTTTAAATCTTAATGGAATATACACATGTGTGTAGTATGCATTTAATAGTGTATAACTTGAATCCTGTGTAGTATGCATTTAATAGTGTATAACTTGAATTGTGCATATCTCTAAGAATTGACATGTCAAGCACATTGGCACATTACTGTAAACCCAGTGACTTGGCAGGCTGAGGCAGGAGGATCATAAGTTTAAGGCCAGGGTCAGCAACTTAGCTAGACTATCTCAAAATTTAAAAAATATACATATAGCTGAGCATTGTAGCTCAGTGGTAAAGCTCTCCTGCCTTCAATCCTTAGTACCGAAGAAAAAGAATTGGCATGCCATTCTCAATTATCAGTGTGGGGAAGAAGAGATGACATTCTTGCTCTCTTGTTCCGTCTCCAATACCTTGAATGTAGTAGGATTTTAGTGAATTATATAGTGATAGAAGAGTCAAGGAATTAATTGTACTTCAGAGTCATCTTTTCAAATTTTTAGAAGTTTTCTTTTATCTATATTTAGTCTTTCTACATTTTTCATGTGACCTATAATCCAAATTTGCCTCCACGAAATTGAAAAAAACTACACAAGAACCACTTTATTCAACATTCTTGCAGTTCTATGGCAATAATTGAATGTACTTACAGGCACTACTAGAGTACAGCTAAAATTACATACTTTATGGTCAGAGATAGAGCAAGATTAAAATATGTAAACACATTCATACCCAGTTTGCTTAAAGGACAAGTTTTTATTAAACATTTGTGATTATTTTTACATGTTTGATTCAAAAACAAAAAAACAGGCATCTTTTAAAAGAAGTGACCTTATGACTTTAGGTTACTAACATGAACATATATGGATGTTTGGTGTACGTATGACTTTTTCTTTTCTTAGTTTTATTTAAGAGTAACAAAAATTGAATTTAATTTATTGATTTTTTTCTTTTTATAGTGCTTTGGCAGTGATGGTAAACTGGTCCTGCATTACTGTAAATCTCAGGCCTGGGGATGAGCCACAGAGAAAAACAACTTGCTACTCATTTTTCACAGAGGAAACAGCTCCAAAAAGTCTTAATGCTTGTGACAAGAGACTTAATGGATATGAACTACTCAGCATGTATCTACTGTGACTCATGTTTATGCATAAGAAAACATCTGTAGAGTGAATAGACCAACAAAAATATGATTTGTGTTAATACACAAATCTTATATAAGATTGACATTACAGTATGCCTATTGCTCCTGCCTATTACCACTATTGTTTCAGATCTGCCTGCAAGGTTGAAAAGACTGAAACCACATAAACCTTCATTGCCAATTTTCAAAATGATTGAAATTGTTTTCTTGTAGAATTGGTACTCTGCTGATTTTTTTCATGGTAAAAATTAATTTACTAAAAGGTTTTACTTTTTGTTCTTAAACAGGGAACTTTAGTTTGTTTGGGATGTAAGATATTTATATTTTTTCTGTTGAATACCTTGTGAAACCAAGTCTCATTGACCTCTTAGCTGAATGAATACCTTACATAGTCCAGTAGAGGGCAGTCCAGCTGATTAAAAAAAAGGGTTTGGCAATTTGGTTTTACATCTTTTCTAGGGGATAAGAGATATAAGACTTCTCTTGTTAATTTCTGGCTAATATCTAGCCAAGAAAATGACAAACTGGAAGGCTTTGAGAAAATAAATAGTTTAATTATGTTGGAAAACGGAAGTAATTTACAAAATCTAGACAAATAAATTTTATAGCTTTTTTCGGTACTATCATTTAAGATTGAGTCCCAATGTTGTGCTGCTCTGTCACTTATTTAAACAATGTCTGAAGAACTAGCTGAGTAAATCTAACATCATTGAGTGCTTCATATTGTATTCAAATTGAAAGTGTTCAAAGAATAATTGAAAAATAGCCTCAGATTCTATGCTTATGTCATGCCATGACTAAAAGAGTACCATTTTTACGATGCTGTTAGACTGGTCATTTCTTGATTTGAGATTTAGCTTTTTTTTCTGTATGTTACTTATTCATAATTTTTAAAACCATTCCATAAATGGAATAGAATGTCCAAATAGGTTTTGAGACATGTACTAGAATTTCAAGTGTTCGTTTTCAAAGATAATATGGTAGGAATGATAGGATTTTTATCAAAGTACTTGAGTTACACTTACATCCTTCAAATCCCAGAACACTGTTTTATGGCTAGTGTTCAGCCACATATTAGCACGAGGATATGCTAAGTAGCAGTTCACTTTAAACAGTGAAGAAATTGCTATTCAGTTCTCATTTTCTGCCCAAGAATGTGAATTCTTGATTTTCCTTATACCAGTGTCCCTTTATAAGTAAATATGGCTAATAGTTAGCAATGGAATAATACTGACAAGTTAAATTGTACAAAATTATAAGGGAGGAAATGTATGTGTTGAAAGATGGGAAGTGAATTTTCAAGTCATGTAGGTAGGCTGAATATAAAAAAGATCTGTAGTTTTGTCCACTGAAGAAAGGAGTATACTACATGTATAGATATTTAACAAATAGCAAAAATATGAATTTATTATTTTAGCTGTTGATGTTTCAAATAGAAACCTGAACAATGACAAATACTTGAGTTTGAAATTTTTAACATCAGTGTAATTTTTTTTATCTAAATAACATTAGTTTATTAAACTACCGTTAACTAAATATATATTTTATTTTCTTCCCAATTAACTTTGAAGAATATACAGGGCTTTACATATTTTCAAACCATATTTATATTGTTTCTGGATCTTTACCCAAGTAGTCATTCTTCACTAACTTTGTAATATATACTTGTAAGCCTGGAGTCCCTAAATTATTGGATGACAAGAACCTAAAACACAGTTTATTCACAAATATTTTTTGTAAAAGTTTACAGTTCAAACTTTCTTAAATGTGATTGAATTTAGGGGAAAAAAACTGAACCCTTACATCATATTTTAAATTTTCTATGTGTACGAGAAGGTAAGTGTCAATTTGTCATCTTTATCTTAATGTGCAAGTATGACCCACGGCAAACAAAGTAATATGATATTAGAATCTTAGAAGTATATGTGCTACAGACTTCAAAACAAGTTCTCTATGTTTAAGGCACAAGGTAAGTTAAGAATGTTTTATCTGTAATCAAAATAAGATTGGATACTTCCTGAAATCTGATTTCTTGAAGTCTTGACCCTAAAAAGGCTTCAGAGAGCCTGTGTTCTCTAAGCAGGAGAAAACTAAAAACTGCAGGATATGCCTCAGATTATATAACATTAGTCAACCCATTTACTTATTTAGATTGTGTAACCCAAAGTAGAAAAGCATTAAGTGTTGAAGGAGTGGTGAAAATGAAAATTGCCTTTCATGCAGCTTCTGCTTTATTTTCTTGGAATTAAAATAGGCTGGGTAAGCGTTTAGCATCAGGGGGAAGCCAGCCATAGGCCACATAATGACAGGGAAGGTATTCAGAAAACAGTTTAGCAGTTTAGTCTTACAAATATTATTTCCTTACAGCAGTTTTCAACCCAAACTGGATTGTTTGCTATTCTCTATAGTTTTTGTTTCCTACCTCTGCTAATGCAGTTCATTTACAAATTTACTCTTTCAACTGTTAATTCTCCAGTGCCTAAATTCAGTGTAGAACTTGTTTAGAGCCAGTCTGAATCAGAGGAGATACCCTCTTCCTCAGAACGACATAGCAAACTATCACTATTATAGCACATAACTGCATGTGCCCATCACTTCTTCATGAATGTCAGGTTCCTAAAAATACTATGTTTTTTATTTTTTTTAACTTGGTATTTTGGCATATTGAGTGAGTGAAATTGTGATAACAATGTGATTTAGTGTAGGAAATCAATGAATTTGTATAATTTAAATTTTTATGTGCAGAAGGTAATGGAAAGTATTTACGTTGTATAATGGTTTCAGTGCCTTTAATATATGAAGAACTTACTTCATCTGATAAGGCAAACTAACTGAAAAATAAGCAAAAAATAAAGTGCAGGGTCTGTGGTGTAGCCCAGTGATAAAGAGTCCTGGGTTCAATTCCTAGGACCTAAAATTAAAAAAAAAAAAAATTGATGGAATTTACAAATGAAAAATAAATGGCCAATAATTATGAAAAACCTAACCCTTTTAGTTATTTAAAATGCAAAGAAATCATGCTGGCTCTCACCCATCCTTAAATTTAAAAACAACATAAATCATGGTATTGGCAAAGTTTGGGGAAATGAGTCCTGTCATTTTCTTGGTGAATGGAATATGAATTCATACTTTATTTTTAGGGGCCAGTTTGGTAATACCCAAAAACCTTGTAAGTGTCTATCCACTAATATATTGAATACCTATTCTTTCCTCAGCATTGGAATAAGACACTCCTTTATTCTAATGACAGGTTGGGGAATAGACTTGAGATTTGAATATAAGTCGAGGACTTTTTAATTGAATATTTAGAAATGGAAAATAAGATTTGATATTAGTTTTACACTGCTTTCTCAAAAGTATGAGTGAGTGGAATGTCAAGTTAGAAGAATCTTTATCCTGTAATTCCTTTTATGTCATTATAACGTAAACATGATTCTTATGTTGGTTACTTGTGATCACAAGAGAAGCCCTATCTCTTTTCAAATGGCTTTTATTTCTAGAAGTGTCTTCTTTATAGTGTGACAAATCTGCAGCCTTTCCTCTTCCAACTGTTCCCACTTAAAGTATCTAGATCTCCAAAGCATGTTTTTCTTCATTTTCCAGTTCAGTTTTCCCTAGCAATCTTAGTAAATGCAAATCCATCCAGTTGCTTAACTGCTTCTTGACTCCTCTTCCCAGCCAGTTCCACTCTTGTCAAATCCAGACAGCTTTACCTTGCAAACTTGTTAGAATTCAACTACCTTTCAGCTCTTCTGGTATATTTGTGGCCAGAAGCCATCATTAAATATACAAATTTCCATTCTTATTTATAATAGCTAATTCATTCCCCACTATCTGCTTTCATCAGACAAAAGCTCTCCAAAGGTGTCCCATATGGGAGTGAAAGCTGAAATCTGATGTTCAGTCCCCACTACACATTCTGCCACTCATCTGTGCTGTTATTTCAACACTAAAATGCACCCATTCCAGGGCCTTTGCGCGTATTTCCTCCATCTGAAAACCTGAGACAAACATCTCATTTCCCTAAGTCCCTGCTTAAAAATTGCTTTAAAGAAGTCTATGCTTTCCCCCTAAAATGGTTTCTTCCCCTGCTTTTTCTCCATCATATGTTGTATACAGGTGTTTGTCTCCATATATATTGCATACAATATTTGTTAGTGTGTTCGTGCTTACTGCCATGAGACTGTAAACCCCCTAAGGGCTGTGACTTTTGTGAAAAGCATAGCTCATAGTACATGCTTTTTAAAATGTGCTGGCACATCTGTAATTCCAGTGAATTTAGGTGGCTGAGATAGTGTGATCTCAAGTTTGAGGCCTGCCTAGAAAACTTAGCGAGACCCTACCTATAAATAAAAAGCACTGAGGATGTGGCTTAGTGGCAGAGGACCCCTGGGTTTGATTCCCAGTACCTTCCCCCTGCCACACACACACACAAATCTTGTGTAGAAATTATTTCCAAATATCTGATCATTCCAGTTGCCTCTGGATATCTACCCCCATGTCAATGTCTCTTAAGATGTGCTCATCATCGTCTTGGGCAATTCAGAGAACTACTCTCTGGGTCTCGGTATTTTACTTATGTTAAAGAAGCCTATAATGTTCATAACTTCTTATAATTAATAGGTCACATTATGAAGCTCGAGGGAAGAATTCTGGGATCCTATGCTAGATTCAAATACAAGCCCAGCATCTCCAAAAAAGAAGTAGCAATTGAATTACTCTAGCCAATTACCAATCCACTTTCCCTAACTTCACCATTTACGCATGCACTCAAATATTTTGAGTGCCTAATACACAAAGTTTGTGTGTGCTAGGCATTGATAGAGATATAAAATGTTGCTAGGCATGGTGGTGCATACCTATAGTCCTAGCTACACAGAGGCTGAGGCAGAAGGATCGCTTGAGCCAGGAGTTGAAGGCCAGCAGCCTAGGCCTTCATAGGCAACATAGGGAAACCCTGTCTCAAAAATAAAATGTAGCCAAGCATCATGGTACACATCTGTAATCCCAGCAGTACAGGAGGATCTTGAGTTCAAAGTCAGCCTCAGCAATGGCGAGGTGCTAAGCAACTCAGTGAGACCCCGTCTTCAAATAAAACACAGAATAGGGCTGGGGATGTGGCTCAGTGATTGAGTACCTCTGAGTTCAATCCCCGGTACCTCCCCACCCAAAAAATAAGAATGTAAGTGGAGCCTGTCCTAAAGGTTCCCTATCAAGGTGATCCACACAAATAACTGCAGTGTATACCATGAAATGCTAAGTGCCATAAAAATTAAAAAGTAGTGACTATAGCTCCAGTTGTTCCAGAGAAGGAGAGGTGGTTCATTTGAGAGGAAAGTAAAGGGCGGGTTAAGATTTTTGGAAAAGCTTAAGCAAAAATAGGTTTGGTGAGGGGCTGGGGATATAGCTCAGTTGGTAAAGTGCTTTCCTTGCACACACAAGGCCCTGGGTTCAATCCACCAAAAAAAAAAAAAAAAAATAGATTTGGTGAGCACAAGAGATAGTGACTTGTTCCATTTGTCTGGAGGACATATTTGTAATGAAGACTGATAAAAGGTAAAAGACCCAAAAATGGTAGTTTAAAGCCAAAACTTGAAGAGCTTTTAATGCCTGTCCTGTTGTGTTGGAAAGTCAGCATTACTGAAAGTTTGTGACCAGAAAATACCACTTCCATGCTTTGGAGGAATTATAAGGCTTTGAGTAAAGGATTTGCATTAGGAAAAACTGGAACCATTAATCCAGTATAGGAGGTTACAGCAGTGACCCGGTCACAATTGAATAAGTGGAGTAACAAGGATAGAAAGAGATTTAAAAAAAAAAAAAAAAAAAAAAAAAAAAAAAAAGGAAGAAATAGAACTTGGTAGTTAGTTGAAAGGGAAAGAGTAGGCAGTGGTGGTTGTGGTTGAGGTTTTTGAGACTTCGTACCTCAAGGCAGAAAAAACTTCTAAGAGTTGAAGAATGTGCTTGAAAAAATCTCTAACATACTGCATTTGAGGTGCCAAAAGGTGTTAAGGGAGTGCACTCAGCATGTAAAACGAGATGTGGGAGGCAACTGCCTAGGGGTGGTCAATGAAATCATGAATGTAGGGAACAGAAGGTTTTGGGGGTTTGTTCTTAGTGGGGCAGGGGCATTGGTAGTACTGTGGATTGGACCCAATCCAATCAGCCATGCTAGGCAAGCACTCTGCTACTGAGCTATATTTCCACCCCTTTTTGTTTTAGACAGGGTCTCACTAAGTTGCCTAGGCTTGCCTCAAACTTGTGATTTGTCTGCTTCAGCCTCCTGAGTAACTGGGAATACAGGCTTGTGCTATTTTGTGCCTGCCAGAAAGGAATTTAGAGATGAGGACAACAATGGATAAAAATGCCCATAACTATATTAGTAAATATCTTTGAGTTCTTTGAAGATAAGGAGTCAGACAAAATAGAAATTGAATTGGTAAATGTAAAATGTTAGCTGGGAAATACAGAGAAATTAAGTTTGCCTTGTATCTGATTTTTTTAATCTGATTTTTGTTAATCCCAAATATTAATGGTTTAGAATAGCTGAAATGAATTAAGAGATGCAAAATATTGGCAAGCTGAGCACAATGGTGCATGCTTGTGACCTGGTTGGCTGAGGCAGGAAGATCACAAGTTTGAGGCCAGCCTAGGCAACTTAGTGAGTTGCTGTCTCACATTTTTTTAAAAAAAGAGCTGGGGATGTAATTTAGTGGTAGAGCACTTGCTTGTTATCATGTTGGAGATCCAGCACTGCAAAAGAAAAAAACATTGACAAGAATTAAGAATTTTTTTGAGTGAACAATGAAAAGTGTACATGTTACTTGATCTTTTTAAAGTACCTCCTAGCTAAACACACTACAAAGTTGGTTCTGAAATGCTTTCTACTTATAGCCCTTTTTGAACAATGGTGATGGAGCTATTGTTTTTCCTTCTTAACAACATTGTTAGAATATAGCGTAATAACATTAACCAGGAATGTTAAAATAAGACTGCCTGTGGCACAAGTTTCCTTTATATAATGGGAGCAGGTGCAAAGTCTAGATAAAATCAGACCATTCTTCCACAAGTCTAGACCTTTGATAACCTTGAATCTAGATTGTTCTATTCATATTGAGAAGGAAGGAATCTATTTTTGTATTTTATTTAGAGATGGTCTCATTGAGTTGTTTAGGGCCTTGCTAAGTTGCAGAGGCTGGATTTGAATTCTGATCCTCCTGCCTCAACCTCAAGTCGCCGGGATTACAGGCGCGCTTTCTCCTTTTCAACCGTACTTGATTTGCGTGGTTACCAAAGCATGCTAGATGCTATGCACAAGATAGAAATGTTTCCTTATTTGTAAGTACCAGGAGGCTCTTTTCAGCACATGCCTAGAATTGAAGGATTCAAATAATCTAAAACTTTTCAAATTACTGTACAATTACTTCATTTGTCCTGGAGGCGGGGGCATCTTATTCTCTCCATCAATTAAAACATTACATTCTTTGCACTGGATATATTATTTCAGGCACTGTCGGATTTGTCTAGAATGAGTGGCATATGGATTCACTAATTATACTTACTAGAAACAGGAATTCCCTTTGTTAAAATGTATTTAACAATACATTTGGGAACAATAACATTAAGGGGGAAAAGGCATATTCCTTTTCACCTGGCCTGGGGCAAATTATCGATAGTTTCAATCTACAAAACAGTCGCTCCGGCCTGGGAAAGGAACCCATCTTCAATATTCATAGGCTCCTCACAATTCCTTATGCTGTATTTGTAGACAAGGTTCCTTTCCATTCCCTCCTCAGCGTGCCCCCCAGCGGTCTCCTTCTGACCCTTCCGGTCTACAACCGGAGTTGTGAACCACAGCAGGAGAAGTGGCGACCGGAGAAGGTTTGGGGTGGTCGGCTAAAATGCGAAGTTAAGGTGGGGGAGAGATTGCGCAAAGCCCACGACGAGCACTAGGACATGGGAGATGACCACGCCCCTGAGAAATCTTGGGGTAAACAGAGCCAAGCGAATGCACACTAACGACTGTGTGCGTGGGCCTTTCCCGCAGACTGTCCCCGCCTCTGCCACCTTTCTTGGATTGCTCTCCGCTTCACTCCACCCCCTGAGGGCCATTGGTACGTTCCCGCTGACTCCAAGAGCTTAAAAAGGGCCCGGGAGGGTGAACTTCGCAGATTTGGTCCAGTCCTGTTCGGGCAGCTTGTTCCTAGCGACCCTCCTATCCTCCACGCTCCCTGCCGAGGAGTGGGTATCTTGAGATCTTTAAGAAAGGTTTCTTCACATTTGGCATTCGAGGGCCTAGGGGTATTTGTGTGTGTGTGTGTGTGTGTGTGTGTGTGTGTGTGTGTCCGGCAGCATAGGTCCTTCGCCCCCACCTCCTCCACTCGCTCATCGACTCTACTGCAGCCAGCTCCGAGCGATATGGAACACACTGAGGTGCTAAAGCCACGGACCCTGAACGATCTGATCCGCATCCTGCACCAGCTCTTTGCGGGCGACGAGGTCAATGTAGAGGAGGTACAGGCAGTCTTGGAAGCCTACGAGAGTAACCCCGCCGAGTGGGCAATGTACGCCAAGTTCGACCAGTACAGGTGAGTGCGCCCTCGCCTTGAAGTCAAGCGGCACTGACAAAGCTGGCTCTGTGGAGCCCAGGCCCCGCCGCGCCCACCCTCTCGCCCCTGACTGGCGGGTCGCGGGGCTGGCGCCACGCGTTTTGGGCTCCGCTGCAGCCGTGCATGCGAAAGGTGGATCCTACTGTCGCCACAGGCCAGGGACAGACAGCAGGCAGACTGGGGCCAATAGAGGGAGGCCACCTCTCAGCCAAGGTTTTCTTCTCTCCTCACGGCCAAACCCCTTTGCTTCAACCCCAACTCCTGGTCCTCAGCCTCAGGAACAATGCCCTCCTCTAGGAAAGGATTGTCAATCCTTGACTCAGGCGCTGGGGCATCCCCACAGCCAGAGGAACTGACTGGCTGGACTAATGGAAGCTGCTCCCCAGGTGTGCAGAACTACATCAGCCGTCGAGGAAAAGGGGTGATAGCAGGGGACACAAATCCCTGACGTCAATTTTCTATCTCTATGCCTTCTGTTGCCCCAACCGCGCACCTTCGAGCACGCATTTTTGCTAATGTAAAATAGTTTTGATTTTGTCAGTTTCTACTATTCAATTTCTGTTCTACCCTTTCCAAATCAATTTAACTTTTCCACTTCGGGTTTATTCAAATCCACTAACTGGTTTTGCAAAATAAACAATGTGCTGCATTTCAGACCATCGGCTTTCTCTTATCCTCAGTTCCTAGGAGTGGAAAGTAAGTTGAAGACGCTGCTTCCCAGGAGGAGCTTGAGGGAGGTGTCCTGATAGGTTGGAACCTTTGAAGGCCCAGCATAATTTGTTAAGTAAAAATGATTATCCATACTCTAGGATCAGAAATTTTAATCACCACAAAGGGTGAGAGATTCTGCTTTTCGAAAGGGCAGTCAGCGTTTCAGTCCTTAATGGTTGACTGGGTTGATAGAAGAGGGAGACTGAAAGCAAGAAACAAGGAAAGAAGGAACATCTCTTTTCCTAGAAGGCACTTTCTGTTAGTCACCTCCCCTTAACATGTAGGGTGTTTGGTAGTTTGTTAGCAGGGACATTTCAACTATTCTAGGATTTGAAAAGTGAAGACTATTTGGGCTTCCATTCTGTTTGCAAAGAGGCTTTAGGAATTTCCTTTGGTACCTTTCAACTCAGTTCCTGGTCAAGTCCTTCAATGGCTGTCAATAAATCTACCTCATTTTTAAAATGTGCCTGTATTTGTTCCATACAATTGAGAACTTGTTATGGGCTGGATACTCTTACAAGGCAGTATCCAAAGATACTTATACAAAGACTTATAGGCTGCAAAGAGACAGAACAAGGACTTCAGTCAGGGTTCAAATAAGATTATTGATCCAGAGCCCATACTTTCAGCTACTACTCTGTTTCCTCTAGACATATGACTTTGTTTTATTCCAGTAACATAATATAGTATAGGCCAAGTGAAATTAATTAACCAGGGTGGACTGTAATAACTCTTCATCTTTAAACAAGAGCATTTCCAGGGACCTTAAATTAGTCTTGACACACCTTTCGAAATACCATCATATTTGTGTTGCTTGAGCTGAGGCAAGTCACATTAAAATTATGGTATAGTCCTGAGTGGGTAGTTGGGAGAGTAGAGAGGGAGGAAAAAGGGAAAGCAGAAATAAATTTTAGAGTACTTGGGGCATAGCCTAGGTGCCTAGCACTGAAGGATTCTGATGTATGACCTTGGGCAGACAGTGCAATACAAATGCACAATATGTTCCACAAAATATATTCTAGTGTAAATTGGATAGTAAATTATCTGGAATAAGGCCCAGTGAAGCAAGAGGTCACCCTTAGACTGGTGGAGGGAAAAGTAGGATTCTGGTATAGAAACCCAGTTTGTTGTAAATACCATGTTACTGTATATACCACCTTTTGATAGGTCACAAAGAACTACAAAGTAAAGATAATAGCTAAAAACCACATACCAAGCAACTCCTTCAAGGATCATGCTCCCAAGCACCTGGCCCTGAGGGTGGCGGGAAGAGGGACAGGATAGAATGGAAAGGGCATGCAGGATATGAGTAAACAAATGACCAGGGAACAAACATTACCCCCACCCCCTTTTCTAAAAAAAAAAAAAAAAAGTCTAAATAAATATCATAATTATCAAACTTGGTTAATTAGATAAAGCGGTAATACCCCTGGTCAACCCCCACCTTATTTGTGGAGAACTTTTCATTATGAGTGCTTCTGAATGTGGTTTGTGTTTGGGCTTTAGTAGTAAAACCAAAGAGAGTTCTAGAATAGCTATTTAATGAATCCTTGTTTCTCAAGTCCTACATTAGCTACAGGGAAGAAAAAAAAAAACCTCAAAACAATAGCAACATTCTTCCCTGGAGCAGTTTGCAAATAACTTCTGTAAGAAACTTTTTATCAGTTTGAGATTGTGTGATGGAGAAACATGGAATCTGCTTTATTTTTTTTCCTATAATCTTTCCAGTAATCTTTCCAATACAATTCATTAAAACCGATTATCTAACTCGTTAAATGTGGTACTTCACAATATAGAGCTAACTCTGTAAATGTGGTGTTTCACAATATATATCTTCTCATTGTTCATGGACCTGCAGCAAACAAACTAAAACCATAAAATACAGAAAAGTCAAAAACATTCAGAGTTGTTTTGAGGTAGAAATAGTATCCTAGGTACAAAGGGCAGGTAGTATGGCTTAGTGGCCTAAGGCTCTCTCTGGAGACCTGGGTTTGTAAATGAATGCTACTTTGTGACCCTTATTTTTCCTAGGGCTTGTTTCAGTAAATTTAAACTTATGGAATGTGTTCTTCTTTTAGGTATACCCGAAATCTTGTGGATCAAGGAAATGGGAAATTCAATCTGATGATTCTATGTTGGGGTGAAGGACATGGCAGGTAATATAGAATTGATTTCAGGTATTTCTTAGAGTATCTGTCCCAGCATATGAAAAGTACACAGTACCAGACCAGCCACTAATCTCACATTTTAGAGTTATCTGTTCACATGATCCCCTAATCCTAACAAAAATTTCCCTGCGAATTAATATAAGAAGTTAAGGAATACACTAAATATCAAAACCAGTCCCCCAATTGAGGCAAATCAGGTAATAATCTAACTCACCTTCTGCCTTCTGTGTAGTTTTGTTTTTCGTTTTTTTTTTTATGGAGTTGTGCTTAAATCTGACCTTTGTGGTGTTTGAGGTGTGTAAACAATTGTGGAACCAAAGACCAAAGCATCAAAGATTTTGAGCTAGAAAACTATTCACAAATTCCGGAAATTTCTTTGTACTTCATGTTATGTGGTTAGCTTCTTTACCTTATAGACAACTAAAACTAATATTGATTCTTTAAAAATTGGTTGTCTTTAGTTTGTGCATGTGCCAGTCTTATTGCCAACTCAATACCTTTTTAAACAGCTCCTTCCCAGTATTTGAGAATGCTAAATTTTTTTTTTGATTAGAGAAAGGAAATATAAATTTACAAGACTTTAGAAAGTTAGATCAATAGGGTTTGTTTATTCAAAAAGAATGGAGTTGTATTCATTCAGTATTTTTTGAAAGCAGATTTATTAGGGATTGCGACTTGACTGTGGATTTAGGAAGCAAGTTCTTTGGTACATATATAGGCTATAGAATTCAACGTATGAAATTAATACTAAAAACATATACAGGTATGTATATTTTAATCAACTCTGCAGTTATTCCTACTTCAAATACCTAGATACCATTTTAGATTACATGAATAAATCCATTCTTTCTTTAAATGCAATTTACTTTCACCCACCAAGGAGATAATCATAGGTCATCTACTCTATAAATCTATAAGATGTATAATATACTATAATTATACTTATAGTATAATTTAAGTATGATAATGGGCATATGCATGCTGCCCCTCACCCACTGAAAGGAAGGAGAAAAAAGGCCTACATAAAATATTAAGTGATCTTCTCAATGTATTGTGATTATTATGGATGATTATCTTTATTCTTTTCAGAATTTCTCTAATGTGCTTTTTGTTGTTTTGTGGTGCTGGGGATTGAAACCAGGACCTTGCATACTACGTTGCAATTTCTAATGTGCCATCATAATCAAATTCTAGCTCAGTGTGAGTTATTAAGAGCTGTATTTGGGGAACATAAAAGGTTTCTGGTTTTGTTTTCAAATTAGTATTAATTTTTTGTTTTTGTTGTCCATTTAGTATTACAACAACATTTTTAAAAAGTTAACTGCTCTTTAGTAGGGGTGTGTATCAAAACCGTGCCTCGTAAATGCCTTGAAATGGATGATACATTATTTTATGACTTGGCCCTGAACAATGTTGAATTATAAATTGATGACATTTTGAAAATTTGGCAGAAATCGATTTGGGCCTGGGAGATGTCCTCTAGGCAGTGTGTAGGTGTCAGCTCTGGGCAGACGGGGTACTTGACCAGCTACTGAGTTCAGTTGTCCTTTTGTGTATATATAGCAGTATTCATGATCACACGGACTCCCACTGCTTCCTGAAGCTGCTGCAAGGAAATCTAAAGGAGACTTTATTTGCCTGGCCTGACAAAAAATCCAATGAGATGATCAAGAAGTCTGAAAGAACCTTGAGGGAAAACCAGTGTGCCTACATCAATGGTAACATCCTATCCTTTCTCTAAGGGCAAGTGGGAAAACTGTGGACTCTTATCTAAAATACTGGTTACTTGCACACATCTTTTGAAACTTGTCAGAGTCATGATTTAAAATACTTGGAAAATGACCTATACATAGTGTGTTTTATTTTTTTAATTCTGCATTTGGGTTTGAGTCATTTACTAAAAACATGCAAATCAATTAAAAGGTTCAGTAAAAGGTGATTTACCTGCCAGGACTTGGGAAGATAAGAATAGAATACGCAAAACAAACAAAAAAATTAGAAGCTCATTAGAAGCTTAGAAGTAAGTATAATCGTTCAACAAAAGAGATCAAGTTGGAAATAGTAATCTTTGTGTTAGAAAATGTAAAGAAATGTTCTGGAAGTGATTAAGAACATCAACTAGTCTCTGTTTTTCTAAAATGCATACAGCATGTCTAAAAGACTTTCCTCAAGGGAAAGAATATGTTTGGGGGCAGTGATTTATTATAGATGTTTTACCAAGAATTCATTCTTTTCCTAAATGTGGTATGGGAAAGCCAAATACTTTTCAGAAGAGGTAGTGATTTAACTTCTATTTTCCCAAAAGGGATAGGAACTTTCCAAAAAGCTCATCAAAATGTAAGAGATAAATAATTTTAATTCTCATTTGTACATGAGGTTGCCAACACATAGGTTAAATAACTTGTCTGAAGTCATTGAGCTTTTAAATGACAGCCAGGATTTGAATTCTCAGAGCACATGCTCTTAATCAGGATGTTTTCCCACTTATATAAAATAAAATATTACATAGACTTTTCTGACCAGTTCTTCCTTCATATATCTTAGTCTATTATTGGCCTTAATACTTGGCCTAAATTTGTTAGATCATTGGTTTAGGAATGCAAGTCACTTACAAAGGTCAGACCTTATGTGAATTTTTTTCCCTCCATTTACATAACATAAGGCTATTGATTTCCTATGTACTTGAAAATTCTTAACGCATCTTCCAAGATATTTGAGGGTTGCTATATATAAGGCATACCACATTTATAAGACCAGTTATAATACTATACACAATAAAGCAAAAAGCCTTTCAGAACAATCACTTGCAGCTGGAGTCAGTCTTTGAGAAAATAAATTAGATCTTGAAAACTAGATAAGCTTTTTCAGTGGGTCTCCATTGCAAAAGCTGTAGAAACCAAACATGTAGATAAGTGAGTACTGCAGTCTGGGGATAAGGCAGTAGTGAGGACCTGAGAGCTGGAGCGTGCAAGGCATACTAAGGGGCTAGCAACGCCAATAAGATCATCTGATTTCTTTTTCCACAGAAGTTGGAAATTCTGGTTTTTATGCGAATTTTTGTTAATCAGTAAAATATTGGGTGAGATATACTAAATCTTTATGGAGACTACCCAAAAAACTTAAAAGCTGCAAAATTTTAACCTCTGATTTGTACAGATGCAGGCTGGAGAATAGAGTATAAGATAGAGCATGAGTGAAAGCAGTCCTTACAAAGACTGGAAACTACAGAAATGGGGAACAAAGAAGGAAGAATGGGCTTGGAAGCTGGTAGTGAGAGTAAAGAGAGATCAGGACCTGGGTTTCCAAAACCAGGTGAAAGTATGAACTTTCTTCAGTCAGTAGTTGTAATTGGGAATATCTTGATCAATTTGGTAGCAGCGTGTAACACATGCTGGAAGAGAAGGGAGAACTGGGCTAAGGAGAAGTCATCCATTATAGTGGGTGAAAGGTCAATAGGGCAGGGACAGAGCTAGCCTTCCTAAATATCACTAAGAAAAGACAAGGTACATCATGAACATAAAGGAAAAAAGAGAAGGCAAAGCTCAAAATATGGTAGTGATGGTGCTGGGATTATTAACAGTAAGGCTCACACATGAACCTCGAGGCTTCTCTAAAGGATGATGACTTATTTTTTCAGGGTCTTTCTTTGCAGGATTACCATATGGTTTGGGTGGTGTATGTGCCTGCAATTGGAGAAACAAAAAATTATTCGTATCCAGGGCAGTCAATTTTTAGGAATGCTGAGCATTTATTCAGAATTGTGCTTACAGCATTATAAAAGCAGTAAGCTATAGAATCAAGGCACTTTTAGAAATAAGGAGAACCTTATTCTAATTCTAGAACCTTATTCTAGAACCTTACTCTAATCTTATTTCTAAAATAAGATTCTCAAAATTGTGTCTTGTGACTTGTTTGAAGGTAGCCTTGCTTGTTACTCTAACTAGAAGCAGAACCTAAGTTTTCTGCTTCTAGGTATTATTCTTCATTGGGTATTTTGGGGGTATTTTTGTGTTTTAAATCTGGTTGAAAGTATTTCTCCCAGGGCTTTTTGACTACTCCAGTACAAATGGGATATCTCTAGACCATGGCTTGGCTATCAACTTGAGATTCCCCTTACATTTTCCCAAGCATCCCTTTGCTCCTCTGTGTCGGTTCTCTGTTTCCTGGTCTCCTGTTTCCTTTGTTCTTGCTTCACACCTTTGTTTTGGTGAGCATATCCTCCAGCAGCACTGTGAAAAAAGGAGTCATGGGAGATAAATTTCTGTGACCTCAAATATCTAAAAATCTATGTCTTCAGTCCTTGCAACTCAATTGGTAATTGAGCTGGATATAGATGGTGACCTATCTGGCAAACATCATTCCTTAGAACTATGAAGGTCATTTTTTTGTCTTTTGGTATACCAGTGTTCTTGTCAAAAGCCCAGTGTGATTTTGATTCTTAAATCTACGAAACCTGAAAGTTGTTTGCTTTCTAGAAATTTTTGGTGCCATCATTCTGTTCCCAGTGTTGAAAAATATCACACAGATGTATCTTGCTTGATGACTTCTTCACTGTGCAGGGTACTCAGTGGGTTCTTTGAATCTAGATATTTGTGCCCTTCAGTTCTCGAAAATATTCTCAGGTTATTTCTTTTTGTTATGGTTCTGAAATTCCTGTTTAAAGATTAAAGCTTCTGAACTATTCCTTTGATTTTTTCTTTCCTGTTTTCTCTTTGTCCTTTTGTTCTTTGAATCCATCTCAGCTTTTTCTGCCAACCTTTCTATTCAGATTTTTATTTCTAAAAGCCCTTTTCATTTTCTGATCCCTTTTATGAACTTTTATCTAACCAAGGATGTTAATGATAGGCTTTCTGAAATCTTCTCCAGAGTAACCATTGTTTGAAGTTGCATTTTTCGGGTTGCTCTGGCCACTGTATTCTGTACTAGAGGCCAGCTCAAATATTCTGCAGCCTTGACCATGAGCTAATGTGTAAAAACCGAGGGGGAAAAAAGTTAATTGATAACTCTGAACAAAGGAATGGGGCTTGTCAACTGGATTTCACTCTGTGGTGGTCTGGCAGAGCCCTTTCCTTTAGGAACTCCCAGTGAACTCCCAGATTTTTTTTTTTTCTTTTTTACTGTGAACACACCTCTAGGGTGTGTGTGTGTATATATATATTTGAGTCAATAAAATTCCTTGAGAAGTATCTTTCCATCTACCTGGAGAGAAGAATCCTGTCTGGCAGTTAGGTAGTTATGAAAGCAGGAATCTTATCATCCAATATGTAAATTTTTGTTTAATTCACCTGTTTTTTACCTGTGGTCCACCAGTCCCATGTTCACCTGTTATACTTTCTAGAGAATAGATCTGTCTTTTACTGGAGTGAAATGGAGGGAGAATTGGTAAAAATTTGAGACTATGCTTCCTAAGTAGTCTTTGAACCAGTTGGTGTATTTTATCCTCATCTTCACCCTTGTTTCCAGAAATAACTGGTGCTGCCAATTCCTAGTTATGAAGAAGTTCAAGATATAAATCAGTTTATTTCTTGACTTTCCCCACAAGTGACTTAGGATTTATCTCTCCTTTGCAAAGACATCCATCTTTCAAGCTTTGAAATATTTACTAACATTTTCTTGTTTCCATTTTTTTGTCTTTCTATTTTGATGTCCATTTTTTTTTTAATTCCTTTTCTGCAATAGGAGGGGGTTTTCAGGAAGGAGCAGAAGCTAATGTGTACCTGTCACTATGTTTAACTAGAAGTTTAATTCTAACTAATTTCTGTTAATTCCCTATCTATCAACATTGACTCAGAATCATCGATGATTGACAAAAGTTTTGCCTTTAGCTGTCATCTAAGCTCCTGTATCTCTTCTTTCCTCTTTCATATTGCTTAGATTCCATTGGCTTACATCGAGTAGAGAATATCAGTCATACAGAACCTGCTGTGAGTCTGCATTTATACAGTCCTCCTTTTGATACGTGCCATGCCTTTGATCAAAGAACAGGACATAAAAACAAAGTCACCATGACATTCCACAGCAAATTTGGAATCAGGACTCCATTCGTAAGTATAATCCCTGGGTTGGCAACATTACACCATATGCATTGCTGTTGTTCTAAATATTATTTGAATGTCTTAAGTATTCTTGAATTTAAAAATGAGATAGCTCAGGGGAAAGAAACAATATATCTTAATTATATCTTGAATTTTGGAGACTGTATTCTCAATTTGTATTAAAAATTTAGATGCAAAATATTACTTATTGAGAAACTTCAAAGTGTGTACTTATTCCTAAAGAATGTTTTAATAAATGTTTTCTCTTCATTTATTTAGGAAATCAAAATGATATTATTTGGCATAACTGTTATGACTTAACTGTTCATAGATTTTCATTTGTTGGGGCAATGCAAACAAGTTGCATAGTTACCTTTATAAAGTTGAGGTTTTATTCTGATGATAGAACTAATGGAATTTGTCCATTTTGATTTGCTTTTTCTTTGAGATGTGATACTATTTAGACCATAGATAATTAGATTTTTTTTTCTTTTTTACTGTGCTGGCAATTGACTCAGGGCCTTGTACATGCAAGGCAAGTGCTCTGCCACTTGCTTCTGTTCCTTCTTGAGGAACAAACATTTCCACCTAAAAATAATAAGACAGCTGACCAATTAAAAATAATATGGCAACTGTATAGCAAGCAGTCTTCTACACCTGGTGAAATAAATGGGCTATTGAGAGAAACAGTCTCTACTTGGTAATTTTAATATCCTGAAATAGTGCCTGAAAATAATTCCCTTGAATCTAGCAAAAGCACAGCCTTTGAGAGAAACAAGGGTGGAATTTTCTCAAGTTACTACCCTGTTGTGTCTTTATCTCCCACATTCTGAACCCTAAGAGATACTCTTATCAGGAACAAAACAACAAGGCTCCTCTGCCCTACCAAGTTCTTATCCCCTGCTGCAGAAGCAAGACGACTTAAAATAAGCTGAAATGCCTTGAGAAAAATTCTTACCCACCTTTCTTCTCCCCTTTTTTACAGCCTGCTTCAGGTTCACTGGAGAACAACTAAGGATCACCAAACCCCACAAGGTTGTGCTTTAAGGTCTGCGCAACTTTTGCCTTGGACAGGGAGGCTCTCACCATTTGCTGTCCAGTAACACACTTAAATAAGCCAATACTTAGATCTACTGTAAGGCAGATGTTAATGATAAGGCATTAAGCAAGCCATAGTGCCCTGTGCAACTGCAGAAGAAAAATCCCACTAAAGAAAAAAGTCTTGTGATTTTTAAAGGCCAAATCACATACTCTCCTGGTTCTATCTTCTAATTCCATTGAAACCAGGTTGGGTGTTTCACTGAGGGTTTTTTTATAATAGCTTTTGGAAATACTTTGGTCTCTTAACTGTAATTAGCAATAAGTAAAAACAAGAACCCACAGACTTCAAATGCCTGCTTTGCCATCTGGAGGACTAAATGTAGATGTCTTTAATATTCTTTGTATGTTCCTAATATTCAAAGAGAATTTTTTTGGGTCTGTGCATTTTATTTTTTCAACCTTATTTTACAAATTCCTTTTCTATAGATAATAGATAGAGAAACTTAAGGCAATTCTCCTCTTGGTAATGAAATGAAAGGTAGAGGATTTAGAAATGTACATATACCCAAAACTACAACAAACCAAAACAGAAACTCACATCAAATATGTTCCATGTCATAGTTAAAGACTTTGTACTGCTATCAAAATTGCCAAATAATTTTAATAAAACTAGATGTGAATACAATTTGAAGTTGTCTTTCTAAAAAAAAAAATCATATAAATCATAGTTTCTTAGATTTAGATAGAATACCAAAAGCACTGTGAAAAATACTTTTTTGTTGTAAGAACATGTGGGTCAAAAAACTACATTCGAAAGCCACTTACCTGGGGACCTGGCTCAGTGTTAGAGGGTTTGCCTAGCATGCGGGAGACCCTGGGTTCCAACCCCAGCATCACACATGCACATAAGTATTTGGTGAAGAAGGTGAAGATTTCTATCTTCTTGAAATTTCAAAGTATCTGGCAACACTGGGCCTGCATTGCATATTCATTGCTATCAGTTAGCTAGGCTAGGGTCTGCCCCTCAAAGGGATCACCCATTCAGCCTGCTGCAGCCCCTAACTAACCTGTTTTTCTTGTTTGTGTCACCTGCAAACCCCACATATTCTTTTGTGTTTGCTGCCTTGCTTTAGGCAATTTTCTTAGGATATCTGTCACAATCTTAAAGTGTATTATCTCTGGAAATTCAATTAGAAAGTAGTCTTTTGAAATTTTCTGATTGAGTTTGTATTGTCTCATATGATTATTTATATCTTTGCTTCTTATCTTCAAGAAGGATATTAACATTTATTGAATGCTAACAATAGAGTAGACCTTATAAGTTGTTGGACATACTGACAAATTTCTGGAAAGCAAGCTTAAGGAATCAAATACTGCTGGCTTTCTACTGCTGCTGTAATATCACAAACTCAGTGGCTTAAAGCAATGTAGGTTGTAGTCAGAAGTCCGACAGCTTCATGGCACAAAAATCAAGGTGTTATCAGAGCTGCCTTCCTTTCAGTAGGTCCTGAGTATGATCTGTTTTCTTATGTTTTGGTTTTCCCAACCTCTTGGCTCTGTCCCCTTCCTCCATCTCCAAAATCAGCAGCAGCAGTTGGGCGTGGTGGTACATGCCTGTAATCCCAGTGATTGGGAAGGCTGAGGCAGGAGGATCACAAGTTTGAGGCCAACCTGGGAAATTTTTCAAGACCCTGTCTCAAAACACATATAGGACTGGCAATGTAGTAAAGCATACCTTGATTCAATCCCCAGTACCACAAACAAACAAAAACCCAGCAGTGGCAAGATTTAGTTCTATAGATCGTCACTATAATCACCTCTTCACTTCCCCTTTCTTCTTTGAAACTCATGATTAGATGTCTCCATCCCAGGATTGTACTCTGACTCATATCTATACAGTCTTTTCTGCTACAGAGGTAACATAAGTTATGGGGATAATGTGGGAATGTCTCTGTCCCCCAGTGAACCGTGTCCATCTCACATGCCAAAGATTCACCCATCCCCAGATCCCCAAAGTCTCATTCCATTATAATATCAACTTGTAGTCCAAAAATATTACTTAAATCTCACCTAAATTAGGTGTGGGGAAGATTCTTGTTATCATTCACTCTGGAATATTCATCTCTATATGTAGATCTAATATGAGCATGATTAAGAAACTTACCAAAGGCAGCCAACCAAGATAATGGAAAGCTAGGATTTAAATTCAGAATTTTATTTCAAGCATCCTTTAAAACTCTTTCTTTATATTTGGGCCTTTCAGGGAAAGAGAAACCTGGACCACTTCCCATTTCAGTGTATCCCACTATGCAAAACCAAAAAGTATGGTATAGTTATATATGTATGACATATAGTATGCTTAAATGTGTAATAAATGGCACCTTTCATGCACAAATAAGGTAATAAATACCCTTTGTATAGCATGTATGGCAAAATTTAAATTTGAGGATACTTATGAATATGAGGGTCAGCCCCCAAGGTCACACTGGCAGTACTGCCCAACCCACCCCCAGCCTCTGTGTTTGGCCCTGCTCTTTCCCACGTTCTGGCAGGAACAGACTTGCTGCTGCTCCCCATAGTGCTCTGTGTACACTTGGGTCACTTGGGGCATTTGCACACATAGCAGGGCAGTGACAGCACCAAAGTCGCAAGTGGGTTTTGTAGAAGTAAAAAAATCATCAGGGCTGAAAGCACTCTGGTTGCTGAAAGATGGGTGGATGTGGAAGGATGCAAAGGCCCGAGGCTAGAGGGGCAGAAGAGCCTGAGCTCCACCCTAGCGCTCAGGACCTCTCAACACACCTGTGGTTGAACTTGTGTACCTGCTCTTTCCTCTACTGGGAATGGAATGGACCTGTCCCAGCTCTGTACATGGCTGCTCATTCTTGCCCCTCAGGTTTCAGTTCAAATGCCTTTCTCCACAGAGGAATTCCCAAGCACCCTACCTGTCTAAATGTGAAACCTCCAGGCACTTTCTATTCAACCCACTGAAGCACTTACCTGAGAAGTGTCATTTTTGGTTTTGTACTAATCCTGCTAATAAGATGCAAGTGGAGACATGGTTTCATTTACTGCTAAATCCTGGACACTCACACTATAGCTGACACATAGTTGGTGCTCCATACTTATGAAATGAATGGGAAAAAGTCTCAACCCCCTTACTTGAAAATTTGCAATTTTGATGCTATTATCTATCCTGTGAGCCACCAAATCAAATATGCCATGTTATTTTCATTAAGTATGCCAATTCTAAGGATAGTTTTTTAAGCCACAGACTTTTTAGGTGAGACCCATGTCAGAGACTTATCTTTTGATGTAGGTTAATTAATTATGGACTAGTCTACTTAATGAACAAAGAGCTTTTATATAAATTTCATGGAAGGGAACAGCATTAATTATTCTGTTTAGCAATGGTGCTTAGCTTTTTTTTTTTTTTTATTACAGACCACTTTGAAAATCTTCTCATGCTAAAGAGTATTTTTTTCAGAAAGGCAATACCCAACAAATTTGCAAAATATTTCAAAAAGAATTCATGGACCCCCTGAAGGCTCTGGGGGCCCTGGTTAAACAGCCATCTTTGAGCTAAGGCTGTGGAAAATGGTGGCTCTATGCCTTCATTTTCTGAGATTAACAGGATATTACCCCACAGAACTATCTGTTAATCTTTTAAAGGTTACAGAGGGGCTCCTTGGAAATATCAGAGGTAGGAACTACCTTGTCCAAGGCACGTCCACACATTTCACAAGATTTGTTCTATTTCTAAAAATGTTTGGGACTTTCCCAACTTTATTTACCCAACTGGTAGGTGCTCTAGGAAAAAATATATGTGGAACAGTGACAAGTCAGACAGAAGGACAAATATTATATTATTCCACTTATTTAAGGTACCTAGAGTAGGCGAATTCACAGACAGTATAATAGAAGTTATGGGGGACTAGAATAAAGGGAGTGAAGAGTTCTTATTTAAGTTTTTGATGGGGATAATGAAAATGTTTGGGGTATATATGTTTTGGGTATGTGATAGGTACATAGCATTGTGAATGAATTCAATGCCACAGAATTGTACATTCACAAATGGCTAAAGTATATATGTACATTTTCCCAAAATGAAAAATTATTTCTAAAAATTATGTGTGAAAAAAAGTATGTGTGTGTGTTGGAACAGACATCATAGAAAATGTGTAAGAGGTCACCCATGGTTGTGCGTGCCTGTAATCCCAGCTACTCGGGAGGCTAAGGCAGGAGGATCATCAGTTCAAGGCCCACCTCAGCAACTGAGTGAGGCCCTGCCTCTAGATAAAATATTTAAAAAGGGCTGGGGTGGGGGAAAGCAGCCCTAGGTTCAATTCCCAGTACCTCCCTACATACACATACACTCACAAATAATGCAGAAGATATGAAAGGCATATGGTGAAAATTCTCCTTCCATTCCTATCCCCATGTGCTCAGTTTCCCTTTTTAAAAGTAACTAATATACTGTGTGTGCCATTCTTTTGTGTTTTGTCCCATCCCCCATGCCATTTTTCACACCCACCTTAGTATTCTAGTCAGTGGTGTGCATTCATAAGACCTTTTTATATCAGAAGCCAGTCAGCTCCCTCATTCTTCTCTATGACAGCTGCATGGTATTCCTTTATAGGAAAATGCCATATATTTAACCAGTCCTCCATCGATGGACTTTTATTAATGGATATTGCCAACCTTTTACCATTACAAACAATTCTACAGTGAAAACCACATATAGAGTGTCATAAGTATCAGTTGCTGTATTTCTCTATTGCAAGCAAGCAAGATAACAGGCCTCAGGAGATGAGGTAAGGGCAGAGGGTCACAGCAAGTTGTCCCTGCTGGAAGCCTCCCTTAGTGCAGAGCCTACCACTTGATGTCCTCACTCCACCCTGCAGTGGCTAAATGAGGTCACACAAAGCTCAACTGCTTTCAGAAATTTGTTACCCTCAGAGAGATCACGTATCTCAACCAAGGAAGCCCAAAGGAAGTCCACTTTCTAGTAAGAAAAGTAACAATCTAGTCATGGTCAGTTTAGAATTCTTCCCTGCTCTCAAAAGAATTGATGCATTCTTGATTTTTTCAATTTTTATTTGTTCTTTTCAGATATACATAACAGTAGAGTGTATTTTGACATGTAATACATACTTGGAGTATAACTTATTCTAATTAGGATCCCATTCTTGAGGTTGTACGTGATGTGGAGTTACACTGGGCATGTATTCGTATATGAACACAGGAAAGTTATGTCTGATTCATTCTACAGTCTTTCCTATTCCGATCCCCACTCCCTTCCCTTCATTCCCCTTTGCCTAATCCAATGAAATCCTATTCCCTGCTGTTGTGTATGAATATCCGCATACCAGAGAGAACATTCCACCTTTGGTTTTTTGGGATTGGCTTATGATACATACTTTTTATCACTGAACTTTTTATGTGGTTGAAGATGTGACAGCTTTATAAGCTAATGCATGATGCTTCATGTCAGTGACAGGAATTTGGTTTATTTATTTTATTTTTGTTGTGTTGGGAATCAAACCCAGGGCCTTTGCATTTGCTAGGCAGATGAACTACTGCTGAGCTAAATCCCCAGTGAGTAATTCCTAAAGAGATTTCAAGAAACAAGGAGAGAGTAGCTTTCCCTCAGAAGTCTGAGGGGTCTTCTTACACAAACTCAAGGAATTGGTCATCTGCTTAAAACATCTGCAGCTGAATATCCACATAGTGAAAACACAACCACAACAGTTCCCGGTGAGGGGAAGAAATAGTACAGAACTAGAACTGATGAGAGGGAAAAATATTACCAAAAAACATAATCTAATACAATCGAAGATTGATTGGTCTTTGATGCCTAGATCCCTGACAGGCATGTCATATACCATGACAAAATGGCACAACAACTTTTCAGGGAAAGCTGTATAATTATGTGATGAGTTTGTACATGATTCATCTGGTTGATAAGTATAAAGTCATTTTATCATTATATCATTATACTCATGGAATCAGGAAGATGAAAGGTACTGGAGTAATGTTTAGTCAAATAGGTATTCTGATAAATGAGGAAACTGAGGCAGGGGAGGATAACCAATGTATCTAAGCAATGTCATGCTGGCACAGACTCATACAGCCCCACGGGGGCTGATACTCAGGAATTTGGCAAGCAAATTTGTGGATTAAAATAGGTCACACTGCAAGTATTGATACCATGGAAATTAGTCAATACTCTAAATTGGGGTATTTTTCTTCCTTCCAGAGAACCTGTCATTAAACATTGACCAACAGATCTCTGTGCTAGGGCTATCAATCAATTCAAAGTAAAGATTTTCTTATACTATTTGAATCTGCATTTTGTATCCCTTTTTTATTCAACTTCAAAAATTTTAAATGTTGCATATGCGTGAACCACTTATGTGCATGCATGTGTTATTCTCACGTTAGACAAATAGATCTTTCAAGGTAAGACAGTAGATATCATTTCTCCCCACCCCATTTCACAGATGAGAATGTTTAGGAACACACAAATGAAATTATTTGCTTAAGGACACACAGTTAGGTAATAGAAAAGCCAAAAAAACAAAAATAGATTCAGACTGCCCAGGACACATTGGACCTTTGGCAAAAGAGAAAAGACCATTAAACAGGGACAGAAAGTCAACAATGTGGTCAACGCAATAGTGACTCCATGACTTCCTGTCTCAAATCTGTCAGTTTCTGACTTCATAGTTTAAAAAAATATTCATGAGGTACTAAGGCAGGATGGAACAGAGTAGTTTTATTTTTTTCTGAGTGGATTCGATTAACTATTATGCCATAGCACAGGCTGGTTTGGGGCTGGGCTTTATTACTACTTATTTGACTGAGCACAAGCAATTAACCTGGGGTGCTGTTCAAAGCTATACCCCAGGATACCAAGCCAGTATTCTAGTTTGTTTCAATTTGGACTTGCTCAGTTCCAAATGACACAATGTGACCTAAACTGACCAGAACAAAACAAGCTTGTGTCATTGCAAAGTCCAGAGGGTAATCAGACCGGAGTAGACAAAGGGCCTCAAACAGCTTATTTGGACTGGCTCTTCCTGGCTACAGTTCTTGACTCTAAAATCTGTCTTTGTGGTTAAGATAACCCCAATACCTATAGGCTTGCCACCTGAAATCTCAATTTCAATTCTGGCAAGATAAGGGGGTTTTTGTCACCATCTTTCTGTGTGATTTGAGGACTCGAGGTGGGCTTTGGTTGCATCACAGGGCCCTCCCTGATGTACTCGCTGTGACCGGCAGGACTTGATCTCTGGCCTGGCCTGCATTACATGTGTGCCTCTGGAGTCAAGGCTGGAACCTGTCCCACCAAACCAAATGGAACAAGGAAAATCAGAAGGGGAAAGTATAGACTAAAGGCTAAACAGACAAAATCAGTACATTTCCACTGTGTAGGAGCTCTATTTATTGAATGAATTAATAAAAAAGAATGAAACAAAGCAACTAAATCACCATGACCTTTTTGCTCCGATAACACAAATTTTAAAAATGCAAAGCTAGTTGTTCATTTCTCTTCTTTTATTTGTAAAATTTATAAAAGCACCCCTATCGCTCCAAAGACAGAGGATTTTACAGAGAGATTCATGGGTGTGCTGCAAAGAAAGCTCTAGTATGTAAGCATCTTCCATCTATGCCGCCTATCTCAAAATTCTCTTACCAGAATTAAAGCTTTGTAGCAGGAGATATTGGAACTTTTCCAATGTCACAGAATCTAGCTAGGGCCCTAGACTGAAAACAATGTGTCAAATATCCATCCTCTCTCTCTCTCTCTTAATTCAAAGTTAGGTTCTCACTAAGTTGCTTAGGGCCTTTCTAAGTTGCTAAGGGTGTCTTTGAACTTGCTATCCTCCTGCCTCAGCCTCCCTAGGTATGCCACCATGGCTCAAATATCCTCTTATCATAAGAAAAGACAAAATCTCTAAATGCTTGGGGTCATACATTTCCCTTAAGGACGTATTAGAGGCTGCTCCCCTATCTGCACCCCTACCCCAGAGCATTTTTTAAAAATACATTTTGCATTGCCATTATGAGCTACTCAAAGCCCTCTCCTATCGAGTCCACAAGATGCATTAGGTCTGTTGGGACCTCATCCAGCTCCTGCCAGATCACACCTTACATTTCTCCAGTCCTCCCTCCCCTCTCTGCCTCCCCTCCACCCCAGTTGAATTAGGTTTTCTCTTTAGTACTTATGTTTCCCTGCGCTCCAGCCAGATAGCACCTTCCTACCTCACATACTTTGTTCTCCTGCATCCATCTACCTAAAACGTACTCCGCTTCACTTCAATGCCTTCTACCAAAATAACGACTTATCCAGCTCAAATACCAGTTCTTCAGATCTTGCCCCCGTGGGATGGTCTCTCTCCACCTTTGGACTTCCATAGAACTGTTTGTTTTGATTTCTTTGTTTTGACTTTCATATAATTTTATTTTCACTTTCTTGTAGCATTTGCCATATTCTGCTCTGAAACAGGGATTAGTTGTGTTTGCTCTCCTACCTGATAACAGGCTGCTGAAGCCCAGACAGGCCCTCAGACAGAGCTCTATTGAGTGGACCCCAGTCCATTCTTAGTATATGGAGTTGCTGCAGGCCAACTTTCTCAAAAAGATATTAATTTGTTTCTTATTTTTGATGCTTTAGAGAAATCAGAAGGATTATCAGCTTTTGAAGGTTTCTTTGTGATTGTATTTTCCTTCCCTCAGTTCATGTGTGAAGATTATTTCTTTGTGTTCTTTTGCCTCAGGGTCAAAAGGAAGCTGCTTCAGGACAGCCTCTTCTCCTGCCCCCCCTCCCCCACTTTTTTTCTTCTGTTTTTCAAAAGCTTTTAGTGATTGAAGAGATTATAGTGTTCAGAGGTTGGATAGTGTGGGGAGGCAAGCTTCTAGAAACCTTTGCAGATGGTAGTCAAAGGAAAGGACATAGTAGGGACCTGTGCCCTATTCCTTGGAAGCATTTTGGAAAGAATGTAAAATCGGTCTCTGAGCCTCTGTCTCCAGCTTCAGCACAAAGTAGATCGTTGAAGGGACTATACAGATTTCAGCAACAAGCATATCAGTGACTGCCAATGTGAACTGAAGCCTAAAGTTATTTCCTTCACTTTCTCAGCACATGCTTTATTATTTTCCTGAATTCTTGTGTAATCCTAAGAGGGGGAAGGAACTCCCTCCTCCAATAAAAACTAAAATTAAAATTTCCACTAGGTTGATAGGATATTGGCCAAGAGTTGAAATTAATTTGAGCCACAGAAAATAATACAGTTTCCAATGTTGGATAAGATCCTTGGTCTGGTGAGCTGGGTTCAGATTCATAGGCTGGCACTGCATCTGATCCCAAGACAAAAATCTACTGAAAACACTTGAATTTCTAACTAAAAAAAAAAAAAGGCAAAACTATGATCAGAAGAGTGCAAACAGATAATGTAAGAATAGAGGACAAAGTTATTCCATAGGACTTGGAGCTAAGAGATGCATTTTGTCTTGCTTTCTTTTAAAAGTATACAATCTTGTTTTATAGCAGATTATAAAAAATAGTTATTCTTGGTTCCTGGCAAGCAACAGGCACTTAAAGAAATTCACAATGTACATCATCATCAACAAATACAATAGTATTTTCTAACAATGTGTGAAACATAGATACCTTCAAATCTTTGTCAGGTAGGAGATATGGATATGTGTCATAGAATACCCTGATATTATAGACATTATTACCCTATATACATGTATGATTACATGAATGGTGTGAATCTACATTGTGTACAACCATAGAAATGAAAAGTTATACCCCATTTGTGTTACAATGAATCAAAATGCAGTCTGTAAAAAAATTTTTTTAAAAAAAGAATGCCCTCATATTTTTAGAAATTTTGATAACAATAAAGTAATGAGCCAGGCCTGGTTGGTGTACACCTGTAATCCCAGCAATTTGGGATGCTGAGGCAGGAGGATCTCAAGTTCAAAACCAAGCTCAACAACAGTGTGGTCCTAAGCAACTTAAAGAGACCCTGTCTCAAAAGAAAAAAGAGGAGGAGGAAGAGGAGAAAGAAGAAGAAGAAGAAGAAGAAGAAGAAGAAGAAGAAGAAGAAGAAGAAGAAGAAGAGAAGAAGAAGAAGGAGGAGGAGGAGGAGGAGGAGGAGGAGGGAGGAGGAGGGAGGAGGAGAGAAGAAGAAGAAAACAAAACAAAAATAGATAAAGGGCTGGGGATGTGACTCAGTGGTTAAGCACCCCTGGGTTCAATCCTTGGTACCAGAAAATAAAAAGTTGGTGAAAAATTTGTCTTAAAATTATCAAGTACCTTTTGAATTTACTTTGGGAAAAACTATTTTTTTTTGTTCTGGAAAAAACATTTTCAGACAGAGTTTTAATAACATAAATATGAATCAAAGAATCAGGAAACCCTCTACCCTTCTGCTTTTAGAAACATTGATGTCATTGTTTACCTCTGTACAGTATGTAGAAATAAATCAGCTGAATGCTCTGGAAGGTCATAAGTATTGGATTCGTGTCTTTGTGGACTTCATTGTTACTTTGGAACAAATGGTTCTTTTCTTGTTGTGGACTCTGTGTGTTCTAGCTGGGACCAAAGGAGACCAGCTGCAAGTCCTACAAGAGAGACAAGATGGCCCCATGGTCACCTCACTCTGCAGAAGACTGTGGGAAGGGACTGGGCTGATGTGGAGCATTCCTCTCTTGGTGTTGTTCTGGAAGGAATAAGCCAAGATCTGGGAAAGTATTGATGTTGGACACTTTTCTTTATGAATATCCTGTTGGAACCCCAGGACTAGACCACAGGGTGAGTGGAGGAATGGGACTGGCAGATTTCCCTCAAAGGTGTGACCATTTCCTCCCAGTCTTTCTGGAAAGAGGCAGGTTCTGGCTGAGTGAAAGAGGAAGAAGTGGCCATAGACTTGAAGCAGAAGAAAATTTTTTCTTCTTTTCCAGCAGGGCAAAATGTAAGAGAGTCTGAGCATTTTTATGGAGGGGTCAGGGCTGTTCTCTGCTTTGTAGAGGCAGGAAATGGCCCTTTTAAAGACTCTGAGCCTGGGACTCAGAAGCCATGTCTGAAGGTACTATGAGTTTCTGTACTACATAAAGTCCACTTCACTATGCCTGAACACTCAGTGATATACTGTTCATTTTTACTCAGTCTTTGAGGGGCTGTGAGGGACCAATGGAAGGGTTGTGTTGGGCTCACAACAGGAAATGTGGTATACTCTACCTGAGGCCAAAATTGGAGATGCCGCGATGGGCCCCAGGATCAATCATTTTCAAGAATCATTGCTAGCAGTATTAGGCTAGTAGCAAGGAGAAGCAAAGGGAACTGACTGGTTACACCCACGCAAGACATTCTCGAAATGTATGGGAGTTGCTCTGCAAGGACCAGGGTTCCAAATCCTGCTGTGGGGTTGGGAGCCTTTACCATGAGGACATTTATTAGAAATGTGATAATCACAAGTTACAGGTGCAGTTTGATGAGCAAGTGCTTTTTACACAAGAAACATCTCTAGGTGAGCAGCTTTTTTTATGTGTATCCAAGTCCTGCCTTTAAGTGAAGCTTCCAAACTGATTCCTGCCACCTCCTCCCAGACTAAAGGATGAATATATGCTGATTTAAATAACTTATCTCACATATATCTTCATCTTCAGGCTTGAAGAAAGGAGACTTCAAGCTAAGGGAAGCTCAAGAATAGATGAGAGTGACATGCAATGAACTTTGTCAGACATATTGTTAAATATAAATATATAATGCTAGACAGATTAGGAATTTATAACATATATATACCAAATAAAGAATCATCTAAGCCTTATTATCAGAGGACAAAGCCCCCATCCACTTTTTCTCAGACTCCACCAAAGTAACTGTTTCTCCTCCATTTCACCCTCCTCAAAGTGATGTCCCTGATAACCTATTAACTGTGGTGTGGACAGAAACAATAGTCTTTGTCTGGAGGACATACAGGGCATTTAAAAGTACAGTTCCACTCTGAGAAGCATCACATCAACTCAGGACAAGATAAAATAATCCCTCTGAGTTCTTTTCTCTTTGTTTAAGGACAATGTGCTTGGACCCTTGGACTGGGCAATCAAGGTCAGCAAATAGGGGAGACATCCTCCCAAGTTGGCAGTGATGGCCATGTTCATGGTAAGCTGCGAATCAGAAAGGCTAAGGAACCTGCTCCTTGGCAGCAGCAGACAAAGTGACAAAGTTCTTCCATTGGTTAAAAGGGCCACACATAGGTATAAGCCTATGACTAAGAAAAAGATGATGTTTTACTGTAACACAATCTGGCCATTCAGTGCTATTCTGAATTATTATACAGTCTTGCAGTTGGAGTTGGTCTGGCAGAGGTCAGGAAAATGGAAGAAATTCTGTATATTCAGGCATTTATGTAGTTGCATGATGAGAAGTCTGTATTGTCAGAAACTTCAGTTGATAATTTAAAAAAGGTACTGCCTCTGGTATGCAAGGATATCAGGACCCCAGAGGAAAGGTTAAAAAAATTTAAATTCTTTCAACCCAATGTTGGCACGTCAGGCACTGTTTCTCAGCCTAGCCCCAGGCAGCTGCAGATCATCCCACTGTGGGCCAGGGACACCAGCCCTGGGCTGGGGCAAAATCCCAGTTATATGGGTAATTGGGAATCAGTTATGTGGGTAATTGGGAATGTCAGGATTCTGCTATACTTGGATTCCTAATTTTCAGTTAATAGCTAAACCCCTATATGAAGTCATAAAGGGAATAGAAATAGCACATTTAACTTGGCCAAGCTGCCTTAGAGAAGTTAAAACAGAGCCTGGCGGCAGCCCCTGCCCTAAGCCTTCCTGACTTACAAAAGGAATTCAGACTATAGGTTCATAAGAAATAAGGTACAGCCCTTAAAATTATCTTATAGACATTGGGAGACATATGGTGACCAGTGGCCTATTTATTGAAAATGGCTTGATTACATAGCAAAAGGATGACTACTGGCCAACTGCTGGAAGGATGGGGAGATAGCAGCCTAGCCTATCAGACAATCCAGATGTCAAGCATAAGACAACAGTAGCAGCAACAGATTATTAATTAATTAATTAATAAAAAATATTTTAAAAACCCAAATGGTTTCTTCCTTAAAACCAGCAACCCTGTTCTACCATATAATTGGCCGGTACAACATGACTGGTAGAGATCTTGGAGACTGTTCATTCTAGCAGATTGGATTTGCTTGGTCACTGAGCCAGACTGGTTCCTCTTCACTGATGGGGGCAACTTTATGGACAAGAGCCAGCAGATAGCTGGATACTCTGTGGTCACAGAACAACAGGTACTCAAAGCCAAGGCCTTGCTTCTAAAAACACCAGAAAACCAAGCTAATTTCTCTAACAAGAGCTCTGGCCCTCCAAAGGAAGGGAAGCATTTATTCTGACTCAAAATACACTTTCTTGATAGTACATGCACATGGAATCACCAGGAAAGAAAGAGGGCTCTTCATAGCCAAGAACAAGGACATTAACATGCCCCTAAAATACTGGTTAAATCAAAGCAGGTGGCAATCACTCACTGTATCAGTCATCAGAAGATTGGCACTGATGTGACCAAGAGGAATCGGGCTGCTGGTAAAGCAACCAAAAGGTCTACAAAGAACAAACTTTTTCAGGGCTCTAATCCCTCAGATTGAACCAGAACCCCCTGCCAATACAAACCTTGTTATACCAAGGAGGATGAGAAACAGGCCAGAAAATAGGATTTAAGCCCCTGGGATAGCTCTGCCAAGTGGAGATGGAATTCCCCTGGGCTCATCCTCCTGTCTGAGGTGCTGGTCTGGTCTTGATAAAACACCTACATGAAAGTGCTCATTGTGGGAAGGATACCTTGGGATACTTCATCAAGCCCCATTTGTGAGGGTCACACCTTCAACAGACAATTCAACAAGTGATTCAGAACTGTGTCTTGCATTTCCAAAACAATCCAAAGTCTACTGTAAAAGGGATACATTATGTAAATTCAGCCTTTTGATGACTGACAAGTAGATTTTACCCAAATGGCCTCGGCCACAGGAAACTTCAGATATTTCCTTGTTCTGGTTGACAACTTCACTGGGTGAGTTGAGGTTTATTCTACCAGAATAAAAAAGACTTTAGAAATAACTAGAATCCTCTTGAAGGAACTGATACCAAGATATGGGCTCCTCTTCTCAATGCAAAATGACAGTGGGTCATCTTTCATTGCAGAAGTGACCCAATATGTAAGCAAAGCATTTGGTAGCCAATGGAAGTTACATGCATCCTGGAGACCCCAATCTACAAAGAAAAAACAATGAATCACACCTTAAAAAGATGGGTGACTAAATTATGCTAAGAAACCCACCTGCAATGGGATAAGGTGTTGCCAATTGCTCTCTTCAATAAAGGTATCACCAGAAGCAGGCTTGAATTGAGTCCAGAATGAAATAGTATATTAGAAGCCCTTCTTGGTACCATGGGAGAGAGTGAGAAATTTGGTCATAGCAAAAGAAACTAAATTAAAACAGTATGTACAACAATTAGATATTAATTGCTATATGTGAATGTGCTTCTTCCCAGTCCCCACCGAGGTTGAAATCACCACACCACTCCATCCCTTCTGGTAAAAGCCCAAAAGAGGAAAATGACCGCAAATAGAAACTTTCCATTCTAAGACCCCCTTCATCGCCCAATTTCAACAGGAAGCAACTTGGAGATGTCATTGTCCATTTTTTCCCTAGAAAGGGAAGATAGAAACTGACAACTGGGGAAAATGCAACAGGGCCACTTCAAGCTTTGAACATAACCCTTGCTGCCCTGCCACTGCAGCTTATTTTACAATTGACATTATTTTTTTCTTTCTCTTCTTCCTTTCCTCCTCCCTAACCATGGAGGAAACAAGATTACCCTTCTTCCCATCCTCAACCAAGTTATCTGTCCTTCAGCTTACAACCACAGGAATGAAGGAATCCAAACTTCAAAGCTGGATCTGTGAATCCAAAAAATGGTTCTCTCTCAGGGCTACAGGTGAATTATGACTCCTGAAAGGGCAGAATGGAGTGTAGCTGTTGAATCACCTCTTTAAAAGCCCCTGTTCCCCCTGACAGAATTATAACCTTTGGGACAGGAGTTCCCTGAGTTTCTCCTTTGCTAGCAAAGCAATAAAACTATTTTCTTTTTCTCACAACTTTGTCCTCTTTATTGGATGGGGCATCAGGGACAAGGACCAAACTTTTGGTATAAATTGGTACCAAGAGAAAAATAAACATTTGTAGTCCATCGTGTTAGTCAGTTTTCTGTCACTATAACAAAATACCTGAGAAAATCAGTTTGAAGGAAGAAAAGTTATTTTGGCTCACAGTTTCAGAAATTTCAGTTCATGATCACTTGGCTCCGTTGTTTTGGAGCCAGATAAGGTAAAGCATTATGGTAAGGACGACATGATGAAGCAAAACTACTCATCTCATGCCAGCCAAGAAGCAGAAAAAGTGAGAGAGGAATGAACCGGTGACAAAATATATCCTTCAAGGGCACACCTGCAGTGATCTACTTCCTCCACTACACAGTACCTCCTAAAGTTTCCTCTCACTAGCCTTTTAAGCTATGAATCCACCAATGGATCAATCCATTTGATGAAGTTAGAGCCCTGATGATCCAGTTACCTCCCATAGACCCCACCTCTGAACACTGCTGCATTGGATACCAAACCTTTACCTCATGAGCTTTTGCAGGGGACATTTCAGATTCAAACCACAGTGTGTGTATATATATATACACACTGCTGGTGTATAATTTAACCTTATTCATAATACAATAAACCTTGCTCAAATATCAGAGGTCCTGATAGGAAACTAATCTTTGGAGTTTAACAAGTTGCAGAAAGGAAGTTTGTTTTGGAGGAAACCAATTCCATAAATGAATTCATTAATTTATTCAACATATATCTGCTGACTCCTCTTAAGTCTCAGCTCTGTGCAAGAAGTTGCAGCAAATCCAGATAGAACTCAGCCCCCACCCTGAATGGAAGTATCTTACACATACACAATCAAACCAGCAAGAATAATGACGAACATCATGAAAGAGATACAAACCAAGGGCTATGGGAGTTGAGAGTGGGGATCTTGTCTGCCTAAAGCATGAACAGGATTTGTACAGTTAAACCTGGTGTGGAAAGGAATTTGTATAAGCCAAGACTCACATTCTTCCGCATCCCAATATGTTAAGGGAGCCTTCACTATTTGGGAAAATTGTGAATCCAATTTAACCAAAGGGCAGCAGGGGAGTGGAAAGCTGAGCAAAAAAGCAAAGAGCAAAGGTTGAAGACTGAAGGCTGTGAGCCTTATTCTGGACCAGTGGAGGGAGGTCCTGACAGAACTGTCATACGGTCAGAGCTGGGCTTCAGGAAATTTCACAGGGCTCTTGGTGAGTTTATTGGAGGATGAAGAGAACCACACAGAGAAAGGTCATTGTAGAGCCCTGCAGGAGCCTTGACAGGGAGATCCGTGCCAGGAATTGGTAGTGGGAATGAACCAGGGGCAAGGGATAGCAGAACCACTACTGAGGCAGGATCCACAGAACTGGTCCTGATTTGGGTGTAGGGAGCAAATGACCAAATTGACTCAAATCTCTGCCAAGCTTCAAGGAACAGAGATCTGATGCATTTAACACAGACAAGTCAGGAAGAAACATATTTTGGGAAGACAAAATTAACTTACACTTTGGGTAATGTCATAGGGAAATAGAATTTATGAACTGTCTTGATTTATATTAATTTTCTTATCAAACTTAACTGCCCTGTTATCATTTGAATGTGGCCTAAAGGGAAACTAAATGAGAAGCAATGAGGAACATGGATGCAGCCAATGAAGTATCAAAGGTACTTTACAGGATATGTGAATTATCCAAATAACAAAGTGCAGAGTCTCTTAATTTGCCTGGGTAAATAGATTGTTACAAAGCAAATAATGTGAAGTCTTTCAGGTACATAGTAGGAAGAATTACCCCTTTTTTTTTTTCAGAAAAAAAATTTCCATGCAAATCATTAAAGATGCCTCCATCCCCCCAGGACTGGAGATTGAATCCAGGGCCTCACTTATACTAGATAAATGCTCTGTCAGTGAGTATCTACCCTACCCTTTTTATTTTTATGTTGAGATAGGATCTTGCTAAGTTGCCCAGACTGGCCTTGAAATTGTGATCCTCCTGCCTCACTCAGTAGAGCTGTTGGGATTTATAAATGTGCTCCACTGTCCAGTTTAAAGGTAGTTTCATTGCTTCATGATTTGTTATATTTTATACTCTCCAAATATAAACATGCCTGCATATATTAATTCAGCCCTTGTTTATAAGTTTACCATTTTTCCCCATCTGCAGTATTTTAAGATCCACACAATGAATCTGAGCTAATAATTATTTCAAAGTCTGATGCATCTGTCTTTACCCACACCAGAAACTGGAACTATCCCAGCTGAAAAAAATAAGAAATTGTTTTTTAATTTTCAGGAATCACTTTTAGTTTGGGAAAGTTAATTTCTAACTTCAAAACCTCTTTTCTAACTTCCAACCTCAGTTTTTCTAACTTCAAAATCCAAAATGAATGAGTCATAAAACTTATAGAACAATTTTTACCTATTTTTTCAGAAGAACCATAAAATGATTTCTTTTGACTCCCTCTACCCTGTCCTCACTCCACAAAATGTGAAGAAACTGATGAATGAAATCACTTAAAGATATTTCAAAGATTCAGATTAAACAGAAGTACAAATAGTCTAGGTAGGAGGGATCCCAGGAAGGTGTTGGGTCCCAGCATGAGATGGCAGCAGTCACTTAGCAAACAGGGGGCAGGTGCTGAAACCGAAGCCCCTGGCTGCTCAGCTGAGCCCCACCTTGTCCTCTGGACTTGAGAGAACACCTGGGGAGGCTAGAGGAAGAAATAATAAATAATAACAACAATAAAAGTAAAAACATGGCTGGGGCTGTAGCTGAGTAGTAGAGCACCTGACTAGCACATGTGAGGCACTGGGTTGGATCCTTAGCACGGCATAAAAATAAACAAATAAAATAAAGGCATGCTGTACATCTACAACTACAAATAAATAAATAAATAAGTAAGTAAAAACCACCACTGTAGCACAGCTACTGGTGCTAGGCACTCTCTACATTTTCACATATTATTTCACCTGTCCTTCACAACAACCTTGGGAGATCAGAATGAGCTGCAAGGTAGCCGTTTTTGAATTGGCACCAAGTTCTGTCTGATTCCAAAGTCTGCACTCCTTGCTGCCTGCTGCTCTGCCTTGCCAAAAGGATTTTCTCAAAAACTTGACCAGGAGATCGGATAAGTGTCTTGATTTTAGGCTGAGCTGTTCAGATGCCAAAAGTCAGGAAATTGAGGCCTTGAACATAAAACTACAGAGGTTCTTTCTAAATTCCCCTATTGGCCTTTGTTTTGGAGGTTCTTATTTGCTTTTCCATTCCACTAAAGGCTATTTTCTAATTTCTCATATTCCTAATAAATATTTTTCCATTATTACAGAAAAACAAGATACCAAGGGGCTTTATTGTCCTACTACTCATCCCTGGGATTTTTTTGCTTCCTCAGTCTCACTAAGTGAGAGCTTTGGGATGCTAATACTTTCCCTATCTTCAATCCTCTCCCAATTCTTACTTGCTGAGATCCTTGGGTTCCTTTATTTCAAAACCATTAGTAGATTTTTTTCCTCTCTTGCTATATATCTTTAATTTTAAGACTCTTTATGAATTCCTAATCTCTCTATCATTATTTATTTAGATTAAGCAATACATCTTGCAAGGTTCATTGCAAGTCACTCCTGCACCTACTAGAGCTTCCTTCAGCTGGAAGTCTCCTTTTTTAGTTTCTCCCTCAGCTGATTTGCATATATTATTAGATGTATTATTTAAACCAGCACATACTCACCCTTCACTCTGGGAGGTGAATGGCATCTTGGTTGGGAACAACCTTCTTAAATTGCATTCCTTTCTTTCAACATCCTATAGAAATTATTCCACTGTCTTCTGGCTTCCATTGCTGTAACTGAGTAGTCTGAGATCAATCTGGTACTTTGTCTTTTGTCTGGAAGGATATAATATTTTCTCTCTCCAGGCAATTTGGGAAACGTACCAGGATGTACCTAGATAATAGACATATTATTTAGTTTTCTAATCCTTCCTGCAATTCAGCAGACTTTTTCAAGATGATGACTTCAGTCTTTATTTTAGCCCAAATTTTGTTCTTTGTTTAGTTCTTCCACTTGATTATCACACCAACAATTGGATTGTCAGTGACTTCTTTGCTTTCTTCCCATTTTTTCACTTACTTATTTAACTTGAAAATAATTCCTAGTCAGAAAATCCTTTTTTATAGTTTTTTATTTATTCTCATTAGTTATACATGACAGCAGAATGCATTTTGACACATCATAAATAAATGGAGTATAACTTCTCATTAGCCTGGTTGTACATGATATAGAGTTACACAGGTCATATCATTATATATGAATATAGGGTAATAATGTCTGATTCATTCTACTATCACAGAAAAGTCCTTTTAATGCTATAATAGAGTCTCCCTAAGTGAATTCCTATTTACTGGGTTTTTGTTGTTTGCATTGGTTTTTTGTTTGTTTGTTTGTTTATTTTTGTTTTTGTTTTTATGGGATAGGACCTTGCTAGGTTGCCCAAACTCCTGGGCTCAATCCTTCTGCCTCAGCCTCACCAGTAGCTAGGATTATATGTGCATGTCACCATATCTGGCTTGTTTATTTTTTTTTCAAAATGCTTTTATTAAATATTAATTCCACATACAAGTTGAGTCTGACAATTCTTTTTTTAATTTTATTTTTACAGACTGGCATTTTGATTTATTGTACACAAATGGGGTACATCATTTTAAAGGGACTTCAAGAACTATCTCATAGGGCTGGGTAGTGGTCCATGCCTACAATCCCAGACACTTAAGAGGCTGAGGCAGGAAAATTGCAAGTTTGAGATCAACCTTAGCAACTTAGTGAGGCCCTAAGCAACTTAGTGAGACTCTGTCTCAAAATACGACAGCCTTTAAAAGGGTTGGGAATGTGGCTTAAATGTTAAGTGCCCCCTTTGGAGTTAATCACCATTACCAAAGGAAGAAAGGAAGAAGGGAAAAAAAGAAAGAAATCTCTCATAGGTCTTTTAATAAAGATCAATATAATACTAATACTGATATGAATGTGCTTCATGTAGGCTTTATGTGAATTCTCTAAAATAATGTTATTTAAAGAAAATCTACTATAAATAACTTTATGAAATCTATAGTTCCTGCCGTAGAAAGTAACGGTGGTGCCAGGAACTTCATTCAACAGATGCAATGGAGCAGAGGGAGATCACAGCTATTTTATTGGAGATGCAGAACATCTGAGCAAGGTAGCCCTCCCTTCCCTCTAACTCACACAAAGCTGTGGGCATCAGGTCACTTGATGGGGATGAAACGGCAGAACAGTGCTCCAGATGACCTCTTACTCTGACAAGAACTCCTAGAACACCTCCTCCTGGCCACAAGTCCTGAACCACCCCACAACCCCTGGAGGCAAGCGGTGACCACACAGCACAACCCACAGACATGTATACACAGAGCCACAGATTCAAGTAAACCACAACTGGGAATCACCCGTCATTGGAGAAACACTGTGAAAGAGGCACTGAGATCAATGAAGGAAAAGGAAAAAAAAAAAAAGAGAGAGAGAGAGAAAATACTTGAAAAGTTATAATTAGAATCTTCAGTGGATAGAGGATCATTGATATATATTCATATATAACAATATGGACAATTAGAAAAAAATGATCGAGGAAATTTTATTTTCCTCTTTTTATTGAGCATAGAAACTTTAAAGCTCAGTAAATAAGCCAATATAATGGACAAAACTGAAGATCTCAATGAAGATTTTCTCATAATCTAGTACAATCCAGAAGTTTGTAGTCTACCTCAGAGAAGAAAGGGAGAGAAGGTTGAGGAGAGAGAGGGAAAGAAAGGGACAGGGATAGGAATAGAGAGACAAAGAAAGAGGGAAAGACAATGAAATATGAAGAATTTTTAGGGAAAGTTTCTGAGAAGTTCTTTCTTAATCTTAAAAGAGAACTATCAGAATCAAATGTCTTTCTACATTTGGTTCTGCAGTTAGAAAACTGCTATGGTTTAGAATGGTTTGAGTGTGTCCCCCAAGAGTTCACATGTGAGGGCTTGGTCTTCAGTGTGGTGGTATTGAGGAGGTGGGACCTTGAGGAGGTAGAGCCCAATGGAAGATCCTTTCATCTTCTAGAAAGACCAATCTTTGAGCATTTGATTATAGTAATGGAAAATGTACTAATACAAGAGCCTATAGCTCTGGGCACTACTGTACATTATTTTATGTCCTGAGGTGAAATGGATACTGGAAAGAGCTGGAAAGAGATGGAAAATACCTGGGTTCATGTTGGTAATGCTGAGCTTATGAGTCAACCAGTTCCAAAATCTCCTTGGTCTCCAGAATCCCAGTTATGTGAGATAAAATTTCTTTATTGTTGCAGCACTTTGAATCAGTTGGTACTACTCTCAGTCAAATGCATTCTTTCACTTCAGCACTGTTAGTGGTAGAGAAAAATAGCCAATCAACAAACATTTATAAGCAGGAAAGTGGATAAATAAGTTATAGCACATTTTATTGTGGAACATGACACAACCACTAAAATAAATGAGGGGAATCTATATATATATAGATTTGCAAAATTCCCAAGACATCAATAAGTGAATGTGATATATATAGTTTCTGGTTTATAATTCCCTCCAAAACTCTAATATTTCTAACCTTTAGCTGGCCATAAAGAAATTCTCTGACCTCCCCTACATGAGAGTAAGTCAGAAGACCCTCCTTAATCCAGAGGGGCCCTGCCTCATGCCCTGGGAGGGAGGAATGCTGCACAGAGAGGTCAAAGCTAGCGCTGAACAGACAGACCTGGCTGGTTTCCCTACCCAGTCTATTAGCAACAATGCCTATGTGGTAACATTTCCACAAAAATCCAAAAGAAAACGGTTTGGAAAAGGTTTCTGGAGGGCACAACTCCTGGAGAGGACATGGGAGTCTGAGCCCCTTCCCTCACCCCCACCCTCTGCATTTCTTCTTCTGTAGTCTTTGTAATATTTTTGACTTATACTGATATACATAAATGTTTTCCTGAGTTCTGTGAGCAGCTTGAGCAAATTAATTGAATCCAAGGAGGGCATTGTGGGAACCTTCATCTGTAGTTATCAGAAGCCCAGGAAAAACCAACCTAAGGTTTGTGTTTGACACCTGAACTGATGCTACCTCCAGGTAGTGTCAGAACCTGGTTGGATTAGCAGAAACGAGGTATGTCTACTGCTGCAAAGTTGCTTGCTTGGTGTGTGAGGAAAGCCTCCCTGCTATCTGGTGTCAGAGGTGATCTGTGTTGTGAGCACAGTAGGAGAAACTGAGAGTCAAAGTTGATTTTTCCTTCTATATCTTCAGAATGAATAAAGAAAAATAATGAATGCTGATGTTCTAAAAAATACACATAAATGTTTATATTCAAAAGCTTTATAATAGAACCAAAAAGATACCCAGCTCTGGGGAAGAAAGTGGGAGCATGGGGATGAGTGAAGGTAAAGAACACTTTTTATGTGTTATTTTTCAGAATTAGGGGTTTCTTGAACATTTCATGATATGAATGAAGCCATATATTCATCCTGTGTTTAAGAAGAAATTATTCACAAGTCATTACACTACACAGAGATGCAGGATTGATCCTACAATTTTATTCCTTTCATAGCTTTCACATCAGACCTCACAGGTCCATCAGAAGAATCATTTATTTTGTCTTTTATTTTAATAGATAGTGGCAGAGACCATGTCAAAAGTTTTCAACATAGTTGAGACTCACTAACAATTGCCTACAAGAAAAGTTCTATGACTTTCTATCAACACTGGCACCTGACTATAAGATCTATATTTTTATTGACTTAGATCTCAACTATAATACCACAGACTAAGGGAGATGGGTTTTCCACACCTGTGACCTCTTTCACTGGTCCAGTATAAATAAAACCAGAAAGCACCATAAGCTGAAGTTATCCTAGAAAATGTTTTCAGAGGAAGTTGTTATTCTCCGATTGTAGGAAAAAAGAATTCCAGCTTCTCTTTGTACTAGTGGGAATCTTTGCTAATTCTTTAACTCATCAAATAAGAACAAGCATTGTTGTTTTAATATATGTAAATTTGTTGGTCCCTTTTGGGATACCAACAGCACTGAATGCCTCACTTGAGACTCTGTAGTTGCCTAGAGGTCGTGTAAGGGTCCTTTTAAATGTTTGTGGCCCCTGCTAGGCTATCTTCTCCTGGAAAGCAAGGGCCCTTACTCAATTATTTATTTATTCACTTATTTATCCAATTGTTTACCATGTTGGGGGATTGTTTATTTTTGGCTAAGCCGTAGTACTCAGTTATTCAACCAAAATCCAACATACGTGCTACTGTGAAAGTATTTTGTAGATGTGATTAATATCTATAATCGGTTGATCTTAAATCAAGGGCATTGTCCTTAGTAGCCTACATGAGCATCCCCTGATCAGTTGGATGGTCTTAAGAGTGAAACTAAGATTTACCTGAGAAAGAGGGAAATCCTGTTTGTGGACTACATCTTTAACTCTTGCCTGGGAGTTCCCATCTGCTGACCTGGCTGTGGGTTTCAGACTTCCCTAATCTGCCCATGCAACTATGTAAACCAAGTCACTGCAATAAGCCTGAACAGTAAAAAAAAATGGAAAAACATAATTCTATCATACAAAGATTTATGACTTTTTGATAAATGAATGGAATGGTGAATTTAATCACCATCACTGTGTTTAGACAAAAGGAAGCTACCTTAATGTGTTTTTATAAGTTTTAGTGTCTTTTTTTTTTATTTATTTTTACAGACTGCATTTTGATTCATTGTACACAAAGGGGGTACATTTTTTCATTTCTATGGTTGTGCACTATGTAGATTCATATCATTTGTGTAATCATACATGTACATAGGGTAACGATGTCTGTCTCATTCCACCATTTAGTTTTAGTGTATTTAGCTTCTTAAAAAAAAATAACTTTTTAACTTTCATGGCATCCAGTAAATATGTTATTGATCCGTTTATGAACTGTGTTTTGACACTTTCTGGGAACTTCAGCTACAGTGAAACCTAGAGGACAGGAAAATTTCACATGCCACCAAGAATACAGTCAGAATAACCATAGAATGTGTTGGGCATGGTGGCACTTGGGAGGAAGGCTGAGGCAGAAGGATTGAGGCCAGCCTGAGCAATTCAGTAAGACCCTGCCTCAAGATGAAAGGTTTGAGGATGTAGCTCAGTGGTAAAATACTATGAAAATAAATAAATAAAAATGACAACAACGACAACAAGAAGTCAGAATGGGTCAACACATATGGCAGAAAATGGGTCTCTTTCCTTGGTTTCCACCTCTGTTTCAAGTCAGTCTTTACTTTCACTTCTATTTTTTTTAAGCATTCTTAGTTGTAGATGGACACAGTAGGTTTATTTTGCTTATTTAGCTTTTCACGTGGTACTGAGACTCGAACCCAGTGCCTTGAGTGTTCTAGGTAAGCACTGTACCACTGAGCCACAACTCCAGCCCCTTTCACTTCTAATTTTAAAATTTCACCTTAATGAAATATTTTAGCTTTTAAAAATACTCATATATATATATAAATACTCATAAATATATATACTCATATATATATAAATACTCATATATATATATACATGCATATATAATGTTGTTTGTTTGCTTGTTGTTTGTTTTTGCTCTAGATTAATTTTTCTCAAACAGTCCACCATGGAAGGACTTGCTAAAAGTGCTCATTCCTAGGGCCCAACCTAAATTTGGTGAATCAGCAACTTTGGTATAGAACTCCAATCAGCATTTTAACTATGCCTCCTGAATGATTTTTAAGCACATTTAAAGTTGAGGAAAAATGCTACAGGAGTATAAAAAGACATACATTTTTTTAGAATAAAACCCCAGAACATAACTAAATTGCATTTCTTTGTTTGTTTGTTTGTTTGCTTTTTAAAAATCTGTGACTCTCAAAACTACCCAGGGACACCTAAGGTCTCCAAGTCCTGTTCATAGAATCCACAAAACTAAAATTTCTTTTATATCAATATTAAGATGATATTTGACTTTTTCATATTCATTCATGAGTGGGTAGTGGAATTTTCCAGACGCTAAAGGACACACACAAAGTGGATCACAACAAACCAAATCAGAAGCAGATAGGAGGATCCAGCTTTCTTTCATTATATGGAATACTAAAGAGAGTCTCAAAAATGTGAAACAGCGCCCCATTTTTCATTACTTACTTTTTTGCTTTAGAAAAGATATTATTTTTCTTTAAAAGATGTTAAGTGTCATGAATCAGCAAATATATATTTTAAAATTACAGTTTTAATTTCTAATATAGCAGATAACAATAGAAATAATTGACATTTAAAACAACTCTTTGGAGTATTCAATAATTTTTTAAGAGGGACCAATGAATTCCACCATTATTTATAATTATAGTTCATCAATTTTTTAAAAAATGGGAAAAAGTATTAAGGGGGAAAGTTGTCCTGAGCCAAAAAATTTGAGAGTTATTGTACTAAATTTATTTTTTGCTTTCCAAAAGAATCTTAAGAAGCCAGGGGCTATGGTGCAGGTCTATAATCTCAGCTACTTGGAAGGTTAAGAAAGGATCACAAATTAGAGGACAACCTGGGCCACTCAGTGACACCCAGTCTCAAACATTTTTTTTCAAAAAAGGGCTCAGTGATATAGTCCCTGGATTCAATCTCCAGTATGGTGTGGCAGTGAGGGTGAGTCCTAAGGGATGTGAATGGGAACTCTTTTCTGGTCCATGATCAACTTCACATTCTGCATTTTGTGATTTATGATCAAATAACCAATTCACCAGGTGAGTAAATATAGTGTTCAGAACTTGGTGAAGTTTTTTGTCTATTCAAAGGTAAATAGTAATGGTTTCCATGAAGACCAAGTAAAAAACTAGAAAAACAAGCTCTCAGAATTCCATTCAGGTAGCCAAGTTTAGTCAACACTGAAAGAGGAACAGATGAGGTATTATTAAAACAAAGATGTTTTAGGCATGCATAATATGACACAACCAAAACAGCATTGTCTTTGAAGCAAGTATTCTTGAGGTCAAGATATTTTTTTCTTGCTATTTTATCCAGGCAAATCAAACCTCTCTTGGCCTCTGATTTCTTATCTGGTATTTATCTTGGAATCTAACATTCATTCATTCATTTATTCATTCTTTCTTGTATTCAACAAATACTTATTAAACATCTCCTTAGCTCAGACACATCTTTAGGCACTGGGAATATAGAGGTAAGGGACCTGATGCCTGACTATGAGGTATTGACAATCTATGAGGAGATAAATCTTGGGAGGAGGGAGCTTACTGTCTCACTAAATTTGTACATTCCAGGAGGAATTGGATAAAAATTATCCAATTTTTTATCCTGCTACATAGTTGACACACAGGAATATTTGTTGAATGAATGGAAGGGAAAAAAGGGTGGATTAGGGAAGGGTACATTTGAACATTCTAAGAGAGAATGAGCAGTTTTATGCAATCCTTTCACTTCATGACATTTGTGCTGTGGCTTCTCTGTGAACCTGTCTGGTAGACATACGGTTTTAGTATAAGAAGGCTTTTGCTATTATTCAATAATGTTAATGGAAGAATTTTACTATGATTATGGTTAATGGATACTGAGTTCTTACTAAGTGAAAAGCAATATGTATTATTTCATTCTCAGACAAACTCACAAGGTAGGCAATATTATAAATTCCCATTTTACAGAAGAGGACATTTGTGCTCAAAGTAACAGAGCTGGATTACAGTAGCCAGTTGTGGTAACAGAAAATGCACTGAGACTTATGCTTTTCAACAAGATCCCCAGGTGATTGATATGTATGCACATTCAAATTTGAGATGCACTGACTTATATGTGTCTTGTAATCACTAGTATCAAGTGTTTTCCAGAATAAGTGATCCTTATTTCCATGTGGCTTGTGATGTAGCATGATTTGAAACTCTGGATGATACTAAGGTATTGGTCTCCAGATAGCCATTATTCTTCACCTAAACTACGCTCTCTTTCACCTGCTTCTTCCTTGCAACAAACCTTTCCAGAAAGGCTTTGCTCTGGCTTATATGACCAAAACAAGCCCCATACTGCTCCTGCCCAGAACTTTTGGGTTGGTAGCAGCCAGGGAGGTTCTGCGCTTGCAAAGGAGCCAACCCACTGGCTCTGTGTCTGGGTTTCTTTGTCTCACTCAGCCTCTGGGTAAAAAGAAATTTTTTTCTTATCTGTAGTGATTTGCATTTCTACTTAAGACCTATATTTATTCATGAAACAATTAAAGTCCTTCATTTTGCCTGCATCTTTCCACTCAAAGTATACCGATTAACCTCACCAGACTACATGTCATTCCAGGGAGACAGTGGAGGAGTTTTGTAGTGTAGAAACTGAAATAAAGAGGGACAAATCCCAAATTATATTTTATGTGTTGTAGTTCTTGATTTTTAAAAAGGTACCAGACCTATGTTTCTCAAATTTAAGAACTATATTAACCTTCTAAAGAGAAAAATTTTCATAAGCTCCCAGGACTATGTGTAGTTACTTCAATGAGACAAATACTAATTTATGAAACAAAAGTCTCACATTATAAGCAAATTTTTTTGAATGTGAATTATCAGTGTAAATAATCTTTTTTGTATAACAAGCAAGATGATTTTTATATGATCTTCAATATGAAAAGTCAACATTCTAAATGCTTCACAAAACACCCAAGTCCCTAAGAATGCAGCCAAGCCTGACCCACAAGTTTTTTTCTATAAAAAAGCATTCCTGATTGCCTGTGGGTCTTTGGATGTCCTGAGAGTGTAAGACATCACACCATTTCTTTTTGGAGTCACAGGATAACACTTTCAACTTGTTGGTGAAGATGTAGTTATCTGCATTCCAATTGTCTGTGTTTGCAGCTATGTGTGTGTGAATGGCTGATGTCACAAGCACAGGCAAGGACTTTGTTCTGCACATGCTTTAAGTCCCACTTGCATTCTCGAGTGTCAGGCACCATCTGGGGTGGGCTGATAGCCATTCTCCCACCTCCATTCCACCCAGTTACAGGCAGCTGAAAGAGCTCCAAGGCCCGCAAAGAGCTTAGTCCTCTGAGGCTGTTGACTGCCCAGAAATCGAAGCAATACTTTTGTGCTATCTAACTGCTTGCCATATGGCATCTCAAGGGGTCTGGGATCATTTTCTGCAAGAATTCAGTGGGATCATGTTACAGTGTGGAAGGTCTGAGAGAGGCACTTGGCACAGACCCAAGAAACACTCCACAGCGCACAGTCTTCTTCAGCACCATATGGAAACAGAGTAAAGGAGGGGAGGTTTGTATTAACCAATTAAGGACCAAGCAAGGAGAGAGTTGGCTGAGACTCCAACAAAAGCCTCAAGAGTTCAAAGGACCCAGAGAAAGTTAGACAGGAGTTTCAGGGTAATAATGAATAACACTTCTACTTGGTTCCTATAAAATTTATTGTTTCAAAAATATTGATCATTAGAAGTCCCATAGAACATTGATTATTTGTGTTCCTGGAAGGACAATATCAAAGTTTTGGTGCTGTCTTTCAGTCATAGGATGCCAAGTGATTTTCCTCCCTGCTTCTCTCTGTATTTCTGCACTTCCCAAATAAACTACAGTGATGCAAGAGTCAATCTTCAGACTCAGAATGACTGGCTCTGTTATCTTATACTGTATATGAGACTTTGGGCAAGTTACTGATCTTACTCCCGTTTCCTTCTGTGAAGTGGGGATAATGTTAATAATACCTGTCTTCTTAAGGCTTGTGAGGATTAAATGAGACAATACAAGTAAAGGCTTAAATAGTGCCTGGTACATAGTAACTACCCTCAAATTTTAGCTGGTATTACTATTACTATTATACATCATTGACTCTGAAACTCATTTTTTCTCTTTCATTTTTAACTTCTAAAATGGGGATTTATCTTACAATTGATGTATGACAGGCCTTCATGGACAGTCTTTTTTTTTTTTTCTGTCTTATTGTTATATGAAATAAATGACATCTCAAACTAGTGGTTTGGGAGAATAGTTATTTCCCGCTTTCATGTTTTCCTCCATGTGAAGGCAGTAAGCCTAACACTTTTTTTGGCGTGTCTTTCCCACTCCCTCACTCCTTGCCAGAGATGTGTCACTCTGCTGAGACCACCCCTTCCTGGCTAGGTCCTTCTGGGCTGATTCACCTGCAGAAACCCCCACTCTTCTTGCTCTTGCCCTGTGTGGAATGGAGGCACTGCAAGCAGCGGGTGAGTTAAATACAGAAAAGTGTTGGATTTGGGGGAGTTTGCTGCAAACCTGTTGAAAGAGATGAGAGGAATTAATTTGGTAGCAAATGGAAACCTTAAATAGAAGCTCGAGGTGGGACCAGGTCACACGGATTTTTGGCTGTGGTGGTTGGATGCTGTCTAAACAGTTGTTCAGTTCGGTTTCAGCTGTTGAGGCCAAGGCCAAAAGGTCTATCCCTGGAACTATGGGGAATTTTTTACTTGTTGGTTACTGCTATCCATGGAGGTTCTATCCACCAGCAAGTGGCTGTCTTTATAGAGACAAACCCATTAAATGCAGGGGGTCCACACTGGCTTCAGAAGACAGACATGAGAGTTTGGTAAGCAGGCCTTGCTGGCCTCAGCAAATGTACTGTGCCCCAGTGGTGGCTTCACCAGGCAGGCTGCCACTTGTCATTGCATTACACAGGCTTACATGCTTTGACATCCTGGGCTCCTTGGCAGACACCAGTGAGCCTCCAAGATCTTAGTAGCTGAAGGAGCTAGAATAGTAATCCAATTATAGGGAAAAGAAAATATTTGGTAATACTTTTAAAGCAACATATTTAAGATGTAATACAGTTGAGAGATGTGTGTGCATATGTGTGTGTGTATATGTGTATGTGAGCTGCAGAGGGTTTCAGTTAGGAGGGCCAGACCCTGTAGGGAGCACTAAATGAGCAACTCCAATAGTATTCTGTATCCAAGACCAAAGAATGAGAAAACTAACTTTGGATTCACAGGGTCTGTGTGTAGATTCAAGAATCACTCCTTCTATGAGATTGTAGTATGACCCAGATAGAAGTTAGTAAACTGGCAACAAGAGAAAACAACCTCCACAACCAAAGAGAAAAGGATAGTTCACAAGTGAATATGAACGTCTATAACTTGGTGGTTCAACATTGGGGTGCTCATGAGGAAAAATGTGTGCTCCAATGGAAAACGATGTCACAGCTGGACTTGTACAAGTCTTTCATGGTTACCTGATTCTGATTCTAGGGGAGCTAACAACTCTGTAAGTTGAAACTATATAAAAGCATTCAAATTAATTCTTGTCTGTAGGCACGGAAGCGAATTCCTTCTGGTGGAAAGACACCCCTCATTCCCTCTGTGCTCCCACCTCTCCACTTCCACACAGAAGCCAGTTATGCATCCCTCGCACATTCATCTCAACATTCCTTTATAACATTTTGTACTTCTTTGACTTCTCCTTTGAATCACTTGCCTCTTTTCTCAACTTAATGAATTAAAGTACCAGAGTCAAGATTTGCTTCTTTTGAAAATGTTTTTTAACACTATACACATAGCATTCAAAGAGGGGATGGAAAGGTAGGAAGTTTTGAATATACTGGATAGCAAAGAAAGGTACCTCAAGTAAGAACAAGGATGCCATCAGAGCAAGTCTCCAGACCTTGCTCAAAGCACGAGCTTACATGCCCTTCTCTGAGAAGAACGATGTGCATAGGTGAATTTCTCTCTCAGTTTGGAAACATACATGGTTACAGAGATTCTTGCCAACAGGTATTTCCCAATTAATTTTCAGTTTGCAGGTCATGACCTCTGGACAACTGGCACAGCTAGAACAAGAAGGCTCCTCCCTCTCCCAGTGTTGCTGAGTGTCTCATGTGGTCTTTGCCAACTCTTTGGTTTAGACTAAGCACTGAGTTCTGGGAATATAATTTTGTTCTGGGCAACTGCACTAGGAACTGGGAATGGAAAGGTTTTCTACATTTGGTAGCTGTGGGGCCAGTACTATGATATTTTTGTGTGTCCTACTAATTAACTCTAGACTTTTCTCAAAGGTGGTTCATGAAAGAGTTAGTATTAAGTAATACCACTTCTTAAGAACTACCCTAATTCCAGTAAGGGACAGCTTAAGCTATAGTTGCTGAAATAATCACATTGCCCAAAGCAGAGAATCCCTCTAGCAAAATCAAACAAGATAAAAAATTGGGGAGGGTAAATTTTGAGCTATAATATTTTAAACTTTTAACATTGGAGATCAAAAGAAACCGATTGGGGACTTTTAGTTCCTTTGGACCAAATGTAAGCAGGGCTTAGTTTTATGGACCTCAGTTGCTCTTTGCAAACTATTCACAGAAGAGAGATTTGTTTATCTTTCTGTGTTGATCATTTTCTGTTGTACTATCTTAATGTCAATATCACTGTGAAATTCTAATAATCTGTGTTTGTCAATGAGACTGCTCAGAACTTGTGATGATAAACAGAATAGGAAGTCAGTTTTTGAAATTGGGTAGGAAGTATCCTTACACTTATTTTATCAACTGTACAATGTAGTGCATTTAAAAGTCTTCTGGGGCAAAATCAAAATTGCCCTCCAGTGGTCCCAGGATGATAATCACAGGTGAAGACCTGGTACTGGAGAAGTACTTGTGAGATAGGAGCATGAAGCCACACTGGCAAATTAGTATTTTCTCCTTAGGAGGAGGCTGCACCCCAGGGATAACTGGAGTACACAACTGTATAATACATTTAGGAAACACTTTTGATATTTCCTTCTATGTGAAGAATGTTCATTAGGTAACACCACCACCATTCCCTTCTGTATTAAATCAAATCCCTGAGTTTGGAAAGAGAAAATGGGCATGCAGAGAATGGACTCTTCATTTTCCCTTCTTTCTAAGAGTGAGTTGCCTAAAAAATAAGTGGTATGCTTGCCCCTTAAGGAGGAGCAGATGGAGATGGCCCTGCCTAGCATTGTTGGGAAGTGGGTGGTATATCTAATTTTGGTTCCAACATCTGTCTTCAGTGTCGGTTTTATCAATACAGGTGATGTGTACATCTCGCATCTGTTCTCGTTTTTTTTGGGTGGGGGCCAGGTACTGGGATTGAACCTGGGGGTGCTTACCACTGAGCCACATCCCCAGTCCTTTTTTATTTTATATTTTGAGACAGGGTCTCGCTAAGTTGCTTAGGGCCTTTCTAAGTTGCTGAGGCTGGCTTTGAATTTGTAATTCTTCTGCCTCAGACTCCGAAGCCCCTGGGATTACAGGTGTGCACCACCATGCCTTATCTGTTCTTTTACCCCTATTTCAAAACTCAAAGAAAAGTGTTCATGTGGGGTTTCCCTCAAATCTCAGCACTGTATGTTATTTAAAAGATTTTTTTTTTTTTTTAGTTTTAGATAAACATAATACCTTTATTTATTTATTTTTATGTGGTGCTGAAGATTGAACCCAGTGCCTCATACGTGCTAGGCAAGTACTCAACCACCGAGCTATAATCCCAGCCCTGTGTGTTATTTTTAATGGTAAAATTCATTTCATTTAAAATTATCTCTTAATTCTTCAAAATAAATCCTATTCCAAATCAATAGCATGTATTTAAATTTAACTCCAGAAATAGTAAGTATATGCACACACTTACACATATACCATGTACTCCTATGTTTTAATATTTGGATGACAGCTGATTTACGTAGGGAATTTTTTGGGGGGTGAGGGGTACCAGGAATTGAACGCAGGGGTGCTTAACCACTGAGCCACATCCCGAACCCTACATATTTTTATTTTGAGACAGGGTCTCTCTGAGTTGCTTAGGGCCTCACTAAGTTGCTTAAGGTCTCACTAAATTGTTGAGGCTGGCCCTTGAACTTGTGATCCTTCTGCTTAAGGCTTGTGCCGTAATGCCCAGCTTACCTGGGAAGTATTTTCATAATTTATTCAAGAAAGATAACAACTGTGTGAAAAAAATCAACCTTATTTAAGATTCCCGGGATAGTGATTTAAGCTAAATTTTAACAATTTTATTAGTCTCAATGTCCAAAGACATCATTTATGAAATAACTTCCCCTATTGTAAAATACAAAAAGTTGAGCATTTACACAATTGCACAGTGCATGTATAAAAAAAATGTGTACTTACAGATTCAGAATGCTAACTAGTTTTTCAGACACTGTTGCCTCTATGATTTTTATTTATTTCAGCTATTTGTTCCACCTTTGTCTCTCTACATTTCCCTCACATTGCTGAAGAGAATACACATTATATATGCACATTGTATATGTGCAGGCATAAAAGTATCTGTGTGTATGTAGCCATATAGGAATATATGTACATAAATATATATATATATACACATATATAACACATTATATATTTATATCTTTTTTCTTCACAATTATTTTCATTTTGCTTTTATACCAGGTAGTTGTGAATATATTCCTTTTTTCATCAGGAAAAAAATCTTTATGTGTTAAAAATCTTCAAATATTGTCCCTGTGGAAAACATGGGCATAAGTAAAGTGGAATCCACATAACAATGCACAGTAAAAATATCAGTTGTCTAGATCCCCAAATAAGTCCAAAATCAGTCTGGGGACACCATGAAGAGAGCACATGAATTCACTAGCTATGACCTTTATCCACTATGGTGGCAATTATAGCCCTTTTCAAGTGCATGGGATGTCACATATGTTGCTCATGTGCAGTGCTTTCAGCTGCCATCTAATGTATGTGTGCTGGAACTCCACTCTCCAAGCCTCTTGCACAGTGTGCAGATGACTGCGTGGAGAGAAGCCCTGGAGGAGAGGGAGGACGTGGACCTTGTAGCAGTGAGCCACAATTCCCCTCTCACTCAATCACTGCTCCCTGACCCCTTCTCTTGTGCATACTTCCTTTCCCTCAGGTGAGTCCCTTCCCAAGAGCCCTGTAGTTCATTTCCAAGGGCTCTCGTGATCACAAAGCTGAGTCCTAGACCAGACCAAACTTAGTTTTAAGCTAAGACCCTCATTATATGTTCTGATTGGCTGAATTTCAAATAGTTAAACATTTATTCTTTGAAAAATAAAACAAAAATTTCAAAAACATTTAGAATAGGAATTTTAGTCCAACAATACAATCTGAATGAGTCAAACATTTTTTATTGACTCAGGGTCAAAGGTATGAACATGATTGTTGGTGCTATTCTATAATGCAGATATTTCTTTCTTTTGAGCTCTGTAACTGCTACTACTCCTAAACTGCTCTACCTTGGGGGATCCTCTATCTTCTATTCATAGTTACAGCATCTTATTGTCCATGTCCCTGTGAATTAGTCAATTTTCTTGTGAATTAGAAACATGAAAATAAATATTGATAAACTCACATAAGATAAAAGTAGATGGCCTCTGCTGAGAGTTATTGGCATTTTCCCACAAACATAATACATGACGACAAGTGAAGCTGGGGGCCTTCATTTTGGCTGGTCTGATATCTTTGTGATTTGGCTCCTGAGTCGCAGCTGAATCCCTGACCTGTGACTATGCATCCTGGGTTTCTATCGTCATCCTGATATCCTGGAGTAATATATTAATGGTGTCTTCTTTCACTAGATTAAATGGCCACCCTACAGATGACTGATAATATTGGCATGATTAAAAATTGTACTACTTTCTTCTCCAAGTGATCTATATGTCAGAGTTATACTGAGGTTCCCCTCCCCCTGCAATTAAAAAGAAAACATGAAAATGTACAGAGAGCTTCCATTCCAAAGATTCCTAGATTTGTCTGCCACACAGGCTGAAATGGAAGGAAACTAATACAGTTGCTCCTTGGTATCCATGGGGGATTGGTTCTGAGACCGCTGTAGATACTTGCTCCAGCACCTTATATAAAATGGCATAGTATTTGCATATACCTATACATCCTCCTGTAGATTTTCAATTCTACTTAGATTACTTATAATATCAAATACAATGGAGTGCTGTAAAAAAAATTGTTATAGTGTACTATTTGTGACTAACGATAAGAGGAAAAAGTCTATCCATGATTGGGATAGTCACAATATTTTAAAAATATTTTCAACCTGAGGTTGATCGAATCTGTGGATACAGAGAACTCCACACACAGAGGAGGTAATGTATTAAGTACCTATAGTCTACCTTGATCTGTGCTGGATATCTTCACATTTACTAAATTTGTGTAATACTCTAGGTAGATAAAATCCCCTTTATGTAAAAGGAAGTCAGATTTACAAGAATTACCTCACATACCTTAGAGATGATAGGAGAGAAAAGCAATGGTTTTGTACCACAGAGGGATTTATGTCAGATTATTTAATTCTATTTCTGACCACAGTTATGTTAGTATCATGCAACCAACTGAAGAACCTCTTCCTGGTAACGGTATAACATTACCCTCATGCTTAGTTAAGGGTTAGAAAAAATACTTAGTTTAAATCTGAAATACTTGGAAAGTCAAAATTTTTTAGAGGAAGTGCTGAATGTTACATTATAGTTTAATTGGAAAGTGTACCTGACTAATTACTGCTCTGGTTTCTAAGGTCTGTGGCTTTGAAGAACGTTTTGAAGTATATAATGAGTCAAAAGAATGGAAAATCATGGAGGAAAATGTGACTTTAACCATTCTGGGTGTGTCTGAGAATGCAAGCCCTCATTTTAGCAAATGAAAGTTTAGAACACAAAATGATAGGATCCTGAGGAATATGGGATAGTATCCAGCCCATCCATAATCATTTAAAACACAATTTGTGTTGGAGCTTAAGTCTGCCATTTAGTTTTTGTATTTTTATATACTATTTTTCAACATTTTTTCATTTCTCTGTTCTCTTTTTTTCGTCTTCCTGTATGTTGCACGAACATTTTTTTGAATTCCATTTCAATTTATCTGGTAATTTTTAACGAATCTCTCTACGAAGATTTTTCAGTTGTGCTTGAGGTTATTGTATTATACTCATGTAACTCACATAAGCTGTCATGTCTACTGGTGTCAACATGTTGCTAATTCAAGCGAAGGACAGAAAACCTACACTCTTTAAGTCTCTTTAGTCTTTCTTGTTTATAATTGTCTTAAAGTATGTCTTCTATATACATTGAGAACCATATCAGAAAATGTTATAATTTTTGCTTCAACCATCAGACATAATTTAGAAACTGAAGAGAAGAAAAGTCTATTTATTTACCTATTTTTTTATTTTTTTCTACTAATCTTCCTTCCCTTTTGAGGTTGCAAAATTTCTTCTTTTTTAAAAAACTTATTTTTCAAAAACTTAACCATTTCTCTAAGGGTAGGTCTACTGGTGACAAATTCTCTGTTTTCTTTCATCTGAGAATGTCTTGACTTCCCCTTCATTTCTGAAGGATGTTTTTGCTGAGTACAGAATTCCAGATTGACAGTTCTTGTATCAGTTGAAAAATGATATGGGTCAGAGAACTCTTATTGGTGAAAATAAAAGGTGTCATTTCTCTCAGGCTGTTTTCCATATTTTTTCCTTGACTTTGATTTTCAGAAGTTCAATTATGATGTGTCTTGGTGGGAATTTATTTTTATCCTATTCAGAATTTATGGAGTTTCTTGAATTGGTTTATTCCTATTGCCAAGTAAGGGATATTTTCTAGCCATTATACCTTTGAATGCTTTTCCATTCTCATTCTTTCTATCCTCTTTTCAGGAGGCCAGTTATGACCTGGGTGTTAGATCTTTTGTTATGGATCCATTGGTAACTTAGGCTTATTTAATTTTTGTTTCAGTCTATCCCCATGAATGGATTAATGCTGAGTGGATTCCTTATACAAGAGAAGGACTGGCCCCCTCTTGCAAGTGCTCATTTTCTCTCTCCTTTCTCCATCTGTCCTGTCTCTTTGTCTTTCTGCCATGGAATGAGGCAACAGAAAATGCCCTTGCCAGATTCTGGCTCCTTGACCTTGACTTCCCAGTCACCAAAAAAATGAGCAAATAAATTTTTGTGCATTGTAGATCATTCAGTCTGTGGTTTCTATTACAGCAGTAGAGTACAGAACAGTCAGAGACAGCATTTGTGTAGGGCTTTTCTCATTCAAGTTGGAATTTTTCTGGGTTTTGGTATCACAAATGATTTTCTATATTCTGGGCATTATGGACATTTTAAGACTGGATCTTATTTAAATCTTGTTTCAAGAGGCCTCTTCTAAAACCAGACCAGCAGAAGAAGAATGCTGCCCTGGAGTGCCAGGTGTGGGTCGAGGTGTAGTTTCTGACTTAGCTCCTACCAACCTCTCAGGAGGGGGGCACCTCATCACCCTCCGTGGGCCATCCAGGCCTCTGCTGACAGGGTGGGACAAGGGATAGAATTTTCCTCATAATGCTTTGTTAGAGTTAAGTGGTTATATCAAAAATTTCTTGTCTTGCTAGTTTAACTCTTTTCTTGATTTTCATGGTGTATTTTTCATTCATTGTCTTTTCCCATTGGAGTTTCTGTGTAGTAGGCTTTGCCAGTGCCCAGTCCAGAATATATAAGAAAGTCCAGACACCTCAGGGCATTTTGATTTTAAGGGTCCAAACACCATAACTTGTCTGTTTTCTTCTCTTTACTTTTCAGAGTGTTCTTGTGTTTGTTTTATATGGAATATCCAGGAATTTTAGCTATCTCTAGAGGAAGAAATAGAGAGAAGTGTGTCTACACCATCTTCCAGTCATTTTCTTTTAGCCTTTTCGATGCACCCTCAAAGTTCCAAATATTTTTAAATAACCATGAGCTCCAGAAGAGCTATAATTAAGATAGATATGTGAATTTCTGTGCCAACTAGTTCAACCACTATTCATTATATTCAATCCCATTATTATTTGTGACTAGGAATATTACTTCAGAAACAAATTTATATTGATTGACTTACCTTGGTATAAGTCACTTTTGTTCAAATAGGATTTTGCCAGATTTCTTATGGCCAAATTTATTTTCTTTCCCAAATCAAATGTAACCCTAGCTTCCTCAATGAGTATAAACTTCTTTTCCTATTTGGAGAAAGAGTTTCAGAAAAGTTTGCTTTGCATTTAGAAGTGAAACTGCTTCCTCTAATCTTAAAGCTCATTTCTCGTATGGAACCCATTTATGGAGTTTACCTGTGAGGTGTGGTTGCTGAGTAAATTTCAGAGTGTTACAAGTTCCTTCTCAAGGGATCATGTATCTTATTATCAATGGTGTAGGACCTGAGGTCAAACAGCTTCCAGTAAAGGACCTAGAATGTGTTCCTGAAGGGGTCTTCCAGAATAATCGGGGAACCCCCAGGTGAAGAAATGGTTAGGGATGCCTGGGATATGTGTGAAAGAGTAGAGTGTTGTGGTCGATCCCAGAAGAGGAGGCCACCAAAGGTGACCTGTACCTGAAAGTTAGCTAATACGTATGACTTTGCCTATCAAGGTAGAAACACTCAAATATTTTGTTCTCTATCATGACTTCCAGGCAAACTGTGACAGAAATTACCAGCTCAGATATCTGCAGGGGCCAGAGTGATGGCATGATTGCCAGAATATGTTTTTTTCTTTCTTTTTAGCTTTACTACAAGGAAATCAATAACTCTGGCTTGATTAACAAAACTCTCAAAGGTTTCAGATCTCACCTCGTAAATGGAAAGCATCTTTTAATAGTTGTTAAGACTCCATATCGTCTCCACAGTTATATCTCATCTCTTCCTGCTCTGCTTTAGACCAGATTAGCCTCCTTGCTGCTGGTAGAAGATGCCAGGCAACTTGCTTTGCTTGGAACCTTCCCAAGGTTAGTCCCAGACTAGAATGCTCTTCCCTTGGGTTCATGCATAACTCACTCCCTCACTTTCTTCAGGTTTCTTCTCAAAAGTCATTTCTCAGTGAGGATTTCCCTGGTTCCATAGCTAACATTTTAGCACTGGAACTCTGTACTTCCTCCTGATTTTTTGTCCTTAGTACTGATCTCCATGTAATATATATTTTACTAATTAACTTGTGTATTATCTGTATTTCTCCAACATTACTAAAATAAGAACTTCACATAATCTTGTGACTGTTGGGCATTTTTGCCTGTGTAGTTGCTGCTGTTATTTCCAATACCTAAGATGAAACTTGTCATGTATTAGGTTCTTAACAAATAAGTGTTAAGTGAACAACAACCAACATGTCACCAGTGCTGGGTAAAAAGTAGGCGTGGAGGTCTATGGCAAACTGGAAAGGGTGTGTCCCTCCTAACAGGCAGCTACTCCTGTGATTTTTGGCATGTGAAAATGTAGACTAAAAGATGCCAGACATTTTGACTTTTGAGACATTTGAGATGCCTCAATTTGTATATAAACATTCTCAATTTTTATTTTTCTACTTTATTGAGGTGTACATTGTGTAGAGTGAAGTATATATATTTAAGTGCTTAATTTGATGATTAAAATCTGAACATTTCCATTGACCTAAAAGGTTTTTCTTCCCTTCCTTCCTTCCTTCTTTCCTCCCTTCTTTCCTTTCTTTCAGTACTGGGGTTTGAACCCAGGGGTATTCTACCATGGAGCTACATCTTTTTTTTTTTTTTTTTTTTTTTTTGGTACTAGAATTGAACCCAGAGGTGCTTTACCACTGAGGTACATTCCCAGTTCTTTTTTATCTTTTACAGTGAAGCAGGATCTCACTGAGTTGCTGAAGGTCCACTGAGTTGCTGAGCCTGACTCTAAACTTGGATTCTCATGCCTCACCTCTTGAGTCTTTGGAATTGCAAGTGTGCACCACTGCACCCAGCTCATCCCATCCCTTTTTAAAAACGTGTAAAGATTTTGAGTCAGGATATCACTAAGTGGCCCAGGCTGGTCTTCAACTTGCAATCCTTCTGCTTCAGCCTCTCAAGTATCTGGGACTATAGATTTATGCCACTATAACCTCTGTCACCAAAAGTTTTTTTCAAGTTCCTTGGCAATCCATCCATCCCTCTACTATGCTTAAGTCACTGATCTGCTTTTCTGTCTCTATAGACTGTTATACATTTTCTAGAATATTATATGAGTGGAAGCAGATAGTATAGGAATTATTTTCTGGTCTCTTAGCATACTGACTTTAAAATCCAATCTTATATATATGGGTATATATATATATATACATATATATATTTTGTACCAGGTATTGAACCCAGGGGTGTTTAACCACTGAGCCCCATCCCCTGCCCTTTTTATTTATTTTGGGACAGGATCTTGCTAAGCTACTTAGGATGCCTTGCTAAGTTGCTGAGGCTGGCTTTGAATTCTTGATCCTCCTGCCTAGCCTCCTGAATGGCCAGGATTACAGGTGTGTGCCATTGGCCTGACTAATTTGTTTATTTTTATTGCTTTATATTGCTTTATTGAATGCATGTACAATTAGTTTATCTACTTACTAGTTGATGGACATTTGAGTTGTTTCTAGATTTGGCAATTATAAATAAAGCTGCTGTGAATATTCACAACACAAGTCTTCGTAGGGAAGTATATTTTTACTTCTCTTTAATTTTCTTAATTTTAAAGTATTGGTACCTAATTTAAAACATTTAAAATCCAGGCAGGTCAATAATGAACAACTTAAACAGAACATATCTGCATGCCAGATCTAGCCTACTGCAGGCCAGTTTGTCACAGACACTGATATTCTATGATTTTCTCTTTGGAAAAGAAGTATTGAGTGTGGCTCTTTGACTGCATTGGCCCTTTGAGACTCAGCCCCAGATTTCATGTGTTCACCATCATCTTAAAGTTACATAAGTTATGTGAATTTCATGACAGGAGGCCATAATTTATGGTCCCAGTGGTGCTTGTCTGCCCAGGGGGGCTTCTATACCAAGGCCAGGTTCTGGGGGTGGTGAGATGGTGTACTGGTACATTATCTCTGATGAACTTGAACTGGAAGAACAGCTGCCATAAGGTCCCCTGGGGTACTTCCATCTGGTCCCCCACCACTCCACCAAACAAGCAGATGCCGCTTCTGTGTGGATGGTCCAACTGCTCCCTCAGCATCTCCAGGAAGCCTCCTGAAATGACTTTACAGTGAGATTTCCAGGAAGGCTAGAATACAAGTTTCTTTGTCCTCTGACCTGAGAAGGAAAGAAAACTACAGGACTGGTTTGGGAAATTAATTCTTGTTTGTTTTTTTTTATCTTTCTGTTCTATCAAAAGCAGAAAAAGGGGAAAGAAGGTCACCACTGGTTCTGGAAGGTAGCAATGTCCTCTGTGTAGCTGCAAGTGGGGAAACCCAATAGAAGGTCAGTTTAGGCCAAGAATGGGAATGTGCAATCTCCAGCCCCTTGCCTGAGATGCCGGTGAGCACATACCAGCGGTAGTGTGGGCCATTCCTTGAGCAGGCGAGGAGAGCTATCCCTTAGGGCACTTGCAGGGACATTACTATGGGAGAGTGAGAGAATGGAAGCTCTTTGTAGCAACCAGAAGGCTGGTTTCAGAGTGCACATGAGATGCCCCCTCCAAACTCCTCAAACAATTTGGGGTGAATTTCAAGAGGCTGGGCTTCTGCAAGTATGGGTACATCCAGAGAAATGTAGCTTTGCCATCGGTACTATGCCTCGAATTCTATAAAATTGAAATTGCTTTATTTTTTCTCTTCTAATAGTAGTACCTACTTGTAAAATTCCAAAAAGTTCAGAAAAATATGAAGAAGAATATAAAAGTCACTTGAGCTTTCACTGTGTGGAGATAGCAGCTACTGTTAACTTTTGAGTAATAGCTTCTTGGACTTTTAAATATTCAGGGAAAATTATATATATATATATATGTATACATACATAAGTATAAATATATGTATATGTATATATATACCATATATATATATGGTATACATCTGTTTACATCCTTCTCAGAGCCTGACATGGATGACACCAAACCAAACCTTTGCAGGAATCAGGCAGCAGATAGGCCAAAGGGCTATTGATGAGGGGAGTATGTGTGGTCACCAGTAGTCTCCTTAGACCTTAAATAAAGCCAGCAAAAAAATCACAAAAGAATTGCTGGAAATGAATTTATTGTGAAAGAACTGAGTCTACAGATGTTTTATGAATTGAAACAAAATCAGCATACAAAAGCACAGAAGCACAGAAGCAGAGAGAAGCATGATGTAAATCTCAAGGAAATGTATTGAACTTTCAAAGGTCTAGGAGTTGGTGTTAATGTAATCCAAGTTTCACCAGTGCTAAAGCCAATTTAAGCTCAATAGGGACCTTATTTACCATCTGACTTTCTGTGTTTGTGTGTGTGTATGTGTGTGTGTTTGTATGTGTGTGTGTTTGTGATAGGTGAATTTTTGACACTGTGACAAAATACATGAGAAAATCAGCTTAGAAAGGAGGAAAGATTTATTTTGCTCATGGTTTCAGAATTTTTAGTTCATGGTCACTTGGCCCATCGCTTTGGGACTATGGCAGCATAGTACTTCATGGTGAGAGCACATGACATAAGAGGTTTGTTTACTTCATAGAGGCCAGGAAACAAAAAGACCTAACTTCTTTCTACAAGACCCCATTTCCTGAAGGTTCTACCACCTCTTGATATTACCACAGGCTGGAGACTAAGCCTTTAACCTCTGCGTCTTTGGGGGATTTAAGATCCCAACCATAACAATGTGTGTATATATAATTTTAAAAATTATTATTATACAAATTATTGTATAATGTGTTATTGACATTATACAAGTGCAATGTGCTTTTTGTGAAATTTTTTCACCAAAAAGCATATCATAAAAAAACCTTTGCATCAACAAACACATACATGTTCTGATTTTTTTTTAGTAGTTGTATGACTTTCTACCGTATGAATGGAATAAAATATATTTAACCACTTTTCCTTGATTAAACGTTTAGATTGCTTCACTTTTTATTATTATAAACAAGGTCACAATAAATGTTTTGCATATACAGTGATTTATATTTTTCTCCTAAATTTCTAGAACATATTCCTAGAAGTGGAATTGTCGGACCATAGTACATATCCCTTTTTGCATGTTCTCTGGTACCTATTACCAAAGTGTCCATTACAAAAATGGTAAATTATTTATTCACTCATGGAAACTTAAAAGTCAATCTCATAGAAGAGCAAAACAGAATGGTGGTCACTAGAGACTGAGAAAAGGAGTGGGAAGGAAGGATGGAAAGAAGTTTAATAAAGGGGCAGCAAATACAGAGGGAAAGAATTATTCTTCCACCAATAATATATGAAAACCAATTTTCCTGTATGTTACTGTCCCTGGATAGTATGATTCTTATGTATGTTTGACAAGCTATTAGCTGAGAAATTAAAGATTTTTTTAAAATTTTTATTCTTTGGTTTGGTTTTATGCATGTGTCGATCTTTTTAAAAGAATTGTTTTAGTTGTTCGATTATAGCTAGATTGTTTTTCCTGTTTCATGAAATGAATGACTATTGGAATGTTAATTCTTTATCACATGCATTTTTAAATGGTCTTCCAGTTTTTAATTTTGCTTTTGATATGGTTTATGACACTTTTTGGCAGTATAAAAACGTTCAGTCTTCCTTTTTTCTGTGATCTTTTGCTGCATGGTTCTTCATTTGGTGTCATACTATAGAAAACTGCTTATCCTAAGAGGACAAATTATTCACTATATCTGCATTTTTCCTCACATCTTTATAGTTAATATTTTAATTTTTATATGTTCTTTTTTATTGAGACATAATATTTGTACATCTTTACAGAGTTTATGATAATAATTTGGTACATATATACACTTTGTAATAATTAAACTGGGAAAATGAACATTTCCCTCTCTTCATATAGTCATCATTTTTATATGTTGGAAACTTTGTACTCTTCTAGTCATTTTGAAATACATGATAGATTTTTTTAAACCAATAGTTACCCTACTGTGCTAAAGAAAAACAAAGCAGAATTTTTCCACCCTAGTTTTATTGGGAGTCCCTTGTTGACCTCTCCCTCCTCTCTCTGCCTTGCCCCCTCGGTCTCTAGTGACCGATATTACATTCCATTCTTCCATAAGACTGATTTTTCCATAAATGAGGGAGAACATATACTGTTTACTTTTCTTGTATCACCTAACTTAAGGACCTTCAGTTTCAGCCATGGTGCTGCAAATATCAGGATGTGATTTTTTTTTTTTATGCCTGAGTAAAAAGCATATATATAGACCTTGTTTTCTTTATCCATCCATCCACTTGAAGGACATCAAGGTTGATTCCATATTTTAGGGTTTGTGAATAGTGCTGTAATAAACATGGGAGTGTAAATAACTTTTCAATAATAGTGATTTCATCTCCTTTAGATGTATACCCAGTAGTGGAAATGCTAGATCATATGCTTTAGTTCTGTTTTTAGTTTTTTAAGGAATCTCTGGGTCTTCCACAATGGCAATTCTAATTTCCATTTCCACCAACAGTGTATAAATGTTCCTTTTATATGCACCATCATCAGCATTTATTATTTTTTTATCCTTTTGGTGATGAGGTAAGACAATATCTTATTGAAATTGAACATTTTTTCATACGCTTTTGACCATTTATATATTTTCTTCTGATAAGTGTCTATTTAAATATTTAGCTCATTTTGTAATTGTCAGTATGTTTTTAGTGTTCAGCTTTACATATACTAAATAGCAATCCATTGTCAGATGAATAGTATGCAAATTCATTTTCTCTCATTCTATATTTTATCTTTTTACTCAGTTGATTATTTTCTCTTTAGTTTTTTTTATTTTTACAGACTGCATTTTGATTCATTGTACACAAATGGGGTACATCTTTCGTTTCTATGGTTGTGCACGATATAGATTCACACCATTCATGTAATCATACAGTATATACAGTACATACAGTAATGATGTCTATCTCATTCCACCATCTTTCATACCTCCACCCCCTTCACCCTCATTTCCCTGTATGTAATCTAAAGTTCCTCCATCCTTCTCTCAACCCCGACCTCCCCATCCCCATTATATATCATCATCCACTTATCAGGGAAAACATTCGGCCTTTGGTTTTTTGGGCTTGGCTTATTTCACTTAGCATGATATTCTCCAATTCCATCCGTTTATCTGCAAATGCTATATATTATTCTTCTTTACGGCTGAATAATATTCCATTGTGTATATATACCAGTTTCTTTATCCATTCATCTGTTGAGGGCATCTAGGTTGATTCCACAATCTAGCTATTGTGAATTGAGCTACTATAAACATTGATGTGGCTATATCACTGTAGTATGCTGATTTTAAGTCCTTTGGGTGAAACCGAGGAGTGGGATACCTGGGTCAAATGGTGGATCCATTCCAAGTTTTCTGAGGAATCTCCACACTGCTTTCCAGAGTGGCTGCACCAATTTGCAACTCCACCAACAATTTCTTTTCTGTGAAGATACTTGTTAATTTGATATGATCACATTTGTTTATTTTTACTTTTGTTCCCTATGCCTTTGGGTTCCTTTCTAAATAATCATTCCTTATGCCAACGTTTTGACATGTTGCCCTGATGTTTTCTTGTAGTAATTTCATTGCTTCAGGTTTTACATTTAGGTCTTTGGTTCTTTTGAATTAACTTTTATGTATGATGAGGAGAAGAGATCTAGTTTCGTTCATATATATTTTTATATATATGTATAAATATATATACACACAAATGCATACATATGTATGTATATAGCACTAATGAAAGACATATACATATAATATATATATAAAATTTTGCCATCACCATTTATTGAAGAGATTGTCATTTCTCCCCTGTACATTCTTGGCACCTGTGCCAAAAATCAATTGGTTGGGGCTGCATTTGTAGCTCAGTGGTACAACACTTGCCTAGCAAGTGTGAGGCACTGGATTTGATCCTCAGCACCATATAGAAATAGATAAGTCGAATGAAGGTATTGTGTCTATAACTAAAAAAAAAAAAAAAAAAAATCAATTGGTTGCATGAACCTGGACTAATTTCTGGGTTCTCTATTCTGGTTCATTGGTCTGTGTGTCTGTTTTCATGTCGTATTGTTTTGGTTTCTGTTTTGAAGTCAGTTGTTATGATACCTTCAGCTGCCACTGCGGCTTCTCCGTCTTTGTGGACCTATATGAAGTTTAGGATTTTTTCCATTTCCTATTTTTTTTTAATTTCTTCAAAGAAAGTTTTGAGTATTTTAATGGGAATTGCATCGAATCTGTTGACCACTTTGGGTAATATGGTCATTTTAACGAATTTAATTTTTCTAATCCATGAATAGAAATATAATGTATGGATATCTATTTCTTTCGTTAGTGCTTTATAATTTTTACAGTAGAGTCATTTCACTTCTGTGGTTAAATCTATTCCTAAATAGTTTGTGTAGCTATTGTGAATGATTACTTTTTAATTTATTTTTCAGCAAGTTCATTATTGGTGTATAAAAATGCTACTCTTTTTCACATGCTGATTTTTGTATTCTGCAACTTTACTGAACTTATCAATTTTAACAGCTTTTTGCTGGAGTTTTTAGTTTTTCTATGTATAAAATATGTCATCTATACACATGGATAATTTAAATTATTTCTTTCCAATTTGGATGCCCTTTATCTGTTTCTCTTGCCTAATTGCTCTTGCTGAGACTTCCAGTATTATGATAAAAAGAGCGATGAAAGCGGGCATCCTTGTCTTGTGCCTGATCCTAGAGGAAATGATTTCAGCTTTGCCTTTTCACTATGATACTGGCTGTGGGTTTTTCTTATAGTAGCCTTTAGTATTTTGAGTTATGTTCCCTCCATACCTAAATCATTGAAAGTTTTTATCATGAAGCGATTTTTAATCTTAACTGAATTTTTTCTGCATCTATTGAGATGTTCAGATGGATTTTATCCTTCATTCTGTTGATGTGCTTTATCGTGTTTATTGATTTGCATGTGTTGAACCATACTAGCATCCCTGAGATGAATCTCACTTGATCGTGATGTATGACCTTTCTGATGTGCTGTTGAACTCATTTTGCTAGTATTTTACTGAAAAGTTTTGAATCTGTATTCATTAGGGACATGACTCTATAGTTAAATTTTGTCATTGTTACTTTATCTTTGTCTGGGTTTGGTATCAGGGCAATGTTGACCTTGTAGAAAGAGTTTGGCAGAGCTTCTTCCATTTCAGTTTTTGAGAAAAGTTTAAGAATTAGAATAGTTCTTCTTTAAATGTTTTGTAGAATTTATCAGGAACAGAAATGGAATTTTTTTAAGATGGAAGATTTAAATATTGCTTAAATCTCCTTCCTTACTCATTATTAGTCTGTTTAGATTTCTGTCTTCTTGATTTGATTTTGGTGGGTTGTATGTGTTAAGGAATTTATTTCTTCGGGGTTCTCCAGTTTATTAGCATATAATTGTTGATTGTTATTGTGATTTTTTTTGTAGTTCTGTGGTATCAGTTGTAATTTCTCCTTTTATATCTCTGATTTTACTTATTGGAATCTTTTCTTTTTTTCTTGGTCATTCTAGCTAAAGGTTTGTCAATTTTGTTTATCCTTTCAAAAAACCAACTCTTTATCATTGATTGTTTAATTTTATTTTTAGTTTTACCTTTATTTCTGCTCTGACTTACATTATTTCTTCCTTCTACTAATTTTGGGTTTGGTTTGTTATTGATTTTCTAAGTCCTTAAGGCATGTTGTTAACTTCAAAATTTTCTATATTATTTTTCTATTTTTTAATTGGTTCTTCATAGTTATACATGACAGTAGAATCCATTTTGATAAAATTATACAAGTACAGAATATATCTTATTTTAATCACAACCCCATTCTTGTGGGTAGGCATGATGGTGGGATTCATTTAGGAATATATGTGCACAGAAAAATTATGTTAGATTTATTCTATTATCTTTCCTATTCCTATTACCCCTCCCTTCCTTTCATTCCCCTTTGTCTAATATACTGAACTTCTCTTTTTCTTCTTCCCTACTTTATTGTGGTTTAGCTTCCAGATATCAGCAAAAACATTTGACCTTTGGTTTTGGGGGATTGGCTTATTTCACTTAGCATAATAATCCTCAGAGCCATCCATTTACTGGCAAATGTAATAAAGTCATTCTTTATGGCTGGGTAATACTCCATTGTGTATATATACCACAATTTCTTTATCCATTCATGTTGATGGGCATCTAGGTTGGGTCCATAACTTAGCTATTGTGAATTGTACTGCTGTAAACATTGGTGTGACTGTGTCACATAAACTTTCAATATTGCTTTATTGTATCCTACAGATTTTGATATGTTATAATTTTGTTCTAAAATTATTTTGATTTCCCTTTTAATTTCTTCAATTACTCATTGGTCATTGAGGAGGATGTGTACTTTCCATTCTTTTTCTTGTGGATTAGTAGTTTTATTCAGTTGTGGTTTGAGAATATGTTGATATGATTTTAATTTTTAAAATTTATTGAGGCTTGACTTGTGGCTTAATGTATGATCTATCCTGGAGAAATTTCTATGTGCTAATGAGAAGAAGGTGCATTCTGCAGCAGTTGGGAGACATGTTCTCTAAATGTTTGTTAGGTCCATTTACTCTAGTATGGTGAAACTTTGATGCTTCTTTGCTGATTTTCTATCTTGATTATATGTCTATGAGGAAAGTGAGACATTAAAGTCCCCCACTATTGTGGTATTAAGAGTTTATCTCTCCCCTTATAGCTAAGTAATCTAAGTATTTGCCCCACATATTTGGGTGGTCCCATGTTAGGTGTGTGTATATTTACAGTTATTGTATTTTCTTGTTGAATTGATCCTTTTCATCAGTATCCAAGGAACTTGTCTCTTTTTACAGTTTTTATTTAAAGTCTGCTTTATCTGATATAACTATTCCTTCTCACTTTGGGTTTGAATTTGTGTAAATACATTTTTTCAACCCTTTATTTTCAGTCTTGTGTATCTTTAGCAGTGAAGTGAGTTTCTTGTAGACAGTGTATAGTTGGGTCTTATTTGTTTGCTTGTTTTAATCCATTTAGCTAGTATATATGTCTTTTGATTGGTAAATTTAACCCATTTACATTCAAGGTGATTATTGAATTAACTTACTCCTATCATTTTGTTAATTGTTTTCTGTTCACTTTGTGTATTTTTGCTCCTTTCCACTCCTCTTACCATTTATTTTTATCATTTTGGTAGTTTTCTCTCACATTAAAGTTTGATCCTCTCTTTTTCTTTCATGTATCTGTTCTTCTAATGAGTTTTGTACATTCACGATTGGTATTTTCATGATGGTAGCTATTATCCTTTCATTTCTAGTATAGAAGTCCCTTATGTATTTCTTATACAGTTGGTTTGATGGAAACTAATTACTTGGTTTATGCTTATCTAGGAAAGAGTTTATCTTCCCTTCATTTTAAAAGAATATATTTTCCAGGTATAGTATTTTTGGTTAGCAGGTTTTTTTTTCTTTCAGAATTTTGAATGTATCATCCCATTTTCTTGTGACCTGTGAGATTTCTGCTGAAATATCTGCTGTAAGTCTAATGGACATTCCATTATATGAATTTTTCTTGTTGTTTTTAGAATTCTTTTTGTACTTTTGACATTTTAATTATAATATACTTTAATGGAATCTTTCTTGACTAAATCACTTGGAATTCTTTCATCTTCCTGTATCTGGATGTCCATATCTCTTTGAGGATTTGGGGAAGTTTGGGACAATTATTTTATTAAATGAGTTTTAAAAACCCATATTTTTCAATTAATGATGTCCCATGAGCCTCATGGTTTTTCTTTCTTTTTTCCTTTTGTTTCCTGTCTGACTGAATTAGTTCAAAAGACTTGTCAATTTTAGAACATCTTTCTTCTGCTTTTTGTAGTCTGTTTTGGAAGTTCTTCATTGAATTTTTATTTAATTGATTAAGTTTTTTAGTGCTATGTCTGTTTCTTTGGTGAAGATCTCATTCATATCCTGAATTGTTTTTCTCCTTCTTTTGTATTCTCTTGCATCTCATAGAGTTTCCTTAGGGTCATTACATTGATTTTTTTTCAGTAATTTCATAATTTCCTTCAAATTGGGGCTTATTTCTGGAGAATTATTGTTTTCTTTGGGAGAGTCATTATTTCATGTTTCTTGTGTCCTTACATTGATGTCTGTACCTCTGGTATAACATTTACCTCTCCAAATTTTATGGGATAACTTCTATAGGTAAAGATTTTTTTTAGTTAGGATAGAAGGTATCTGTTGAATAGGTGTTTTGGATTTGAATGTAGGTAAACTCAAAAGAGTAGTCTCTGTGAGATTTCTCTGGATGTGATTGATGTCAGCAGTGTCTATAAGTACCTCAAAGGTCTAGACTATAGCAATTCATGAAAGCAGTTGTACAACTTTTCAGTGGACTTAAACTTCCAAAGGTGAATGTCCTCAGGCTCCACAGAATCAAACACTGATAACACTGGGGCTTGTGGTGACAGCTGCCACAGCCTCAGTAGTGCAGGATGTGGAGAGGAGTGGTGTAGGATGTGCTTGCCAGGCCCTTCATGGCAAGCCCAGGTGATAACAAGGATTGTAGCAATAGCAGCCATGGTTACTGAGCCGTAGCATGTGGAGGAGACTTTCCCCCAGGACCCTCAGGATTAATGTAGTAGTTATCTCAGAGTCCTGGTCACATTTCTGATGTCACAGGATATGACGGGACATTCCTGAAGTCCCATGGGATGAGCAATGGTGATGTTGAGATATGTGGCACCAGTGGACTCAAGGTTGTAGAGTGGAAAGGTAATATTCTCTAGGCCCCTGTGGAACCATTGTGGGTGGTTCTGGACTTCTAGTGCTCAGAATTACTTTCTTGAACCTGCAGGACCCAGATGGTACTTTCTGCAGGTCCCAATGGACAATCTGAAGTGAGTACCAGAAGCTATGATCCCAAGTCTGTGGGTTGTGGAGATCTTCCTTAGGTCCCCTGAGTCATGTGCAGGTAAAGTTTGGACTTGTGGCACTGATATCCACACTTCTTGAAGTGTGGGACGTGAAGGTGATGTTCCCTAGGTCCCACAAGTGGAACAGGGTTTATGACTTTAGTATCTAAAGTCCTGGAGCAGGAGGATATGAATGGAAATGTCCCCATTTCCCTGGGGGCAAGCATTGGTGGATCCAAGTTTTGCAGCATTGATAGTAATGTTCTTGAACCTACAGGACATGGATGGGAGATTCCTCTGTTCCTCAAGGATGAACTTGGGTGTTGTTGAGGATTTTTTTACCAGCAGTTGAAATCACAAGGCCATGGGCTTAGAAAGTTGTTTCCTAGTTCCCACCAGATAAACAAGGGTGTTGAGTTTGGGGCATTGGTAACTGTGTTCCTGGAGTTCCAGGATGTACGTGGAAACTTTCCTAAGACCTGCAGTTATATTGATTTTTAAACATATCTGATATTGTTCTTCAGAGAAAGGTTAATCAATTATTTAACTATTTTTTCCCATAAGTAACTAGGCAGATGTATTAATACCACCACTCTCTCTGCTTTGAAATATCTAATTTATGATACACTTACTTTAATCATGGACCAGTGGGACTTATGAGAAATGAAAGTTAGCCTTTTCACATTTATTACTCTATCACTTAGAAAATTACAATGGTTTTAGAAATTGTATGCTAGGATCACAAAGACCAAAGTACGTATTTCCTATTATATCACAGTACTAATTCATTTGGAAATTTAAAAATTACCTGCTCTAGTCTTAAAAACAGGAATTCACTTTCTACCTCTTCCAAGTTTCAGCAAGGTTTCTTCTCTTGTGCCAACTTGTGAGAGACAATAAACTAGTAGCACTTTTTTATGACACTGCTTCTCTTCTTGCCAGCCTAGCAGTTAAAAATTGCTCCTAAGGATCTTGGATCTGACTTTAGACTAGGAACTACACAGACATCTCCCTTAACCTCTGGGTCTCTTGTTACAGAGAGCCCTCTTTATTTGGATTTCAAGACTCTTGTTTTTAGTAAGGTCAACCACAAGGCTCTAGGGGAAAGGAGAACCTTCCATCTGAACACTGTTTACTAACTTGTTTTATTTTTTCATATCCTTTAATAATTGTTTACCCAGAATCTTGGTACTAAACAAATCTTTTTGAGGATTTTGAACCCATGGTTGAATCTTACTTTATAATTATTTGTGTGTTTATATTCCTTACTAAATTATATACTCCTCAAAGGCAGAAACTTTGTCTTGTACATGTTTGTCTCCTACTGGAATGCCTAATAAAGAACTGGGGACACAGAAAGACAGTGTCCTTATTATAGATTTTGGCTTTAGACAAATTGAGGGTAGAATTCTAACTCTATCACCAATTAGCTATATGACTATTGTCTTGGGTGATTATCTGCAACATAAGGACAAGCTCCCTCCTCCTCAATTTCCTCTCTCCACTTCCTCCCTTTCTTCCTCTAATACTTGTCTAACACTTACTAATGAAATACAAGATACTAAACATAAGAATGTCCTTTGTCCTCCTGGAATTGTTTTAAGATTAAGAAGTATGAAATATCTGACATAAAAAATACGGATTGAGTAGATATCCAATTAATGAGTACTGATGGGGGGAGGCAAAGGGACTATGACTCTTTTAAAACTATATGATTTATGACCAATGAAAGAGAAATACAAAAATCAAAGAAAGCAGTAGTTCAGAAAATAACTCAAAGGAAACAGGAGAGATTAATGCAAAGGAAAATTAAGAGAGAAAGAAAAATACAGAGAAGGGAGGTGAAATTCAGGCAGTAGTTTAAGCTTGTAGTTTGGCTTAAGGTATATCTAGAATATCATCAGGATGTAAAATGTCACTAAGTTGTGGCTGGACATAGGACTAGCAAATCTTACAGTACTTGCACTCATTTATGGGTCCCCTAAGTCACCTTTCCACCCTTCCACATTAGAATTTAAGGATCTGATGTGAAGATACACAAAGAGACTCAGGTCATGAGCTTGTGTGACCGTCACATGAATGACACTATTCATAAAAAAGGAAAAGTAAGATATAGAAGTAAGTTAGGTCTTGTAACATGTGAAGTTGCAGATATGAATAGTGTTTCATACAGGTTTTCCATTTCTGTAGTCAAAGTAGCTGACAAGAACAGCTTAGAGGAGAAAAAGTTTATTTGACTCATAGTATCAGAGTTCTCAGTCCATAGACAGCCTGCTCCATTGCTTTGGGTCCAAAGTAAGGCAGAGCATCATGGGCAAAGTGCATGATGAAGGGAAACTCCCTCATGGCAGCAAGGGAGGAGAGAGAGAGAAAGAGAGAGAGAGAGAGGAGTGGGGGAAGAGGTCACAAGGAAGATGCACAGATGCTTCCTTCCAGGGCAGTCCCCAGTGATCAACCTCCTCCAGGCATGCCCATCTGCTTTCAGTTTCCACCCAGTTGGTTCATTCCAACTAGGATATGCTGTTTAGGTTACTAATCTCATAATCTGATCATTTCACCTCTGCATATTCCTGTTTTAATACAGGATCATTGGCGGACACCTCATATCCAAACCACAAAAAACAGCTTGTCCAAATGGAAATAAATCTTGTTGGAGGTTGGACTATAAATTGAGCAATTGGTCCCTTTGAAGAAACACATTTGAATAATGCACAAGGAAACCATGAAACTTGATAATTCCAAGGGAAAAGGCAGAGACAAAGAGAAATCAAAAGCAAATACTGAATCTTGACAGTCATCACTTGAGTAGTAATTAGATTCCTGCAGGTGACAACAATAGGAAGAGTTGCAATCAAAGGAAACTGGAGCTTCAGGTGGAAGAGCTAAAGTAATATGCATTACAGAAGTCAAGAGAAGAAACTTTCAAGGAAAGAGTGACCAATGATGATGACTGATACCATGGATAGATTAAATAAAATGAGGGCAAAGGAAGAATCATTGAATTTGAAGGTGAGAATGGTGACATTTAGGAACTGTTTCAGTGAGAGGGAAGAAGTGCACATCTGATGGTGAGGATGAGTGAGAAATCAAGAGTGGAAACCCTCACTGGAGAGACCTCCCATGGGTGCCAAATGTTGGTCACTTAGGTGCTCATTAGACATGCAGATTCTCAGAGTGCTACCAAATCAGAACCTGCATGCTAGCACTGTTACCCAGGTGATTTGTACGCACACAAAATTTTGAAAGAGCTGTTATTGAGTGGTTTTTCAGAACTAATGGAAGGAGAAGAAAGTTGGCAGAGTAGTAACCTGAAGTGACAGCACAAGGTAAAGAAGTGGTTTTCAGAAGGGGTGAGGTGTGTGCTGGTTTCAGTCAGAAAGGGACAGAAGGAGGAGAAGACACTCCAAAGGAGAGGAGATAGCTGATGAAGCAGTGATGTGGATGGAATCAAGTCAGGAGGGTGGTAAGGATTACTCAGACAAGTAAGAGGGAGGCTTCTCCTGCTGCGAGGAGTTGGGGATGCAAGGGGTGAAATGAAGACAGGAAGGTAGTGGACAGATGGTTGTTCTCTTCCATATTGCACAGCCTTGAGGACAGGGACTGGCCTGGCTCATCAATTTTTGGACCATCCAAACACAGTGCTGCACCTTAATTATGACTCATGGAAGGAAAATAGGTGAGAAGCTCAGCTTCAGCAAAAGCAGCATAATTCATTGCCCTATGTTTAACTTCTAAGATACTAAATAGAGACCCAAAATTATTCCCTTTATTTTTTTAGATTGCATTTTAAATGATTTGATTATATCTGAAGTAATTTTTTAAAATAATATGTCTCTCACATGATTTTCTTAGAGTGGAAGTTTATGCCAAAATTGTTTTTCTAAAATATGTATCTAGTATTCAAACCATGTGCATGGGTCAGTAGTTACCTGCAAATTTGTTTTATACATAAACAAAAGGGAAAGGAGTACAGGCAAAGAGAACTCTGAAGAGTTACTTTATGGAAAGTTAAAAAAAAATAGGGCTCCTTTTGTTTTTTCCTTTTGCTAAGTCCAGGTCTATGACATGATTAAAGCATGCATGTATTGAGGATCCCTCCTCCTCCTCCTCTCCTCCCTCCCCACTCCTTCCCTTCTTCCTCTTCCTCCTCCTCCTCCTCTTTCTCTCTCTCTCTCCTTTCTCTCTCTCTCTCTCTCTCTCTCTCTCTCTCTCTCTCTCTCTCTCTCACACACACACACACACACACACATACATGACGATAACAACAAACACACCACAATTGCAAAGTATCTCTACCAATGCACTAGTTGGACCAGAAGGTACAGAAGTTAACAGAACAACTGCAGGCCAGATGCTGCTGCTTAATGTTTGATTTCTAGTAGAAAACTACAAAAACTTTTCCTTACAAAAATTATTGTTATCCTCTGAAAAATTTACTTGAGAGGAGAGACACATCAAAAGAATTTTTAAAGGTCCAGGAGCAGTGGCACATGCCTGTAATCCCAGCTACTAGAGAGGCTGAGGCAGGAGCATCCTAAATTCAAGGCCAGCCTGAGCAACTTAGCCAGACCCTGTCTCAAAATAAAATTAAAAGAACTGGGGATGTAGTTCACTGGAAGATGGCCCCTAGGATCCATCCCCAGTAGAAAAAACAAAACAAAACAACACACACACACACACACACACACACACACACACACACACACCATAATTTGTAAAGGGAGCACGATCATTCTTCATTTTTTTTTCTCACTCTTCAAATCAGAAATAATTTTTGAACCATAACTTCTTTAAAAACATGAAGTTTTTGTGTCTTCCCATTGGCCCATACTTAGATATGTGTAGGAAAGAGCATGGTTATTGGGAACTGTGTGTTGCATGGGAGAGCGGAGAGCCTGGTAAAGGTCAGGAAGAGGTACAGAGAAGAAGTAATCTGTACACTAAAGAGAAATTTCTCCTGTTTCCCAAATTTTCTTAGATTACATTAAATTTTTTTCATTCGGTTAATGTGAATTTACTTTTCAAGTGACATGAATGGGCTCAGTAGTTGTTTGCCAACTTGTTTTTTAAATGATTCTATTTTTTACCATCATTTTCATTTTTACTAACATGAGAATTCAATTTTCTAATACCCACTTGGAGTTAAGGTTGAAAATATACTTCTCCCTCCCCCATTCTTCCATTGATTGTGAAATAACAACTGAGACGCAATGTACTCTGTAGTCTCGGAAGGGTTTGAGGCTTTTAAATCCAGTACAAATGTGGAGAGTTGATTGAAATATATCCAGAACCTCATACTGTTTATCAAACAAACACTCATGCCATATCTGCTTCAAAGTCACAGTGCTCCCAGCTATTTTATTTTACAGCAAAACTGGTTTGTTGCAATTTCACAGTTGAGATTTTTACATAACTTAAAGTTGAAAAATCTTAACTCCTTATGAGCTACTTAGTTTCAGTTTAAAATAATCTTATAGTTTGGGCAAATAGTTGCAGAAACAAAAACCCACTCAAAGTATGGAAAACGTAAGAGGCAGTTACTATGGAAACCTGCCTTGGACACTCCTGGTGATGCTGGGAATGGTGCTTCTGACCACTTTACGGAGGTCTCCTTTCTGATACTCTCTGCTACCCCAGAGTTCATCCTTTGGGGAGTGTTTTATGAGTAGTATGGCTTCTCACCCAAGTGGAAAATTCCTGTCCTTTATGTGTGCCAGCAGGTAGGTGGGGTTTCAAATGCCTCTGACAGCTTGTATTGAAATTCTGCTGAGACAGAAATTTATGCCTTGCACACTCCAGAATTGATTTTTTTGTTGTTGTTGTTCTTTTGCTGGTCTGGTTGAAAGTTTGTACGTGTAAGGACTAGGCTGGTAGAGTCTTAAAGTTCTGGTGATCTCTATCTCTGTGCGAGACAACAGCCCACAGGTATCTGTCTCCCATTGTCATTAAGCAGTCAAGGAACATCACTCATCTCCAGAGTCCAGAATCCAGGCCTTCCTTACCTCACCTGTGGAGTGACTTTGCTGTCATGTGGTGACAGACTGTCTTAGTGCGGTAGCACAGTGCCTGTGAGTGGTTGCCTTAAAGGCAGCATTTGAGGTCTCTTTTTTTCTTGAGGATTCTTGCTAAGGTTTGCAAACTCAAATGTCTACAGGGAACAGGCAGGTGATGTAATTGAACAAGGTAGGCAGATGAAGAATTGGAGAATTGGAGAGCCTTTGACCAAATATAAAAACCCTGACTTGATTTAAATTAACCTGTCAACCCCTATTAGCTCCATCTGTTTGTTGTTTTACAGGATGGTGATTCCATGTCACCAAATCTTTGAATTTGTCAAAAGAAGCCAGCAGTCAGAATGGCAATTATCAAAAATACAAGCAACAATAAGTGTTGGTGAGGAAAGCAGTGTGGAAATTCCTCAGAAAACTTGGAATGGAACCACCATTTGACTCCTCTGTTTATACCCAAAGGACTTAAAATTAGCACGCTATAGTGATGCAGCCACATCAGTGCTTATAGAAGCTCAATTCACAATAACTAAACTATGGAACCAACCTAGATGCCCTTCAATAGATGAATGGATAAAGAAAATGTGGTACATATACACAATGGAATATTACTCAGCCTTAAAGAAGAATGAAATATGGCATTAGAAGGTAAACAGATGGAGCAGGAGAACATCATGCTAAGTGAAAAAAGCCAAACCCAAAAAACTGAAGGTCAAATGTTTTCTCTGAGAAGTTGACATTGATCCATAATGGGGGAGGGGAGAATGAAGGAACTTTGGATTGTGCAGAGGGGAGTGAGGGGAGGGGAGGGGAAGGACAGTGGACTAAGATGGATAGTATTACCCTATATACACATATGATTACACTACCAGTATGAGTGCACCATGTGCAGCCAAAGGAAGAAGAAGTTGTGCTCCATTTGTGTACAATGTGTCTAAATGCATTCTACTATCATGTATAACTAATTAGAACAAATTTAAAAATTAATAAAATAAATCATTTACAATGGTAATAGGAAAAAAAAGAAGCCAGATAATTACACAAAATCTATTTATTATAAACTACTGGTGATAAATGCATAAAATATTATGAATACTTTATCAAGGATTCATAAAAAATTATAAGTCCTTCAATTCTTTGTTCAAATATTACCTTCTCAGCTAGGATTTTCCCCAAACACCCCATATCAATTGAGAACCCCCGCTTTGTTCTGGAGCTTCCTTATTCTCCTCTGCTTTCTCTCTCCATAACACATGATTCTATCCAACACAAAGGACAGGAACCTTTATCTGCATGATCTTCTGTATGTCCAGCATCAGGAGCAGTTTTTGGTCCACAGAAGGCACTCAAAAATATTCTTGAGTGAATGATTGAATGAAGACAAAAAATGCATTCTGACACACAGAGGCAGGTCCAGGAAAAGATGAGTCAGGTGCCTAGGGTACAACAATTGTATGACCATGGGATTGAACACCTTTTAAAATCTTGTGTACTACTAGAAATGGGACCACCATATGACCCAGCTACACCACTGCTCAGTATTTATTCTAAAGATTTAAAGTCATCATTCTATATCGATACATGTATACTCATGTTTATAGCTACACAATTCACAATAACCAAAGTATGCAACCAGCCTAGCTCTCCATCAGTAAATGAGTGGATAATGAAAATATGGTATATATACACAATGGAGTTTTCTTGAGCCACAAATAAAAATGAAATTATGTCATTTGCAGGGAAATAGATGGAATTAGAGATGATTATGTTAAGCAAAGTAAGCCAGACTCAGAAGGTCAATGATCATATGTTTTCTCTTATATGTGGAAAGTAGACAGGAAAAAGGAAAAGAAAGATGGGTGGAGGTAGTCTCATGAAAATCAAAGGAAGATTGGCAGTATAGAAGAAAGGCACCAGGGGATGGGAGAAAGGGAGAGAGGGAAAGTACAGGGATTTATATTAGCCAAAATATGTTGTTATGTGCATGTGTGAATAAATAACAACAAATCCCACCATTATGTATGACAATAATGCACCAGTTTAAAAAGTGGAAAAATTATTGTATCCTAGATACAATCTCTACCAACTGCCATGTAGATTCAGTTGCTGTAGTGATCACTGATATAAGAGGGTGGAGTGAGAGAGAGGAAAAGGAATAGGAAGTTTAAAAGTTAAAATATTACTGTTACTTAAAAATGTACAGCCCCAGTGAATTTCTAACATGCCCATCAACTGCATGGATGATGCTGACCAAAGATGACACAGAAATCTTCACTTAGAATGGAAACTGTCTAGGGATTGGAAATTTTAGTTTACATTCTCTTCTCCATTTATATATAGAAAAATGCCAAACACAATGAACACATTTGAAAACCTTCCATTAGCAAGAAGAGACAGAATTGATTTCAATTCTAGGCCTGGGATAAGCAGAGTTGACAGTACTTATTCACTGAAAACCACCCAAATATGGAACAAATTAAGAAAACAATGAATAACTATAGAAGAGATATTATAGTCCATTTTCAAACTGAAATCAAGATAAAATTAAAATGAAAAATAATAATTATAAAATGTTTCCAGGTTCTGTTACAAAGATCAGTCCTCTATACCCATGTGTTCCATGTATGTGTGTTCAACCAACCTTAGATGGAAAACATTTGGGGAAAAAAATGCGTCTGTCCTGAACACACACACACACACACACACACACACACACACACTTTTTTTCTTGTCTTTTCCCCAAACCATACAGTGTAAAAACTATTTACATAACATTTAAATTGTTTTAAGTATTTTAAGTGATCTGAAGATAATTTTAAATGTAAGGAGGATGTGTGTAGGTTATATCTAAATACTACTCCATTTTCTATAAGGGACTGGAGCATCTGTAGATTTTGGTTTCCGTGGGCAGGTCCTGGAAACAGTCCTCCATGGATACTGAGAGATGACTGTGTTGTTTTGCTGGTTGAAAAGAAGTATTGTTCTGCATTTGTAACCACCTAAGAAACATGATTCGCAATCTAGAGGATAAATGTAATAGCAAAAGTTATAGTTTGTTAAATGGGAAATTCTGGCCCATACTGTGAGATATGATAGCTGTTTGATACCAAAGCGGGTAGTGAGGCAGAGCAAAATGCACAGTGTTCAAGGAACTGCTGGAGAACTGGTTTTGCAAGCAGAGTTGCAGCAGGAGGGACCTCAGGGAACTTCTAAAGAACCCACAGAAGTCCTGTGGGAGAATCAGCTTTAAACATCTGCCATGCCTGAAAAGCTCTTTAGAAAGACACCAGTGAAGGGAGAACTTTCTGTACTCCTTTCCCCTCCTCCCTCCAACACCAGGAGCCTAGGAGTCTTGCCTGGCAGACTGGGGAGGAGGGTAAGAGAGAGAAGGAAAGAAGATTCATCATCACTCTTTTTGAAGCTGCCCTTGCTAGAAGAGGAGAAAAGATTTAACTCTAGGCAAAGAAAGAGCTATGCATATTACATGGGTCTGGGCATTCTCATTATTGGATAAAGACCGCTTTGTGATAGAAAGTTATCTGGAACTATTTCTTAAAAGTAAGCAAAAAAGGTCATAGATCATGCTAAATTTTATTCAACTGAAGCAAGTTTGAAAGGGATAGTAGAAGAGAATGCTCTAGTTTCTTTTGAGTATGCTTGTTCAATGTGATGATTATCCGGGTCTAAAGGAGATCTGCAGTAATTCTATGGCCAGTCCCTGTGATTGTCAAATTTTCTAGAAAATTTGCTCTTATGAAGAATAACTATTTGCTTAATGAAATGGGAAATAAAAGATGATCAGGTATAGTTACAAGTGAATGGCTGTGTTGTAAGTAGGAGTGAAAGAATTGAGGGAGGTCAGAGCAAAGATCTTGGAGGGGGAAATGTATCCTGGGACCTGGGGGGAGTGTTCATGTCCTCCTTGAGGATCTGCCCCTCACCTATTAGAAAAGATGATGCAAAATAGAACCTTTCCCTCTTAGTTCATCCTTTCATCAGTCCAGATCTTGTGAAATGAGATGTTGATGCACAGTTAAACTGTAATAAATAATAAGATAACTAGGAATACATTGTGTAATAATGTACAAAAGTAGAAGTAGCATGGTGTTAGAAGACAAAAGTCAGACCTACCACCTAGGGTTCTATGCATCTCAGTTTCTTCATCTTAAAAAAATATTAATACAGCTTTTAGGATTGTTGGGAAGATTAAATGAGATCATATATGTAAATTAAGTATCTCACACAATTGGGACTATAGACTGTATTCTACAGATGAACATATTATTATTAAAGTATAAATGCTAGAAGACTCACCATCTATGCTGGGGAAAAATCATTTGTATCATTATATTACTTGTCTTTGTTATCAAGAGAGCTATATCCTCCACATCTCCTCAAGCACACCCATGAGATAGGAATTAAAAAGTGAGTGATTCTTTTCCCTACCTCTTCTGCCTTTAAAAGAAAAAATTGTTTTACTTTAGGGTATTAAAATCTCCACCTAATACAGCTAAAGTCACTGAAGTAATAATTCCCAATACAAATAGTTTTGTAACTTTCCTTTGCCTTATGCCATCTTGGTAAATATTTATAGGAACCAGCAAACCAAATTGGGCTGATTTCCCAGAGTCCCAGAGGATAATGGGAGGCTTGGGGGGAAAAAAGACTATAGTTTTCAGGATTTTCAACAAGATCAGGTTAAGTTGTGGTGATCTAAAATAGGGACCATCAAGGCAAGCATGATGCAATTAGCAGCGTACCATGCATGCCATCATCCAATAAAAACAGATGATCAAATTCTGACCCTCACTTTGCCTGTAAAAAGTTATGATTTTGATAGTGGCAACATACAACATTACATAGGTAGGCATTCGAAGAGTATCCTTACACTGTTTGTGTATATATCACATCTGTACCTAAGTTTCTCATTTTCAATATATGATTCCTCTATGCAGCTGAACTGTTTCGGGGACTGTTCTCCCTCACTAGGGTGCAGGAGGTCCTTCAGTATAAAGCTGGTGTATCTGTGAGCAGGGAGCAAGAATCCTTTGGGTGTGGGACAGCAGGATGCACAATTTCTGAATTTTGCTTTTTGTAACCCAAATTGTGTCTTGACTGTGGTGGTGGTTACATTTGTCAAAGCTCATTGAACTTTACACTTCAAATGGGTATGCACTTCTGTATGTAATTATACTTTCATAAAATTTATTAAAATCATCTTGCTCTTATCAGTTTACTAAGAAGTACTAAGGGGCATTTAAAAATCCCCCAAAACAAGACAAAGCAAAAAACCCCTTTAGTGGCTACCATTTGCTTGTAAGATTAATTTCACACCACTAAAGATGATTTTTGAAGCTCTCTGTTATGTGGTCCCAGCTACATTTAGCTGAGTTTTTAATCTATTTTGTGTCATGGACCCTTATAGTGGTCTACTGAAAACTATAGATTCATTTTCAGGATACGGTTTTTAAATGCAAACAATAAAACACACAGGAGTATAAAGAAAACCAGTGATGTGGAAATCATATCAAAATTCTTTGAAATTCTATGATATAGTAATATAGGTACTTCTTTATTAACTCACTAAATAACAAAATCTAGCAAATTCTAATAACTATCATAATTTCACAGTAGCAATTAACCTAAATCATTGTTTAATATATCTGCAACAACTGTTAGGTGCAATGAAATAATATGTTTTTTATTAGTGACCAAGTCATGAGTATTGCTGATATTATTGTGATTTCCTCCCTCACATTCAAAATGGAAGGAAATGCTAAAGTTGAGTCTGAGATTAGTGAAAATGAAGGTGCTCCCTTATCCCCCCATCCAAGTTTAAGCCCACTCTACAACACTTCCCCTCCTCCTTCCTGCCTTAATTCCAGGTTAGAAACTCCTGATTTTTCTTAGCTTAAGTCTCTGGAGGCCCCAAGACACTCTGCTTTTGTGCAGGGGTCACCCATCCTAAAACCTGCAGAGGTAGCAGGAAGCATGAATGTGTGAGGTAAGTCAAACAGCAGAGAATGAGGAGTAACACAGAGCCCACGTCCTCCCTCTGGGCATTCAGATATAGCACTTGCTTTTAAAAACACACAACAATGTACACGCCAAATAAAGATTAGCCCAGAGTTGGGCAGAGTGTAACCATTGTTTAATCAACTGGAATGAACTGCCAGTTCTCCCCATACCCGACTCCACATCTCCATAGGGTTTCTTTTATGCAGAAAGTCCTTCCTTCTAATCTCTTAGAATCAAAATACAGCTAGTTCAGACACTGGCATTTCCTGCTTCCCTAGCTAGAGCCATCTGTCCCGTTCCTATGCTCCTGGAGCACTTGGTTCCAATCTTTCTCTGTTTTATTTTTTAGCACAGGTCTTATTTTGCCTTGTGTTTATTAATGCACATTTTTCACTTTCTCTACTTGATCTCGAGCTCCTTGAGGGCAGGACACTTACCACATTTCTCTTTGCTTCTCCCATAGTACCTGTGTTCAGGGGTACACAGTGCTGTGGGGATGCAGTGGAGTCAGACTGGTTGTATGGGACCAACCTGCATCCCTGACTCTCTCTGTGTTGTGTCTTTCTCTCTTTTACTCATGAGTTTTAATTCTTCCATCTCTAGAAATAAAGTCTGACATAACTTTTCTTTCATTGCAGAGCTCACACTATAACCTCAAATCCAGTCAGAGAAGTAATTGATGTATATAAAGCACTCCTCAGGAAACGGACATTTGTTCATTCACATGATTCATTCCTTATTCTCTCAAACATCAGGTGAGAGTTTACCCTATGAAATGCATTTGATTAGAAATGGTGGTATAAACAAACTGTGACATGTTTGTGAAATTTTTTCTTACTTGCCTAGAGACAAGGAAATTAATGCCTCCTTATGAAAGACACTCAAGCCTCATCCTATGTTGTGGGGTTGCCCAAATAACATTCTATTAATATGGTCCATCCTCCAATGCCCAAGGTCTCCATGAAAAATCATAGTTGCAGACTCACTGCCTACCATGCAGTTACATGTAAAGACACTGAAAGCAATAAAACTTTATATCCTGACTTTTAAAACTCCTTGCAGTGTTGTTGAATAGATTATGGAAGATCTGGGTCTCAATTTTCTCATCTGTAAAATATGGATTATAATATCATCTATTTTCATAGTTGGTTGATGGTTAACTGAATTACTATAGCCATGGTTTGAGTAGGAGTAATATCCCCCAAAGATCTATAGGTAAAGGCTTAGTCTGCAGTGGGGAGTTCTGTGGACTTTTAAGAGGTGGAACCGAGTGAGATCTTTAAGAGGTTAGGTCATTGGGAACTTGCCCCCAAAGGGGATTATGGAATACTATCCAGTCTTCTCCAGGCTTCGTGGCTTGAGATGTGACAGCTCACTCCAATACATACTCTTGCCATGATGTGCTGCCCTCACCAGAGGCCCAAAACAATGGGTCACTTGATCTTGAACTTGAAGCTCCAGAATCCTGAGCTAAAATAAACTTTTGTGTATTCAGTAGCCTGTGTTAGGTCTTCCTTTTATAACAATGGAAAGCTGACCAATAAATACATATGTGGCACTTGGAACAGTGTCTGGTACATAAGTGCTCCATGAATATTAAAAGTGTTAGCTAAACAAAAATACCTCTGAAATATCTATTTCTTATTAAGCAATTGCTTTGTGCAGTTAGGCATTGGGAATATAAAGCTAAAAAAAAGTCTAGTCTTTTTCTCAAGGAACTCCTAACATAAAGTAATGTTTTTCCAATCTGTGGAATGGAGATTACTTGGGAAGACTTTTTCTAGGAATCTACTTGTTCATTAGATTGAATGAATCTGCCTCACACATACACATTTCATTAAAAATATCTGCAGTTCTACATTAACCAATGTCAAAATCATCTAAAAGGACTCTTTCATAATTTTTGTCATTACTTAACCAAAATTAAGATATGATCATGAGGTGGCCCCTGCCATTGTTTGGAGGGCATTAAAATAGTTTTTTTATGGTAAAATTGGCCAGATCTACTGGTGGAGCAAACAGCACCATCTGATAGGAACCCGGATTTTTAATCATGTCTGCTCAGGCATGGAGGAAGTTCTTCCTCGGAAGAGTAGCAGTCAACATCAAGATACTGTAGGTTATGGCCTGGGGTTGTGGCTCAGTGTTAGAGCACTTGCCTAGCACATGTGAGGCCCTGAGTTCAACCCTCAGCACCACATGAAAATAAATAAATAAATAAATAAAATAAAGATATTGTTTTCATCTACAGCTAAAAATTATTTTTTAAAAAAAGATAAATACAGGGTAGAGACTGCCTCTCAGGGAATATATGATCAAAAAGTTTTTATGTGCTTTCTAAACAAGATTTCCATTAAGAAACCAACTCTACTACTATTCCCCTGATCCAGTTAATGTGGGAGGAGATCTTCAAAATTCCCAAGATTAAAGGGTGCAACCTATAATTTCTACTATGGGCTGGGGATGCCTTGCAGATGTAGGTGCTGATGGAGATTCCACCAGAGAGATAGAAGTTGCAGAGAAGCATTTGATTCCCTTCTGCCTGTGCTATTATATTAGTATAGAAATTATGGGATTGTTCATACCCATGTCGTTAGTTGCCAACTAGCAAGTGTGAGTTCTTAGATCACCTCTTCTTATAATAAATAGCAGTACTTTGGGGGAAAGTCTGAGTGAGTTGGACTTTGGCCCTTGTCACAGTTTGAACTTTTTGTCTTGGCAACTATTTTTGGCAAAGTCTTTAAAATGACTGCAATGACATTTCTGGAAAATCACTAGGACTATTGCCAACAATAAGAAAGTTACACCAGCAGAGATTGGATATGAGAGAAACTCCTACCTCTTTCTTAAAAGTCCCACACCTTAAAATTGTTGTGGTGCAATGTTCCTTTATAAATGAGATCATTAATATTCCTGTTCTGTCCAGAGTAGAAGGTTAGTACACTTTGTTGCAGAAATGTATTGGTCATCTATTGTATATCATTCTCAAGCAATCTGGTGATTTCCCAGAAAAAAAGAAGTTTCCCTCTTTTGTGTTTTGATATTTGCTTTTCTCATCGGGGAACCACCATCTTTGGATAATCTCAGGAAAATAATTCAGCCATCAGGCCAAGTTTATTGACTGACAGTGGATATTCAGGTCAAATTTATTGACTAAATAAGTACAGTAGTTCCTCCTATCCACAAGGGATACATTCTAAGCCACCCAGTGAATGCCTGAAACTGGATAGTATCAAATCCTATACATTCTGTTTTTCCCTGTACATGCAAACACAATTTTAATGTCTTTTCCAACTTAACTTGGTGCTTATCATGCACCATGGCTGTAACTTTTCCAGTTTGTGATATGATAGCAAAACTAGCATGAAATTCCTTTTCATTCCTTACAATTTAATAGATAAAAGATTTGTTCTTACCACAGATCTTAGCATCCTCAGCCTATGACTTTTTTCTTTCCTTATTAAATGGAGAACTTTCACCTTTTTCCCTTCAAGGAAATGCCCTGTGGCCTCTCTTTGACACATCCAAATTAATAGCATCACTCCTCTTGCACTTTGTTCAGGTAAAATAAAGTTTACTTGAGCACAAGCCCTGTGAGATATTGTAGCAGTGGAACTGATAACCAAGATGGCCAAGTGAATAAAGGGCAAGCAGTATATACAGCGTGGATACATTGGACAAAAAGGTGATTCTCTCCTGAGGAGACCACAGGACAGTGTGAGATTTTACTCCACTATTGAGAACAGCATGCAGTTGGACAGTTATGAAATGTTTATTTCTGGAATTTTCCACTTAGTATTTTCTAATGACTGCTGAAAGCGAAACCATGAATAAGGGAGACTATTGTGTTCACATACCAGTCAAACCCCAACTTATGTTGGCTCTCCTTCCCATAGCTCAGGTATTTTCCTTTAAGCACCTACCTTCTTTTACTCAAAATGCTGCAGGGGGCCTCATGGGTAGGTGATGTGGTTTAGTTGTCAAGGGCATAAGCTTTTTAGTCAATGTCCCTACATGTGAATCCTGGCTCTGTGTAGATGGGAGACCAAAAAAATAGACATATTGAGTCTCAATTTCTTTTTTATCAAAATGTGGTTGAATATTCTCAAACCTTATATATTTGCTTGAAGAATTAGATGAAAACAAGTTTCCCCAAATTTTAGTCACTTATAACTTGCCAGCATAATATTTGCCATATTCAAATACTACCTGCACTACTATTCCCTTAATGTTTTCTCTAAATTAACTCAATGTTAAAGGAAGATTAAATTCAAAAAGGAAATGAAATACCATTATCAATTCCTCAATGAGGAATGTAAGTACAAGAATAACTGTAACAGAGACTAAACAATGTTATTAGGTTCTAGATGGATATTTTTATTTGCTAAAGTCTCTGACCTAAGGCCTACTCTCTCTTCAGGTGATTAAGAGATATTAATTCCAATATGACACATTCTTTGTTATTTAATCAAAAGAACTAAAAAGGTCACAAGGAAGTAACTTCCTCACTATTTGATTCAATGCTACTTAACACTCTGCGTATGCACCACATGACAGCATCTCACATATTGCTGATGGCATGTGCACCACATTTTAGAAAATTGAGATAAAACATGTAAAGATTTTGTGTTTTGAAATTAAATTACGTCCACACCTCCAAGATGCAGCTGCACTAGTATGCGTGTGAGAGCATTTATAATGCCCACTTGGAAAATACGATTTTGACATAGAAGAGCGAGAGGAAACTGCTGTAAATTCCCTCTGATTATTGCTTGACTTTCCACGAGGACCCTGAGCTCAAATCCTAGACCCAAATATGGGTTTCAAATTATGAATCATTGTTGGCCACAGGGGAAACTGGGAATCCTTGTCCTTCACAGAACTCTCAGGGGACGGGAGAAAGTGGAGTGGAAAAAGCTCCCTCTAAAAATTCTCATCCCGTCTCTACTTCCTTAGAGACTGTTGTGGGATGAATTGTTTATCCTTACTGAAATTCATATTCCCAACACACAGTACCTCAGAATGTGGCTGTATTTAGAGATCCCTTTAAAGAGGTAATTAAGTTTAAAAGAGATATAGTGGCCTTAATTAGATATGGCTGGTGTCTTTATAAGAGGAGATTAGAACATAGATTTGCCCAGAGGGAAGATCATGCAGATACAGGGAGAAGATGACCATCTAAAAGCCATAGATGAATGCCTTAAGAAAAACCATCTTTGCTCACCCCTTGGTCTCAGGCTTCCAACCTCCAGAACTGTAAGAAAATAACTCTGCTGTTGAAGCCACTAGTCTGTGGTACTGTATTATGGCAGGACTAGCAAACTAATACCAAGTCAATGTTTTCCAAACGAAGAGAGGGGCTGAATAGCTCATCATCCATCAACAATGACACCCACAGTCACTCACATCTTGGTATATTTGAGAGAACCAGAATTATCTGATTGTGTACATGTTTTCTTATTTGCCATCTTCTCATCCAGTCATCAAAAGTCTACAGGTAAAACAAACAAACAAAAAACAAAAAACAACAAATGAAAAAGAAAGAAAAACTTAAGAGAAGATTTGGTTACTTTGTCAACTTGGAGAACAACTTTTAGTGAACCTTAATATAATCTGGTAAGAGTTATCTCAAATATCAAAATAGAATCTGTTGCATAGACTGCTCAAGCCCCAGATAAATGTTTTTTCCTTCTTTTGACCTTTCGTTCAACTTTATTCCTTAAGTACAAAATAACATTTCAACTTTATTGAAATTCTATTAGGTCTTGATCATAAGTTTTGAGGTGACACTTACCTACTCAGAGTTTTTATGTTTTTCTCCTTTACCATTTCCCCTTCCCCTCTTTTTATTATTCTTGTATGGACAAAAGGCCCTGACCTAAGGTCTACTCTCTATTAAAAAGAGAGCAAACTTTTAACACCACCCTCCCCACTACTCTTGCTCATTCGAGCATCCTTGGTGTGCCTGGTCCTCTTCTCAATTACCAGTTAATATTTAAGTCCATTAAGTTCACAGTGTAACTCTTCTGCTCATGGTGTACCCAAAGAATGCAGGACATCCTGTTCTCAATGGCTTTCCTACCTGGGGAAGGGGACACCCCTGTGGCTGCCTATCTTTGTAGTTAGTTCAAGGAATTCTGACTGTCCCTGAGTAGCATGTAAAATATTTGCCATCGTACATTCTGTTTCTTGAGAAAAAATTCCTCAGCCCTGTGCATTCAAAGATCAAATATGTCTTTTACAACATATTTATTATTACAGAAATTGGCCAGATAGGTCAGCACTTGAGAGTCTAAGTGCCCTTTGGCTTCCCTCTTGGTTAGCTGGGACTGAAGGATGATTTGAGCAACTTATGGAAGGGGAGCAAGTATTTTGGGCCTCCTCATCAACCAATCATTCAGGAGTGATAGGCAAGAGATAGAATAGCATGTCTCATTGTCAGCCATGAGGTGGAAAAAGGGGGAAGGAATAAGAGAAAGAAAGCCTTTAGACCTGCAGAGAAATGCCAGGTCATAGTCTCCGAAGCTGCTGGTGAGACGTGACTGCCAGTGATATAAGTGAGAATTTCTGAGAAACCCCTAGCACAAATAGCAACTCAAAATCATGAGTGAAATGCAACAGTGATTATTCACTGATATTTTTAATTTTAGGTTTCTGGTTTTCATGGTCATTGCTTCTTCTTGGGAATAGATCGTCCCTCTTAGAATTTTTCCTGACTGGATTTCAAGGTCTACCTCTTAGTTATATATTATGTTCCAATTTATACATTTTTGTGAAGGCTCAGGCTATAAATGGCTCCTTTTTTCCCATTTGAAAGTTTCTGTGCAGTTGGAATTCTTAAAAATCTACTGAAAGGCAGTCTCTGAGTTCTGATCCCTGTACTTGTCTGTCCTCACACACCTTGGACTTCTGTACCTGGAAAACCTTGTTTTCTCTTTTCTCTTAAAGAGTCCCTATTCCCCTGCTTCACAATGACAGTTTATAGACTGTGAGATTGGGCATGCTCCCACCCCAATTGCTGTATCTACCATTTGAACACACACTTCCCATGGAGCATAGCCAGTATTTAAATGTTGAACTTATCTATCATGCGGCTGTTTGCCACTCAACTTCTGTCCTGTTTCTGCATGTTTTAAATGAATGGCAAAGTACTGTCTTGAGAGTCTGCTGTGCTCTCAACCTCATATGTCTGCACCTACTTATTTCTGTGTTCACAGCCTCAGCACCTGAGTCAAATGTAGTGCCATGAAATAGGCCTGGTGGGAAAATGCTCCAGCCATAGTCAGGTGCTCAGGGGATCCGAGCATCTGACTTCAGGCTTTGTTTGACTGACATTTTCCCTTTGTGTTTCAGTGTGTCTTTCTATTGGTTTTCTCTTTGTGTCCACTGTTGTCCCTGGAGATTGAGATTTAAAGAAAATTTTGTCTGAGGGAGGTTTGCAAACTATAAAATTTTGTAAGAAAGAAAGGCATGACATAAAGAAGAATGAAATTGTGTCATTTGCAGGAGAAAAGATGGAACTTGCGAACATTATGTTAAGCAAAATAACATCAAATTCCGAAGGTCAAGGGTTATATGTTTTCTCATATGTGGAAGGTAGACAGGAAAAAGAAAAAGAAAGGGGGAAGTCCTCATGAAAAACAGAGGGAGATCAGTAGAATAGAGAAAAGGGATGGGAAAGGGAGGAGGAGAAGAAAGGGAGAAAAACTGAGGAATGATAATGGCCAAATTACACTATTCTATTATGTACATGTTTAAATATGTAACAACAAATCCCTCCATTATGCACAACTATAAATAAATTCCTCAATAAAATAAAAAAAATTTCCCAATAAAAATAAGGGAAACAAATGAAGCACAGTGTTGTTAAAAATGAAGGAATGAAGGAATAAATAAACAAATAAATAAATAATAAATAAGCACCCTTGTTGACATTTTCATAATCCTGCCAAAGTTTCTCCCTGAAGAGTGGGAATCACCAGAGACTCCTGGGAGGCTGGGTTTCAAGCCCTCCAGAGAGCAGGTTGGGTTTCTGTCCATCAGAAAAGGGGCTCTCAGAGAGTCAGCTTTCCTCTTCCCTTATCTCCTGGCCAATTTTTTCTAAATAACTTCTTTGTCTATGACCTTCCATCATAGAAAATAAGACTAGTTAACCTGGAGCAAATAATAGTGAAGAGCCATCAAAATAATGGTAAGTAGATTTTCTAGCCTTTTTCCTACCTGTCATGTTTGTTTTTGTCTGTGTAACAGATATGTTAAAAGGAGTCAGTCTCATTTGTTCATAGACAGACCTTTTGGATGAGGTGGCAGGCTCTCTTTTAGACATGGGATACCTCTATGACCAATTAGGATAGAGTAACTGTTATTGCTCTTTCACATGCGGGGTAAATGCAGTCCACATAACAGTTCTGACTAACAGGTTTCCTTTAAGAGCGTCCTGAGAGACTGTGGCAGATAAAACCCAGCATGACTCCTGAAAATCCCATTTTCTGATATTCCTGCCCTTCATCTGAGGGTGGGCAGAACTTGTGACTTACTTCTAGCAATGGACTGAGGCAAAGGTGATGGGACATCACTTCTGTGATTACACTGCTGCATATAAGAGTCCATCACTTAGTGGACTCACTCTAGAAACTCCGTGGCAGACTTTGAAGATGTAAATGCTAGGAAGTCTATGTGACAAGAAGCTGAGGGAGGGCAGCTGTCAGACAACAATCAGCAAGAATCTGGGACCTTCAGCTCTACATCTGCAAGGAAATGAATTTTTCCTTGGATGTATATTCTTCCCCAGTCCAACCTCCAGATGAGAACACAGTTTGGCCATCACTTTATCCACGTAAGCCATTCTCAAACTCCTGATCTGTTGAGAACCTAGCATATCTTACAGATTGTAAATTGATATTTTTTAAGCTGTTAGGTTCATTGTTGTTTATTATGTAACATAGAATATCAATGTAGAGACATTCAGGTCAAGAAGGGTACCCTGGCCCAACATGGTCCCACAAGCTCTCATAGCTGTTTATGATACTTGAATTGTGGCATTATAACTTCTTCACAGAACTTCTCTGGCCTGGAAAACATATTTACAATCTTCCTAGCTCCAAAAACTTCTTTGAAAAATCAGAAAAATGATGGAGCAGAGATATACGAAGCAGGACCATAGACAAGGAGAGATCCCTGAAACACTAAGTCCATCATGTGTCACTGAAGTAACTTCAAAGACTTGTCCTCTTCCATTCTGGGCCCATGTACTCCTCCAAGAATTTTTCCTCTTAAATGGTGTACAGAGCACAAATTCTTCCTGTTGGAGTTACTCTTTAGATGGGAGAAATTGTCTCCAGACAGTCCATATCATTACATCCAGCAGCTTTCCATTCTTCCCCTTGTTAACAGATTTTAATTTCCTCATCTATGAGGAAATCTATCATACAATTGTCATAATATGAAATTAATGTATATAAATTGAATGAACAATCACTTCCATGTAAATATTATATTAGAGACTACAGTTATTATTAACATATTGTGTTATTTATTATTGTGGCATGGATTGTGACCTGCACATTGGAAATACAGCTATGTATTGACATAGACCCTTCCTGCAGCTGGTTTCTTACTTATCTGTTTGAGACCTAACTTCTGAATGGAGAGGTCAACACGACCAGAAGTTTTATGGAGAGGGGGCTTGAAATCAACAATTCTAGAGTCACATAGAGGATGGAAAAGCTCATTGTAGATGGGAGAAGTCTGAAAATGGAACTAATAGCAGACTATGTCATCTGGGTGTCACAGAAGTCAATTTGTGCTGAAAGAGAAGAGTTGGGTAAAGAGAAACTCTGCCTATGTCATACCTTTTACAGGGTTGGTCTAGCCAATGCAGAGGAATTAAACTATGAACACTTACTGTAGCTCTATATGGTATACATATATACATGGTAGGTAGAGGGTATAATAATATTTATTTATAGCTTCAATAAAAGTGTAATTCATTGGGAAGTTATATGTGATTGTCTTTCAGAAAAGCTAGTGGGAAATCTCAGGGTGAAATGAGCTGTGTTAGGTGGAAGCAGAGTGCTGGTACCACAGTCTGGTTCCTGTTCTCCTGGAACACAGTTCATTTTGTCAATGAAACATGATGAAGAAAAGATTTCTGAGGGCAAAGAGAGAGTAGGCTGCTCTGTCCTGTGTGGAGTGGTTGTTTAAAATGGATCTCTTGGAGATAAACCTGGGTCTCTAAACAACAAGTCATTCAGTATTAATTCCATGTTTCCTGGGAGTTTCTTGATTAAGATATTGTCCCTCATGAAGGTCAAAATGAGATTAGAGCATGACTCATGTCATATTATATCCATGGTTGAGCTTTGAATTCTTTCTTTTCACTTCTGTACTAAGCATGGTCTCAGAAAATAGCAAAATAGGGGGGTAGGAGGGGGGAAAGAATGGAGGAAGGAGGGACTGTATAGAGGGGAGGGGTGGGGGGAAGGAAAAAATAACAGAATAATCAAACATCATTACCTTATGTAAATGTATGATTACGCAAATGGTATGCTGTTACTCCATGTACAAACAGAAACAACACGTATCCCATTTCTTTACAATAAAAATTAATTTAAAAAATTAAAAAATTTTAAAAATTAAAAAAAGAAAATAGCAAAATATTCAATATGTATTTGCCAAATAATGAGTCACTGAATAGTGATTAATAAAGTCAGACAGAGAAAAGCTAAATACTCAAAAGAGGGACACAATAACTCATGACTCTTCTGTTCTTATTCCTGTTTGTGGGTCCCCACACTGAAGGAACATTTTGAACCATTTGGATACAATTCTAATAGTAATTTAATGATGAGGGGCTTTGTTCAAACATTTGTTATAACAATGATAAATTTCTTGAGATCTCTCCTAGACCCTCTAACTATTTCACACAACTAATTTTCTGTTTTTCTGGTAGAAAGACTTTTAAAAGATTCTTCTCCTGAACGCCTGCTTGGCCAGGCTGTATAAATGTTTGTGTTCCAAGTAAAACCACATGTTTGACTTCCTCCCTGGGCCCACCCCAAAGTACCTTGATTTTCACCATTCAGATCATCCTTTGATGCTTGAGATCTTGTTATGAAAGAGCCCTTTGCATACCAGTGAGGGAACATAAAAGCCTGACTTAGGTTTGCTGTTTACTTCTTGGAGTGAAGGAAACATGAGAAAATGGGGCATCATAAGGAAGCAGGGTGAGTAAAGGTGAACAAAAGGGACTAGTGATAGGATCTAAACTCCACTGTTTACTATCTTAAATAGGTTATTTAAACTTTCTAAGCCTTCACTTGCCTCTAAAATAGCAATACAGAAACTTAATTGAGATAATGTGATAATTGAATGAGCTGGTTTTGTGTGAAAATGCTCAGCATGTGGAAAAGCATCCACAGTGATTAACTATTCTCACATGCTTTGATTGGCAATCAGGCAAAAGATACAGGAGGAAGGGTTAAAAACTTGCTGTCCAGGACTGCCCAGGATGAGGGAGGAGACTCAGGAAGCAGTTTTAAAAGTGATGATTGTAGAGAGCTACTAATTTTCCTAAACTCATCTCTCAAAAGCTAGTTCTGGTTGTTGATGACTGTAGCATTCTACAAGAATATCATATCTGTCCTCCTTTAAATGCTAGGGTGCAGATGCTTTTAAGATATTTTGTATAATATAGTATAGCAGGTGAAGTAATGAATGGTCCATATGTTACTTGACATGGCCAAAAGGAATTTGCAGATGTAATGAAGATTATAAATCTTGATATGGGGAGATTTTCCTGAATTATCTGGGTATTTCCCATTGAAATTTATGAGCCCTTAAAAGTGGAAGAGGTAAGGGAAGAGTTCGGTGATGCAGAATAAGAAAAAGGAGAGACTCAAGGCTGGCTAGAAAGACAGGAAAGTAACCGTGAGCCAAAGAAAACAGGCCATGTCTACAATGACAGCCAGCAGAGGAATGGGACCTCAGCCTTACCACCATAAGGAGCTGAAATATGACAACAACCAATATGAGCAAGGAAATGAATTGTCCCCTAAAGCAACATCAAACTAATACACAGAAGTAAAGGCAAAACCTTGATTTAATTTAATTCATTCATGTATTTGCTCATTTTCCAAACATTCATTGAGGAGCTATAATGAAGCAGGCCCTGAGCAAAATCCTGGTAATAAAAGCATGAGTAAGACCCAGTTTCAGCTCTCAACATATTTATGGAACATCAGTGGAAGAACCTGAAAAAGTAACTTGTTCTGTCTTAATTCTCTGAACTACTCAACCCTTCCTGTTGTCTACAATTTTCAAAACAGTTAGTCACAGTGGAGGTGTGTAATGTTTTGCAAACTTGTTGGCAAGGATCTAGCATGAGCAAATTAAAGAATGGCTAATGGTTTTTCCCCACTTCATCTATGTGCAATGAATCATGGCTTTGCTTCCCTTCCTGCGGAGCTCTGGCCACTATTAACACCTGCATCATACTGCTGCTGCCAATAACACAGTGACACTGTCCTGGCTCAGAAGAACAGCCTGCAGAGTGTTGCCAAGCCGTGCCTAAGAATCATCTGGAAGGCTTATTAAAACACAGACTCCTGGGTCCCAACCCCAGGATTCTGATTTAGTAATTCTGGTTTGGGATCTGAGAACGTATTTCTCACAAGTTCCCATATAATTCCTCTAGTCTATGGCCCACACTTTGATTATGTTTGATGGATTGCTCTTTGTTTATTAATATATATGGCTGATGGAGCCAGGATGGTCAGAAGAGACAAACCTCAAAAACCCTGTAATGTATTTGACAGTCAGTGTCAGACTTCTGAATGCCTGATCCTTGATAGTGCTCTACCTGGGTTTTTCCCTTTTGTTCCCCTCAGATGAGACTTCCTTATCTTTCTGTGACACTCTGAAATGCTCTGAAACTTACTACAAACTCAGGCTTCTGCAAAATAGGGGGTTAGGAAAGAAGAATAAGTGATGTTTCCTGTTTCCATAAATCCAGATGAAGTGGCCTGATGTCTTTGTCAACATGAACAGCATCCTAATTGATAAGGTACATTTTTTTAAAACATTGAAATCTCTGCTTATGTAACTTGGCATGAGGACAGAGCCTGTCCCCACTAAGGAGCAAATGAGGTGATTACACAATGTGCTCTGTGGACACTGAAAGTTTATATGACACTGCAGCCTCCCCACCCCCCAGCCTCTGCTAATCTCCCCTCACCAAATTCTGTTTTTATTTCCTTCAGTGATGTCCTTCCATGAACATTTTAAGGTCAAAGAACACAGCCCAGCCTTCTGACATTCTCCTTCTAAAAAAGTCTTTGCTTGAGCCATGAATAACCATAAACCTTAATAAAGTGACTTTAGGTCTTGCACTCCTAAATTGATTCCTTGTACCTGTCACATCACCACATCACTGTCACTCACTGTATGGATTTGGTTCCCCTTTTTATGATTCTGGAAAGTAAAATAGAGTTTGGGTCTATTTTTTGTAAAATCTAGTTGAAATTTGAAAGTATCTTCTCCATTATCTGAAAGAAGAGAATGTCCTAAATTAGGGATCTGTCAAACACAGCATGCTTGATTAAAAGAAAGAATATCATATTTGTTATGGAAGTCAGTTTTTGCTTAGGTGCTCTTCCTAAACAAAACATTTTTCTGGAGCTGTGGGAAGATGGTTTATCTACAGATGATTGTGGTAATGGCTTTCCCTTTGTGCTAGGTCTCTGCAAAATGAAAAAAGATTTGTTTGGCATGTGACCCTTAATACATTTGTAAATCTTTTTATCTTAACAACAGTAAAATATCATGGTTTTTAAAAATTTATAAAGTAATTGTTTGGTTTTCTTTTGTTCCAATGCAGAGATTCTTATTTTTGGCCTTGAACTTATCTAAAAATATGGTGATGCCCATAAATTCCTTCCAAGAAATGTTCATGGAAAGATGCAGTTATGGAAAGTCAGTTTCTATAATCTATAGGCATCTGTAGGTTATCAGCTTTAAAATGTATTAGAAAAAGATGGCATATAGTATTACAAAGAAAAATAATTATTTATAGATATAGATACCTACATATTAAATCATTAAATGCATTAGTAATGCATGTGCTTCTTTATTAATGAATTAAAGACCTAGCAGCAAGTCTATTGCCTACTGTAATTTTGAAATAGTGATGAACAGAAATAGTATTTGGAGATATTTGCAACCATAATGAATATTGTTCAGCACCAGGGCTGCAAATGCCCCAAGCATGCTGATCCAAAGAAAGAACTTGGTGGACTCAACAGAGAGGGTTTGGACATTTTATTATTCAGTGGCAGCAGCCTAGGGTACAATGGAAAGCCACACCACACCTTCAAGCAATGGGAATGTACAGGTTAGGTGGCATGCCCATGGCACAGGTGGAGTTTTATGAGAACATTCTTTTACTTTACAGCCATAATCACTGTGTTTTGATCTTCGCCTAATGATGGAAGTTAAGGGAAGTGGCCTGCTTACCCTCTCCATTTCTTTCATTGTCACATTCTGTCAAGTCCTTCTTAGGTCATTGCAAATTTTCCTAGGCACTCATTTGTGTTTATACCAACACTCCACCTCTTCAGTGCTTCAGAAGCCCATTAATGACCCTCACAATCTTATACTGCCCCACATTTTCTGTGAAGCTTGAGCTCTGGAGGTTCTGGAGGGCTCTAAGGGGCTCTGGAGGCACATTGCATCCATACTCCACAACAGCAGTACAAAGAGCAAGAGCCCATCAGCAAGCATACTAAGGTAATTAAGGTAGCATTAATTTGTTTAGACACTTGGGTTAAAGCATGACAGGTGTTGGGTTTTGGTCCAGTTGTGTTTTACCCAACTTCATTTCATCCATCTCATTTGCGGATGAACTGCCCAGGGAAGTCTTTGAGCTACAGTCACTGGGAGTTCCGAGCAGATCAAAACGTCAGTCTGGTTGGCATGATGTGCAATTTCGATTACGTAGTTCAAGAATAGGCTACTTGTTGCTAACTTATGGAGAATATGACAAATGTTTAATGGGCACCACACAGGCTACTCTAAAGTCTTGCATTAGTAAATCCACCTGCACAGTAGCTTACCAGGGCAAGTGTACCAGACCAATCTGTCTGTTTCCACTTCGGGCGTATAGAAAGGATAAGACACTCTGAACTACATATAACTGCTACAAACTGTTACAAAGTGTTCCTCAGATAATGAGACCCAAGTCAAACATCACCTGTACTTGTGAGGGCCAGGTTCCCAGTACAGGAGGCTTTACATGTAAATTTGAACTTTCTCCCTCCTTCCAAAGGATCTCTAAGGCAAATTGCTGGGGACTTACTTGTTCAATTTATGGCCAACTAATGTCCCTTGTCTCCAATGTGATGTCTTGAGGAGCCAGCCACAATAAGTTACTTCTTGTACCCAGGTCAGTTTAAGAAAATACTCAGTAGATGTGAACTTTATCTATAACCATAATGCTGGTGGCCCTGGGTGAGATAGAAATGGCTGAAGGCTGCTGTGGTCTAGGTTTCTCATTTAGTGTCCTCCACCTTAACTTCTTTTCTTTTCCATGTTCGTCATGCAGACAAGCAACCCATTCCTGCATAGTATTACTCTCAGTCCTCAAGGCTCACTTCAGCAGTCCATTCATTCTTTCAGTTAATCCAGCTCCTGTTGGATTGTATGGCAGGTGGAAAAATCTTATGTCCTGGTCTTGAGCCCACTGCTGTATGGCATGACCTGTGAAATGAGCTTCTTGGTCAGCCTCAATACATGGCACTCAGCTGTATCAGTCCCTTAATAGTTGCCTTTTGATTGACTCTTTTGCTGTGGAAGTCTTGCATCAAGCCTGCGTCCACACAAGTGAAAACATATTTGACCCCTTCTAAAAATGGGAGAGGGCCAACATAGTCTACTGCCCTCATGGAAGAGGGATGTCACCTCATTCAATATACCCCTTGGTGACCTCCAATTGTTGTGGGTAGTGCTAAGAGCAGGCAAGACGGTTCTGGCTTGCATTAGAGTCAGACATTTTTATGGTCAGTCCCCAGCATGTCTCTGTTGCCCACTTAGTCTTTTAACCTATGTACTTTCAGCTACAATGTAGCCAAGTGGCAATTTCTTCTGCTGAGGCTTTCTCCAACTGTCTTACCTTTGCCATTTCATCAACCTCATCATTTCCTGGAAAGAGGAGAGAACAATGCACCATCACATGGCACATTGTCACAACTTTGGTTTGGACACAAGGCCAATCATTTCCCATAACTGTTTTCCCTACAGAGGCCTGTAGATATTATCCACTATCATTGTCATTGAGGCAGCCATACTGTAAGTCCTCTAAATATGGCGCACCTGTCCGTGAAGATAGTTAATGGCCTACTTTTGTAAGCAATAGCCATCAATACCATTTGCAATTCGGTTCACTGGTTGCTCTGTCCTTGCCCTTCATTGATCCACAGAGTCTCAAGTCACTGGATGATAGGCTACAGCTCTCCACTGGGCGGGAGGGGTGAATCCTTTTGCTGATGCATTAGGTTGTGTATCTATTTTCCTTTCATCTACTCCTGCTATTAAGTCTACCCACATTGGTCTACGGAAGACTCAGAGAGGTTCTTTCAGTTTGGGCTAGGTTTTATGGACTCCTGTTTTCCACTGAAATCCTTCTGTCTCCCATAGATCTACTATTGGTTGTGCTGCTTGCTGGAAGCACTACCCTACTAACACTGCCCTACTAATGGGAATAATGTTAATACCAGAATAAATGGATGGAGAGGCACTTGCAACCCTGCATCCTTCCTCCCAGCAATAAAAGTCATATGTCTGGTCCTGGGAAGGCAGCACATAAATAGTATGTGTCATTCCCAGTTCCCACTAATAGCTTTGTAGTTCTTCTATAGAGGCCCCATGTGCCTCTGGGCATGGGAATTTGGCACATGCTATAAGTGGCGGGGAAGGGAGTAATCAAGTTAATAATGACCCCAAGACCCCAAATTGTTATCAGAAGAACTGGAGTAAGGGTGGCATAAAGCAGAGTGAGCAGTTAATGAACTTTTATACAATATTTACCATTCGACAGGATCCCATCTGCTCCAGTGTCCCACAAGTGGAGCATCCATGAGAGTATGCTTCTTTTGTTTTCTGTCTGAACTTAGGACCTAGTTCCACCAGCTCCTCAGGGATGGTGATATGTAAATATCTCTCAGGATCCACTTCTTCAGGCCACTCTCACTGGGTCTTTAACTTTTGGACCATTACTAGTCTTGTCTCCATTATATCTTTGTCCTCCACCTTAACATCTTTTTTTTCCATGTACATATTATTTTAAAAATTTATTTGTTCTATTTAGCTATACATGCCAGTCAAGTGTATTTTGACATATTATACGTACATGGCGTATAACTTCCCATTCTTGTGGTTGTACATGATGTGGAGTTACAGTGGTTGTGTATTCATATATGAACATAGGAAAGTTATGTCTGATTTATTCTACTGTCTTTCCTAACTCCCCCTCCCTTTCCTTCATTTGCCTTTGTCTAATTCAGTGAACTTCTATTCTTCCCTCTCTCCCTTATTGTGTGTTAGCATCTGCATGTCAGAGAGAACATTGGGTCTTTGATTTTGGGGGGTTGGTTTATTTCAGTTAGCATGATAGTCTCCAGTTCCATCTATTTATTGGCAAATGCCATTATTTCATTCTTATTTATGGCTGAGTAATATTCCATTGTGTATATGTACATTTTCTTTATCCATTCTTCTGCTGAAGGGCACCTAGACTGGTTCCATAGTTTAGCTACTGTGAATTAAGCTACTATTGAAGTGGTTGCATCTCTGTATGGTGATTTTAAGTCCTTTGGGTATAAACCTAAGAGTGGGATAACTGGTCAAATGGTGGTTCCATTCCAAGTTTTCTGAGAGAGGAATCTCCATAGTGCTTTCCTTAGTGGTCCCACCAGCAAATGTATGCTCCACCTCACCTTCTGAGTCACTGTAACTAGTAGACTGAGTGGGCCCCATGTCTGAGGGTCCCTGTTTTCAGTAGTCATCTACTCCCTAACATAGGCTCCTGCCCAAGGTGTCCCCTCAGGTTAGTATAACAGCATGCCACAACCTGCAGATGCTCAAATGCAAGTCCTGAACAACACGACAGCACATCCTCGCTGTCATCCTGTGCTAACTGGGCTTCTTTTTCTAGTTTTACCTCTTCCCGTAGTCTGTGGAGCTGAGCCTGAGTGGCTAACTCCTGGTCTGTGGTTAACTTTAATGCATCCAGCAGGGGCTAAGCCATTGCTGCCTCAGCATTCTTTGACTCCTTTCACTTTCCCATGACCACTTTGGATGCTGTTTCTGACACTTTCGGCAATCCCTCTGGAGTTTTCGGGGCATCTGCATACTCATGTATGGTCCCCACCCCTCTGTGTCAAGGCAGTGGCCAGCTCAGGCTTTCTCCCAGAGACCCCACGTTCTTTTCTAACTCTGGAGTCAACACATTCCTCTTTGGATCTGGTGAAGACACCAATTGTTCAGACCAATGCATGTCCCAGTGTACTGTTTACCAAAGAGAACTTGGAGGACTCAACAGAGAGGGTTTGGACATTTTATTATTCACATGCTCCTCCAAGGCAGCAGGCCAGGATACAGTAGAGGGTCACACAGTGCCTACAAGCAGGGGGAATATAGAGGATAGGCTTGATGCCCACTGCGCAGGTGGTGTTCTTCAGATGTTTTATGAAGACATCTTTTACTTCATAATCAAGGTCACTCTGCTTTGACTCTCGCTTAAAGATTTGAGATAAGAGACGTGGCCAGCTTTTCTTCTCCATTTCCTCCTCATCATATTCTTTAGAGACTTTCTTATCTCACTGCAAGCTTTCTAGGCACTGATCAGTGTCCAACCAAACTAGTATGTCTTTAATTTCTATTGGCGATAAAGACACAGTTGTCAATAACTGTGGTTTGTGGTCTACTTTCTTTTATATTTTCTTTTGTGCATGTGTGTGTCTGTGTGTGTATGTGTGTGTGTGATACTGAATATTGAACCCAAGGACACTTTACCCCTGAGCTATATCCCTAGCCTGTTTTATGTTTTCTTATTTCGAGACAGGGTCTCACTGAATTGCTCAAGTTGATCTCAAACTTGCACTTCTCCTGTCTCAGCCTCCTGAGTAGCTGGGATTATGGGTACAGTCCACCATACCTGTCTTATGCTGTCTATATTCATAACTGAATGAAATTCTGAATTTAAGATAGAGGTTAGTGAAAATAAAGATATATTTATTACCATCTAGGTTCATGGACTCCCTGAATTCTAACCAGAAACCTATTTGGGAGTCAATAGATCACAAGTTAGGAGGCTATATTGCTAATTTCAATGTCTTCACTTCTTCTAAGCCTGTCTTCATGAGCTCTAAGTTTTAGTGAATTTAAGAAAAGGATTTCTGTGCACCAGTCACCCTCTAGCAAATGGAGGCGATTCTTTTCTTGAGGGGAATATTTATAGGCTTCCTGTGAATACCAGAAACTCTGATGGTTAAAGCCTCTGAACCTAATGGAATTTGACTTATTCAAGTAACATACCAATCCATGGTCTTTAAATTTTTCCTAAACTGAAATATGTATACTAAATGTGGAAAGAGGAGAACAAAATAAACAAACTGGATTTAAAAGGGTCTGATGCAATTTATCTTGGGTGTATCCTGGGCATTGGGGGTGTAAAATTTCCTGGAGCCTGGCCTGGTGGCACACTCGGTAACCCCAGCGGCTTGGGGGGGCTGAGGCAGGAGGATCGTGAGTTCAAAGCCAGCTTCAGCAACTTAGCAAGGCCCCTATCAACTCAGTGAGACCCTATCTCTAAATAAAATCCAAAATAGGGCTGGGGATGTGCCTCAGTGGTTGAGTGCCCCTGAGTTCAATTCCTGGTACCAACAAAAAAAATTCTTGGGTGAGTACCACACTGAGTCAAAGTTGAGAACCACTGACTTAGGTTCTTCTCATATTCTTTTGAATTATACAAGTAATACATAAATACATTTTCTTTTTTTTCCAAACATTTCATTCATTTCTTGCTCTTAATTTAAAAATAATTTTAAAGTACGCAAAAGAGGGGCTTTTAGATTCTAATCTGCAGGAGAATCATCTGGGAACAATTTAACATGCAAAATACCGTACTGTGATGTAGAAACTAGACGTGTGTATTTTTTAAAATAAAATGTCCCCTTTTTCCTTTTTTGTATAAGTTTTATTTTGAGATAAGTTTTATACTTTATGAAAATGTTGCAAGGAATTCCTTTAGACTCTCATGGTGCTGGGCATCTGAGCCAGGGCCTCCCACATTCTAGGCAAGCGCTCTACCACTGAACTACATCCCGTTCCTCCCTTATGCCCTTCATATGACTTCAAACATCCTATGTAATCATGATACACCGATTAAAAGCGAAGACTTTAAAATTGGTACGATGCTATTAATTAAACTACAGACATCATTTGTACTTCACATTTGTTACACTATCTTTTTGTTGTTGTTGTTCCAGGATCCAAGACAGGATATCCTGTTATAATCACTTGTCATTTCTCCTTTGTCTTCTCTAATTTGTAACAGTACCTTGGTCTCTCCTTATCTTCTGTGACCTTGACACTTCTGAAGAATAACAGTTACCCCTTAATTGTTTTCCATGTAAAATTTAAAAAGAAACCTCGTTTTCCCTTCAGCCTCACATCTCAGGACCATTCCTTGATGTAATCACGGATAACTCCTATGTATTCTTCCAGAATTTTTCTGTCTAAAAACACACACATTCCACTACATGTACTATATAAAAATATAAGTATTGTTGGGCAACTTGCTTTTACTCTGTGACGATTTGATGTGGTGATCTTTCATGAAAGTACGAATGTCTTCTTTAGCATTTGTGTACCCTAGAAAGGACAGAGTGTGTTCCGTGTAAAGAACCTTCTGTAGTAATTGATGTTCCAAGTAGTGGAATGAAAATCCTAGGAGATGGTTATATAGGGAGCACATTTTTCTGATTTTGTTTCAAAATGCTTATGTAAACCTGAGAAATGAATAAATAGATGGCATATAATAAATGGATATATGAATTATTTCATAACCTTTTCTTCATTATTTGCACATAAGTATTTTAAATATAAATAATAGCAGAAACAAAACAAGCTACAAATGAAGGGCTGATCTAATGGGTATGGAAAGGAACCTGGTGAATGAAATAAAATCATGTTACTCTTTGCAGTTTTTCCTAGAAGGTAATTCAAGCTCCTGCTCCCCACCTTTTCCATATGTATTTAGTGGAATTTAACTAATTTCACAACAGTACTCTGAGAGAAAGTTTCTATGTAAATCTTGTTTACATGAAATTATTTATTACGCATGAATATGAATTTGAAACTGTTTATCCCACTGAGAATAGAGGCGATAGCATTTTAAGTATTAATGGTTGGAACAAGAACAGATGTGGTTTCCAAAAGAAGACAGAATTGTGTGATGATTATATATCATTATGATTTTTAAATTCATTTTTTTTCCATTCTGTCCTGCTGATTCTGGCTTGTTTGTTTCTCTGTAGCATTCAATCCTTGAAAAGAGATCTCTGATAAAGAAAATAAGGTCCATTCCTTAGCACACAATACATCAGTCTTACCTGCCCCTAGAATAATTATCTGGTCAGATATTAAACTAAAAATTGATGCAAAGAAAGTACCACTTTGATAGGTCATGGCCATTCTGAGTTTTCACATTCTGATCTTGAAACATATATACATCATTTGATTAAAAAGTAAAATGTTTTATTAAAGATAATGTCTTGGTCTAGGCCCCACATTTTTTTGGATCCTTGTGGTACAACATGGGTGGTCCCATGAAATTAAATTAATGGATTTGGCCCTTAACTGCCTTCAGTTAACTTTCCATAGGGAAAACTTTTCTACTGGCACGGATCAGACTCCTAATCTCAGCCAACTTCCATGCAAATTCATTCCAACAGCAGTTAGCATTCTTTAGAGAAGTAAAAATAGTAGGATAGATACATAGATTTAGATATAGAAACAAAGCGATTTATTTAAAGAAATTGTCTCAGAAGATTGTGAAGCCTGGCAAGCTGAAATTTGTAGAGCAAGCCAGCAGACTGGACATAGGAGTTGATGCTGCAATCTTACGTCCAATATCCATATGGAAGTCCAGAAGGCCAGAAATTTTATAGACATTCGGAGAGGATGCTGCAGTCTGGAGGCAGAATTTCTTCTTTCTGGGAACCTTTACTTTTTGCTCTTAATGCCTTCAATCAATCAAAGAGGACCGTCCACATGACAGTTTCCTCTACATGAAGTCAAATGTTAACCACATCTACAAAATGCCTTCACAGCAGCACTTAGATTACTGTTTGGTTAAATAACAGTGTGCCATAACCAAATCAAGTTGACACACAAATTTTTATATCACCAGTGCCTTGCTAAAAACAGCAAAACATGGCTAAATGGGGTACATTGATAAATGCTAAAATAACCACTGCTTTAGAAAGAAACAGCTTACATTCCTGTGTTAGTCAGCTTTCTCTTCCTGGGACAAAAAAAAAAAAACCTTGCTAATGGTTTCAGCAGCTTCAGTCCGTGATCAGTTGGTCTATTTATTGCCTTTCGTCAGGCAAGGCAGAACACCTTGGTGGGAGCATGTGACAGAGCAAAACTGCTCACCTCATGGCAGCCAGGAAGCAAGGTAGGAAGGGGCCAGTGTCCCAGTGTCACCTTCCAGGCCATGCCCCACCACTTCTCAATAGCACCACAGGCTGCTGAGCAAATCTTTAACACATGGGTCTTTGAAGGAACATTCAAAATCCAAACTATGGCAATTCCTAACAACAAAGACGGATATTTTTGAATATAATTTAGAAATGAAATTAATGTGTTGTTAATGTTTAAAAATCATTAATAGCAACATATCATTAATGTTGTAGAGTACAAACAGAGGTATAAATCACTCTTTTGGTTATCTAATCACATCCTGGTGAGCAAAATGCAATGCACTGAGAGGCATTTCATAAATGCCACTGATTACTGTTTGTAATAACTCAAAGGATGTTAGTGTTGGAAGAAATCTCAGCAATCGTTAGTCCAGTGGGATCTGTAGGAAATGATTCCAGAGGATATCAGTAAAGGTTATTAAGAAAAGACTAGCATGACCTGGTGGAACACACTTGTAATCTCAGCTGGGAGGCTGAAGCTGGTGTTTCCAAGTTCAAGGATAACCTAAGAAACTTAGTGGAATCCTGACTCAGAGTAAACTAAAAGGGACTGTGAGTGTAGCTCTGTGGTAGCATCCTTGCCTAGCATGTGCAAGGACCTGGGTACAATCCCAGCACTCCCCCCGCCACACATAGGCACAAAAGAATAAGAAGAAAATCTAAATTTTATTATGTCTATTAAAAATAAAACAGTAATAATAATCAAATCAGTGCATTAGTCCTATGTAATTAATTCTTTTTTTGTTGTTGTTGTTAATCTTAGCTTAAGGGACTACTTCTATGAGGCTGACCACTTTTGAATGTGAATTGTGGAAGTTCTAACTCAGTCTTTGTGAAATCTGACAGTATCAGATCTCTTGGTAATCATGATGCCAGCTTCCTTGTGGCAAATCTGGATCCATGAGTCTACTTTCCTAGGCAGTCAAATAGTCAACTGTTCTCTGATGAAGATCTTTTGAAAATTTTTCAGATCTTCTGATTTGTCGTTTGTATCTTAGATAAGTAAATGAAGAATCAGAAACCATCTACTGAGATAAAATTGAATATTTTTGGTGTATATATTAGCCAGAGTTATTAAAGTGAAGGTAGGTAGAAACTTCCATTAATATAATTATTTATAATTATATAATTATAATTAATATAATTATTTATAATATATTAATATAATGATTTATATATATTAATATATGATTTATAAATGTCCTGAAAAGAATACGTTTACATTAATAACATTTTAACTACATGTAATAAACCCAGAGAGGTTAAGTATCACTTTTTGATTTGTGATAGTTCCCTCATACTGTGAAGTTGGTCATAGGATGACTCAACTCTCACAATTGTGTGGCACTAATAAAAACCATAGAACACACACATATTCTTATCATTTGTAATATTGTTAATTTTATAAAGTTTACAACAAAGGTTCAGAGTGTTGCAGAACTATCCTGGGAAACTGCAAGGATAGTTTAGATAAAATAACATCTCAACATTTTCAGTAAGCAGCATTTGGAGCCTATATTTAGAGCAATATCAAAAGTAATTCTCAAAGAATTATTTATGGCATATAGAGAAATATAAGTCATCTGTGTCCAAAGACAAAAAAAGTGATCAAAGTCTTACCTATAAAAATAATCAGAAATAATGCGTAAGTTAAATAAAAAGGTAAGAATTTTGAATTTGAACTTCTTCAGAAATAAAAGATTTTGGTCAAAAAAGAATGAAGAAATCAATGCAAAACCACAAAGATTGAGGAACTTCTCAAGAACTTATCTTTGTATGGGATAAGGAAGCCCTGTTCTCTTAGAAATCTTCTAGAACTCAAACAAATTTAGCAAAGTAGCAGGGTTTAAAGTCAACACCAACAAACCAATTGCATTTCTATACACCAAGGATATATCAGTTGAAAGAGAAACCAGGAAAACTATTCCCTTTACAATAACTTAAAAAATGAAATATTTGGGAATTGTTATGGTTTGGATGTGAGGTGTCCCCCAAAAGTTCATGTGTGAGACAATGCAAGAAGGTTCAGAGGAGAAATGTTTGGGTTGCAAAAGTCTTAACCCAATCAGTGATTTAATTCCCAGATAGGGATAAACTGAGTGGTAACTGAAGGGGTAGGGTGTGGCTGGAGGAGATTGGAATTGAGGTATGACTTTGGGGTATATATTTTATATCTGGAGAGTGGAGTCTCTATCTGCTTGCTTATAATGTGAGCTGCTTCCTCTGCCACACTCTTTTGCCATGATGTTCAACCTCACCTCAAGCCTCAAGGAATAGAGCCAGCTACCAATGGATTGAGACCTCTGAAACCCTGAGCACTCAAATAAACTCTTCCTCCTCTATGATTTTGTTTGTCAGATCCTTTTAGTCACAGCAGTGAAAAAGCTGACTAAAACAGAAATCAACATAATAAAAGAGGAGAAAGACCTCTATAATGAAAACTACAGAACATTAAAGAAAGAAATTGAAGACCTTAGAAGATGGAAAGATCCCCCATGTTCCTGGATAGGCAGAATTAATATCTTCAAAATAGCCCTACTACCAAAAGCATTATACAGATCTAATGCAATTCCTATAAAGATTTAATGCAAGTTTCTATTTCTTCACAGAAATAGGAAAAGCAATCATGAAATTCATTTGGAAAAATAAGAGGCCCAGAATAGCCAAAGCAATCATTAGTGAAGAGAGTGATGCAAGAGACATCACAATACCAGAAATTAAATTATACTACAGAGCTATAGTAACAAAAACAGCATGGTATTGGCACCAAAACAGACATGAAGACCAAGGGAACAGAATAGAAGACACAGAGACAAATCCACATAAATACAGTTGTGTCATCCTAGACAAAATACCATAAACATGCATTGGAGAAAAGACAGCCTCTTCAACAAATGGTGTTGGGAAAATTGGAAATTCATATGTAGTAAAATGAAATTAAACCCCTCTTTCTCACCCTGCACAAAACTCAACACAAACTGTGTCAAGGACTTAGTCATTAGAACAGAGACCCTGTGCCTAACAGAAAAAAATATAGGTCTAAATCTCCATCTTGTTGGCTTAGGAACTAACTTCCTTAACAAGACTCCTAAAGCACAAGATGTAAAATCAAGAATCAATAAATGAGGTGGAATCAAACTAAAAAGCTTCTTCACAGCAAAGTAAATAATCAAGAATGTGAACAGAGAGCCTACAGAATGGGAGAAAATCTTTTCTACCAGTACCTCAGATAAGGCATCATTTCCAGGACATATAAAGAACTCAAAAAACTTAACACCAGAAAAATAAACAATCCAATTAATAAATGGGCAAAGGAACTGAACAAACACTTCACAGAAGAAGAAATATGAATGGTCAAAAAATATATGAAAAAATGTTCAACACCTCTAACAATTAGAGAAATGCAAATTGAAACTACACTGAGATTCCATCTCACTTCAGTCAGAATGGTGATTATCGAGAAACAATAAATGTTGGCAAGAATGTGGGGAGAAAAGGTACTTTCATACATTGTTGGTGGAGTTGCAAATTGGTGCAACCCACTGTGAAAAGAAGTATGGAGATTCCTCAGAAAACTTGGAATGGAACCACGATTTGACCCAGTTATCCCACTCCTCAGTTTATACCCACAGGACTTAAAGTCAGCATACTACAGTGATGCAGTCACATCAATGTTTATAGCACTCAACTCAAAATAACCAAACTTTGGACACAACATATGTGTCCTTCAATGGATGAATGGATAAAGAAAAATGTGGCATACATACACAATGGAATATTACTCAGCCATAAAGAAGAATGAAATAATGGAATTTGCCAGTAAACGGATGGAAGTAGAGAATATCATGCTAAGTGAAATAAACCAATCCCCAAAAACCCAAGATTGAAAGTTTTCTCTGATTTGTAGATGCAAACCCAAAAAGAAGGGAGGTTGGGGAAGGGTATAATAGAAATCCACTGGATTAGACAAAGGGAAATGAAGGAATGGGAGTGGGGAGGGGAATAGGAAAGACAGTAGAATTAATCAGACATAACTTTTCTAGCCTTGTATCCAATACACAACCAGAGTAAATCCACATCATGTATGATCACAAGAGTGGGATCCTAAATAGACTAAGTTATATTCTATGTATGTATAATTTACCAAAATACATTCTACTGTCATCTATAACTAAAAAGAACAAAATAAAAATAATTTACATACAATATTAACAAAACCTTTTCTTTTTTTTGCAAAAACAAAACAAAAAAGAAAAAACTCTTTTCACTACAAAAGCCACCATACAAGAGATATTTGTTGTTGTTTTCTAAAGAGAAGTTGGACTATTCAAGGAAGTTTTCCTTCTAAGTGGTTAGTTGTGTTTTGTTTTTCCTTTCAGTCTGGGGATTGAACCCAGGGCTTTGCATGTGCTAGGTTAGTGCTCTATGATTGAGCTACATCCCCAGCCCTATGAATTTTTTTCATCTTTACTATACATAAAGTTGTCGGTTTCACAATCCTAATATAACACTATATATAAATGTAAACATACACAAACATGTGAAATGAAAATTTTAAAGCTTTTAATTTAGTTTTCAGATATATTAATGGTATCATTAATGCACATAAGACTCTAAATATGCTGTATCAAATTCCCCATCATAAGATCAAATACCTGCTGCTTATTTGTATTGCTTTCATAATTTCTAGCTTTACGACTTTTAGTCTCTTAGAAAGTATCCAAATAACTGGAGATTTCAAAGTCAATATTTATCCACAAATTAATTTAATATTAGTCCAAGCATTAAGGTCTTAGATTTATATTTGAAGTTGGAATAGAATGAAGTCACACAATGCTACTGATATTAAAAGTTAGACAGATGGCATTTAAAGTTTTCAGTAAGTGTAAAAATTTAATTTATTTGAAGTAGTGTTTGAAGCTTATAAAATACAATCCTTTTAAAAGATAACTAACAATTGTAATTTAATCGAGCACATGTGTTTACCTTAACTATTTTGTAGAAAGACTAACTTATCTAATCCATTAAACTTATCAAAAAATATAGAGTTAGTTTTTTCAGGAGCAATAAAAATGCAAGCCTTACAGAAAATAATATATATTTTAAACATATATTTTGCATTACAATAAACTCAGCAGAAGAACATAGCTTTACTAAGATACAATTCATATCTGATATAGTTCCTCCAATAACTTTTAGAATGTTCATGGATCTTTGCAACATCACCAGTCAACTTTAGAACATTTTCATTACCTCAAGTGAGATCTTGTATTCTTTATTTTAATCAACTCCCTGTTGCTCATCCCTTACCAGACCAAAGCAAACCACAATTATACTTCATATTTTAATGGATTCTCCCCCTCTGGACATATCACATAAATAGAATACAGAATATGTGGTCTTTCATGTCTGACTCATTTCATTTAACATAATGTTTTCCAGGTTCATCTATGTTGAAGCATATATCAATACTTCATTCCTTTTCATGGCTGAATAATATTCCATTATATGGATAGACAATGTTTTGTTCACTCAATTTATGTGTATTTGGGGTTTTTTGTCTGTTTTTCATAAATGCTGTGGTGAACTTTCATCAAGAAGTTTCTGCATGAATATGTATTTCGATTTCTCCTCTCTTGAGGAGAGGAGTCACTAGGTCATAAGGTTAACTATTTATGGAAGAGTCAAACTGTTTCCCAAGTTTGTTGCACCATTTTACATTAATGGTGCATTAAATCCAGTCAAAGTGATAGACAATAAGCAAAGTAAATGATAAATGTGATCAACAAGAACATAAAGAAGTATATAGTAGGATAGTCCAGGTTTGGGGTTAAAATTGTAGATGAAATGAGAAAGTCACTTTATGTATGAGGTGAATTATATATATATGACCTCACTTTAAAAATCTAACAAAACAAATCCCAAAAACCACTGAGATTGGTAGTGTTATCAGCATGAGTGCAGGTAGATTCACAGGCTAGATAGCTTGGTCAAGATTCCAGGGCAGGTAACTAGTGAAGCTGGACTTTGAACAGATTGTTCTGACTTCAAGTTTGGTGCTCTCTTCACTATACCACATTTTCACAAGTGTGTATTTTGCTAGAGTTCATTACTTAAAATTTAAACACAATACATTCAGGACAAAACCAATCATAAATATAAGAGGGTCATTAACCTCAACAAATAATCTTAGCAGATATTTTAGTCAGCTTTTTCACTGCTGTGACTAAAGGACCTGACCAGCACAATTAAAGAAGGGGAAAGGTTTATTTGAGGGCTCACGGTTTCAGAGGTCTTATTTAGTTCATAGATGGCCAGCTCCATTCCATGGGGCTCCAGATCAGGCTGAACATCATGGCAGGAGAGTGTAGTAGAGGGAAACAGCTCACATCGTGATCAGGAAGCAGAGAGAGAGAGAGAGAGTGTCCACTCTCCAGATTCAAAATATATACCCTGATCCACGATGGCGGACTAGAGGGTGACTGCATCTCCAGTCGCTCCAGAATCCAGGAGTCAAGAAGAGGAGGCATTGAGAGACTTGGACTAAAATAGAGCCATGGGTGAGTCTCGCCCACCGGGTAAAGCTCAGCCTGGGTGGCAGGCCTGGATAGAGGTGGCTTATCGGAGCAGGGCAGGGCAGTTAGAGTCTTCCCCAGGCAGCCCTGCACACTCCGGTGGTGGGCCCCGCCCACACGGCCAGCTTCTCCAGCTTCTCCAAGCAGGCGCCCCAGTGAGAGCCTTTCTGACCAGAACAAGCTCCAAGTCCTGGAGCCCGTGTGGCGTGCTCCGGCCCGCAAGTGACTTCAGGGACAAGGACAGGGCAGCCAGGGACTTCCCCAAGCAGCCTGGCCCCCTGTGGCGGGAGGCGCCTTTCAAGGCTAGCTCCTCAGAGCAGACCGCCCAGTGAGAGCCTTTCTACACAGAGCCAGCCACAAGTCCCCGAGCCAACGGAGAGCTTCGATCCTCAAGCAGCCTCTGGGATCAGGGCAGGGCAGCCAGAGACTTCTCCAGGCGACCCTGCCCCCTCCGGCCGCAGGCTCTTTCCACGGGGCGATCCAAGATGGCGGACTAGAGGGTGACTGCATCTCCAGTCGCTCCAGAACCCAGGAGTCAAGAAGGGGAGGCATTGAGAGACTTGGACTAAAATAGAGACATGGGGTGAGTCTCCCCCACTGGGCGAAACTCGGCCTGGGCGGCACAGATAGGGGTGGCTTATCAGAGCAGGGCAGGGCAACTAGAGTCTTCCCCAGGTAGCCTTCCACACTCCGGCGCTGGGCTCCTCCCACACGGCCAGCTGCACGGTGCAGGCCCCCCAGTGAGAGCCTTTCCGCACAGAGCCATCTCCAAGCCCTGGAACCAGTAGGGGGCTAGGGGCAGCTTTCTTCGGAAGCACTGCATTATCAAGTTCCTCCAAGACTTCAGGTTACTGAAGGCTGGGAGGTGATATACTGGAAATCTACCGGGACACTATAAGCCAATAGAGGAAATCTGCAATATCTCAGGGTCCCACTGATAGCTGACCAATATGAGAAAACAAGGGAAGAAAATGTCCCAAACAAACCTAGATATTATAACAATAAAACCCAATGACAGCACAGCAGAAGATATGACAGAAAGGAGTTCAGAATGTACATAATTAAAACAACCAGGGAAGCAAATGAGGAGATGAAACAGCAAATGCAGGCATTAAATGATCACACCAATCAACAGTTAAAAGAGCAAATACGGGAAGCAAGAGATCATTTCAATGAAGAGTTAGAGATATTGAAAAAAAAAACAAAAAAACAGAAATCCTTGAAATGAAGGAAACAATAAACCAAGTTAAAAACTCCATAGAAAGCATAACCAATAGGATAGAACACCTGGAAGACAGAACCTCGGACATTCAAGAAAAAATATTTAATCTTGAAAACAAAGTTGACCAAACAGAGAAGATGGTAAGAAATCATGAACAGAATCTACAAGAATTATGGGATATCATGAAAAGGCCAAATTTAAGAATTATTGGGATTGAGGAAGGTTTAGAGAAACAAACCAAAGGAATGAACAATCTATTCAATGAAATAACAGAAAATTTCCCAAATATGAAGAATGAAATGGAAAACCAAGTACAAGAGGCTTATAGGACTCCAAATATACAAAATTACAACAGACCCACACCAAGGCACATTATTATGAAAATACCTAACATACAAAATAAAGACAGAATTTTAAAGGCCGCGAGAGAAAAGAATCAAATTACATTCAGAGGGAAACCAATAAGAATATCAGCAGATTTTTCAATCCAGACCCTAAAAGCTAGAAGGGCCTGGAACAACATTTTTCAAGCTCTGAAAGAAAACGGATGCCAACCAAGAATCTTATATCCAGCAAAACTTACTTTCAGATTTGACGATGAAATAAAATCCTTCCATGATAAACAAAAGCTAAAGGAATTTACAAAAAGAAAGCCAGCATTACAGAACATTCTCAGCAAAATATTCCATGAGGAAGAGATGAAAAACAATGATGCAAATCAGCAACGGGAGGAATTATCCTAAAGCAATAGCCAATAAAGGAGAAACCAAATCATGTCAAAAAACAAAAATGAGTCAAATGACTGGGAATACAAATCATATCACAATAATAACCCTGAATGTTAATGGCCTGAACTCATCAATCAAAAGACATAGACTGGCAGATTGGATTAAAAAGAAAAATCCAACAATATGCTGCCTGCAAGAGACTCACCTCATAGAAAGAGATACCCATAGACTAAAGGTGAAAGGAGGGGGAAAAACATACCATGCACACGGACACAGCAAAAGAGCTGGAGTATCCATCCTCATATCAGATAATGTGAACTTCAAGTCAAAACTAGTCAGAAGGGATAAAGAAGGACATTACATGCTGCTTAAGGGAAGCATAAATCAGCAAGACATAACAATCATAAATATCTATGCTCGGAACTTTGGCTCATCCATGTACGTCAAACAAATCCTTCTCAATTCCAGAAATCAAATAGACCACAACACAATAATACTAGGCGATTTTACCACACCTCTCTCACCACTGGATAGATCTTCCAAACAAAAATTGAATAAAGAAACCATAGATCTCAACAACACAATCAACAACTTAGACTTAACCGACATATATAGAATATACCATCCAACAAAGAACGAATACACTTTCTTCTCAGCAGCACATGAATCCTTCTCTAAAATAGACCATATTTTATGCCACAAAGCTACTGTTAGCAAATACAAGAAGATAGAGATACTACCTTATATTCTGTCAGATCATAATGGATTGAAATTAGAAATAAATGACAGAATAAAAAACAGAAACTTCTCCAATACCTGGAGATTAAATAATACACTATTATATGATGAATGGATAACAGAAGACATCAGGAGGGAAATAAAAAAATTCTTAGAAGTAAACGAGAACAAAGACTCATCATATCAAAATCTCTGGGACACTATGAAAGCAGTGCTTAGAGGAAGATTTATTTCATGGGGTGCATTCAAAAAAAGAAGTAGAAATCAACAAATAAACGACTTAACAAACAGCTCAAAGCGCTAGAAAAAGAAGAGCAGACCAATACCAAAAGTAGTAGAAGACAGGAAATAGTTAAAATCAGAGCCGAAATCAACGAAATCGAAACAAAAGAAACAATTGGAAAAATTAACAAAATAAATAGTTGGTTCTTTGAAAAAATAAATAAAATTGATAAACCCTTAGTCACACTAACAAAAAGAAAGACAGAGAAAACTCAAATTACTAAAATTCGGAATGAACAAGGAAACATCAAAACAGACACGAGTGAAATACAAAACATAATTAGAAGCTATTTCAAAAATCTATACTCCAACAAAACAGAAAACCTCGAAGACATCAACAAATTTCTAGAGACATATGAATTACCTAAACTGAACGAGGAGGACATACACAACTTAAATAAACCAATTTCAAGCAATGAAATAGAAGAGGTCATCAAAAGTCTACCAACAAAGAAAAGTCCAGGACCAGATGGGTTCTCAGCCGAGTTCTACAAAACCTTTAAAGAAGAGCTCATTCCAATACTCCTCAAACTATTCCATGAAATAGAAGAGGAAGGAACCCTCCCAAACTTGTTCTATGAAGCCAATATCACCCTGATACCTAAACCAGACAGAGACACATCGAGGAAAGAAAATTTCAGACCAATATCCTTAATAAACATCAACGCAAAAATTCTCAACAAAATTTTAGCAAATTGCATACAAATATATATTAAAAAGATAGTGCACCACAATCAAGTGGGTTTTATCCCAGGGATGCAAGGTTGGTTCAACATCTGGAAATCAATAAATGTCATTCACCATATCAACAGACTTAAGAATCACATGATTATTTCAATAGATGCAGAAAAAGCATTCGATAAAATACAGCATCCCTTCATGCTCAAAACGCTACAAAAAATTGGGGTAGTGGGAACATTCCTTAACATTATAAAGGCAATCTACGCTAAGCCCATGGCTAATATCATTCTAAATGGTGAAAAACTGAAAGCGTTTCCCCTAAAAACTGGAACAAGGCAGGGATGCCCTCTTTCACCGCTTCTATTCAACATCGTCCTTGAGACTCTAGCCAGAGCAATCAGACAAACCAAAGAAATTAAAGGGATACGAATAGGAAAAGAAGAACTCAAACTATCCCTGTTCGCTGATGACATGATTATATATTTAGAGGAACCTGGAAATTCCACCAGAAAACTTTTAGAACTCATAAGTGAATTCAGTAAAGTAGCAGGTTACAAGATCAATGCTCATGAATCCAATGCAATTTTATACATAAGTGATGAATCTTCAGAAAGAGAAGTTAGCAGAACTACCCCATTCACAATAGCCTCGAAAATAATAAAATACTTGGGAATCAATCTCACAAAAGAGGTGAAAGACCTCTACAATGAGAACTACAGAACACTAAAGAAAGAAATTCAAGAAAACCTTAGAAGATGGAAAGATCTCCCATGTTCCTGGATAGGCAGAATTAATATCGTCAAAATGGCTATACTACCTAAAGTGCTATACAGATTCAATGCAATTCCAATTAAAATCCCAATGATGTACCTTGCAGAAATAGAGCAAGCAATTATGAAATTCATCTGGAACAATAAAAAACCTAGAATAGCTAAAGCAATCCTCAGTAGCAAGAGCGAAGCAGGGGGTATTGCAATACCAGATCTTCAACTCTACTACAAAGCAATAGTAACAAAAACGGCATGGTATTGGTACCAAAATAGACAGGTAGATCAATGGTACAGAATAGAGGACATGGACACAAACCCAAATAAATACAATTTTCTCATACTAGACAAAGGGGCCAAAAATATGCAATGGAGGAAAGATAGCCTCTTCAACAAATGGTGCTGGGATAACTGGAAAACCATATGCAATAGAATGAAATTAAACCCCTATCTCTCACCCTACACAAAACTCAACTCAAAATGGATCAAGGACCTCGGAATCAGACCAGAGACCCTGCATCTTATAGAAGAAAAAGTAGGTCCAAATCTTCAACTTGTCAGCTTAGGATCAGACTTCCTTAACAGGACTCCCATAGCACAAGAAATAAAAGCAAGAATCAACAACTGGGATAGATTCAAACTAAAAAGCTTTCCCTCAGCAAAGGAAACTATCAGCAATGTGAAGAGAGAGCCTACGGAGTGGGAGAATATCTTTGCCAACCATACCTCAGATAGAGTGCTAATTTCCAGAATCTATAAAGAACTCAAAAAACTCTACACCAAGAATACAAATAATCCTATCAACAAATAGGCTAAGGAAATGAACAGACACTTCACAGAAGAAGATGTACAAGTAATCAACAGATATATGAAGAAATGTTCAACATCCCTAGTTATAAGGGAAATGCAAATCAAAACTACCCTAAGATTTCATCTCTCCCCAATTAGAATGGTGATTATCAAGAACACAAGCAACAATAGGTGTTGGCGAGGATGTGGGGAGAAAGCTACACTCATACATTGCTGGTGGGGTTGCAAATTAGTGCAGCCACTCTGGAAAGCAGTGTGGAGATTCCTCAGAAAGCTTGGAATGGAACCACCATTTGACCCAGCTATCCCACTCCTTGGCCTATACCCAAAGGACTTAAAATCAGCATACTACAGAGATACAGCCACATCAATGTTCATTGCTGCTCAATTCACCATAGCCAGATTGTGGAACCAACCTAGATGCCCTTCAGTTAATGAATGGATAAAGAAACTGTGGCATATTTATACAATGGAATATTACTCCGCAATGAAGAATGATAAAATTATGGCATTTGTAGGCAAATGGACGAAATTGGAGAATATCATGCTAAGTGTGATAAGCCAATCTCAAAAAACTAAAGGACGAATGATCTCGCTGATAAGCGGATGAGGACATATAATGGGGGGTCGGAGGGGTTAGCGTTAGGTTTAGGGTTAGGTTTAGGGTTAGGGATAAGGAGAGCGGTAAGAATGAAGGAAAGAAGGACTGTATAGAGGGAAAAGAGGGGTGGGAGGGGTGGGGGGGGAAGGGAAAAAAAATAAACATCATTGCCTATGTAAACGTATGATTACACAAATGGTATGCCTTGACTCTATGTACAAATAGAGAAACAACATGTATCCCATTTGTATACAATTAAAAAAAAAAAGAAGAAGTAAACGAGAACAAAGACACATCATATCAAAATCTCTGGGACACTATGAAAGCAATACTTAGAGGAAAATTTATTTCATGGGGCACATTCAACAAAAGATGTAGAAATCAACAAATAAGCGACTTAACAAACAGCTCAAAGCCCTAGAAAAAGAAGAGCAGACCAACACCAAAAATAGTAGAAGACAGGAAATAGTTAAAATCAGAGTCGAAATCAATGAAATTGAAACAAAAGAAACAATCAGAAAAATTAACAAAATAAATAGTTGGTTCTTTGAAAAAATACACAAAATTGATAAACCCTTAGTCACACTAACAAAGAGAAAGACAGAGAAAACTCAAATTACTAAAATTCGGAATGAACAAGGAAATATCACAACAGACACGAGTGAAATACAAAACATAATTACAAGCTATTTCAAAAATCTATACTCCAACAAAACAGAAAACCTCGAAGACATCAACAAGTTTCTAGACATATGAATTACCTAAACTGAACCAGGAGGACATACACAACTTAAATAAATCAATTTCAAGCAATGAAATAGAAGAGGTCATCAAAAGTCTACCAACAAAGAAAAGTGCGGGACCAGATGGGTTCTCAGTCGAGTTCTACAAAACCTTTAAAGAAGAGCTCATTCCAATACTCCTCAAACTATTCCATGAAATAGAAGAGGAGGGAACCCTCCCAAACTCATTCTATGAAGCCAGTATCACCCTGATACCTAAACCAGACAGAGACACATCGAGGAAAGAAAATTTCAGACCAATATCCTTAATGAACATCGATGCAAAAATTCTCAACAAAATTTTAGCAAATCACATACAAATATATATTAAAAAGATAGTGCACCATGATCAAGTGGGTTTTATCCCAGGGATGCAAGGTTGGTTCAACATCTGGAAATCAATAAATGTCATTCACCATATCAACAGACTTAAGAATCACATGATTATTTCAATAGATGCAGAAAAAGCATTCCTTCATGCTCAAAACACTAGAAAAAATTGGGGTCGTGAGAATAGTCCTTAACATTATAAAGGCCATCTACACTAAGCCCATGGCTAATATCATTCTAAATGGTGAAAAACTGAAAGCATTCCCCCTAAAAACTGGAACAAGGCAGAGATGCCCTCTTTCACCACTTCTATTCAACATCGTCCTTGAGACTCTAGCCAGAGCAATTAGACAAACCAAAGAAATTAAAGGGATACGAATAGGAAAAGAGGAACTCAAACTATCCCTGTTCGCTGATGACATGATTATATATTAGAGGAACCTGGAAATTCCACCAGAAAACTTTTAGAACTCATAAGTGAATTCAGTAAAGTAGCAGGTTAAAAGATCAATGCTCATGAATCCAATGCAATTTTATACATAAGTGATGAATCTTCAGAAAGAGAAGTTAGCAGAACTACCCCATTCACAATAGCCTCGAAAATAATAAAATACTTTGGAATCAATCTCACAATAGAGGTGAAAGACCTCTACAATGAGAACTACAGAACACTAAAGAAAGAAATTAAAGAAAACCTTAGAAAATGGAAAGATCTCCCATGTTCCTGGATAGGAAGAAGTAATATTTTCAAAATGGCCATACTACCAAAAGTGTTATACAGATTCAATGCAATTCCAATTAAAATCCCAATGATGTACCTTACAGAAATAGAGCAAGCAATTATGAAATTCATCTGGAACAATAAAAAACCTAGAATAGCTAAAGCAATCCTCAGTAGAAAGAGCGAAGCAGGGGGTATCGCAATACCAGATCTTCAACTCTACTACAAAGCAATAGTAACAAAAACGGCATGGTATTGGTACCAAAATAGAAAGGTAGATCAATGGTACAGAATAGAAGACACGGACACAAACCCAAATAAATACAATTTTCTCATACTAGACAAAGGGGCCAAAAATATGCAATGGAGAAAAGATAGCCTCTTCAACAAATGGTGCTGGGATAACTGGAAAACCATATGCAATAGAATGAAATTAAACCCCTATCTCTCACCCTACACAAAACTCAACTCAAAATGGATCAAGGACCTCGGAATCAGACCAGAGACCCTGCATCTTATAGAAGAAAAAGTAGGTCCAAATCTTCAACTTGTCAGCTTAGGATCAGACTTCCTCAACAGGACTCCCATAGCACAAGAAATAAAAGCAAGAATCAACAATTGGGATAGATTCAAACTAAAAAGCTTTCTCTCAGCAAAGGAAACTATCAGCAATGTGAAGAGAGAGCCTACGGAGTGGGAGAATATCTTTGCCAACCATACTTCAGATAGAGCGCTAATTTCCAGAATCTATAAAGAACTCAAAAAACTCTACACCAAGAATGCAAATAATCCAATCAACAAATAGGCTAAGGAAATGAACAGACACTTCACAGAAGAAGATGTACAAGCAATCAACAGATATATGAAAAATATTCAACATCCCTAGTAATAAGAGAAATGCAAATCAAAACTACCCTAAGATTTCATCTCACCCCAATTAGAATGGCGATTATCAAGAACACAAGCAACAATAGGTGTTGGCGAGGATGTGGGGAGAAAGCTACACTCATACATTGCTGGTGGGGTTGCAAATTAGTGCAGCCACTCTGGAAAGCAGTATGGAGATTTCTCAGAAAGCTTGGAATGGAACCACCATTTGACCCAGCTATCCCACTCCTTGGCCTATACCCAAAGGACTTAAAATTAGCATACTACAGAGATACAGCCACATCAATGTTCATTGCTGCTCAATTCACCATAGCCAGATTGTGGAACCAACCTAGATGCCCCTCAGTTGATAATGGATAAAGAAACTATGGCATATATGTACAATGGAATATTACTCCGCAATGAGGAATGATAAAAGTATGGCATTTGCAGACAAATGGATGAAATTGGAGAATATCATGCTAATGAGATAAGCCAATCTCAAAAAACTAAAGGATGAATGATCTCGCTGATAAGTGGATGAGGACATATAATGGGGGGTGGGAGGGGTTAGCGTTAGGGTTAGGGTTAGGTTTAGGGTTAGGGATAAGGAGGGTGGTAAGAATGAAGGAAAGAAGGACTGTATAGAGGGTAAAGAGGGGTGGGGGGGAAGGGAAAAAAATAATGAATCAAACATCATTGCCCTATGTAAATGTATGATTACACAAATGGTATGCCTTGACTCCATGTACAAATAGAGAAACAACATGTATCCCATTTGTATACAATAATAAAAAAAGCTTTATTTACCAAAAAAGAAAACAAAATATATACCCTATAACCACACCCTACCACTTCAATTAATCCCATCAGGGATTAATTCGCTGATTGGGTTAAGACTCTTACAACCCAATCATTTCTCCTCTGAACCTTCCTGCATTGTCTTGCATGTGAGCTTTTAGGGGACACCTCACATCCAAACCATAACAGCAGACAATATGCACATTTTCAAAAATATGTAATTTTTGCATGAATATACCATAAATACTATGTGGTAGAGAACATCCATTCTTTCCTACTGTCTTTGGAGCCTCTTCTGGAGCAGGGCACTGCATATTACCATTGGTGAATTCCCATGTGGTTTCCATTTTATTTTGAGAACTTCCTTTAAGGACAGATCAACATCTAGGCATGGATAATACTTTGGAATCCAATCCTACTTTCTCTGTTCCCTGACCGTTCATTCCCTTATAAACTAGAAATAATCTGCTGAAGAAAAATTGTTTAAAAGGACTTAATGTAGAACTTCTTCTTTAAAATTAGCCAAACATATTTGTGACACATAGGCATCCTACTGATACCTCTCTCTGAGGGAATCCCTCTTAGGATTGTGAGTCCTTCAAGAAAATAAAAACACCCATTCAGAATCACCAATGGAGTCATAAGAAGATAGTTCTTGTGAGGACATGAGCCCATTGTCATTCTTACCTCTGTTTCTCATGCACTTTGCAGTTTTATGAGCTGTCTTTATTTTCTTGGGAGTCTTCCCAATTGCTTTGATGGTGGAAGTAACCAAACCTTAACGTAACCTTCGTCAGCTGACTGTCCCTTAACTCCAGCAATATTTACATCTCAATATTCAGTGAGTTCTTTACCCATAAAAATAAATCCTGAAAATACATGAAAATGGGCGAGGGGTCTTATTTCAGTGAGCAGGTCTGTGGGTCTCACTCAGACTGAGGAATGGAATGTTGGCTGGCCTTCATTTGACCTGGAGCTCTCCAAGTCCCCCTCCATTGTGAGGATAGGTCCTACTCTCTGCTCACTTATTTATAAAGTTCATAATGTACTTTTATACTAGGATCATACTCACACCACTATATCATAAACACCATAAAACATGCAAATAAAGATCATTTAAAACAAAATCAACATTGTAAAACAGACATTAAAATGTTTCAAGATGTGAAGTACCTTTGCTATTGCTAACAATTCTGTTGTTATTGTTAATCACATCTTAAATGAAAGCAGTGTAATTGGACAGGCTTCTTTAAAATAGTTGCCACAATACACTGTGATGTTGCAGCACGGGGCTCAACTTGTTTTGAAACTTGATTTTAATGACCGTCATAGTGGAAAAAAGATTTTAAAAAATACCATTGTAGTCTGTGCAGCATAGAAATTTTGGTTGAGATACACACATTTCGTCTATAGCATTCTACCCTGCCCACGGCTCCAAAATGCTACTCACACCAAAATACATTCATTCTGGATGAAATTGGAGAATATCATGCTAAGTGAGATAAGCCAATCTCAAAAAACCAAAAGACGAATGATATCGCTAATAAGTGGATGATGACCCATAATGGGGGGTGGGAGGGGTTAGTGTTAGGGTTAGAGTTAGGGTTAGGGAGGGGGGCAAGAATGGAGTAAGGAAGGACTGTATAGAGGGAAAAGAGGGGTGGGAGGGGTGGGGGAAGGGAAAAAATAACACAATGAATCAAACATTACCCTATGTAAATTTATGATTACACAAATGGTATGCCTTTACGCCATGTACAAACAGAGAAAAAACATGTATCCCATTTGTTTACAATAAAAAAAAGAAAAAAAAATACATTCATTCCATACCAGTAGCCTCAAAAGTCTCAATTCAAAAAAAAAAGTCTCAATTCATTTCAGCATCAACTTCAAAATCTGAAGTCCAACATTTTATGTAAATAGCATCTAAATCAGCTGTGGGTGAGATTTGAGGTATGATTCAATCTAAGACAAACTTCCCCTCCAGTTGGTGAGTCTGTAAAACCAAACAAATTACATGCTAATTTACATTACAGTAGCAGGCTAAGCGTGGTGGCATGTGCCTATAGGCTGAGGCAGGAGGATCCCTCCAGCCCAGAAGTTCCAGGTCAATCTGGGCAACATAGCGAGACCCCGTCTCAAAAGGAATCAAAACTAAAGTACAGTGAAGGGACCCATTTGGAATGGATATACCCATCCAAAAAGGGATAAACAGGACAGGAGGAAGGGAGAACAGACATCAGGCAAGTCCAAAATTTGGAAGGATAAATGTCATGAAACCTTGAAGTTTAAGAAATCCTCTGGCTCGATGCTTTGCCTCCTAGGCCTACTAGCGTGGCAACATCAGCCTTCTGCTGGGACACCACAGCTCTTCCAGAGTGGGCCCTGTGCCTCTGGCTTGTCCCCCGCTGGGCTCAGGGCCCCACAGCTCCAGGGGCCCCTCTGCCTGTGCAGGCGGTTGAGCACTGGACTGTGGAGGGAGCGGCAGGTTGGTGCTCTCTGAATCACCTTCAGGGCATTTTTCCATTGTCTTGAGGAACAGCTCGGGGTTCTGTTGGGGTGACTAATCCAAACCCTTATCAGGCCGCATTCCTAGTGTTCTCTTCCAAACATACTTTTTCATTTTTGTTATATGAATAGGCCAAGAATTTTCCAAATCTTCAAGATCTCCTTCCTTTTCGCTTAATGATCCCATCTTTAAGTAATTTCTTCCTTCTCACATTTTACTATAAACAGTCCAGGGGAGCCAAGTCATATTTCAAAACTTCACCTAAAAATCCCTTTAGCTAAGTATTCAATTTCATTGTTCATAAGTTCTACCTTTCACAAAACACGGAACATGAACGTGCACGTTATTTGCCATGTTAAGTATTGCCTTTTTTCTCTTGTACAAAAACATGTTCCTCATTTTATACTGAAGTCTCATTAGAATGTCCTTTGCTTTCTGTGTTTCTAGCAACATGTGTTCATAATTTCTCAAATATTCTAAAGGGGATGGTGGGACCCAGCCTCTCAGTCCTTCTTTGCTGCTTTTTTTTCTTTTTTTTTACCCAGCATTAAACCCTAAGGCACTTAACTACTGAGCAACATCCCTAGCCCTTTTTTATATTTATTTAGAGACAGCATCTCATTAAGTTGCTTAGGGCCTTGCTAAGTTGCTGAGGCTGACTTTAAATTTGCGATCCTCCTGCCAGTTTACGGGATCTTTTCTGCTTTTTGACTCATGAGTGGTTTGTTCCTCCATGTGCTCCAACCATGATATGCTGCCCTCTCAGAGGCCCAAAGTGGTGAGGCCCCTCCATCTTGGACTGGAACCAGAAACCAATATAAACCTTTTCTCTTTGTAGATTAATTGCCTCAGTTATGTCATTATAGTAACACAGGCACTAACATAGGAACTAATCACATTCATAAGGGTTCCACACTCATGACCTAATCACCTCCCAAAGGCCCACCTCCTAATACCATCACATTGGAAATTAGGATTTCAACATATGAGTTTTGGAGGATGGGGGACACAAAACATCCAGTTGATAGCAAGTATTTAGACCTAGATGGAGAAAAATGTTTTCTAAATCATCAAACTCATTTTAAAAATATCATGCAATATTTCTGTTCAAGTTTTGCTCCTGTTGTAATTGAGGTATTATAAGCCCATTGTTCTTCCAAACTAATTGAAAGATAGTGCATTCTAAACATAGTATTTCCAACATTTTAAGTGCATAGATATGCAATTTTTGTAGGTAACTTTTAAATAACTTTTAGTAAAAAAAATAATTTCCAAACATTTGCTTTCAGATGGTCCTTCTGGAGCGTGACTGAGCTGTTCCTCTCTCCCTCGCTGTGAAACTACTGCCTTTACCTTGAAGCAGTAGACTGTGTGTCTATCTTTTTGAAAATATTTGCTAGATGACACAGTAGTGCCAGCTTGTTGTCCTCACTGAAGAGGTCAGGAGATTTGTAACCTTTGCTTTTTGGTCTTAACTTCATTTGCGATAACTATTTCATTAAACTTGCTTTTGCCATACAATGAAACTTTGTGACATGAAAGGTTTTTGTGGTCACTCCCCGACATTTCAACATAATTCACTCAACTGGGTGCATGCACAATGCTCTGGGTTGCAATACGTGGAAAACAGCGAACGCACAAAAGCACTAGTGACAATCCCTCCCCTTACCACCTCCTTTCTGTGTTAAGGAAGATTAATCGATATTCTCTAGAGAAATAGAACCTAGGGTTATATGTGTGTGTGTGTGTGTGTGTGTGTGTGTGTGTGTGTGTGACATATGAAAGAGAAAGAGAGAAAGGGAAAGAGGAAGAGAGAGAGATTAATTTATTTTAGGGAACTGGCTCATGAGATTGTGGTTGGCAAACCTAAGTTCTTCAGGGCCAGCCAGCAGACTACAGACTATAGACTTCTTCAGAGAAGAGTTGATATTCCAGTCTTGAGTACAAAGGCAGGATTCCTTCCTCCTCAGTTTTTCTTCTCCTATGTCCTTCAGGTTATTGGAAGACAAATGAAATCAACCATCACATTCTCTTATCATAGTGGACCCTCCTGGGCACACCTGGGATATCTTGACAGCAGTTTGGACATTTTTCTGGGGTGACTGAACAGGACCTAAGTGATTAAGTGGTCTGTGGGGCCACTCTTAACAAGGTGTACCTGTGTTTGTTTCATGGACAGGTCAATGAGTGGGAGACGGTTATTTTTTAAGCACCTGGTATAGGCCTGAAGATGACAGCAGTGAGGTCTCACCAAACTTACTTTACAGCAGGTAATATTTTTAAAAAATCTACAACCATAGAACAAAATCAGCATGTACCATAGTGAAGAAAGAAGCTAACCAGGAAAGAAGGTGGCTTGGGCCAGGCCTTGAAGAACAGATAAATTATTAACAAATTCATGGGAAAGGGTTGTTTGAAATACAAATTGGACACTTAATAAATGATGTTTAATTACTTTCTAGGAAATAACAGTAACAAAAAAATTTCTTTTTGCAATCGATTCTTAGGAATAACCATTTACTGTCATTTCCCTTTTTTCCTAAGCCAATTGATCCCTTATCTTCTTGGTTTCTTTATTTTCTACAAGTGTTTAATTTTTTAAAAGAAATTTCTTGTAAAACTTCTAATAAGTATTAGACGCTATGAATTTAGACATAGTAGAAGAAAAGAATTTGAAAGTGACAAGCCCTAGAAAACAATAAGTATATACATTCAAGCACTTTTTGACATTGAATTAAAAATGTAAAAATATTTCACACACTGGAATTGGTGGTGGCATTAATTTTATATCCAGAATTTTCCAAATGAATTGGCATATTAGTAAAAAAAAAATTGGTAACAGATGCTTTAATGATTTTTTTTCCCTCCCCTTCCTTTTAAAGACATATTTGTGGTGACCCACTCATATCCCCAACCATTTTGCACAAATAAATTCTCTGGCCAAATAACTTCCTTGAAAAATTCCAGTTGCCACCATGAACATCGTTTTTTCTTGATCAGCCTCTCAGAATAGCTAGGTGCTAAATAACTTTTGATTTTTAAGGGTGTAGAGTAGGAATTATCTAAGGAAGAAAAAAAAAATTCCAACACAGACAGATTTGGCCACAATCAAAGGCAAAATGAGAATACAAGTAAATGTTGAGGGCTTCAGCCTTACAAGCTCTTGGGTACTGAGAATTTAGAACAAAGACAGGCAGTATGCAGTTCAGCATCTGGTTTTAGTTCTGTAGCAGTTTGCCTTTAGTTAAAAATAGATGAGATGATTGCCAGTAACTTTCCCTGAGAAATTAATGTAACAAGATTTGCAAGGAAATACCAAGACATCTCAACACAATGTATTTTCATTTTGTCTGAAGTGTTTTGTGTTTCAGAACTTGTTAGTGACAAAACAATAGAAAATATGAAGCCTTTCTACTTTTTCATAGAGCATTGCCAACTCTTGTCTTGCCCTGCCTTTCAAATTATTTGTGAAAGTGACAGACATTTGTGGGATGTCTTTAATACATCACTGAAACCAAATGTTCTCAGTCAAGGACAGATCAACCCACAAAGGGAGTCTAAGTTGTCACATCACCAAATAACAAAATTTTAGATGGAAAAGGAGGAGAACTGGGATGACATTCCAGCCTGTGCAGCACTCAGTCCTGGCTACTTGACATTTTTGTCAATTATACCAGTTTATCCCCCTTACCCTCATGCTCTTCCGTAACTGAATATTTTGTAAGCCTTGGATGGCAGGAATTTTGGACCCTGTTGACAGTAGTTTGCCTTTTTTCTTATGGATTCACTTTATACCTTATCCTACTTTCTTGGTAGAAGTTTTCAGAAGGCCTAAAACAACACAAGCAATAGCATTAGACCACATGTAAAGGGTTAAGAGATTCAGTTCCTTCTTCTGGTGCTGCTGTGGCTAAGTACATAGCTCTATCTTTCAGAACTAATATTTCAACCTCAGTAAAACTACAAAATAGGACATAAAGCTTTCTCAGTGCACTTTCAGATTTAACATAGCCGTAGCTTAGTTCAGGGATAGAGAGTAGGGTCTAGGGTCTAACACAGAACAGATGTTGTGATGGTTAATTTTATGTTTCAACTTGACTGGACTAAGGGATGCCCAGATAGCTGATAAAACAATGTTCTTAGGTATGTGTAGGAGGGTGTTCCTGGGAAAACTAGCATTTGAATTTGTAGAGCAAAGATCACACTCACTGATATGAACAGGCATCATGCAATATGCTAAGGCCCTGATTTTTCTCTCTGTTCAAGTTGAGGCAACCATCATTTTCTGCCCAGAGACAAAAAAAAGAAACAAAAACAGAAAATAACAAGTGTTGTTGTAGAATTACCATATATAGTTGTAAGTTTTGTATCACTCTAACAAAGTACTTGAGATAATTAACTTATAAAAGATAAGGTTGATTTGGCTCTTAACCCTGGAGGTTCCAGTCTAAGATTGATTAGATTCATTGCCTTGGGTCTCTGGTGAGGGTGCTGGACGACAATGGTGGGGAGTGAGTGATGGAGCAAATTCTTCACCCCATGTCCAGGAAGTAAAAGTGAGAAAGAAGTAGGGACCAAGGTCCCTTTTGAGGACACATCCCCAAGACCGTAAGGCCCTCCCAATAGGTCCCATGTCCTAAGTTTCCATCACCCCCCAGTACTGTCACTCTAGGGACCAAGCCCTTAATACATGGGTCTTTAGGGGACACTAATTCAAACCACAGCACCAAATGATCCAGAAATTCTATTTCAGGGTATATTCAAAAGAATTAAATAGAGATTCTCAAAGAGATATCTGTACACTTAAGATCATTGCAGTATTATTCACAATAGATAAAAATGTGGAAGTATCCCAAGTGTCCATCTATGAATGTATGGATAAGTAAAATGTGGTACATACATACAAAAGAATGTTACTTAGCCTTAAAAAGGAAGGAAATTCTGAAAAGTGCTACATCATAGATGAACCTTGGAAATGTTATACTAAGTGATACAAGCCAGTTACAAAAAGACAAATACTATATGATTCTACTTGCATGAAAATACTCAGGTAATTAACTTAGAAGTTAACATGAATTCAAGGAAGGACTCGTATGTAGAACATATAAAGGACTTTCAGAACTCAACAGTAAAAACCACAAGCAATTCAATCAGGAAATGGACAGAGGCATGAACAGACATTTCACTGGGAAGGATAGCCAGATGAAAAACATCACATGAAAAGATGGTTCAACGTTAATAGTCATAATAAAAATTAATTAAAATTTAAACCACAGCTAAATGTCATTACACGCCTATTAGAATAGTTAAAATAAAGAATAGTGAAAACGCTAACAAGGATGTAGAAAACTGGATCCAACTGCTGTTGGGAATATCAAATGGTACAGCCACACTGAAAAAAACTTTGACAATTCACTTTGACAAATTCTTATAAAACCAAAACCGATGACCTAACCATTGCATTCTTGGGCATTTATTCAAAAGGAATGAAAACTTATGTCCACAGAAATATAGCAACTTTATGAATAACTGCCAGAACGTTGAATGTGTGAATAGTTAAATGAACTGTGGTGCATACATACCATGGATACTAGTAACACACGATTTGGATGGCTTCCTATAGAATTATACTAAGTGAGAAAAGCTAATCCTAAACAGATAGGTATTGGGTGCCTCCATTTATATAAGATTTTTGAAATGACTAGGCTTTAAAAATGGAGAACAGATGAGGAGTTTCCAAGGGTTAGGGATAGGGAAGGGGGAGGTGGGAGAGCCAAGAGTCTTTGGGACTGGCAAAGTTCTCTTGGGCCTAGTTCAGAGAACCAGAGAACACTCTGGAAGCTACGTTTCTGGGTGATGTCAGGGAAACAAATTCAGTGCCCTCAGCGCAAAAAGAAGTCTTGGGATTTGTTGCTCCCTGCAGCATACTTCTTGATGGGTTCCTCATACTTCCAAACACCCTCCCTAGGAGATGTGAAGGAAAACTCACTCAACAGCTCCTGTAGATCTTTTCATCCAATAATCATTAGCAGCTGGAGGATGAGGAGAGTTATTTAAAAAAAAAAAAAAAAAACTGACTGATTACATCATAAGTACCACAAGAATTTCTCAAATAACCCAAGCAAATTCCTCAGACTGTGCTTAAAGCCAAGCAGAGGAATAACAGCTTTCTGGCTGTTTGTGCTCTCCTTCCACTGTTATTTATGAAGGTCAGACATTTTCTTGATTATTCCAGAGGTTAGTAAAGTTAGTTTCTCCCTCAATCTAAACTGTGTTCCATTTTGCAGTTGTCATCATTCAGATTCTGTTTGTTGGCTGCTGAAGCTACATTCTACTTGACCCTTCTTCATTGTGTTTACAGAGTCACAAGTGCAATTATTAAAGCTGATGCTATTCATTTACATGATGAGATTGGTTTGTTTTTGTGCTTAACCTCTGTGCTATTTTGGAGAAAAAAAGAAAATAATTATTTTTTCAAACTCTTTTCTTTATTTGCAATTGCATTCACTCCTGCAGAGAGACCTTTCTCAGAAGTCATTGTTACGGGAAATAAAGGAACAGCAAGGGGTCTGGGTGTGTAGCTCTGTGGTAGGGCATGTGCTAGCCTATAGGAGATCCTGCATTAATCAAGCAAACAACCAAGCAACCAAGCGAGCAAAGAAAAAACAAAGAAAGGCACAGCAAGTGGCACCTAGCTGCTGGTCATTGTCTGCCTGCATGCATGCTATGGGAATCCAGACTTGGACCTTCATATACTGAATTATTCTTATCTTTCCTGTCTCCTCAGATTTTGACTGAAAGCGATGATACAGAATGTTTGTCCCATACAGCAGCTCCAAACCTGAGAAAAATCAGCTGAGGCTGCAGTAGATTTCCAATCTCCTCCTCTCCTTGGTTTAAAGGTACTCAGATTTTAAATAAAACTCAACGAAATCTAAAATTTCAGACTGAATTTTAAAATTCTGAAATCATTACCATGCTGCCCTTTGTTTTTGTGCAATCGTTAAACTCTTTGGTTCATGGCTTTCTGTGAAAAAAAAAAAAAAAAAGAATTAGTGGCCTGTGTCCTAGGAAAATGCATGTGTTTATGGATACATAACATTTTGCTTTATAATTTCAAGAAGACTTAGACCATCTAAGCTACACAAGCCAACCCAGTGACAGTACCAGTGGATTAGAATAAAAATACGAGGTGATTAAGAGAAAAAAATAATCAAATAAATATATAAAGCAATCTCTGGCTTGTACCCCCAAAGTCCTAGACATAACAGATGAATATATTAAAAAAAAAAAAAAAAACCAAAACAAAAAAAACTACACCCAAGTAGGAATAAAAGAGGACCAGGGACTGAAAAAAATTCCTGAAATTCGAAGGTAGAAAGAACCATACTCCAAACCTATGCAATGAGGACTGCTGAAAATGAGATGCTCCAAGGAGGACGCAGGGCAATCAACAAGGAGATTATCCAGGGAAGGTATGAGGAGGAGACAAGTTGGTCAGCTCCTTCCTTTCATTCTTTCCCATTGTCATGGACCAAAGACAAACAAGAGAGATATTTTTCCCAGTATGAAAAGAGTGGAGATTCTTGGGCTGCAGAATCTGGACAGTACCAGGAAACTGGTGGTATCCAGGAAGAAAGGGAAGCACCCTTACCTGGAAGATAACCCACCTCACCCCTGAGTCAGTGGATGAAGACTGGGTTTTGATTAGAACTAGAGAGGGAGAGGAGCTCTCAAATAAAAGACACTCAACAGAGGGTTATCAAACAGCTGGAAAGAGCCCAGGGCAAATTTAAAAATCAGAATTGCCCTTCAGAGTTTATATAATTCATAAAACAAATGAAAATTTAGAATTAGTATAGATCATATCATCAAGGAAATTTGAAAGCCAAAGAAAGTTACAAGTTAAGTGACAGAGAAAATGTTTTTATTTTGTAGGTCAGAAAAAAGGAATATTCTGAAAAGATTCATCAATATTAATCAAACAAATGCAACAAAAACAACTTAACAAAAAGAAATGGGCAAGAATCAACGAATATAAACAGATAATTCACAGGAGAGAAAAGAGCTTTAATCTCTTTTTCATCCCCTGTGCTAAGGGACACATCATAAGTCAGCTTGCTCTCAGGTGGAATGGAAGATCCAAAGCCTTTTGTGGTTAGAAGGGACAGATTCAGGCCTAAGGGAGATCTGGCCATCAGTGGCCACAGATGGACAATGAGAATGGGCATTCCTGATTGACTAGAAGGCCACTGAAGAATTGAAAAATGATCTCATACTAAATTTTGTCTTCCTTTGAAGCTTTTTGTTATTTTAAAAGGTTAAAAATGTGTAAGAAAAAATGGAAGACCCCAAATATTCCTTGCATGAAAGTGAAATAATGGACCAGATTTTCCTTAAACTTCATTACTTCCCCAATTGATAAAGATACAAGGCATCAGTTTTTAACACTAAGTATGAGCCCAACAAGTGCTAAAAACTACAGTACTGCATACAGATGGATGAGGAAGGCTAGACCCAGGAGAGTTAAGTAACACTCTTGATGTTACAATGCTAGGATGCAGAAGAACTCTGAAAATCTGGGTCTGTTGAACTCAGGGTAGCAATTTTAATCACCATGTGTTAGTGCTTCAGGTTTAATGAATGTGTTGCTGTGGGATTGTAGCAGGAACCACTGCAAACATGGTTCCTGCCTTTCTGAGGATTAGTTCTGAATAACTATGACAACTAAATACACAATTGTAATACAGAGATAAACAATGATGGGGAAAGCACAGAATGATTTTGAAATGCATAGAAGATATCATTGTCAATTAGGTTCTGATTAGCTCAGCAGATTAGAGAAGGATCTCATAAGAACAAGTCTGCAGGCCAAAAAATTACAACAGAAAGAACCTGGACTAGAAACCCAGAAGTAGGACCAAGCTTCTCCATTATGAGATGTTAGACACATGGAGTGAAGAATTAACTACACAGATCCTGAGAGATGGTTAAGTCTTTGGATTGTAGATCTTGATAAGAAGGTTGTTGCTTACCTGGATGCCTTGGACCACACCAGATAGTCTAACAAGGTGATCTAAGGCAGGGACTTTGGGCCACATGGTATAAGCTGTACTTCTGGAGGGACTGGAGACAAAAAGTCAACCAGATAGATAATCAACTTATGTGACCAACTCCCAGTAAAAGCTGTGGACCCAAGTTTCAGTGCACTTCATTGATTGGCAGTACTCTGTGCACATTTCACACACTGTTGTCAAGACAAGTCAGCACTGTTCACAGTTTCACCAGGAAAGGACAACTAGAAGCTCCATAGACAGAAGTCTCCTAGTCTCTGCCCCATACATCTCTTCTCTAAACTGAGAATGATCTGTACCTTTTTATTGTGATGAACTGTAACCAGGAACATAACAGCTTTCAGTGAATTCTTCTAGGAAATGATTGACCCTGAGAGTGGTCTTTCAGATCCTGAACTTGGTGTTGGAACTAAGGATGGTCTCATGAACTGTCTTAATTTGGTGCTTCTCATTTCTAGTCCTAGGAAAGTCAGAGAATCTCTCTGGTGTTCAAAACTCAACTAAAATGGGAACATACTCATAGCTGACCTTTTAGCCCTCCTATAAGGAATAACACAAAGAAACAATGCATTTGAAAGTGTTTCATGAACCATAACCAACAAAGGATTCTTATCATTGTGGCATGCTGTGTGTTTCAGGGCATTCCAGGTGAGAGAGTAAGTTTTAGCGAACACAGTTATAGAGGTTAATACTTCAGTTTTTGGAGTTCACCAGATAAAGCTTTGACTTCCTTATCTACTAATTACTGAGGCTTTGGGCAGGCTATTTAAGTTTCACATTCTTCATATAAAAGAGAAGTAAAAATATTTAGTTTGCATGGTTGTTGTAAGAAATAAGATTCTTAAGTACTCTACACATGGGTTTATTATTTTGCTATCATTGCCTTTTACTGTCATTAATCCGTTGTCCAGCTAGCTGTGGGAGTGGACTAAGGACATGCTGGCATATTTTTGCATAAAACCCAACGTGTCATTACTTTTTGCTTTACATAATAACTATGGCTTTGGTTAGCAAGTTGTTGTTTTTAGAATATTAAGTGGCCACCTAGATTAACGGAGTTGTGTTAACGTCAAAACCTTAAATCACCACCTAATTATCCTTAATTAGGATTGTATTTTATTTAAATACACATATTAATTCGTTCATTGCTGATTGGTTGATTAGTTTGCTAATGATTAGCGATGAACTCATACAGTCATATAAATAAAATACACAAAAAATAGAACAGGGCTGAGGGAAACAGTGCAAAGCTAGTATGTTTAAGAATAGCTTTAAGCCAGCCTGAGCAACTTAGTGAGGCCCTAAACAACTCAGCAAGACCCTGTCTCTAAATAGAATATTAAAAAGGGCTGGGGATGTGGCTCAGTGGTTAAGCACCCCTGGTTTCAATCTCCAGTACAAACAAAAAAATGAGTATCTTTAAAAACTGTCAAAGGACTTTGCTGTTGTTTTCCCCTCTTCTCTTGAAAACAATTTCATTTTCCCTGGAATAATGTCTCCTTTCCTGCTCATCTCTCCTTTTTTTCCAGTATTGACTCATTGCTGATGATTTGACATTCCGCCATGCCAAACACAGATTCTCACCTCCCACTGAACAATCAGCAGTCCACTAATACAATTTTTGATTCACTGAATTGAAATTGGAAAGGAACATGATATTATGATATAACTTCCAAGACAGCTTATCAAAATGTGGGTCTTTAAACACAGAATTTAGTTGTTTTTTTTTTTCAACTACTAAGTTGTATGTGAAACCATATATGAAGAGATCTGTTCCCCTTCATCTCTTCATTGGTTCCCAGCCCATCTCTTAACCTTTCTCTCTCTAAGCCTCATTCCACTTCTGGGACTTAACTCAATCAAGAGTCATACCCTATTCTTCCTCCTATCTCTGAGCTCCAACCTCTTCTCAGAAGTTTGTCCCATCCTTGTCTCCCACTACCATCGGTAAGACTTGCCCTTTCTTACTCCTGCATTACAGCTGGTAGGAGGCATGCTCTGCCCCTTCAAAGATAACCACTGCAAATGCACTCTTCTTTCTACATTCCATTGGATTCCACAATCCAGTGGATTGTGGATTGTAAAGTGTGGTTCATACGGTAGTCCCATGACCATACCTAACTGCACAAGTCTTCATTCTGCAAACTGAGCATTCTCTACCATTACAACTTTACTTGCCTTACACCATTTTGTGTTGTTCCCTAGCATTTTACATTATCTTTTCCAACTGCTCAAAGACATGGGCTATTGTAGACATTTTGAAATATACATAATGGGATTGAGAGGTAGTATAAATATTACCCACAATTCCATCACCCAACAAGAGCACTTATTCATAGTTTGATATGTTTCCTTCCAGAACTCTCTATATCCCTTTTATTCACTTACCTGAGATCAAATTGTAAATGCAATTTGTGCTTCAATTGGCTTTTCATTTATTAGTCACTGTATCATCTAATTGGGTAGGGTTTTCATTTGAAGGAAGTGTCACTTATGAGTGAAAGGGGAAGACATTGCATCCATCCTCAGAGTGTGGAAGAGAAAAACAGGTTAAAGAACTGTGGTTCTAGGTGTTTATGATGGCAGTCACCAATTCTCATCAAAATCCAGGTGAACTGGTGGGGGCTATGCCCAATGGAAAGGACTGAACATGATTCAAAGGAAGAGAACTATGGGCTATGAGAAGTGAACGCCAGCACCAGAGGTCCTGGAGCCAGAAGGATGCAGGCCAAGTTGGCATGAAGAGTTGCTGATGACTTCTACACCTGAACAGAGTTCAAGGGACCTGCTCATGAGACCCAGATGTCTGCATGAAGAAGACAGAGACTAAGAGTGGGCAGAGATATCAGAAGACTGTGAGGTTACCAGATACTGGCTCATTCCTAAGTTCATCTTTTGGTGGAAACAAGGCATCTGGGCAGTTAGGGGTTTGGCTCTGGCAGCAAAACAGAACTATTCAGACTTCTTGGTTTCCTGGTGATTTAACAACTGCAAATTATGGGCAAGTCACAGTGAAGAAAAATATTCTCAAATTAGAAAAAATAACTCTATAAAGAGCATTGCAGCATAATGCAGTACATGGTTAACAGATCCCTCAGGCACCTAGTGCAGATTACAATGAAGGAGACCAACCACACATAGGGCACAGGGCTTTGGAAGGAAAGAGAGTATCATAATGGAGTTTCCCAAAATACCATGAGTACAAGTTGATCCTTTTCCAGCATAATGCTGTTTGATAAAACATTTACAAAAGCATTATTCAAAGTCTCTTTGGTCAGTATTCTCAGTTGTTTCTGACCTCCAACTATTCTGTTTAAATTAGAGAGTCCATTGTCTACCTATACCAACTGTTTCCATCTCCCACTGGGAAAAGAACTTGGGGATTAAAAAGAATTTGAAATGAGCTAAGTTGCAATTAATACAGTCTGATTTTACTGCAGTGATGTTAAAAAATACCCACAATGGTCAACAGAAGTAAAATCAATTAGTACTTCTATAAACACAGAATTAATATAAACTCTAAATATAATGGGAATCCATGGTCCACTCAAGCCAATATAGATGATGAACAATTTAATGTGTCCATCTAAAAATTAGAGCAATCTCAATTGTGTGTGCACAAAATTTTGCAATTAAAAACACAGTTTACTCCATGTACAGAGAAACAACATGAATCCCATTTGTTTACAATAAAAAAAGTAAAACAAAACAAAACAAAAAAACACAGTGAAAGCTCAGTTTTGTTTTCAATTACTAAATAATGTGTGCCATATATAATACACTTAATTCATACTCCACCCTGATTCTCAACTGAATCTGATTCTTGCCCATCTCTGGCTCCATTCCAGGGTTTACTTCCATTTCTGACCTGTGTCTCAGTCAACGCCTTAAGTGAATGACTTAATAACTTTTAAAACATGAAAGTTGAATCTTGCCTATTTGGCAACATGAACCAGGAGTAAACGTAAAATAACACATACCTCACAACTATAGCTCCTTGTTATTCTCAGTTTTGTGTTATTAACTGTAAATATCAACTTCACAGAAACCTACCATGTTAAATAAAGATTCTATCCCAATAATTCAGATATAGTGACAATAGAGGTCTAAATATTAGAAGTATAAAAAAGATCTACCTTGAAATATTAAGGCACTGTCATGAGAGCTAAGGCAAACATGGAAATTGTTCCTCAGTCACAGACTATGACTGGGATTGACTGGAATTGGGGTTCAAGTTCAAACAGTTTTTAAAACTGAGAAACTTTCAGATGTGAGCATTCATTCACAGTGTTGTCCCAAATACAAAAGTAATTATTATTCAAAGAAAATACTTCACAATGCTGATATTTATCCATATATGTCAATATGCCAGTTCAGACACTCTGAGGAAGTAGATGCCAAGATGGAACTAGAATCTTTAAAGATTCATTGGGAGAAATGCCTATGAAGAATAACGGGGAGGGAGTTGCAGTAGGCAGGGAAAGGCTTCAGACTGTCATGCAGATCTGACACCTGTGCAAGGAGACAGGGAAGGACGAAGGATGGGAAAGGAAGACTTTCATATGGCTGTGTAGATTTAAGAAACTCATTAAATCCTGGAGCAAATATTGCTCATTAGCTGAGCCCTGCATCAGACGGGATCACCTCTAGCAACCCTACTTTGCTCAGTCACTGGTTGTGTGTAGCCTATGCAAAGCACAGTCATGGTGTCGACAGTTAACTATACTCATAGCAACAATTCCCTCTTGAAAAGGAATTTGAGCTGTGCACTCTCATGGCTGCCCCAATGCGCCCCTAGTACAGCACAGATCCTTTGCTCCGGGTTTCTCACCCTGAGGGTAAGTTTGATGACTTATCTAGTGCTGTGACTCAAACCCTTATTCCTGCAGGCTCTGAGTCCTTGGTAATTGTACCCAGTTCAGGAATGGGTTGCCTCACAAATCTATTCACTGTTTGAATTGGGCAAGAGTTACCAAGAAGAACTTAAGTGTATTACCTAAGTGCACATTCTACTGTGTTAGTGTTCCAGTTCTGGGCGGGTCAATTATCCTGCTATGATGATCATGACTCTTTTTGCCTGCAGGTCCACACATGCATGTAGTTCAAAGTGCCATGGCAATAGCTATAGTGTGTAGGCCAGTGGGACCCCTCACAAAGGGGTCTAGGACTTTTACTTCAGAGAACCCAGAGCCCCCTGGAAGCAGGAAGTCCCTAGTGTGTTACTAGTGGTGATAGTAAGTGGAGCCTCCCTGCTTCTACCCAGCTGTGGTTTGGATATGATTTGGGATAACCCCCAAGGGTTTCTGTGTTGGAAGCTTGGTCTGTTGTGTGGTGATATTAAGAGATGGTAGGACCTTTAAGAGGTGGAGCCTAGTGGGAGGTCCTTAGGTATACCCTCAGAAGAAAGAAATATAGTTCTTGCGGGACCCCAGTCATTCTCTGGCTTCATGTCTGACCATGTGATACCTTTCACATGTGCTCCCACTACTGGGCCATCTTCCATGTGATCCACGTTAGAGACTGTGCCACTCTGTTTGCATTTTTAGCCTCCAAAATTGTGATATAAATGCTCTTCTTTTCCTTATAAGTTACCCAGCTATAGGTGTTTTCTTATAGTAATGGAAAGAGAATGGATACACACCCCTTTGGTGTTATAAACTTGTATGCTTCCTACAGGTGGCATAGTACCATGTGAAGTTCTCTGATTTATTGTCTATACTACATCTGAAAGGATGGCGCACATCTTTGCAGAGTATTGTGTCCACAAAGAACATTCCAATGCTCTTTTAGGCCAGCCAATTTGAGATGATGTTGTATATGGTAAGATGTGTATACACTCTCACATCTATGTGCTGCTGAGAAGAAAGTGAATCCGCTCGTTGATGGATGGAATATTCTATATATGTCTATTAAGTCTAGGTTATTGATTGTGTTATTGAGTTCTATGGTTTCTTTGGTTGGTTTTTGTTTGGAAGATCTATCTAGTGGTGACAGCAGTGCATTAATGTCACCCAGAATTATTGTGCTGTGGTCTGTGTGATTCCTGAAATTGAGAAGGATTTGTTTGATGTACAGGGATGCACCATTGTTTGGGGCATAAATATTTACTATCGTTATGTCTTCCTGATTTATGGTTCCCTTAAGCAGTATAAAATGTCCTTCTTTATCCCTTCTGACTAACTTTGGCTTGAAGTCCACTTTATCTGATAAAAGGATGGAAACCCCCGCTTTTTTACTGAGTCCATGTGCGTGGTAGGTTTTTTCCCATCCTTTCACATTTAGTCTGTGGATGTCTTTTTCTATGAGATGAGTCTCTTGCAGGCAGCATATTGTTGGTCTTTCTTTTTAATCCATTCTGCCAGTCTATTTCTTTTGATTGATGAATTTAGGCCATTAAAGTTCAGAGTTATTATTGAGATATGATTTGTATTCCCAGTCATTTGGCTTATTTTTGGTTTTTAAGTTGGCTTGGTTTCTCCTTTGAGTGGTTTTTCTCTAAGGTAGTTCCTCCCTTTGCTGACCTCCATTGTTGTTTTTCATTTCCTCCTCATGGAATATTTTGTTGAGAACATTCTGTAGTGCAGGCTTTCTATTTGTAAATTCTTTTAACTTTTGTTTATCATGGAAGGATTTTATTTCATCTTCAAATCTGAAGGTAAGTTTTGCTGGGTATAGCATTCTTGGTTGGCAACCATCTTCTTTCAGAGCTTGAAATACGTTGTTCCAGGTCCTTCTAGCTTTCAGAGTCTGGGTTGAGAAGTCAGCTGCTGGAGTTTTCAAGATGGCGGACTAGAGGGTGGCTGCATTTCATGTTGCTCCAGGACGCAGGATTCAAAAGAGGAGATAGTGAGAGACTTGGGACCAACTCAAAGCTACCGGGTGAGTCTCTCCCGTTAGGGAGGCGTCCCGGATGGGGCGGTAGTCCCGGAACGCAGGGAACTTTGTGAAGTAGAGTTGCTTGGCGAGACGCCCCTTCCCCCCACTGGAGCGGAAAAGATGGACAACTGGGATCATCATAGAGGAGGCGGCTCAGCACAGCGCTTGGACTCGGAGCAACCACTGGGGCTCCGGGTGGCTGCCTGAGGCGGAGCTGTGTGGCGAGCTGTTTGGACTCAGAGCGAGCACTCCTGAACACCAGGGGGGCTGCCCGGAGGAAGAGGAGAAGCGCGGCGGGTCGCTTGGTCTAGGAGTGACTGCATCAGAGCCACAGGTGGTTGCCAGAGGAGGAGGAGAGTGGTGAGTTGTTTGGACTCAAAGCAACCACTCCTGAACACCGGTGGCCTGCCTGGAGGAGGAGCGTGGTGGGTCGCTTGGTCTCCGAGCGACTGCTCATGAACAACAGGGGGGCTACCCCGAGGAGGAGGAGGAACAGGGCGGGTCACTTGGATTTGGAGTGACTGCCTAGGGCTACGGGCGGTTGGCAGGAGGAGGAGACGCGAAGTGAGTTGCTTGGACTCCTAGTGACTGAGTCGGAACACCGGGTGGCTGTCTGGAGGAAGAGGTGTGTGGCGGGTCTCTGGGTCTCGGAGCTATTGTACGGGGCTCCAGGTGGCGGCTCAGAGGAGGGACCGCATAGCCAGGCAATTAGGTGCAGAGCAGGGTCCCAAGACCTAGGCAGCTTTTCGGTGGAAGAGTCACACAGAGACAGCTTAGGGGCGGAGCGAAGGTTCCAGGACTGCGGGCAGATTCTCTGAGGAGAGGTAGCCTCAGGAGACTCGTCTGCGAAGTGTGAGGCTCCCAGGCCCAGGAGGTAGGTCCGGGCCCCTGGGAACGTTGCAGAGGAAGGCAGCCCAGCCCAGGCAGTACTTGTAGATTGAGGGGAACCTCTAGGAGGGGAACTGACCAGTGAGACCTCCCCACCGGGTGAGTCTTCCCTGCCAGGTGAGGTTTTCCCACAAGAACGGTGAAACCAGAGACACAGGCGCAAACAGGCCTTGCCTCAGCCCGCAGCCTAGTTCCCCTATGGATTACCATTGGTTAACAAGTGGAGGCACCTCTGCCCACTAGGAGGAAATATACCCAACCTGAAGACCACCACCCTAGAGAGGCAGCTTCTTCATGGAGCTCCGTATTATCAACTTCCTCCAAGACTGCAAGCTACTGAAAGGAAAAGAGGGGATATACTAGCAATCTTCAGGGACATTATAAGTCAATAGAGGAAATCTGCAATATCTTAATGACCCACTGATTCCTGAACAATATGAGAAAACAAGGGAAGAAAATGCCCCAAACAAATCTAAATGTTACATCAACAAAATCCAACGACAGCATGGCAGAAGAAATGAAACAAAAGGGAGTTCAGAGTGTACATAATTAAAATGATCAGAGAAGCAAACGATGAGATGAAAGAGGAAATGAAGGCATTGAATGATGAGATGAAAGAGCAAATGCAGGCATTGAATGAACGCACCAATCAACAATTAAAAGAGCAAATACAGGAAGCAAAAGATCATTTCAATAAAGAATTAGAGATATTGAAAAAAACCAAACAGAAATCCTTGAAATGAAGGAAACAATAAACCAAATTAAGAACTCCATAGAAAGCATAACCAATAGGATAGAACACCTGGAAGACAGAACCTCAGATATTGAAGAAAAAATATTTAACCTTGAAAACAAAGTTGAACAAACAGAGAAGATGGTAAGAAATCATGAACAGAATCTCCAAGAACTATGGGATATCATGAAAAGGCCATATTTGAGAATTATTGGGATTGAGGAAGGCTTAGAGAAACAAACCAAAGGAATGAACAATCTATTCAATGAAATAATATCAGAAATTTTCCCAAATCTGAAGAATGAAATGGAAAATCAAGTTCAAGAGGCTTATAGGACTCCAAATACACAAAATTACAACAGACCCACACCAAGCACATTATAATGAAAATACCGAACATACAAAATAAAGACAGAGTTTTAAAGGTTGTGAGAGAAAAGAACCAAATTACATTCAGGGGGAAACCAATACGGATATCAGCAGATTTTTCAATCCAGACCCTAAAAGCTAGAAGGGCCTGGAACAACATTTTTCAAGCTCTGAAAGAAAATGGATGCCAACCAAGAATCTTATACCCAGCAAAACTTACCTTCAAATTTGACGATGAAATAAAATCATTCCATGATAAACAAAAGCTAAAAGAATTTACAAAAAGAAAGCCAGCATTACAGAACATTCTCAGCAAAATATTCCATGAGGAAGAGATAAAAAACAAAGAAGCAAATCAGCAAAGGGAGGAATTATCCTAAAGGAACTGTCAAATAAAGGAGGAACCAAGTTGTGTCAAAAAAAGAAATAAATAAATAAAATTTTAAAAATGAACCAAATGACTGGGAATACAAATCATATCTCAATAATAACCCTGAATGTTAATGGCCTGAATTCATCAATCAAAAGACATAGACTGGCAGATTGGATTAAAAAGAAAGATCCAACAATATGTTGCCTGTAAGAGACTCACCTCATAGAAAGAGATACCCACAGACTAAAGGTGAAAGGATGGGGAAAATCATACCATGCACATGGACTCAGCAAAAAAGCTGGAGTATCCATCCTCATTTCAGATAATGTGGACTTCAAGCCAATGTTAGTCAGAAGGGATAAAGAAGGACATTTCATACTGCTTAAGGGAAGCATAAATCAGCAAGATATAACAATCATAAACATCTATGCCCCAAACAGTGACTCATCCATATATGTCAAACAAATCCTTCTCAATTTTAGAAACCAAATAGACCATAACACAATAATACTAGGTGATTTTAACACCTAGTAGCATCTCTCACTACTGGACAGATCTTCCAAACAAAAATTGAACAAAGAAGTCATAGATCTCAATAACACAATCAATAATTTAGACTTAACAGACATTTATAGAATATATCATCCAACCAAGAGCGAATACACTTTCTTCTCAGCAGCACATGGAATCCTTCTCTAAAATAGACCATATATTATGCCACAAAGCTAATGTTAGCAAATACAAGAAGATAGAGACACTACCTTGTATTCTAGCAGATCATAATGGATTGAAGTTAGAAATAAATGAAAGAGTAAGAAACAGAAACTACTCCAACACCTGGAGATTAAACAATATGCTATTACATGATGAATGGATAACAGAAGATATTAGGAAGGAAATTAAAAAATTCTTAGAGGTAAATAAGAACAAAGAAACATCATATCAAAATCTCTGGGACACTATGAAAGCAATACTTAGAGGAAAATTTATTTCATGGAGCGCATTTAATAAAAGAAGTCAAACTCAACAAATAAACGACCTAACACTACAGCTCAAAGCCCTAGAAAAAGAACAGACCAACACCAAAAGTAGTAGAAGACAGGAAATAGTTAAACTCAGAGCTGAAATCAACGAAAATGAAACAAAAGAAACAATACAAAAAATTGACAAAATAAATAGTTGGTTCTTCGAAAAAATAAACAAAATTGATAAACCTTTAGCCACACTAACAAAGAGAAGATGAGAGAAAATCCAAATCACTAAAATTTGGAATGAACAAGGAAATATCACAACAGACACGACTGAAATACAAACTTAATTAGAAGCTATTTTGAAAATCTATACTCCAACAAAATAGAAAATTTCGAAGACATCAACAGGATTCTAGAGACATATGAATTGCCTAAACTGAACAAGGAGGACATACACAATTTAAATAGACCAATTTCAAGTAATGAAATAGAAGAAGTCATCAAAAGCATACCAACAAAGAAAAGTCCAGGACCAGGTGGGTTCTCAGCCGAGTTCTACAAAACCTTTAAAGAAGAGCTCATTCCAATACTTCTCAAAGTATTCCATAAAATAGAAGAGGAGGGAACCCTCCCAAACTCATTCTATGAAGCCAATATTACCCTGATACCTAAACCAGACAGAGACACATCGAGGAAAGAAAATTTCAGACCAATATCCTTAATGAAAATCAACGCAAAAATTCTAAACAAAATTTTAGCAAATCGCATACAAAAACATATTAAAAAGATAGTGCACCATGATCAAGTGGGTTTCATCCCAGGGATGCAAGGTTGGTTCAACATAAGGAAATCAATAAATGTAATTCACCATATTAATAGACTTAAAGTCAAGAATCACATGATTATTTCAATAGATGGAGAAAAAGCATTCGATAAAATACAGCATCCCTTCATGCTCAAAACACTAGAAAAAATAGGGACAGTGGGAACATTCCTTAACATTGTAAAGGCCATCTATGCGAAGCCCATGGCTAATATCATTCTAAATGGTGAAAAACTGAAAGCATTCCCCCTAAAAACTGGAACAAGGCAGAGATGCCCTCTTTCACCACTTCTTTTCAATATCATCCTTGAAACTCTAGCCAGAGCAATTAGACAGACCAAAGAAATTAAAGGGATACAAATAGGAAAAAAAGAACTCAAACTATCCCTATTTGCTGATGATATGATTATATACTTAGAGGAACCAGGAAATTCCACCAGAAAACTTTAGATCTCATAAGTGAATTCAGTAAAGTAGTGGGATATAAGATCAATGTACATAAATCTAAGGCATTTTTATACATAAGTGATGAATCTTCAGAAAGAGAAATTAGGAAAACTACCCCATTCACAATAGCTTCGAAAAAAATAAAATACTTGGGAAATCAATCTCACAAAAGAGGTGAAAGACCTCTGTAATGAGAACTACAGAACACTAAAGAAAGAAATTAAAGAAAACCTTAGAAGATGGAAAGATCTCCCATGTTCTTGGATAGGCAGAATTACTATTGTCAAAATGGCCATACTACCAAAAGTGTTATACAGATTCAATGCAATTCCAATTAAAATCCCAATGATGTACCTTACAGAAATAGAGCAAGCAATTATGAAATTTATCTGGAAGAATAAAAAACCCAGAATAGCTAAAGCAATCCTTGGCAGAAAGAGTGAAGCAGGGGGTATCGCAATACCAGATCTTGAACTCTACTACAAAGCAATAGTAACAAAAACGGCATGGTATTGGTACCAAAATTGAAAGGTGGATCAATGGTACAGAATAGAGGACACGGACACAAACCCAAATAAATACAATTTTCTCATACTAGACAAAGGTGCCAAAAATATGCAATGGAGAAAAGATAGCCTCTTCAACAAATGGTGCTGGGAGAATTGGAAATCCATATGCAACAGAATGAAACTAAACCCATATCTCTCACCATGCACGAAACTAAACTCAAAATGGATTAAGGACTTCAGAATCAGACCAGAGACCTTGCATCTTATAGAAGAAAAAGTAGGTCCAGAGCTTCAACATGTCAGCTTAGGACCAGACTTCCTCAACAGGACTCCCATAGAACAAGAAATAAAAGCAAGAATTAATAACTGGGATAGATTCAAACTAAAAAGCTTTCTCTCAGCAAAGGAAACTATCAGCAATGCGAAGAAAGAGCCTACAGAGTGGGAGAAAATCTTTGTCAATCATAATTCAGATAGAGCACTAATCTCCAGAATCTATAAAGAACTCAAAAAACTCTGCACCAAGAATGCAAATAATCCAATCGACAAATGGGCTAAGGAAATGAATAGACACTTCACAGAAGAAGATCTACAAGCAATCAACAAACATACGGAAAAATGTTCAACATCTCTAGTAATAAGAGAAATGCAAATCAAAACCACCCTAAGATTCCATCTCACCCCAATTAGAATGGTGATTATCAAGAATACAAGCAACAACAGGTGTTGGCGAGGATGTGGGGAGAAAGGTACACTCATACATTGCTGGTGGGGCTGCAAATTAGTGCAGTCACTCTGGAAAGCAGTGTGGAGTCTCCTTAGAAAACTTGGAATGGAACCACCATTTGACCCAGCTATCCCACTCCTTGGCCTATACCCAAAGGACTTAAAATCAGCATATTACAGAGATACAGCCACATCAATATTCATAGCTGCTCAGTTCACAATAGCCAGATTGTGGAACCAATCTAGATGTCCTTCAATTGATGAATGGATAAAGAAACTGTGGTACATATATACAATGGAATATTACTCAGCCATAAAGAATGATAAAATTATGGCATTTGCAGGCAAATGGATGAAATTGGAGAATATCATGCTAAGTGAGATAAGCCAATCTCAAAAATCCAAAGCACAAATGATATCGCTAATTAGTGGATGATGACACATAATGGGGGGTGGGAGGGGTTAATGTTAGGGTTAGAGTTAGGGTTAGGGAGGGGGGCAAGAATGGAGGAAGGAAGGACTGTATAGAGGTAAAATAGGGGTGGGAGGGGTGGGGGGGAAGGGATAAAATAACAGAATGAATCAAACAACATTACCCTATGTAAATTTATGATTACACAAATGGTATGCCTTTACGCCATGTACAAACAGAGAAACAACATGTATCCCATTTGTTTACAATTAAAAAAAAAAAAGGAGAAGTCAGCTGCTATCCGTATTGGTCTCCCCCTATATGTAATCTGATGCTTTTCTCTCACGGCCTTCAAAATCCTATCTTTATTTTGAATGTTAGGCATTTTCATTATAATGTGACTTGGTGTGGATCTGTTGTGATTTTGTGCATTTGGTGTTCTGTAAACCTCTTGTGTTTGATTTTCCATTTCATTCTTCAGGTTTGGGAAATTTTCTGATATTATTTCATTGAATAGGTTGCTCATTCCTTTGGTTTGTATTTCTGTGCCTTCCTCAATCCCAATAATTCTTAAATTTGGTCTTTTCATGATGTCCCATAGTTCCTGGAGATTGTGTTAATGATTTCTTACCATCTTCTCTATTTGGGCGACTTTATTTTCAAGATTAAATATTTTGTCTTCATTGTCTGAGGTTCTGTCTTCCAAGTGGTCTAGTCTTTTGGTGAAGCTTTCCATTGAGTTTTTTTTTGGTTTGTTGTTTCCTTCATTTCAAGGATTTCTGTTTGGTTTTTTTTGAGAATCTCTATCTCTTTGTTGAAATGATCTTTTGCTTCCTGCACTTGCTCTTTCAGCTTATTGGTATTATCATTCATTGCCTGCATTTGCTCTCTTATCTCATCCTTTGCTTCGTGAATCATCTTAATCATGTATAATCTTAAGTCCTTTTCTGACATTTCTTCAGCCATACTGTCATTGAATTCTATTAATATAGAATCTAGATTTGTTTGGATCATTTTCTTCCCTTGTTTTTTCATGTTGTTCATGTATCTTCCCCTGTAGCAGTGCAGATCTGGGGTATTGCAGATTTCCCCCTATAGGCTTATAGTGGCCCTATAGGTTTCCAAAACCCTTTCTGACAATGAGCTTCAAGCCTCCAGCAGGTGTCTCAGGATGGGTTTTGCCCCACCTAAAGATCAGAGGTAAGGCTTCCAGGATTATCCAAGATGGCTGCTCTGGCTTCGAAATGTGTTGGCAAATGGGGAGCTGCAGCTCAGGGTGTGGCCGTGGTCAGCAGGAGGTCCTGGAGTTGGGATGCAGTTGGTCAGGCAGGGGTCCTGGAGGTCCGGTGTGTTTGGTGTGGTTGTGGAATCCTGGAGGCCAGTTGCAATCAGTCGGTCTGGGGTCCCGGTGATAGGGCGCAGTCAGTTGGTCTGGGGGGTCCTGGTGGCAGGGAGCAATCAGTTGATGTGAGGGCCCCAGAGGCAGGGAGTGATCGGTCGGGCTGAGGGATCCTGGAGATGGGGCTCAGTCAGTCTGGCCAGGGGTCCTACAGGGCCTAGCTGTTGTCTCAAAATGGCGGCAGCCACGTGTAATCAAACCTGCAGGTACTGTAACAGTGAACTTCCAGGCAACAGCAGGCAGCTGGTGCTCCACTGGCGGTTGGCAATCAGTTTGCTGACTGTTGTCGGACGATTGGGAGGTGAACCTCATGCATTGGGTGATGGATAGGTGTAAGGGAGGCGATGGACAGGTGAGAGGCAGGCAAATGGCAGATGACAGGTGCCTGACAGTGAGCAATCTGCACTCAAAAAAGGCGTCGATATGCTGGCAGATTGCAGGTGATCACAGCAGACAAATGGGGTAAACAGCAGGGATTGATAAGCAGCAAAAACTGCCTTATCAACAAATAGATATCCTCTGCTTGAAACTGGAGTTAGGGAGTGACAAGGAATGGAGCCTCCCTCTAGTCTGCCATCTTGGATCTCCCCACTCTCACATCTACTTTGCTCTGAAACGGGCTCCTTGGTTGGGTGCTGTGTTGTGTGGAAACTCATTCGTATGAATCAGCATATTCTACATCCTTAGAAAGTAGTGTTGGTTGAGGCTTTGTGGGAAAGAAAAACAAATCCATACCCCAAATAGTTTTTTTTTTTTTTCCTATAAAGATTGACATAGAAACATAGAAGGGGCTCAGGCTAGTTTACTTGCCATCAAGTTCTAGGTTGATTTCCTCAAGAAATATTGTCATTTGGGGGACTTGGCTTGGTCTTGGTTGCTGGCAGTTTAAACATTCAGAGGTGGCAGTAGCTAAATCAGCTTTGGGGATAGGCATATAAGTTGTTGAGTCTACAAGCAGCCTTTGTCCCTGCACTGTGGCTTCTCTGTTCATCCACACAGTGTGCCAGTTCTGGGATGGTCAATGATGAAGTCTGACCAAGGTTAAAAAATCACCTCTTTGTGTCTATGTGGTTGTTGAGCATCTCCTGTGTGATTGATTTTTGACAGGCATTACTATGTGATCCAAAAATCTTCATATGCCACCTACGCCATCCACATGCTAAATTACCCCAAACCTTTACTCTAATTCTCCCACTCTTTTCTTTCCAGGCCTCTATCCCATTGACTAGCTTCACTGTCATAGGAGTATATAGAATTTCTCACCTTGGGCTACTTTTTTCTTTCACACCTTGACCAAATATACTGCTCCCTGCTCTGTCCAGTAAAAAGATTTTCAATCCATGTCTTTTGAGTCTACTCTTGATTGCAGTGTAATAAAGTTGCTATCTACTTTTCAGTCAATCCATTCCCAAACCCAGTGTCTTTCTCTCCCTTCTTCTGGTTGCATGACATTCCCACATAGAAGCTGATGGGCGTGAGCTGAGGGAAGGGACACTACTATAACCATTGCAGGTGACATGGGTGTCTGAGTTACCTATTCATGCACCTTACTCAAGCCCTCTGAGCCTACTTTGGTCTCAGTCTCAGACAATCCATTTCCATTTACTATGGCATGCTACTGGGCCTATTCTACTTTATAACTCAATGAGGGTGAAAAAATTAAGCTTATGATGGGTGAACCTGGATGCCTGTTTACTTGGTGCTCTATGGTCAAGTGTTCTAGCTATAAACAGGACCCACTGATGTGCCAGAAGCTAGTTCTCAAAAGGTATGTAATTCTCTGCTGCATATGGCACAGCCTTACTCCAAAATCCCAGTGGCTTGACTACTCCCAGTGGAGCTTTTCCCATTCCTGACATCTTCAATACCAAAGGGGCATTCACAGTAGCCTCAAAAAATAAGATAAAATAAAATAAAATACTTGGGAATTGATCTAACAAAAGAGCGAAATACCTCTACAATAAAAACTACAGAACACTAAATAAAGAAATTAAAGAAGAACTTAGAAGATGAAAAGAACTCCCAAGCTCTTGGATAGGCAGAATTAATATTGTCAAAATGGTCATGCTACCAAAAGCACTAGTACAGATTCAATGAAATTCCAATTAAAATCCCAATGACGTATTTCATAGAAATAGAGAAAGCAACCATGAAATTCATTTGGAAGAATAAGAGACCCAGAATAGCCAAAGCAATCCTTAGCAGGAAGAGCAAAGCAGTAGGTATCACAATACCAGACCTTAAACTATACTACAAAGCAATAGTAACAAAAACAGCACGATGTTGGCACCAAAATAGACAGGTAGACCAATGGTACAGAATAGAGGACACAGAGACAAACCCACATAAAGACAGTTATCTCATACTAGACAAAGGTACCAAAAACATACAATGGAGTAAAGATAGCCTCTTTAACAAATGGTACTGGGAAAACTGGAAATCCATATGCAGCAAAATGAAATTAAACCCCTATCTCTCACACTGCACAAAACTCAACTCAAAATGGATAAAGGACTAGAAATTAGGCCACAGACCCCACATCTAACAGAAGAAAAAGTAGACCCAAATCTTCATCATGTCAGCTTAGAATCGGACTTCTTTAAGACACTTGAAGTGCAAAAAATAAAAACAAGAATCAATAAATGGAATGGATTCAAACTAAAAAGTCTTCTCTCAGCAAAAGAAACAATCAACAATGTGAAGAGAGAGTATACAGAGTGGGAGAAAATCTTTGCCACACACACTTCAGATAGAGCACTAATCTCCAGAATTTATAAAGAACTCAAAAAACTTAACACCAAATTACAAATAACCCAATCAATAAATGGGCTAAGGAACTGAGCAGACACTTCAGAGAAGAAGATCTACACTCTATTAACAGATACATGAAAAAATATTCAACATCTCTAGTAATTAGAGAAATGCAGATCGAAACTACCCTAAAATTCTGTCTCACTCCAATTTGAATCACTATTATCAAGAATACAAGAAACAACAGGTGTTGGTGAGGATGTGGGGAAAAAGGTACCCTCATATGTTGCTGGTGGGATTGCAAATTGGTGCAGCCACTCCGGAAAGCAGTGTGGAGATTCCTCAGAAAACTTGGAATGGAACCACCATTTGACCCAGCTATCCCACTCCTTGGCCTATACCCCAAAGGACTTAAAATCAGCATACTACAGAGATACAGCCACATCAATGTTCATAGCTGCTCAATTCACAATAACTATATTGTGGAACCAACCTAGATGCCCTTCTAGGTTGAAAGATAAAGAAATTGCAGTATATATACACAATGGAATACTGCTCAGTCATAAAGAATAAAATTATGGCATTTTCTGGTAAATGGATGGATTTGGAGAACATCATGTTAAATGAGATATGCCAATTCCAAAATCCAAAGGCCAAATGTTTTATCTGATAAATGGATGCTTATACATAACGGGGATGTGGGGAGGTGTGCTAAGGAAAGAATGGAGGAACTTTGGATGGTGTAGAGAGAAATGAGGGGAGGGGAGGGGGCACAGAGTAGGAAAGATGGTGGAATGGGACAACATCATTTCCCTATGTACATGTATGATTACACAAATGGTGTGAATCTACATCGTGTACAACCAGAGAAATGAAAAGTTGTACTCCACTTGTGTAGAATGAATCAAAATGCATTCTGTTGTCATGTATAACTAAATAGAACAAACAATAAAAATATACCACAGTGGTTCCTGAATCATGTGGCACCTGCTGCAGGGCTGCTCGAATGGGATCTACATTTGCCGTGGAGTCCACCCCTGCTCTGAGCCCCATTCTAAGTTGGCAGCCTTCCATGTGGCTCAGTATGTGGGCCGAAGAATCTTTCCTAGATGTGCACTGGGTGACTTCAGAACCTCAAATGACTCAACAAGTAGTAAGCTTCCCTCTTCACAATAAGGATGCAAGAGTCACCTATGTGTCTTTTTACCTGGGGGAGAATGTCCTGGAAAGCCCCTAACTATTGGACCCCTAAAACTTGACTCAAGTGGTGGATGAGTTTCCTAGGGTTTGTCTCCCATCCTGGGACCAAGGCCTCTAAGATTTTAGGTGTTTCTTGCTCTATGCATGGCATCTTCAATGTAATGAATCAGTGTAACATTCTGTGGGATGTATATGAAATTCAGATTTCTTTAGACCATATTATGACTGATCCTAAAGGAATAAAACAGAGCCCTGGAGTGTGGGAAGAAAAACCTATAAACGAATATTCTTGTCAGTGAGGGATTCTCCCATCAGTGAGAAATGGTCTGATCCTAGCAGTCACCCAGGATCAGCCATTGGCTGGGAAAGGGTTGAGGGATGTGTACTCGGGTGGACGCTAAGGAGAATTCCTAGGGCGTGACTGCTTAGGTGTCCGCTAACTCTACTTCTCGCAGGCTCCGTGGCTACCATGGTAAGTTTACTAAGGGTAACATTTATTTTTTCCTATGTGCTTTTCTCTATTTTCCAAATTTCTGAAGTGTACATGTATTAGCTCTGAAATCAGAAAAAAAAATCATAAAAAATCATATTCCAAAGGTGTTTTTTATAGAACCATACCATTTCACAGTGAGATATCTATTTTAATATTTTTGCAAAGTCTCTGACCAATATGTCTTATAAAATAAAATGATTTAATACCATTTTAGTCTTTTTTTTTTTTTTTCAGTGCTGGGGATCAAACCCAGGACCTTGTGCTTGCAAGGCAAGCACTCTACCAACTGAGCTATCTCCCCAGACCACCATTTTAGTCTTGCTTACAATTTTTAATGCTGTGACTTTGGAGAGGTTTTTAGTGTTTGTCAGACCTGTTTCTGACTGATAAATTATGTTAATTATAGAAAATATTGAATACTATACAATTTTGTAAAGGAATAATTAGAACTAACAGTCTTGTTCAAATCTTGGTAGTGTTTTGGTGTATTTCCTATCAGGTTTTCCTCTTTTTTTTTTTAACTGAAATTAAGGGAGGCCTTTTTTTTTTTTTTTTTTTTTTTTTTTTGGTATAATTTATTCCTCCCTAACTTTATTTCACCTTTAAAAAAGGAAGATAAATGAGTGTGGCCCTGGGAGTTATGAAACATAGATCTCTGTCCACCTCAGTTTTGCAGAGACATGAATTTCAAAAGGTAGTTCTCCTGCTTTGAGCAGAACCTCAGCCAGGGCAGCTGAGATGGTAGGCTTACGTTCAGGGGAGTGACTGGGGACAGGCAGGATGTTAGAATGACAAATCATTAGAAGACAAAATAGAGTCAAGGTCATAGGAAATTATTCAAGTTTTTGCCAAAGTCATGCTCACTGTAGTTGGTGGAATCCTTGAGAAAAAAAGAAATATATATACATATAAGGCACACATATACACACACATGCAGAGCTTTTAAGTATTAGTTTCCATGCCTAAAATTAATTACACTAATTTCATGCCTAGGGGCCAGGATCAAACCAGGTTGTTGGGTTAACAAGTTGCTTTATCCCTCTAACTCATCACATGGCCTGGATGAGGTGGTTGCACCCTCCAAACAGAGAATAAGGCTGATATGATATACCAGCAGCTCTCAGGTCAGGCCTAGGTGAGTAAGCCCTGGTTCTTCCTGGGTTTCTCCTGGAAGTCTAGCCTATTGAGAAAAATGGAGACCATCGTCACAATGCCAAGATTGAAAAAATTATGAGGTTTGTCCTGATTTTTTAAAAATCACAAACCAGAGAAGGAGTCATGGAAGCTAAAACTCAAGTATCTATTTTTGTGTCTTTTAAAAGATTTTGAAGACTGGGAGTGACAGATTAAACAAGTTTGGCCATGTGTTAATAATTACTGGAGTGAGCGATAGGAATATTATAGTTTCTCTATGCTTTGAATGTCTGACAATTTCCATAACAAAAAGTTTTTCAAAAAACAGCTTGTAACAATCTTAATGACTGCTTAATATTAACCCATAGGAACTTCGTGAACTCTTTGTCCAGCTTGTTCACCAATTTATCTCTGGGGCCCAGAACAGTCCTGCCCTATTAGATGTTTAATTATCTAATTGGTATATTTTAACTTATTTAAACACAGAGACTTAACTTTTAAATATATTCCAACTGTTCTGTGTATGGACAAATTTCAGGGTTGAAGCATACTCTTAACCTAATTTAGTATGTGGAGATTTTTTTTTTAACCCCAATGACAGGTTTCTCTGTCTCTCTCTCTCTCTCTCTCTTTTTTGTGGGGCTGGGGGCACGGGTAAGTGGGTAGTGGGGATGAAACCCAGGGGCGCTTAACCACTGAGCCACATCCCCAGCCCTTTTTATATTTTTATTTTAAGACAGAGCTTCACTAAGTTGCTTAGGACCTTGCTAAGTTGCTGAGGCTGGCCTTGAACTTGCAATCCTCCTGCCTCAGTCTCCTGAGTCACTGGGATTACAGGCATGTATCACCAAGTCCAACCAGGTTTTTCTTCTTTGTAAGAAATCTTAGTGTAGCAGTACCAGAGTGACAAAGCAATTAGGAAAGAGAGGAGGGGATGAGGGACATTGGAGGAAGAACAACAGAGAACAACAAGTACATGAGAAATAAGCTTCAGGAATGTTGGGCTCCCGTTTTTCATCATACTTATCTCCTCCTCCACTGGATAGCGTGTCACCAGCATATGCCACTCTTATTTTCCACAAAATGTCTCATATCTTCCAAAAGGATATTGTTTCCCAGTTAGGGTTCTCTGGAACGTTTGTGGTTCCTATGGATTAAAGTTCAAGTAGAGTATCAGATTACTTTGGAATTTAATTATTACAACCTCAAGGAGAAGAAAATAACATTTAATTATCTTCCATGAAGTCTATTTGCTAAGGAAGCCAACTCCAAGTATAAATAATAGCAATTGTTCTCCTTTGCTATGTATTTACTAATGTGAGAAGCACTTCACAAAAGGGACATAATTTACTTTTTTAGTAATCCTATAAGAAAAATATTGATCCCGTTTACAGATGAAGACACTGAGATTCAAAAACTTAATTTTCCCAAGATCACACAATCAGAAAATTGTGGAGTCAAGTTTGACTCCAAACCATATAGCCTATAAAACTATAAGGGGATGTTCCCATAAGGAACCCACTCTGGAGAATTGAAGACAAAAACAACTTTCCCTTAAACTATCTGTAAAGTTCAGAGAAAAATTATGGGTTTTCTGATATATTGTAATTAATTAATCTGTATTCTCTATCTGACTCTAGGGATGTCAATAGCAGTGCTATTCTTTCACAATTTTGTCTTGGTTTGAGCAGAAGAGCAGGCCTCTGTGGAGTTATATCAGGATAACAAAAATGTAAGATGCACAGGTCCCTCTAATCATAGATGCTGACAGGGCTACCAAGAATCAAATTATTCTCATCATTCTCATCATTCTGTGGGCCACACAACCCAGATATAGAGAGCAGGACCTTCAAAAAATGGAAGGTGGAGGAAACTTCTGGAATGATGTGAGAAACTCCATAGACCATCTCTCTAGCAAAATAACCACAACTGCTGAAAATCATTTTAAAATATATTTTTTTAAAAATTCTGAAAATAGTCCTAAGGGCATAGATAAATGAAGAAACATTTGTTCAAGAAAATCTAGACCCACTAAAGAACAGTGAGAATCCATGACATTTGAGTTATGACCCACTTCTTCCCTTCTTGCTTCCAGCTCAGTATGACAGAAACTTCCCCTTGGGCTGATTTAAAAAAAAAAGAACATAGGGATCCTTCTCTCCTCACCCCCAGTTCCCAGGCAGGGAGGCAGGTCACAGCATTTCCTAATTCTTTCAGCACCATGTTGAAAAGGCTCTATTCCAAGAAATAGGGACTGAGAGGTCTGGGGCTCCTTATTCCATCTGGCTTCCCCTTGTATGGCACCAACTCTACACAAAGCGCAAAAGAATAAAAATACCAATGCCCCAATCTCACTCACACCATCTCACTGGAAAAAATGGAGACTGAAATCTAGGAGAGGCAAGCAGAGAAGATCAGAGGCCACTGCTTCTATCCAGACTGCTGTTGCAAACAGGAGAGTCAATCCAAGAGAATCAGGCCACTGTCCCAACCCTAGCATGTTATAAGACAAATACTTCAAAAACAGCTATCATAAATATGTTCAAATAACTAAAGGGCAACATAATTAAAGAAGTAGAAGAAAAATGCTCCAACAAATTTAGATTATCAAAAAAGAGACTAGGAGAAGCAGGATGGTAGACTAGAGGGTGACTGCATTCCATGTTGCTCCATGACTCAGGATTCAAGAAGAAGAAATACTGAGAGAGCCGGGACCAGCACAGAGCCACTGGGCGAGAATTCCCCACCAGGGAGGTAGGCCCGCAGTCTAGTGTCCCTGTGGTTCACCATCTGTCAACATATGGAGGTGCTTCTGCCCACTAGGCAGGGAATATGCCCCATCTGGAGGTCACCATCCCTAGAGGGGCATCCTTTTTGGGACACTGCATTATCAAGTTCCTCCAAGACTTCAGCCTACTGAAGAGTAGGAGGTGAGTTATTGGAAACCTACAGGGACACTATAAGTCTGTAGGGAGGAAACTACAATACCTCAGATTTGCCCTCCTAGAGGGGAAGATACATGAGCAATATGAGAAAACAAGGGAAGAAAGTGTCCCAACAACCTAGATGCTACATCAATAAAATCCAATGACAGCATGGCAGAAGAAATGTCTGAAAGGGAGGTCAGAATGTACATAATTAAAATGATCAGAGAAGCAAATGATGAGATAAGAGAACAAATGCAGGCATTGAATAATTGCAACACTCAACACTTAAAAGAGCAAATGCAGGCAGCAAAGGATCATTTCAATAAAGAGATAGAGATTCTGAAAAAAAAAAATTCTTGAAATGAAGGAAACAATAAACCAAACTAAAAACTCTATAGAAAGCATAACCAATAGAATAGAACACCTGGAAGACAGAACTTCAGACATTGAAGACAAAATATTTAATCTTGAAAACATAGTTGACCAAACAGAGAAGATGTTAAGAAATCATGAACAGAATCTACAAGAATTATGGGATATCATGAAAAGGCCAAATTTAAGAATTATTGGGATTGAGGAAGGCACAGAGATACAAACCAAAGGAATGAACAATCTATTCAATGAAATAATATCAGAAAATTTCCCAAATATGAAGAATGAAATGGAAAATCAAATACAAGAGGTTTATAGGACACCAAATGTACAAAATTACAACAGACCCACACCAAGGCACATTATAATGAAAATACCGAACATACAAAATAAAGACAGAATTGTAAAGGCCGCGAGAGAAAAGAATCAAATTACATTCAGGGGGAAACCAATATGGATATCAGCAGATTTCTCAACCAGGCCCTAAAAGCAAGAAGGGCCTGGAATAGCATTCTTCAAGCTCTGAAAGAAAACGGATGCCAACCAAGAATCTTATACCCAGCAAAACTTACCTTCAGATTTGACAACAAAATAAAATCCTTCCACAATAAACAAAAGCTAAAAGAATTTACAAATAGAAAACCAGTACTACAGAATTTTCTCAATGAAATAGTCCATGAGGAAGAAATGAAAAACGATGATGTAGTTCAGCAAAGGGAGAAACTACCCTAAAGGAATAGCCAAATAAAGGAGAAACCAAGTCAAGTTAAAAAACAAAAATAAGCCAAAATGACTGGGAATACAAATCATATGTCAATAATAACCCTGAATGTTAATGGCCTGAACTCATCAATCAAAAGACATAGACTGGCAGATTGGATTAAAAAGAAAGACCCAACAATATGCTGCCTTTAGGAAACTCATCTCATAGAAAAAGATACCCACAGACTAAAGGTAAAAGGATGGGGAAAAACATACCATGCACATGGACTCAGTAAAAAAGTGGGCGTATCCATCCTCATATCAGATAAAGTGAACTTCAAGCCAAACTTAGAGGGAATAAAGAAGGACATTTCATACGGCTTCAGGGAAGCATAAATCAGCAAGACATAACAATCATAAATATTTATACCCCACACAATGGCTCATCCATGTACATTAAACAAATCCTTCTCAATTCTAGGAATGAAATAGACCACAACACAATAATACTAGGTGACTTTAACACACCTCTCTCACCATTGGACAGATCCTCCAAACAAAAATTGAATAAAGAAACCATAGATCTCAATAACGTAATCGATAATTTAGACTTAACAGACATATATAGAATATTCCATCCATCAATGAGCGAATAGACTTTCTTCTCAGCAGCACCTGGATCCTTCTCTAAAATAAACCATATTTTATGCCACAAAGCTACTCTTAGCATATACAAAATGATAGAGATACTACCTTGTATTCCATCAGACCATAATGGAGTAAAATTAGAAATTGATTAAAAATAAAAAACAGAAAATACGCCAACACCTGAAGATTAAATAATACACTATTGAATGATGCATGGATAACATAAGACATCAAGAGGGAAATAAAAAATTCTAAAAAGTAAATGAGAAAAAAGATACAACATATCACAATATCTGGGACACTATGAATGCAGTACTAAGCTGAAAACTAATTTCATGGAGTACATTCAATAAAAGAAGAAAAAGTCAACAAATAAATGACCTAACACTACAGCTCAAAGCCCTAGGGAAAAAAAAAAACAGATCAATACCAAAAGCAGTAGAAGACAGGAAATAGTTAAAATCAGAGCTGAAATCAATGAAATTGAAACAAAAGAAATAATTGACGAAATTGACAAAATAAAAAGTTGGTTCTTTGAAAAAATGAACAAAATTGATAAACCCTTAGCCACACTAATGAAAAGGAGAGAGAAAACACAAATTACTAAAATTTGGGATGAAAAATGAAATATCATGACAGACATGCATGAAATACAAAACATAATTAGAAGCTATTTTGAAAATCTATACTCCAAAAAAATAGAAAATCTCAAAGACATCAGCAGGTTTCTAGAGACACATGATCCACCCAAACTAAATCAGGAGGACATACACAATTTAAATACATCAATTTCAAGCAATGAAATAGAAGTCTTCAAAAGCCTATCAACAAAGAAAAGTCCAGGACCAGATGGATTCTCAGTCAAATTCTGTAAGATCTTCAAAGAAGAACTCATTCCAATACTCCTCAAAATATTCCATGAAATAGAAGAGGAGGGAACCCTTCCAAACTCATTCTATGAAGCTAATATCATCCTGATACCAAAACCATAAAGAGACACTTTGAGGAAAGAAAGTTTCAGACCAATATCTCTAATGAACATAGATGCAAAAATTCTTAACAAAATTTTAGTAAGTTGTGTACAAAATCATATTACAAAGATAGTGCACCACAATCAAGTAGGTTTTATCCCAGGGATGCAAGGTTGGTTCAACATCCGGAAATCAATAAATGTCATTCACCATATCAACAGACTTAAAGTCGAGAATCACATGATCATTTCAGTACATGCAAAAAAAATTAAAAAATAAAAAAAGGATTTGATGAAATAAAGCAACTCTTCATGCTCAAAACACTGGAAAAAATAGGGATAGTAGGAACATTTCTTAACATTGAAAAGGCCATTTATGCTAAGCCCATGGCCAATATCATTCTAAATGAAGAAAAACTGAAAGCATTCCCTCTAAAAACTGGAGCAAGGCAGGGATGCCCTCTTTCACCACTTCTATTCAACATTGTCCTTGAAACTCTAGCCAGAGCAATTAGACAGATCAAAGAAATTAAAGGGATACGAATAGGAAAAGAAGAACTCAAACTATCCTATTTGCGGATGACATGATTCTATATTTAGAGGAGCAAAAAAATTCCACCAGTAAACTTCTAGAACTCATAAATGAATTTAGTAAAGTAACAGGACATAAAATCAATGCTCATAAATCAAATGCATTTTTATTCATAAGTGATGAATCCTCTGAAAAAGAATTATAGGAAAACTACCCCATTCACGATAGCCTCGAAAAAAATAAAATAAAATACTTGGGAATCAATCTCACAAAAGAAGTGAAAGACCTCTACAATGAGAACTACAGAACACTAAAGAAAGAAATTCAAGAAAACCTCAGAAGATGGAAAGATCTCCCATGTTCTTGGATAGGCAGAATTAATATTGTCAAAATGGTCATACTACCAAAAATGTTATACAAATTCAATGCAATTTCAATTAAAATCCCTGTGAAGTACTTCATAGAAATTGAGCAAGCAATCATGAAATTTGTTTGGAAAAATAAGAGATCCAGTATAGCTAAAGCAATCCTTAGCAGGAAGAGTGAAGCAGGGGTATCACAATACCAGAACTCCAACTATACTACAGAGCAATAGTAACAAAAACGACATGGTATTGGCATCAAAATAGACAGGTAGATCAATGGTACAGAATAGAGGACACAGAGACAAACCCAAATAAATACAGGTTTCTCATACTAAGCAAAGGTGCCAAAAACATACAATGGAGAAAAGATAGCCTGTTCAACAAATGGTGCGGGGGAAACTGGAAACTCATATGCAGCAGAATGAAATTAAACCCTATCTCTCACCCTGCACAAAACTCAACTCAAAATGGATCAAGGACCTCAGAATCAGACAAGAAACCCTGCACCTTACAGAAGAAAAATAGGTCCATATCTTTATCATATTGGCTTAGGATCAGACTTCCTTAACATGACTCCCAAGGCACAAGAAATAAATGCAGGAATCAATAATTGGGATAGATTCAAACTAAAAAGCTTTTTTCTCAGCAAAGGAAACCATCAGCAATGTGAAGAGAGAGCCTACAGAGTGGGAGAAAATCTTTGTCAATCATACTTCAGATAGAGCACAAATTTCCAGAATCTATAAAAAACTCAAAAAACTTTACACCAAGAATACAAATAACCTAATCAAAAAATGGGCTAAGGAAATGAGCAGACACTTCACAGAAGAAGATCTATAAGCAATCAACAGATATATGATGTACAAGTGAAAAAATGTTCAAATCTCTAGTAATTAGAGAAATGCAAATCAAACTACCCTAAGATATTATCTCACCCCAATCTGAATGTCTATTATCAAGAATACAAGCAACAATAGGTGTTGGTGAGGATGTGGGGGAAAAGGTACACTCATACATTGCTGGTGGGGGTATAAATTAGTGCAGCCACTCTGGAAAGCAGTGTGGAGATTCCTTGGAAAACTTGGAATGGAACCACCATTTGACCCAGCTATCCCACTCCTTGGCCTATACCCAAAGGACTTAAAATCAGCATAGTACAGTGATGCAGTCATATCAAAGTTCATAGCTGCTCAATTCACAATAGCCAGATTGTGGAACCAACCTAGATGTCCTTCAATTGATGAATGGATAAAGAAACTGTGGTATATATACACAATAAAATATTACTCAGCTATAAAGATGAAAAAAATTATTGCATTTGCAGGCAAATGGATGAAGTTGGAAAATATCATGCTAAGTGAGATAAGCCAATCCCCAAAACCCAAAGGACAAATGATCTCTCTGATAAGCAGATGATGATACATAATGGGGGGTGGGAGGGAGGCCAGAATGGAGGAAGGATGAATTTTATGGAGGAAAGAGGAGTGTGAGGGGTTGGGGGGGAGGAAAAATAGATTGAAACAAACATCATTACCCTATGTACATGTATGATTACACAAATGGTATGACTATTTCATGTACAACCAGAGAAATGTTTTACCCCATTTGTTTACAATGAATCAAAATAAATAAATTATTAAAAAAAGAGAGAGAGCCTAAAAGTAACTAAAAAGTAGTCTATCAAAATTTTAGAGTTGAAAAGTATAATAAAGGAAATGAACAAAATTACTAGAGGGGCTCAACAGTAGATTAAGCTGGCAAAAGAAAGAAACAGTAAGTTAGAATCTAAATCCACAGTGATTACAGAATCCAAGGAACAGGAACAAAAGGAATGAAGACAAATGAATAGTTTCAGAGAAATGTAGGATACCATTAAGCACACCGACATACATGTAATGGGAACAACAGAGGGAGAGCAGAAAGAGAAAGAAGAAAAATATTTGAAGAAATGATGGTTGAAAACTTCACAAATTTGATGAAAACACTAATCTCTCCACCAAGAAGTATGAAATGTCCAGTAGGTTAAATACAAAGTGATCTAAACCCTGATGTATCATAAACAAAATGCTAAAGACAATAAAGGACAAAATCTTGAAAGCAGCAAGATAAAAAAATGACTCACTACATACAAGGGAACCACATTAAGATTATAGCTGACTTCTCATAAGAAACAGTGGCAACCAGAAGGAACAATATATTGTTGGGTTTGTAAGGTATAAATGCAATATATAGAGAGAGATATATTATATATCTATAATATATTAGAGATATATATCATTATATGTAAATAATATATATAATTCATTACATAATAAAATATATGAATAACACACTTATGTATAATTACTTGTTTATATATAAATTGTTTATTTTTAGTGTTCACATATATGTAAAATAATAGCATGAAGAGGAGAAAGAAGAAGTCTTAATATAATCTAGAAGTAGATTCTGAGTAGTAAGTCTACCATTATGTAAATAATGTAAAAAAAAATTCTCTAAAGGAACTAAAAGGCTAAACTAAGAATATCCACTTAGTATATTCTTTTCATTGAAGATACTCTTTCCACTCAAAAGGAAGAAGTAAAGGGGAACAGTAGAGGGGGAAAAAGGCATGAAGCATATAAAAATCAAAATGTCAGGGCTAGGCATGTAGCTCAGTGGTAAAGCCTTGCCTAACTCACAAGAGGCCCCGAGTTCAATCCCTAGCACTGAAGAAAACAAAACGTGTAGAATGTCGATGCCCCAGCCTAAGAAATATATTTCTGTTGTTTAACTTACCCAGTCTGTGGTATTCTTATTAGAGCAACCCAAACTAATTAAAATAGGGTATCAACTGGAGGGAAAAGAGAACCCAGGAGTATTTTCATTTTTAGTGATGAGAAAGATTTAGGTAATTATTGAGAGACAATTCTTCATATCCTTCTCACATCTCTATTTATTTTGCAGATGGACTAATAGTCTGTTCAGAACTCCTTTTCAAGAATGTTTGTTTAGTAAATAATCTTGGAATATAGAGATTATGTTTTCCTTGAATCAAAAGACAGATTTATTTATTCTCCAGCAAACAAGATAATGCCTCCTCTGGGGCAAAGGCCATGCAGGCTTACTGCCCATTATAAAAGACCCAGGTTCCCTCAGCTTGGGGTTCCTCTCCTATAACACACACGATTACATCTGTAGGTATCACCCAAGCCTCTTTATGTTATCTTGTGGGAATCAAGGCTCAAGAAACTAAATGTGCTGATGCCCATGTTGCATGCTGGGTTGTGAATAATAAAGTCGTTCATTTCTGAAAAATGGATAAAATCGCTCAGCAGAAGATCAACAGGAAATAGAACACTTAAGCAACACTATAAACCAACTAGATCTAACAGATACATACTGCAAGCTCCCCCCAACAGCAGCAGAATATACATACTTCTCAAGTACCCATGAAATATTATCTATTATAAACCATATGCGAGGCTATAAAACAAGCTTGAATATATTTAAGGACTGAAATAATACAAAATATATTCTGTAATCACAAAGGAATGAAGTTTGAAATGAAGAAAAGAAAAATATTTGTGGAAATTCAAAAATATGTGGAATTTAGACAACACAGTCCTAAGTAGCCAGTGGATTAAAGGTGAAATCAAAAGGAAAATTTTAAAATATTTTGAGATGAATGAAAATGAAGACACAATGTACCAAAACTTACCATATGCCACTAAATAGTGCTTAATGGGGAATTTTTAGCTGTAAATGCCTATATGTAAAAAGTTATGTCACATCGATAGCTTAACCTCATACCTTGATAGATGTAACAGAAAACTAAACCTAAAACAAACTGAAGGAAAGAAATAATAAAGATTTGACATCAATAGAAATGGCAGGGCAGCGGCAAGAGCAGGGACGCACACCTGTAATCCCAGCGGTGGGGAGGCTGAGGTAGGAGGATCCCAAGTTCACAGCCAGCCTTGGCAATTTAGCAGGCCCTAAGCAACTCAGTGATACCGTGTCTCTAAATAAAATTTTTAAAAATAATAAAAAAAAGGGCTAAGGATGTGGCTCAGTGGTTAAGTGCCTCTGGGTTCAATCCCTGGTGCCAAAAAAATAAATAAATAAAAATAATAGAAATTAATAAAATAGAGAATAGAAAACTATACGGAAAAATCAGGTCAAACACGGTGGTTGCATCTCGGTACTCCCAATGGCTCTGGACGCTGAGGTAGAAGGATCAAGAGTTCAAAGACAGCCTCAGCAATGGCAAGATGCTAAACCACTCAATGAGACCCTGTCTCTAAATAAAAATACAAAAGGGGCCTGAGGATGTGGCTCAGTGGCTGAGTGCCTGAGTTCAATCCCTGGTACCCAGCCCCCACCAAAATCAACAAAATCAAAAGTTGGTTCTTTGAAACAGTGAACAAAAATTGGTAAATCTTTAGCTAATTAAGAAAAAGAATACAAAACACCCAAATTTCTAAAATCAAAAATAAATGAGGGAACATCACTACAGACCATAGAGAAATGAAAGGGTGCTTCAGAATGGGGATGTCGGGCTTTCTAAAGTGAAAGTGAGGAAAACTTTCCACTACTGCAGTCTTTTAGAAGCCCAGATTGAAGGCATTACTAAAATCTCCTAGGTTGGTAGTTTTTAAATTGCTCGAATTTAAAAAATGGAAAAAAATAAATATTGACATGCTTTTAAAAATATAAAAAAGGAAACTGCTCAAACTTCTGCCAACATGGGACAAAAGGTGCTACAGCCCACCTATCCAAGCTGTTCCCATCTCCCACAGGCAAAGAGGACTTGGTGATAACAAAGACTAGAAGAGGGCCAACGTGAACATAAAAATGGTAACATTGCAACAATTACACAAAAATTCAATTATACAAAACAAAATGATCCTCAGAGTAAAACATCATTAATTTATATTTATTATGTCAAGAACAGCAGCAATTGAAACTATGACCCCCTCATGCCAGCATTAATGATGCAGATAAAGACAGTTCAGTCTGAGAATTATGGAAATTTTCATCTTTATGTGCATCTGCCCAATGCAAATTTTATAGTGCTCAGGGGCAGCTAGATCCTTGTACATGATTCTTCAGTAAACTCTGACAACTGGTTAATTCTTGTTATTACCACCAATTTAGGAGTCCTTAAGTATTTGTTTAGTGAAACAAGTTTATGTAATTGTGCATTAGGCACCTACAAGAATAAAAGAAAGAGTTGCATAAAGAAAAATCCTCAAATCCCATTAATGCTTAGCAAATCTTATTTTAAGAATCAGTTTATCAGAACTGTCTGTAGATTACCGTTTATTGACTTGGGCATATAACACTGACAGCAGGGTCTTCTTTCAGAGAAAACGGTGAAATTAATTTGAGCCCCATTCACATGGCCGCAGGCTGTGGGAATCGGACCAGTTAAGAAGGACAAATGGCACTTGGAGAGTGGGAGAACTCAAACTTCATTTTTACACCAGTGGGCCCAGAGAAGATTAAACTCCAAATTCTGAGTCCCCATCCCCATTTTCTCACATTTATAGGCTATCTGACTCCATAGTATTTCTAATCAACAGGTCCTGTGTGGGGTTTCTAGTGGGAAGCCTGTTAGCAGAAGCAGAGTACCATAAAGGGGGAAAACTGGTTCTTCACACAGGCCTCTAAATCTCTAGCCTTGGGCCTGAAGCCTCCACAGGGGCATTTACACTTCAAAGGGGAGTAGTTAGATTCCTAGAGGTAGTTATTTACAATCCAAAAGGTAAGGGATCTATGGTGTTAATTAGGTGTCCCAGACAACGACTGACCAAAAGGGGAGGGGAATGCTCCCTTTCCCCAGGCACTAGTTTTTTAGGGCAGGGTTCTTGTAATTTAATTTTTCATCCAGGTCTGGTTTTCCCATCCATCATACAGGAAGTCCCGAGCTGTATTCATAACTTCTATCAATTTCAGGGGGTGCAGTGCAAGTGGTCACATTCACAGCCCCATGACCTCTTCTGATTCTCTCTTCCTATGAGAGGTCTTTGTACTGTGCCATAGCAATGCATATATGCCCCTCTTTAAATTCCAACATCAAGACAATATCCCCTTAGGAAATCTTTCATGATGATTTGTGGGAAGACAGAGGAGGAGAGAGATGGCAGTAACATAAACACTAAAGGAAAAAGTTTCCTACACTTAAAATATCCTTCACCTCTCTCCACTGCTCTCTCCTCTCCTCCTCAACCTTGGAGTTGCTTGAAGGTTGTACTCACTGCCTTAGTCCCAGCTGGTTTCTATCTTGTTTGCTCCTCTTATTCTCCTAAGTCTGCGTTGGTTGTCCCATGTAGAACATAATGCAACTATCTCATATACTCTCAGAGAAAGAACTTTTTAATACTTAAAGATATGGCGGCACCTATGAATGAACACTCAGGTCCTTTGGTTCCATCTTCAAAAATCTGAGACAGGAACAATCCCTTAAAAAGATGACATCCTGCGACTGTGATAAAGACAGGTTCATACTCATGTCAAACAGCAATGGTTAAATTGCAGATTACTTGACATCAAAATTTCAGAATGTACAATAATACTAATAGATTTGTCTTAAGTGCCAGATTATCATTTTTTAAAAAAGAAAACTCTCACGATGAACTAGAATTTTTGTATTACTTATTTCCTTATTCAAGAAATATTTATTTTTACATTCCAGAGATATAGTGATGATCATTTAGTAAGAAGAAAACACAGTATTTTTAGCAAATGTTACTAGCAGGTAGTAAGTCACAGTCCAGATAGAAGGTAGACATGTTTCTTATTTGGAGGACCTTTGGAGAATTTTAGGTGTTACCTTGTCTGAATTTACTCTAATAATTATGTATTTATAAATTCAATTTGGCAAATAGTCCTGGGTCAATACTATGCTAACAATTTTTGGAAATAAAATGAGCAAGGCAGAAAGCCAAAAGATTCCTTTTTCCTATTGAAAGTGGTCAATTTTCAGCAGCATATCTGAAGGGAATGCAACATTCTTCGTCCAGACAGAGGAGGAAAGAACTAGACATAAAACCCATCAAAGCCATCGTGAGAATACATGTTTGCTAGAGACTGCAGGATTATTCTCTGAATAGCCTTCTTCTTAAAGCTGTACATTTCATTAGTTAGAACTCTTGAATTTAGAGGAAAGATGAATCCAGTCATTGACAGTCTCTAAAGTAAAGTCCCCTTAACCACTGATAAGTATTAACTAAAAAGAAAGATTCAATGTCAAAATTCACTCTCTTAAACTGGAATTGAAAACCATAACAGTAAAAGCTACAGACTTTCTTAAGGCTGTGGTTGGGCCTCTTGAAAGCCCCAGAGAATCCATTCAGCATCCGTGGTGCAGGAATGCTGGGCTTTTCTCTGGAGGAAAGCACATTCATGAGCAAGGCACACACACTGAGTGTTAGCCAAGGGGTAAGTCTGGGAGCAGATCACAGGGTGAAGGAGATTAGCTCAGCACTTGTTCTGCAGGCTCTGTTGGCATTGCTGAGATTTCAGGTCCTTTATTCATGGATTCTGTGAGGGAAATTGAGGGCAACATTCAGAAGAACTGAATTCCAAGTATTTGAAAAAACATGAGAATTCAACAGTTTCTAAGAGCCCTGATATTTCTGAGCATTTTGATTGTGCCAGTAATTGTAAATCTCATCTCAGCAGCCTGTACCCAAAGGCCCCACAGAAAAGAAAGAACAATCCTTCAGAAAAGCTCTATTTGCATTACAATTATTGAATGTACACAGAGCTGCCAGATTATTCAACTCTCAAATTTAAACTGAAACCACTGAGCGAATCTTCTAAAATTTCTAATACAAATTCATGTAAGCAGGAAAATCTGTGTATATTGATGCGTGATATAGAAATCATCTTATGAGCATGAATTTGAAAGGAAAAAAGTGTAACATTTAGGGAAGCCTACAGAAAGATCTTACGAGGTGCTGAAGGAGAGTGCGATTTTTAAAAAGAATAGTTGCAATTGTTTTTTTCATTTTGTATTAGTCAGCTGTTAGGACGATTTGAGTTGCAAGTGCAGAAATCTAGAACAAATTATTTTAAACAAAAAAAGCAACTGATTATGGATCCAGCCACTGTGCTGGATCCAGGGTCTCAACAATATTGTTAGCAATTTTTCTTACACTTTCCCCTCATTCTCCATCTGTCTTCTTTATTGTCTTCATTCTCAGGAGAGGCTTTCTTCCTTTTGTGTTGCAAAGGTGGTCACCAGCAACTCCAGGTTTAAGTCAACCAAACCAATAACCTCAAGGAAGAGTTTGCCTTCTTCCACAGGAAGAGTTACGGGAATGATATTGATTGAATAGATCCCTGCACTCTCCACCTCTGCAAGTTCATGTTGAGTTAACTTTCCCTAAATGGATCATGGACCCCACATAGAACGAGGGTTGACAGAATCATAGAGGGAAAAAAACCTATATTTAATCAGAATGTCTGAGGAGTGGTTCCCAGAGGCCAAGGTTGAAAAGAAATGTTGGTCAGGTAAATTCAACAGATTGCAAGAATTAAGAGACACATTCATGTTAATTCTAGTGATAAGAATTTACTTTTAAAAAATCACGAGTAAATAAGAAAGATCAGGAAATAGTCTCAAAGGCATTCATGGGAAAATAAAATTCAGTTATTTTTTTTTTTTGAGCTTTCTTTCCTTTTTATTTTATTTTATTTTTTTTTTGTAAACAAATGGGATACATGTTGTTTCTCTGTTTGTACATGGAGTCAAGGCATACCATTTGTGTAATCATAAATTTACATAGGGTAATGTTTGATTCATTCTGTTATTTCCCCACCACCACCCCTCCCACCCCTCTTTTCCCTCTATACAGTCCTTCCTTCCTCCATTCTTGCCCCCTCCCTAACCCTAACCCTTAACCTAACCCTAACCCTAACAGTAACCCCTCCCACCCCGCATTATGTGTCTTTATCTGCTTATCAGTGAGATCATTCATCCTTTGGTTTTTTGAGATTGGCTTATCTCACTTAGCATGATATTCTCCAATTTCATCCATTTGCCTACAAATGCCATAATTTTATCATTCTTTATGGCAGAGTAATATTCCATTGTATATATATACTACAGTTTCTTTATCCATTCATCAATTGAAGGACATCTAGGTTGGTTCCACAATCTGGCTATTGTGAATTGAGCAGCTCTGAACATTGATGTAGCTGTATCTCTGTAGTATGTTGATTTTAATTCCTTTGGGTATAGGCCCAAAGTGGGATAGCTGGGTCAAATGGTGGTTCCATTCCAACTTTTCTAAGGAATCTCCATACTGCTTTCCGGAGTGGCTGCACTAATTTGCAACCCCACCAGCAATGTATGAGTGTACCTTTTCCCCCACATCCTCGCCAACACCTATTGTTGCTTGTGTTCTTGATAATCGTCATTCTAACTGGGGTGAGATGGAATCTTAGGGTGGTTTTGATTTGCATTTCTCTTATTACTAGAAATGTTGAACATTTTTTCATATATCTGTTGATTGCTTGTAGATCTTCTGTCAAGTGTCTGTTCATTTCCTTAGCCCATTTGTTGATTGGATTATTTGTATTCTTGGTGTAGAATTTTTTGAGTTCTTTATATATTCTGGAAATCAGTGCTCTATCTAAAGTATGAGTGGCAAAGATTTTCTCCCACTCTGTAGGCTCTCTCTTCACATTACTGATAGTTTCCTTTGTGAGAGAAAGCTTTTTAGTTTGAATCTATCCCAGTTGTTGATTCTCCCTTTTATTTCTTGTGCTATAGGAGTCCTGTTAAGGAAGTCTGATCCTAAGCTGACATGTTGAAGACTTGGTCCTACTTTTTCTTCTATAAGATGCACTGATTCCGAGGTTCTTGATCCATTTTGAGTTGAGTTTTGTGCAGGGTGAGAGATAGGGGTTTAGTTCCATTCTGTTGCATATGGTTTTCCAGTTTTCCCAGCACCATTTGTTGAAGAGGCTATCTATCTTTTCTCCATTGCATATTTTTGGCCCCTTTGTCTAATATGAGAAAATTGTATTTATTTGGGTTTGTGTCTGTGTGCTCTGTTCTGTACCATTGATCTACCTATCTATTTTGGTACCAATACCATGCCATTTTTGTTACTATTGCTCTGTAGTAGAGTTGAAGATCTGGTATTGCGATACCCCCTGCTTCACTCTTTCTGCCAAGGATTGCTTTAACTATTCTGGGTTTCTTATTCTTCCAGATGAATTTCATAATTGCTTGCTCTATTTCTGTAAGGTACATCATTGGGATTTTAATTGGAATTGCATTGAATCTGAATAGCACTTTTGGTAGTATGGCCATTTTGACAATATTAATTCTGCCTATCCAAGAACATGGGAGATCTTTCCATCTTCTAAGATTTTCTTTAATTTCTTTCTTTAGTGTTCTGTAGTTCTCATTGTAGAGGTCTTTCACCTTTTTTGTGAGATTGATTCCCAAGTATTTTATTTTTTTCGAGGCTATTGTGAATGAGGTAGTTCTGCTAACTTCTCTTTCTGAAGATTCATCACTTATGTATAAAAATGCATTGGATTCATGAGCATTGATCTTTTAACCTGCTACTTTAATGAATTCACTTATGAGATCTAAAAGCTTTCTAGTGGAATTTCCGGGTTCCTCTAAATATATAATCATGTCATCAGCGAACAGGGATAGTTTGAGTTCTTCTTTTCCAATTCGTATCCCTTTAATTTCTTTGGTTTGTCTAATTGCTCTGGGTAGAGTTTCAAGGACGATGTTGAATAGAAGTGGTGAAAGAGGGCATCCCTGCCTTGTTCCAGTTTTTAGAGGGAACGCTTTCAGTTTTTCACCATTTAGACTGATATTGGCCATGGGCTTAGCATAGATGGCCTTTAAATGTTAAGGAATGTTCCTACTATCCCTATTTTTTCTAGTGTTTTGAGCATGAAGGGATGCTATATTTAATCGAATGCTTTTTCTGCATCTATCAAAATACTCATGCGATTCTTAACTTTAAGTCTGTTTGATATGGTGAATGACATTTATTGATTTCCAGATGTTGAACCAACCTTGCATCCCTGAGATAAAATCCACTTGATCATGGTGCACTATCTTTTTAATATATTTTTGTATGCGATTTGCTAAAATTTTGTTGAGAATTTTTGCGTTGATGTTCATTAAGGATATTGGTCTGAAATTTTCTTTCCTTGATGTGTCTCTGTCTGGTTTAGGTATCAGGGTGATATTGGCTTCATAGAACGAGTTTGGGAGGGTTCCCTCCTCTTCTATTTCATGGAATAGTTTGAGGAGTATTGGAATGAGCTCTTCTTTAAAGGTTTTGTAGAACTCGGCTGAGAACCCATCTGGTCCCGCACTTTTCTTTGTTGGTAGCCTTTTGATGACCTCTTCTATTTCATTGCTTGAAATTGATTTATTTAAGTTGTGTATGTCCTCCTCGTTCAGTTTAGGTAATTCATATGTCTCTAGAAATTTGTTGATGTCTTCGAGGTTTTCTGTTTTGTTGGAGTATAGATTTTCGAAATAGCTTCTAATTATGTTTTGTATTTCACTCGTGTCTGTAGTGATATTTCCTTGTTCATTCCGAATTTTAGTAATTTGAGTTTTCTCTGTCTTTCTCTTTGTTAGTGTGGTTAAGGGTTTATCAATTTCATTTATTTCTTTTTCTTTTTTTTACTTTTTGAATAGTAATTTTTAAAGTATTATTCCTTTAATTTAGAAAATAAAATGCATTATTGCACATCAGTCTTACAATAATACATGTTCTTTTTTTTTTTTAATTATATACAAATGGGATACATGTTGTTTCTCTATTTGTACATAGAGTCAAGGCATACCATTTGTGTAATCATACGTCTACATAGGGCAATGATGTTTATTTTTTTTCCCTTCCCTCCCACCCCTCCCACCCCTCTTTTCCCTCTATACAGTCCTTCTTTCCTTCATTCTTACCGCTCTCCTTATCCCTAACCCTAAACCTAACCCTAAACCTAATGCTAACCCCTCCCACCCCCCATTATATGTCCTCATCCGCTTATCAGCGAGATCATTCATCCTTTAGTTTTTTGAGATTGGCTTATCTCACTTAGCATGATATTCTCCAATTTCGTCCATTTGCCTACAAATGCCATAATTTTATCATTCTTCATTGCGGAGTAATATTCCATTGTATAAATATGCCACAGTTTCTTTATCCATTCATCAACTGAAGGGCATCTAGGTTGGTTCCACAATCTGGCTATGGTGAATTGAGCAGCAATGAACATTGATGTGGCTGTATCTCTGTAGTATGCTGATTTTAAGTCCTTTGGGTATAGGCCAAGGAGTGGGATAGCTGGGTCAAATGGTGTTTCCATTCCAAGCTTTCTGAGTAATCTCCACACTGCTTTCCAGAGTGGCTGTACTAATTTGCAACCCCACCAGCAATGTATGAGTGTTCCTTTTTCACCACATCCTCGCCAACACCTATTGTTGCTTGTATTCTTGATAATTGCCATTCTAATTGGGGTGAGATGAAATCTTAGTGTAGTTTTGATTTGCATTTCCCTTATTACTAGGGATGTTGAACATTTTTTCATATATCTGTTGATTACTTGTACATCTTCTTCTGTGAAGTGTCTGTTCATTTCCTTAGCCCATTTGTTGACTGGATTATTTGTATTCTTGGTGTAGAGTTTTTTGAGTTCTTTATAGATTCTGGAAATTAGCGCTCTATCTGAGGTATGGTTGGCAAAGATATTCTCCCACTCTGTAGGCTCTCTCTTCACATTTCTGATAGTTTCCTTTGCTGAGAGAAAGCTTTTTAGTTTGAATCTATCCCAGTTGTTGATTCTTGCTTTTATTTCTTGTGCTATGGGAGTCCTGTTAAGGAAGTCTGATCCTAAGCCAACAAGTTGAAGATTTGGACCTACTTTTTCTTCTATAAGATGCAGGGTCTCTGGTCTGATTCCGAGGTCCTTGATTCATTTTGAGTTGAGTTTTGTGTAGGGTGAGAGATAGGGGTTTAATTTCATTCTATTGCATATGGATTTCCAGTTTTCCCAGCACCATTTGTTGAAGAGGCTATCTTTTCTCCATTGCATATTTTTGGAACCTTTGTCTAGTATGAGAAAATTGTATTTATTTGGGTTTGTGTCCATGTCCTCTATTCTGTACCATTGATCTACCTGTCTATTTTGGTACCAATACCATGCCATTTTTGTTACTATTGCTTTGTAGTAGAGTTGAAGATCTGGTATTGCGATACCCCCTGCTTCGCTCTTGTTACTGAGGATTGCTTTAGCTATTCTAGGTTTTTTATTCTTCCAGATGAATTTCATAATTGCTTGCTCTATTTCTGCAAGGTACATCATTGGGATTTTAATTGGAATTGCATTGAATCTGTATAGCACTTGAGGTAGTATAGCCATTTTGACAATATTAATTCTGCCTATCCAGGAACATGGGAGATCTTTCCATCTTCTAAGGTTTTCTTGAATTTCTTTCTTTAGTGTTCTGTAGTTCTCATTGTAGAGGTCTTTCACCTCTTTTGTGAGATTGATTCCCAAGTATTTTATTTTTTTCGATGCTATTGTGAATGGGGTAGTTTTCCTAATTTCTCTTTCTGAAGATTCATCACTTATGTATAAAAATGCATTGGATTCATGAGCATTGATCTTGTAACCTGCTACTTTACTGAATTTACTAATGAGTTCTAAAAGTTTTCTGGTGGAATTTCCAGGTTCCTCTAAATATATAATCATGTCATCAGCGAACAGGGATAGTTTGAGTTCTTCTTTTCCTATTCGTATCCCTTTAATTTCTTTGGTTTGTCTGATTGCTCTGGCTAGAGTCTCAAGGACGATGTTGAATAGAAGTGGTGAAAGAGGGCATCCCTGCCTTGTTCCAGTTTTTAGGGGGAACGCTTTCAGTTTTTCACCATTTAGAATGATATTAGCCATGGGCTTAGCGTAGATGGCCTTTATAATGTTTAGGAATGTTCCCATTACCCCAATTTTTTCTAGTGTTTTGAGCATGAAGGGATGCTGTATTTTATCAAATGCTTTTTCTGCATCTATTGAAATAATCATGTGATTCTTAAGTCTGTTGATATGGTGAATGACATTTATTGATTTCCAGATGTTGAACCAACCTTGCATCCCTGGGATAAAACCCACTTGATCGTGGTGCACTATCTTTTTAATATATATTTGTATGCGATTTGCTAAAATTTTGTTGAGAATTTTTGCATCGATGTTCATTAAGGATATTGGTCTGAAATTTTCTTTCCTTGATGTGTCTCTGTCTGGTTTAGGTATCAGGGTGATATTGGCTTCATAGAACGAGTTTGGGAGGGTTCCCTCCTCTTCTATTTCATGGAATAGTTTGAGGAGTATTGGAATGAGCTCTTCTTTAAAGGTTTTGTAGAACTCGGCTGAGAACCCATCTGGTCCTGGACTTTTCTTTGTTGGTAGACTTTTGATGACCTCTTCTATTTCATTGCTTGAAATTGGTTTATTTAAGTTGTGTATGTCCTCCTCGTTCAGTTTAGGTAATTCATATGTCTCTAGAAATTTGTTGATGTCTTCAAGGTTTTCTGTTTTGTTGGAGTATAGATTTTCGAAATAGCTTCTAATTATGTTTTGTATTTCACTCCTGTCTGTTGTGATGTTTCCTTGTTCATTCCGAATTTTAGTAATTTGAGTTTTCTCCCTCTTTCTCTTTGTTAGTGTGGCTAAGGGTTTATCAATTTTATTTATTTTTTCAAAGAACCAACTATTTATATTGTTAATTTTTCCAATTGTTTCTTTTGTTTCGATTTCATTGATTTCGGCTCTGATTTTAACTATTTCCTGTCTTCTACTACTTTTGGTATTGGTCCGCTCTTCTTTTTCTAGGGCTTTGAGCTGTAGTGTTAAGTCATTATTTGTTGAGTTTTACTTCTTTTGTTGAATGCGCTCCATGAAATAAATCTTCCTCTAAGTACTGCTTTCATAGTGTCCCAGATTTTGATAAATGTGTCTTTGTTCTCATTTACTTCTAAGAATTTTTTTATTTCCCTCCTGATGTCTTCTGTTATCCATTCATCATATAATAGCGTATTATTTAATCTCCAGGTATTGGAGAAGTTTCTGATTTTTATTCTATCATTTATTTCTAATTTCAATCCATTATGATCTAATAAGATACAAAGTAATATCTCTATCTTCTTGTATTTGCTAACAGTAGCTTTGTGGCATAAAATATGGTCAATTTTAGAGAAGGATCCATGTGCTGCTGAGAAGAAAGTGTATTCATTCTTTGTTGGATGGTATATTCTATATATGTCCGTTAAGTCTAAATTGTTGATTGTGTTATTGAGATCTATAGTTTCTTTATTCAATTTTTGTTTGGAAGATCTATCCAGTGGTGAGAGAGGTGCGTTAAAATCACCCAGTATTATTGTGTTGTGGTCTATTTGATTTCTGGAATTGAGAAGGATTTGTTTGACGTACGTGGATGAGCCAATGTTCGGGGCATAGATATTTATGATTGTTATGTCTTGCTGATTTATGCTTCCCTTAAGCAGTATGTAATGTCCTTCTTTATCCCTTCTGACTAGTTTTGACTTGAAGTCCACATTATCTGAAATGAGAATGGATACTCCAGCTTTTTTGCTATGTCCATATACATGGTATGTTTTTTCCCATCCTTTCACCTTTAGTCTGTGGATGTCTCTTTCTATGAGATGCGTCTCTTGCAGGCAGCATATTGTTGGATTTTTCTTTTTAATCCAATCTGCCAGTCTATGTCTTTTGATTGATGAGTTCAGGCCATTAACATTCAGGGTTATTATTGTGATATGATTTGTATACCCAGTCATTTGACTCATATTTGTTTTTTGACATGATTTGGTTTCTCCTTTATTTGGCTATTCCTTTAGGATAGTTCCTCCCATTGCTGATTTGCATCATTGTTTTTCATCTCTTCCTCATAGAATATTTTGCTGAGAATGTTCTGTAATGCCGGCTTTCTTTTAGTAAATTCTTTTAGCTTTTGTTTATTGTGGAAGGGTTTTATTTCGTCATCAAATCTGAAAGTAAGTTTTACTCGGTATGAAATCGTTGGTTGGCATCCGTTTTCTTTCAGGGCTTGGTAAATGTTGTTTCAGGCCCTTCTAGCTTTTAGGGTCTGGATTGAAAAATCTGTTTATATTCTTATTGGAATCCCCCTGAATGTAATTTGATTCTTTTCTCTTGCAGCCTTTAAAATTCTGTCTTTATTTGTATGTTAGATATTTTCATAATAATGTGCCTTGGTGTGGGTCTGTTGTAATTTTGTATATTTGGAGTCCTATAAGCTTCTTGATCTTGATTTTCCATTTCATTCTTCAGATTTGGGAAATTTTCTGATATTATTTCATTGAATAGATTGTTCATTCCTTTGGTTTGTTTCTCTAAGCCTTCCTCAATCCCAATAATTCTTAAATTTGGCCTTTTCATGATATCCCATAATTCTTGTAGATTCTGTTCGTGATTTCTTACCATCTTCTCTGTTTGGTCAATTTTGTTTTCAAGATTAAATATTTTGTCTTCAATGTCTGAGGTTCTGTCTTCCAAGTGTTCTATCCTATTGGTTATGTGGAGTTTTTAACTTGGTTTATTGTTTCCTTCATTTCAAGGATTTCTGTTTGTTTGGTTTTTTTCAGTATCTCTAGCTCTTTATTTTATTTTATTTATTTATTTATTTATTCATATTTGGGTGCTGGGGATCGAACCCAGGGCCTTGTGCTTACAAGGCAAGCACTCTACTGACTGAGCTATCTCCCCCGCCCCTCTAACTCTTTATTGAAATGATCTTTTGCTTCCATATTTGTTCTTTGAACTGTTGATTGGTATGATCATTTAATGCCTGCATTTGCTCTTTCATCTTTTTCTTCAATGTCTGCATTTGCTCTTTCATCTCCTGGTTTGCTTCTCTGATTGTTTTAATTATGTACATTCTGAACTCCCTTTCTGACATTTCTTCTGCTGTGCTGTCATTGGGTTTTATTGATATAGTATCTAGGTTTGTTTGGAACATTTTCTTCCCTTGTTTTCTCATATTGGTCAGATATCAGTGGGACCCTGAGATATTGCAGATTTCCTCTATTGGCTTATAGTGTCTCTGTAGATTTCCAGTATATCACCTCCCAGCCTTCAGTCTTGGAGCCTGAAGTCTTGGAGGAACTTGATAATGCAGTGCTTCTGAAGAAAGCTGCCTGTATCCCGCTACTGGGTCCAGGGCTGGGGGCTGGTTCTGCGTGGAAATCCTCTCACTGGTTTGGCCTGCTCCTAGAAGCAGGCTATAGACAGGACCTGCCCCCGCCTAAGGGAGCCAGGCTGCTCGGAGAAAGCCTCTCCCTTTCCTGCCTTGGTCCCAGAAGCCACCTGCGGGCCAGGGCCCGCTGCCGGGTCCAGGACTTGGGGTTGGCTCTGTGCAGAAAAGCTCTCACTGGGCGGGCCTGCTCCAAGAAGCTGGCTGTGGATCACGCCTGCCGGGGGAGGGAGCAGGATTTCTTGGGAAAGTCTCCGGCTGCCCTGCACTGCTCTGAGAAGCTGCCCCCTGTCCCGGCCTCCCTCCCGGTCTGAGCTTTGCCTGGTGGGAGAGACTCACCCCGCGGTGGGAGAGACTCACCCCGCGGCTCTATGTTGGTCCAAGTCTCTCAATACCTCCCCTACTTGAATCCTGAGTTCTGGAGCGACAGGAGATGCAGTCGCCCTCTAGTACGCCATCTTGGATCTAAAACAGTTCTTTATACAGCTGTGACTCAAGTAGTCTACTCTTACTATGGAAAAAACAGTTGCTCTAGAAAAGGCCATATCATAGAGTCCTAGAGTAAATTCTGGCATGCTCCCTCCTATAGGACTTGCCCACCATGGTGCTTGTATTCCTTCTGCTTTTGTAACTCATTTCTGCTCTTTATTTTCCCCCCTCTCTTTAATGACTTTATTAGATACTTCCAAGCAGTTTTCCATAGTGGTTTTTACCAACCCACACTGCCACTAGTGCTACTGAGAGCTCTAGTCAGTCCATATTTCAGCATACTTAGGTTTGCCAGTTGCTGTTGTGTTTTTAGTTTTAGTTATTCTAGTTGGATGTGTAGCACCTCAAAAGTCATTTTATTTTGCATTTTCCTGCAGACTATAATTTTGAACCTCATTTTCATATGATTCTTGGCAATTTGTACATCCCTTTTATGTTTTAATACTGTTAATTCAACATTTCCCCCCATTTGTCTTCTTATTATTGAGTTGTCAGAATTGTCTATACATTCTGGACACAAGGTTTTTTTAAGGCTTTTTTTACTGTAAAAATGTTAGTGGGGTTACCTGGAATTGCTCTGAGTTTCTCACTTCTGTCCTCACAAGAGATTTTAAGCAAGGGATGAAATATAGTAAAAGTACAACAAAGATTATTAAGAAAGAAGGCACCTCCCCAAGGGAGAGGGTGGGTAATTTCAAAGAAGAGAGTGACAACTCACTTCTTGGGAGCTCAGTTTTATTGGGGTAGGAGGGGAAGTTGCTAGAAGGTCCTGCCCAAGTTTCACCTCCCAGCTCCCAACTGACAGACTTCATTAGATTCTTTTTTTTTTTTTTTTTTTTTTTTTTTTTTTTTTGTGGTGCTGGGGATCGAACCCAGGGTCTTGTGCTTGCAAGGCAAGCACTCTACCAACTGAGCTATCTCCCCAACCCTTCATTAGATTCTTAATGCTCTACTGTGCATGCTTTTACCTATAGGTATCTAAGTGATAGCCACAAGGAGGGAGAGAAAGCTACAATTACATTGATATTATAAGATGATGCTAAAAACCTAAGGGCATCTCTGGATCATCCTGGCCTGGCTGAAATGTCCTAATTAGACCTTCTTTTATAGAATTTATGGTTGATGGGCTTTGTACTTAATTATTCTGCTTTCTGAGGGACTCAGGGTCTTGTGACCATCATGAGTTTTATGGTTGCTTTGTGTTTATCTTGGACCACAGTCTGATCAGCATTGTTTGTGCAAGTCTTAAGATGTTTTAGTGATTAGGCTCTTTTGAGCAACCATATCCTTGCCCTTTGGTTCTTATCCCCTGAGTTTGTCTAGCTTCCTCTGATCTTTAAAAGAAATAGTTTATAGAACTAAGATCAGAATATTTTGTCAGAACTTGTTGGGGCTGTTGATTAACTGATTTGTTCTGTACTGATTTGTTCGGTACTAAGTATTTTCTTAAACCCCTAGCACTGTTCATGTCTAACTGATACCTAATAGATTATAGATAGATAGAATATGTGTGTATATATATATATATATATATATTATATATAAAATGTTATGCATATAATATATACAAATCCCATTATATGTCAGAACTTGTGGGTTAGATCCAATGAAGTATTAGAGAGTAATTTATAGGTTTAATTGTATGTATTAGAAAATAATAAAGATGGAAAATTAATGAGCTATTTGACTAAAATACTTCTAGAAAATTTTTGAATTTATTTTATTGAATTTATTTTATTAGTCTGTGGCATGACTTTTCACTACCTAAGTGATCTCCTTTGATGAAAAAAGTTTTCATATTTCAATTAAATCTAATTTTTTTGTTTCATTGGCAGTGCTTTTCCTATCCTTTTAAAGAAATCTTTGCCCACACCAAGGTCATGAAGATATTCTCATATTTTCTTTTAGGAACATCATTGTTTTACTTTTTAAATTTAAGTTGGTGATCCATTTCACATAGATTTTTGTTTATTGTATGATAACAGAATGAAATTTCATCTTGTTTTCCAACTTATTCAATACCATTTATTGAAAAGAACATTTAAAGTGTGATCCTTTCCCCCAATGAATTGCATGATATTATTCTGTGAATCTGTTCTGGACTCTATTTTGCTCCATTGGTTTGATTAATTATCCCTATTCCCTTGTTACTTTGTCTTAATTAATGTAATGTTATGGTAGTTCTTCAAATCCTTTTAAAAATATAATTAGTTATACATGATAGTAGAATGCATTTTGATACATCATACATAAACGGAGTATAACTTCTCATTCTTCTGATTGTACATGATATAGAGTTACATAGCTCGTGTAATCATAGGATGATAATGCTCAATTCATTCTATTATCTTTCCTACCCTCATACCCCCTTCCCCTCCCTTCACTCTCCTCGGTCTACTCCAAAGTACCTATATTCTTCCCTACCCATCCCCCAACCCCTGCACTGCTTATTGAGATTTAATATCCACACATCAGAGAAAACATTCAGCTTTTGGTTCCTTGGGATTGGCTTATGTTTTAGTCAGTTATTTCACTTCTGTGACTAAAAGGATCTGACCAGCACAATTTTAGAGGAGGAAAGGTTTATTTAAGGGCTCACGGTTTCAGACATCTTAGTCTATAGAAGGTTGGCTCCATTCCTCAGGGCTTGAGGTAAGTCTGAACATCATGGTGGGAGAAGGTGGCAGAGGGAAGCAGCTCACATCACAGTGATCAGGAAGCAGAGAGACTCCACTCTTCAGATACAAAATATATACCCCATAGCCACACCCCAATTCCCACCTCCTCCAGTCACACCCTACCACCTCAGTTACCACTCAATCTCTATCAGGGGATCAAATCACTGGATTAAGGCTCTTACAACCCAATTGTTTCCCCTTCTTGCACTGTCTCACACATGAGCTTTTTGGGGACACCTCACACCCAAACCGTGACAGCTTATTTCACTTAGCATAATATTCTCCAACTTCATCCATTTATCAGCCAATGTCATTATTTCATTCTTTTTTACGACTGAGTAACATTCTTTATCCATTCATCTGTTGAAGGGCACCTAGGTTGGTTCCATAGTTGAGCTATTGTGAATTGAGTTGCTTTAAACATTCATGTGACTGCATCACTATAGTATGCTGATTTTAAGTCCTTTGGGTATAAACTGAGGAATGTGATAACTGGGTCAAATGGTGATTCCATTCCAAGTTTTCTGAGGAATCTTCATATTGCTTTCCAGAGGGGTTGTACCAATTTGCAGTTCCACCAGCAATGTATGAGTGTACCTTTTCCCCCACATCCTCACCAACATTTATTGTTGCTTTTTTTCTTGGTAATTGTCATTCTGATTAGAGTGAGATGAAATCTCAGTATACTTTTAATTTGCATTTCTCTAATGACTACAGATTTTGAAGATTTTTTCATATATTTGTTGGTCGATTGTATTTCTTCTGTGAAGTGTCAGCTCAGTTCCTTAGCTCATTTATTGATTTGTTTTTTTGTTTTTGTTTTTGTTTATGGTGTTAAGTTTTTTGAATTCTTTACATATCCTGGAGATTAATGCTCTATCTGAGGTGTAGGAAGCAAATTTTATTCCCATTCTGTAGGCTCTTTCTTCATGTTTTTGACTGTTTCCTTTGGTGAAAAGAACTTTTTAGTTTGAATTCATCCCATTTATTGATTCTTTTTTTTTTTCTTTTTTTTTTATTGTAAACAAATGGGATACATGTTGTTTCTCTGTTTGTACATGGAGTCAAGGCATACCATTTGTGTAATCATAAATTTACATAGGGTAATGTTGTTTGATTCATTCTGTTATTTTATCCCTTCCCCCCACCCCTCCCAACCCTCTTTTCCCTCTATACAGTCCTTCCTTCCTCCATTCTTGCCCCCCTCCCTAACCCTAACTCTAACCCTAACACTAACCCCTCCCACCCCCCATTATGGGTCATCATCCACTTATTAGCGATATCATTCGTCCTTTGGTTTTTTGAGATTGGCTTATCTCACTTAGCATGATATTCTCCAATTTCATCCATTTGCCTGCAAATGCCATAATTTTATCATTCGTTATGGCTGAGTAATATTCCATTGTATATATATACCATATTTTCTTTATCCATTCATCAATTGAAGGACATCTAGGTTGGTTCCACAATCTGACTATTGTGAATTGAGCAGCTATGAACATTGATGTGGCTGTATCTCTGTAGTATGCTGATTTTAAGTCCTTTGGGTATAGGCCAAGGACTGGGATAGCTGGGTCAAATGGTGGTTCCATTCCAAGTTTTCTAAGGAGTCTCACACTGCATTCCAGAGTGGCTGCCACTAATTTGCAGCCCCACCAGCAATGTATGAGTGTACCTTTCTCCCCACATCCTCGCCAACACCTGTTGTTGCTTGTGTTCTTGATAATTGCCATTCTAATTGGGGTGAGATGAAATCTTAGGGTGGTTTTTATTTCATTTCTCTTATTACTAGAGATGTTGAACATTTTTCCATATGTTTGTTGATTGCTTGTAGATCTTCTTCTGTGAAGTGTCTATTCATTTCCTTAGCCCATTTGTCAATTGGATTATTTGCATTCTTGGTGTAGAATTTTTTCAGTTCTTTATAGATTCTGGAGATTAGTGCTCTATCTGAAGTATGATTGACAAAGATTTTCTCCCACTCTGTAGGCTCTTTCTTTGCATTGCTGATAGTTTCCTTTGCTGAGAGAAAGCTTTTTAGTTTGAATCTATCCCAGTTGTTGATTCTTCCTTTTATTTCTTGTGCTATAGGAGTCCTGTTAAGGAAGTCTGATCCTAAGCTGACATGTTGAAGATTTGGACCAACTTTTTCTTCTATAAGATGCACTGATTCCGAGGTCCTTGATCCATTTTGAGTTTAGTTTTGTGCATGGTGAGAGATATGGGTTTAGTTTCATTCTGTTGCATATGGATTTCCAATTCTCCCAGCACCATTTGTTGAAGAGGCTATCTTTTCTCCATTGCATATTTTTGGCACCTTTGTCTAGTATGATAAAATTGTATTTATTTGGGTTTGTGTCTGTGTCCTCTATTCTGTACCATTGATCCACCTTTCTATTTTGGTACCAATACCATGCGGTTTTTGTTACTATTGCTTTGTAGTAGAGTTGAAGATCTGGTATTGCGATACCCCCTGCTTCACTCTTTCTGCCAAGGATTGCTTTAGCTATTCTGGGTTTTTTATTCTTCCAGATGAATTTCATAATTGCTTGCTCTATTTCTGTAAGGTACATCATTGGGATTTTAATTGGAATTGCATTGAATCTGTATAGCACTTTTGGTAGTATGGCCATTTTGACAATAGTAATTCTGCCTATCCAAGAACATGGGAGATCTTTCCATCTTCTAAGGTTTTCTTTAATTCCTTTCTTTAGTGTTCTGTAGTTCTCATTACAGAGGTCTTTCACCTCTTTTGTGAGATTGATTCCCAAGTATTTTATTTTTTTCGAGGCTATTGTGAATGGGGTAGTTCTGCTAACTTCTCTTTCTGAAGATTCATCACTTATGTATAAAAATGCCTCAGATTTATGTGCATTGATCTTATATCCCACTACTTTACTGAATTCATTTATGAGATCTAAAAGCTTTCTGGTGGAATTTCCTGGTTCCTCTAAGTATATAATCATATCATCAGCAAATAGGGATAGTTTGAGTTCTTCTTTTCCTATTCGTATCCCTTTAATTTCTTTGGTCTGTCTAATTGCTCTGGCTAGAGTTTCAGGATGATATTGAAAAGAAGTGGTGAAAGAGGGCATCCCTGCCTTGTTCCAGTTTTTAGGGGGAATGCTTTCAGTTTTTCACCATTTAGAATGATATTAGCCATGGGCTTAGCGTAGATGGCCTTTACAATGTTAAAGAATGTTCCCACTATCCCTATTTTTTCTAGTGTTATAAGCATAAAGGGCTGCTGTATTTTATCAAATGCTTTTTCTGCATCTATTGAAATAATCATGTGATACTTGACGTTAAGTCTATTGATATAGTGAATTACATTTATTGATTTCCTGATGGTGAACCAACTGTGCATCCCTGGGATGAAACCCACTTGATCATGGTACACTATCTTTCTAATATGTTTTTGTAGGCGATTTGCTAAAATTTTGTTTAGAATTTTTGCGTTGATGTTCATTAAGGATATTGGTCTGAAATTTTCTTTCCTCGATGTGTCTCTGTCTGGTTTAGGTATCAGGGTAATATTGGCTTCATAGAATGAGTTTGGGAGGGTTCCCTCCTCTTCTGTTTTATGGAATACTTTGAGAAGTATTGGAATGAGCTCTTCTTTAAAGGTTTTGTAGAACTTGGCTGAGAACCCAGCTGGTCCTGGACTTTTCTTTGTTAGTATGCTTTTGATGATTTCTTCTATTTCATTACTTGAAATTGATGTATTTAAATTGTGTATGTCCTCCTTGTTCAGTTTGGGCAATTCATATGTCTCTAGAAACCTGTTGATGTCTTTGAAATTTTCTATTTTGTTGGAGTATAGATTTTCAAAATAGCTTCTAATTGTGTTTTGTATTTCAGTCATGACTGTTGTGATATTTCTTTGTTCATTCTGAATTTTAACGATTTGGGTTTTCTCTCGTCTTTGTTAGTGTGGCTAAAGGTTTATCAATTTTGTTTATTTTTTCAAAGAACCAACTATTTATTTTGTCAATTTTTTGTATTGTTTCTTTTGTTTCAATTTCGTTGATTTCAGCTCTGAGTTTAACTATATCCTGTCTTCTACTACTTTTGGTGTTGGTTTGTTCTTCTTTTTCTAGGGCTTTGAGCTGTAGTGTTAGGTCGTTTATTTGTTGAGTTTGACTTCTTTTATTAAATGCGCTCCATGAAATAAATTTTCCTCTAAGTAATGCTTTCATAGTGTCCCAGAGATTTTGATATGATGTGTCTTTGTTCTCATTTACCTCTAAGAATTTTAAAATTTCCTTCCTAATATCTTCTGTTATCCATTCATCATGTAATAGCATATTGTTTAATCTCCAGGTGTTGGAGTAGTTTCTGTTTTTTACTCTTTCATTTATTTCTAACTTCAATCCATTATGATCTGATAGAATACAAGGTAGTGTCTCTATCTTCTTGTATTTGCTAACATTAGCTTTGTGGCATAATATATGGTCTATTTTAGAGAAGGATTCCATGTGCTGCTGAGAAGAAAGTGTATTCGCTCTTGGTTGGATGGTATATTCTATAAATGTCTGTTAAGTCTAAATTATTGATTGTGTTATTGAGATCTATGGTTTCTTTGTTCAATTTTTGTTTGGAAGATCTGTCCAGTGGTGAGAGAGGCGTGTTAAAATCACCTAGTATTATTGTGTTATGGTCTATTTGGTTTCTAAAATTGAGAAGGATTTGTTTGACATACATGGATGAGCCACTGTTTGGGGCATAGATGTTTATGATTGTTATATCTTGCTGATTTATGCTTCCCTTAAGCAATATGAAATGTCCTTCTTTATCCCTTCTGACTAACTTTGGCTTGAAGTCCACATTATCTGAAATGAGGATGGATACTCTAGCTTTTTTGCTGAGTCCATGTGCATGGTATGATTTTCCCCATCCTTTCACCTTTAGTCTATGGGTATCTCTTTCTATGAGGTGAGTCTCTTGCAGGCAACATATTTTTGGATCTTTCTTTTTAATCCAATCTGCCAGTCTATGTCTTTTGATTGATGAATTCAGGCCATTAACATTCAGGGTTATTATTGTGGTATGATTTGTGTTCCCGGTCATTTGGTTCATTTTTAAAATTTTATTTATTTATTTCTTTTTTTGACACAACTTGGTTCCTCCTTTATTTGACAGTTCCTTTAGGATAATTCCTCCCTTTGCTGATTTGCTTCTTTGTTTTTTATCTCTTCCTCATGGATTATTTTGCTGAGAATGTTCTGTAATGCTGGCTTTCTTTTTGTAAATTCTTTTAGCTTTTGTTTATCATGGAATGATTTTATTTCATCGTCAAATTTGAAGGTAAGTTTTGCTGGACATAAGATTCTTGGTTGGCATCCATTTTCTTTCAGAGCTTGAAAAATGTTGTTCCAGGCCCTTCTAGCTTTTAGGGTCTGGATTGAAAAATCTGCTGATATCCATATTGGTTTCCCCCTGAGTGTAATTTGGTTCATTTCTCTCACAGCCTTTAAAACTCTGTCTTTATTTTGTATGTTCGGTATTTTCATTATAATGTGCTTGGTGTGGGTCTGTTGTAATTTTGTGTATTTGGAGTCCTATAAGCCTCTTGAACTTGATTTTCCATTTCATTCTTCAGGTTTGGGAAATTTTCTGATATTATTTCATTGAATAGATTGTTCATTCCTTTGGTTTGTTTCTCTAAGCCTTCCTCAATCCCAATAATTCTTAAATTTGGCCTTTTCATGATATCCCATAGTTCTTGGAGATTCTGTTCATGATTTCTTACCATCTTCTCTGTTTGTTCAACTTTGTTTTCAAGGTTAAATATTTTTTCTTCAATATCTGAGGTTCTGTCTTCCAGGTGTCCTATCCTATTGGTTATGCTTTCTATGGAGTTCTTAATTTGGTTTATTGTTTCCTTCATTTCAAGGACTTCTGTTTGGTGTTTTTTCAATATCTCTAACTGTTTATTGAAATGATCTTTTGCTTCCTGTATTTGCTCTTTTAACTGTCGATTGTTGCGATCATTCAATGCCTGCATTTGCTCTTTCATCTCATCATTTGCTTCCCTGATCATTTTAATTATGTACATTCTGAACTCCCTTTCTGTCATTTCTTCTGCCATGCTGTCGTTGGATTTTATTGATGTAACATCTAGATTTGTTTGGGGCATTTTCTTCCCTTGTTTTCTCATATTGTTCAGGAACCAGTGGGTCATTAAGATATTGCAGATTTCCTCTATTGACTTAAAATGTCCCTGAAGATTGCTAGTATATCCCCTCTTATCCTTCAGTAGCCTGAAGTCTTGGAGGAAGTTGATAATGCGGAGCTCCACGAAGAAGCTGCCTCTCTAGGGTTGGTAACCCTCAGTTGGGGTATATTCCCTGATAGTGAATAGAGGTGCCTCCACTTGTTGACCTATGGTCATCCAAAGGGGAACTAGGCTGCGGGCTGAGGCAAGGCATGTTTGTGCCTGTGTCTCTGGTTTTACCGTCCTTGTGGGAAAACCTCACCTGGCAGTGAAGACTCACCCAGTGGGGAGGTCTCGCTGGTCAGTTCCCCTCCTATAGGTACCCCTCAATCTACAACTATTGCCTGGGCTGGGCTGTCTTCCTCTGCAACGTTCCCAGGGGCCCAGACCTACCTCCTGGGCCTGGGAGCCTCACCCTTCGCAGACGAGTCTCCTTAGGCTGCCTCTCCTCAGAGAATCTACCCGCAGTCCTGGAAACTTCGCTCTGCCCCTAGGCGTGTCTCTGTGCGGCTCTTCCACCAAGAAGCCGCCTAGCTCCTGGGACCCTGCTCTGCACCTTATCGCCTGCTATGCGGTCCCTCCTCTGAGCCACCACCTGGAGCCCCGTACAATAGCTCCGAGACCCAGAGACCTGCCACACACCTCTTCCTCCGGACAGCCGCCCGGTGTTCCGACTCAGTCACTAGGAGTCCAAGCAATTCACTTCGCATCTCCTCCTCCTGCCAACCGCCCGTAGCCCTAGGCGGTCACTCCGAGTCCAAGTGACCCGCCCTATTCCTCCTCCTCCTCGGGGTAGCCCCCTGGGTGTTTAGGAGCGGTCGCTCGGAGACTAAGCGACCCACCGCGCTCCTCCTCCAGCATGCCACCGGTGTTCAGGAGCGGTCACTTTCAGTCCAAACAACTCACCACTTGCCTCCTCCTCTGGGCAGCCACCCAGAGCTCTAATGCAGTCACTCCTAGACCAAGCGACCCGCCACGTTCCTCCTCTTCCTCCGGGCAACCCCCCGGTGTTCAGAAGCGGTTGTTCTGAGTCTAAACAGCTCGCCACGCAGCTCCTCCTCTGACAACTGCCTGTAGCTCTGATGCAGTCACTCCTAGACCAAGCGACCCGCCACGCTTCTCCTCTTCCTCCAGGCAGCCCCCCTGGTGTTCAGAAGCGGTCGGTCTGAGTCCAAACAGCTCACCATGCAGCTCCTCCTCAGACAGCCGCCCGGAGCCCCAGTGGTTGCTCTGAGTCCAAGCACTGTGCTGAGCAGCAACCTCTACGATGTTCCCAGTGGTCCGTGTTTACCGCTCCAGTGGGGGGAGGGGTGTCTCGCCGGGCAACTCTACTTCACAAAGTTTCCTGCGTTCTGGGGCTACCGCCCCATCCGGGATGCCTCCCCAATGGGAGAGACTCACCCGGCGGTTTTGAGTTGGTCCCAAGTCTCTCACTATCTCCTATTTTGAATTCTGTGTCCTTTTGGAGACAAAAATTTTGGAGAGAAGCACCTTTGACATGATGGATATATAAAACTTGAATTCTGAAGAGCAAGTACTGAGGCATGAAGAAATTTTCTTCTCTTCATGCGTTCACACTGTAGCCTAGATCAAAGGACTGGGAGACAGCTGGGGCGACGCTCAAAGGCCGCAGACCAGGTAGACGCAGCACCTCTCCAAGCACCGTCTGCATATATTGATTCTTGATTTTACTTCTTGTACTTTATGAGTCTTGTTAAGAAAGTCTGTTCCTAAGCCAATATGATGGAGATTTGGGCCTACTTTTTCTTCTGTCAGTCTCCAGGTCTCTGTTGTAGTACCTCAGTCCTTTGAGTTGAGTTTGCTGCAGAATGAGAGATACGGGTTTAGTTTCATTTTGCTTTGCATAGATTTCCAGTTTTCCCAACACCATTTGTTCAAGAGGCTATCTTTTCTCCAATGAATTTTTGTTCACCTTTATCTAGTATGAGATAACTTTATTTATATGAGTTTTTCCCAGTGTCTTCTGTTCTGTTCCATTGGTCTTCATGTCTGTTTTAGTGCCAATACCATGGCTTTGTAGTATAATTAAAGATCTGGTTATTATGATGCTTCCTGTTTCACTTTTCTGCTAAGGATTGCTTTGGCTCTTCTGGGTCTCTTATTCTTCCAAATAAATTTCATGATCACTTTTTCTAGTTCTATGAAGAATGTCATTGAGATTTTAACTGGAATTGCTTTAAATCTGTATAATGTTTTTGGTAGTATGCTCATTTTAACAATATTAATTTTGCATATCCAAGATCTTTCCATTGCCTAAGGTTTCTTTAATTTCTTTCTTTAGTGTTCTGTAGTTTTCATTGTGAAGGTCCTTTGCCTCTTTTATTAGATTGATTCCCAAGTATTTTATTTTTTTAAGGCTATTGTGAATGGGGTAGATTTCCTAATTTTTCTTTTAGTGGATTCATCACTGATGTATAGGAACACATTTGATTTATGGGTGTTAATTTTATATCCTGCTACTTTGCTGAATTTATTAGTTCTAGAAGTTTTCTGGTGAATTTTTTGAATCTTCCAAATATAGAATCATGTCATCAGCAAATAGTGATAATTGGAGTTCTCCTTTTCCTATTCATATCCATTTAATCTCTTTCTTCTGTCTAATTGCTCTGGCTAGAGTTTCACGAATGATTCTGAATAAAAGTGAAAGAGTATTTTTTAATTTTTTTAACTTTTTTTATTTTTAAAGACTGCATTTTGATTCATTGTACACAAATGGGGCACATCTTTTGGTTTCTATGGTTGTGCACTATGTAGATTCATACCATTCGTGTAATCATACTTTGTATATAGGGTAATGATGTCAGTCTCATTCCACCATTTTTCATACCCCTGCCCCCTCCTCCCTCTCATTTCCCTCTACATAATCTAAAGTTCCTCCATTCTTCTCTCACCCCTGACCCTCGTACCCCCATAGAGTATTATTGACTTGTTCCAGTTTTCAGAGGGAATGCTTTCAATTTTTCACCATTTAGAATGATGTTGACCTTGGGCTTAGCATAGATTGCTTTTACAATGTTGCAATATATTCCTACTATCCCTAGTTTTTCTAGTGTTTTGAACATGAAGGGGTGCTGTATTTTGTCAAATGTTTTTTCTGTATCTGTTGAGATAATCATGTGATTCTTGTCTTTAAATCTATTGATGTGATGAATTACATTTATTGATTTCCATATGTTGAACAAACCTTGCATCCCTTAGATGAACCCCATTTGATTGTGGTGCACTATCTTTTTAGTATGTTTTTGTATGTGATTCACAAGAATTTTATTGAGAATTTTTGCATCTATGTTCATCAGTTTTATTTCCTTGATGTGTCTTTGTCTGTCTTTGGTATCAGGGTGATACTAGCTTCATAGAATGAGTTTGGAGGGTTCCCTCCTTTTCTATTTCATGTTATAATTTGAGGAGTATTGGTGTTAATTCTTCTTTGAAGGTCTTGTAGAACTCAACTGAGTATTCATCTGGTCCTGAGCTTTTCTTAATTGGTAGGTTTTTTTTTTTTAAATAGGTTTCCATTTATTATGGAAGGAATGACAATTTGTCCTTATTATAATAACATTATGCATAGTGTCATTTACCCACAAGTAATATGGTACATAATACTTTCACACACCACTAAAAACATTCTTGTGACTTACCTATTCTATCTTCACACTCACACCTTCATCCCTGAATCTCTGGCAACCACTGATTTCTTTTTTCCTTTCTTATAGATCATATAGAATCATATGATATATAGACTTTTCAGACAGGCATCTTTTACTTGGCAATATGCATTTTAGAGTCACCAGTGTCTTTTTTTATGGCATTTTCTATTTCATTGCTTGAAACTGATCTGTTTAAATTGTGTATGTCCTCCTGATTCAATTTGGATAGGTCACATGTCTCTCAAAATGTATTGATGTCTTCAAGATTTTCTATTTTATTGTAGTATAAATTTTCAAAATAGTTTCTGATTATCTTCTGTATTTTAGTAGTGTTGTGATATTTTCTTTTTCATCACTAATTTTAGTAATTTAAATGTTCTCTCTCTTTATTAGTTTGGTTAAGGATTTATTAATTTTATTTATTCTTTTAAAAACAAACTTTTTCTTTTGTCAGTGTTTTCAATTGTTTATTTTGTTTCAATTTCATTGATTTCAGCTGTGATTTTAATTATTTCCTGTCTTATACTGCTTTTGGTGTTGATTGGTTTTCTTTTTGTAGGACTTTGAGATGTAATGTTAGGTCATTTATTCATTGACTTTCTATTCTTTTAATGAATGAGCTCAATGCAATGAATTTTCCTCTTAACACTGCCTTCATAGTGTCCCAGGGATTTTGATATGTTGTATACTATTCTCATTTATCTCTAAGTAGCTTCTATTTTTTATTCTATCATTGATTTCTAATTTTATTCCTTTATGACCTGATAGAATGCAGGGTAGTATCTCTATTTTTTTGTATTTGCTAAGAGTTGCTTTGTGGCATAACATATGATCTATTTTAGAGAAGGATCCATGTGCTGCTGAGAAGAAAATGTGTTCACTCTTTGATGGTTGAAATATTCTATGTATGTCTGTTAAGTCTAAATTATTGATTGTATTATTTAGTTCTATAGTTTATTTAATTTTTGTTTAAAGGATCTATCAAGTGGTGAGAGAGGTGTGTTAAAGTCACCCAGTATTATTGTGTTGTGGCCTACTTGATTCTTGAAATTGAGAAGGGTTTGTTTGATGTATGTAGATGCTCCATTGTTTGGGCATGAATATTTACAATTGTTATGTCTTGCTGATGTACGATTCCCTTAAGCAGCATAAGATGTCCTTCTCTGTCCCTTTAGCTTGAAGTTCACTTTATCTCATATGAGGATAGAAACCCCTGCTTGTTTATTTGATCCACATGAGTTTTTTCCCATACTTTTAACTTCAGGCAATGGAAGTCTTCACCTATGAGGTAAGTCTCTTGGAGACAGCATATTATTGGGTCTTGTTTTTTAATCCTTTCTGCTAGCCTGTGTCTTTTAATTGATGAGTTTAGGCCATTAACAAAATTCATGGTTATTATTGATGTATGATTTATATTCCCAGTCACTTTGGTTTATTTCTGGTTTTTAATTTGAATTAGTTTCTCTTTTGACTCACTGTTCTTTTAGTGTAGTTCTTCCCTTTGCTGGTTTTCTTTTTCTTTTTTTTTTTTTCATTTCATCTTAATGGAATATTTTGTTGAGAATGTTCTGTAGTACAGGTTTTCTGGTTGTTAATTCTTTTAAGTTTTGTTTATTATGGAAGGTTTTTTTTCATCTTCAAATCTGAAGTTTAATTTTGCTGGATATAGAATTCTTGATTGGCATCCATTTTCGTTCAGAGCTTGGTACATATTATTCCAGGACCTCCTAGCTTTGAGAGTCTAGGTTGAGAAATCAGCTGAGATCTGAATTGGTTTCCCCCTGTATGTAATTCATATTTTTCTCTCATAGCCTTTAAAATTCTATCCTTATTCTGTATGTTAGCCATTTTCATTATAATGTGCCTTGGTGTGGGTCTGTTGTAATTTTGTATATATGGGGTCCTGTAAACCTCTTGTATTTGATTTTCCATTTTATTCTTTAGGTTTGGGAAATTTTCTGGTATTATTTTATTGAAATGATTGTGCATTCCTTTTGTATCTCTGTGCCTTTATCTATCCTGATAAATCTTAAATTTGTCTTTTCATGTTATCCCATAATCCTTGGAAGTTCTGTTCATTGTTTCTTAACATCTTCTCTCTGTGGTCAACTCTATTTTTGAGATTATGTATTTTTGTCTTCATCACCTGAGGTTCTATCTTCTAAGTGGTCTAGTCTTTTGTTGACACTTTCCATTGAATTTTTTATTTGGTTTATCAATTTCTTCATTTTAAGGATCCCTGCTTTTTTTTTTTTTTTTTTTTTTTTTAGAATCTCTTCCTTTTTTTGAAGTGATCTTTCACTTCCTGTATTTTCTCTTTGATTTCACTCCTTATACCATCCTTTACTTAGTAGATCAGTTTAACTATGTACATTCTAAACTCCTTTTCTGATGTTTCTTCCACTATGGTGTCCATGGATTCTGTTTTTGGAATATCTTGGTTTGTTTGGGGTGATTTATTCCCTTGCTTTTCATGTTTGTTTGTGCATTTACCCATCTAAGAGTGTGGATTTGAGGCAGTAGAGTTTCTCCCCTGTGGACTTATAGTGTCCCTGAAGGTTTCCAGTACTTCACTGTTTAGGAAGATACAAATAATAACAACAGCCAATATAAATGATGTACAACATTAACACAAGTTGTTCCTATTATGATGTCTATAATGTAAATTATCATAATAAATAGAAATGGCATGATCATTTATTGCCTACAATAAAAACAGCAAGTTTGTTAAAGGGTTTATAATTTCAAATGGTTAACAGGGAGAAAACAGAAGTGATATAAGATATGATGATTATGAGGGAGGAGGAGAGAAGATAGAAGTAAAAAAATAAAGGGAGAGTGAAAGAGAATAATATAGATTGGCCGTAAACAGAAGAAAAGAGAATCAAGGGAAACAGGAAGGAGAAAATTCATATGTGTAAAGTAAAAAATCTTTTAATTAAAAATAAAAATAAAACAATACAAAACTAAAATATATTAATCAAACACCCTAGTTCACAAAAAACTAATCTATGAAAAATAGCTGGCTTAAAAAATGCAAGAAATGAGAAAAAAATATGAATATGTACAAATGTCCATGTTCCATTAAATTCACAATTTAACAGAGAAAAAGAATTTTAAAAAAGAAAAAAACCTTGATGAAAAGTTAAAAAATTCTTTCCACTGGAGTTCAAAAGCTTCTGTTTCTCTTCTCAGCAGCTTTAGGTTAGGTCTTCTGGGTGTGATGCTCCACACTCTGGACTGCTAATAGTGAGAGAGGTAATCCCATAGGTGGAGTTCCTGGAGGCAGGGTTTAGGTTTAGGTGGACTCCAGGCTCTTCTTTGAATGCCAGTTGGTCTAGAGACTTTAAATCAGTGCACCTCCAGAACCTAGCACTTGCTGATTTACACTGGAAGATTGTACCCTGGGTTCCACTCATGTGGAGGGGAAGCCAATTCTTACTCACCTATGGCACCCATGGACCCCACGTTTCCTAATCTTGGGTTCAGTCTCTAAACAATCTCTCCTGCCTCTACCCTTCTGAGTTTCCAGCCAGAGGCACCTTTCCCAGCTGGTCCTGCAATAAGCCAAACTGGAGGGGGAGGGGTAGAATCTGGTGGGTTTCCAGGACCAGCTGTCCCCTGTGTAAACCTCTCTCCACATTTGATTTTCTCCTGCTCACTGAAGCACACTGTATGCTGTGCAGTGTGTGGGCCTGTATTTTGGGCCAAACTCAGGTTTGCAAGGAATTGACTCCCTCAGCTGCCAGTCCCCATGCCACAGTTGCAAAATGGTTCCATCCTTTGTCCTCTACACTCCACCTAGAGAGATGCAGCTTCTTTCCCAGTACAAGGATATTGTGCAGCATGTCTTTCAGGTGTGTCAGGCAATGTCCTTGATCTCTAAATGCTCCATAACCAGACATGCCTTGGGCTTCCCAAAAATGCAGATTTCTTTAATTCCCTCATCTCTTCACTGTGCTTACAGAGGGACCACTCTGGCTGGTGTTTCCCACCTGGCCGTGGTAGCACCTCTGCCACTGGGAATTTTTTCCTTGTTTTATTATATCAAACTTCCTGTGTCTCCAATCAACTTTGAATGTCCATTTTTAAATTCCAGTAAAGTTTTGCCCCCGCCCCTCTTTTTTTGTTCACCCACTTGCAGAGAAACTGCCTGTCTGCTTTCTTAGTTTCATGCCACAGAGCAGTCAGGAACGTGACTTCCTCTATTCTGCCATCTCAAAAACCCCCAGTTCCTAAGTCCTCAAACTCCTTTTTTCTTCTACAAGAGAGATTTGGCCAATCTAAATTCTTTACATTATTGTATGAGTTTTAAAATCAGTTTGTAAGGTTGCAATTGTGGCTCAGTGCTAGAGCGCTTGCCTGGCATGTATGAGGCTCTGGTTTGATTCTCAGCACCGCATATAAATAATAAAGATAAAATAAAGGCATTATGTCCATCTGCAACTTAAAGAAAAAAATCAGCTTGTCAGTTTCCACAAGTGAAAGCCCTGCTTAAATTTTGATTGGGATTGTATGGAATCCATAGATCAATTTAGATACAATTAACATTTAATTAGTATTGAGTCAATATGTCATATTGCTTTACTTAGGTCTACTTTAAATTTCTTATCAGCATTTTATTTTTTATCAGAATTTATTTCTGAACACTTAATTTTTGAGTTATTAAAAATGGCATTTAATTGTTTTGAATTCTCATATTCATTGCTAGTGTATAGAAATACAATTGATTTTTGCATATTCAGTTTGCATCCAGTGACCCTACTAAATTCGCATGTTAAAGTAAGTAGGGTTTTTTTTGAGGGGGGTATAATTGGAATTTTCTAAATACACGATCTTATTACTTCTTTTCCAAACTCTGTATCTTTTATTTCCTCTTCTTATCATATTATACTCATGAGGGTTTTTTTTTTTCAAGTATTTTTAAAAGTTCCAAAACATATGAGGTTTTCTGATCTGTGTTTTAGTTTCTAATTTTGTCATACTCTTTACTGAACAAATTGTATGTCATCAGTTCTTAGGAATTTATTGATCCTTCTTAATCCTTCTTTATGGCCTTGTACATGATAAATTTTTATAAGTATCACATGTTCCCAGGCCTGTGCACTCTAATTGTGGAGGAAAATGCACAATATCTTGGCTGCTCATTTATATGCCATAAGTTGAAGGATTGCCCCCTAACTTTGAGCATACTTTCTTTGAACTTGTACTAGAACTGTGTCATGCACAGGCTATTCCACTTTTTATTGACCCATGTACTTCACAGAGATGGAACAGATGTAAGACCAGTGGATTCTACTGACCTGAACTCATTGTCATCCTTACTTTGCTCTGAAGTATGTCTCCATTCCATGATTCAGAGGCCAGGATTCCACTCACTCCCCAAAATTGCCCCTATTTTAAGGTAACATACCTCATGGATTTGAGCATTTAATTGGTGCTACGACCCTTATATTAAGATCCTAAGCTTAGTCCTTAGCCACATCTTCCTGTAACTGTAAGAAATGAAATACATTGTGGGGTGCAACTTAAGAGCAGACTGATCATCACTGATAAGTCCAAATTTGAGATTCTTTATTAGCTGGTCAGCTGACTATCTCACACAATGCCCAAAATGGCTATTGGGAGAACAACCCCTACCAAAGACTTGCAGGGATTTTTATATCATAAATCAGTACATCAATTTTAAGTGTCTGTAGATTCAAACCTACAGACTAACAGCATGAGATCTAAAATCATAAGTAGTAGGGGAAGTAAATAAAAAATGACCTTAGTTGGGTTCAAGTTAAAGAATATTTACTAACATCTAGACAATTGTTGCTGACATGGTACATTGTCCAAGAAAAATAGGAACCAAAAAGAGAACAATTTTACATTATATAAGAATTGCCTATCATGCTAAGTGAGATAAGCCAATCTCAAAAAAACCAAAGAACAAATGATCTCACTGATAAGTGGATAATGACACATAGTCGGGGGTGGGAGGGAGGTAAGAATGGAGGAAGGAGGGACTGTATAGAGGTAAAAGAGGAGTGGGAGGGGTGGGGGGAAGGAAAAAAATAATGGAATGAATCAAACACTATTACCCTATGTAAATGTATGACTACACAAATGGTATGCAGAGAAACAACATATATCCCATTTGTGCACAATAAAATAAATTTAAAAAAAAAGAATTGCCATTTTGTGTTGCCAAACATGCTATGCTAAGCAACTGTTGATGGGTACAGAGGGAGGCTGTTCCCATGGAAGAAGCATTTCCTACATAACATGGAGTCTCAGGGTAAAATGGAGTCTGTTTAGTCACTGCCCAGAAAGCCTGGCCTATAACATTTCCAGGGAGTCAAATATGTTGACCCATCACAAAATACACTTAAAAAAATTTTTTTTTATTTTAAAGCTGCTATTAAGACTTTCTGTCCACATGAATTCTTATCTGATTATTTCATTTCTCCTTTTCTCTGCTTATGCTCTCTAGGGATATCAGAATAACTCAAATGACACCATAATTCCAAAAACCATCATTGTTGTAGCAATCAAGTTGCACAGCTATTTGATTTCCTAATACCTTGCCTTTCCATGTCCTCAATAGCAACAGTTCAGTAATGTGATACTACTGTACATCAGGGATTACTTATAGTCCCATCCCCCAACCCCCTTGTATTCTTCAAATATTGCACAATCCATTCTAGGGCCTGATCCCATTTTAAAGATTCTACTCTGATTCCTGGGACCAGTCATGGTATCCATTGCTGTGTCAATCAGGGTCATGTGGGGAAAAGATGGTGCAGTCAATTAAAGAGAGTTTTACAAAGGGTCTATTTGTTAAAAGGCAATAGAGTAAGGCACACTATGAGCCACAGTGTAATTCTCTGGGACTATGAATAATAATTTCACACTCAAAGAGGCAATAAGAAGGAACTTCCACTGGAAGACAAGATCTTTGAGCAAGAGATTCCGCTCCCCAGATGTCAGCAACCCTGAAGGGAGATAACTAAGAGAATAGCTTAACCTCACTGTTCTCCTTCCCTCTGATTTCTTACCAGGGATCTTCAAATACAAACCCAGATACAAACATAATTAATAGGGCAAGAGAATCTGTTGAGATAAAATACACAGGATAGTCATGGGGCACACATTAGAATGGAAAGGAAAAAAGAGTAGATCTATAAGATCTCTCAAAAAGTGTCCAGCAAAATATGAATTGTATCTCAAAGATGCTGAACTTCCTTAAAGATGTACAGCATATCTGTTAAGTAGTCAGTCATTGGCAGATAGACGGTATTTAAAACTGTGAGTTTGGAAGGCCTGTGATTGAATTATGTTGTAATAAATATTGATCAAAGGAAGATGATCCTGCATGGGAGACAGAAAAAGCAGCCAAGGGTCTGAGAAGAAAACCAGAGAGTGATATATCCAAAGACAAGGAATAAGTGTTTCCAGAAGAGGAAAGTCCCTACTTCTCCAGCCTCTGATGATCAATTAGGTGGAGGAAAAATGTCTATTACTTGTCCCTGCCATTTGACTTACCATATTGGACCAGTAGTTATTAAACATTGTTATCTAATATTTTACCAACTTACATTCACATAAAACCACTTTATACATATTTTCTTTTTTTTCTTATGAATTTATGTCAAAGATGAAGGAACAAATTTTATTCAAGAATTGATAGTTTGATTTATTGATTTATTATTGTTATAAGAATTCTTTATTTGTCCTAGATACAACTACATTGTCAGTTGTATGATTCGCACATATTTTCTCACATTTTATGGATTGTCTTTTCATCTTTCTTGTGTCTTTTAAAGCACAAAAGTTCAAAATTTTGAAGTCTGATTATTATCATTTCTTGGTTGTGCTTTGGGTGTCCTAGCTAAGAAAACACCATCTACTCAAAGACCATGAAGATTTATGCCTGTGTTTTCTCATGAGAGTTCTATCACCCTAGTTCTCTGATCCGTTCTTGGTGAAGGTGTGAGGAAGGAGTCTAACTTCATCATTGGCATGTGAGTAGCTAGTTGTCCCAGCAGAATTTACTGAAAAGATTCTTCTTTCCCCAGTGAACTGTCTTGGCACCATTGTTGGCACTCCTGTTTTCTTGACACAATTGGCTGGAGATGTGAAGGTTTATTTCTGGCCTCTCCATTCTGGCCTCACTATTGATTTATATGTCTCACGTGCTATATCACATGCTGTCTTGATTACTACAACTCTGCAGTAAGTTTTGAAATCAAGAGGTGCGAGTCCCCCAACTAGGCTCTTTTTCAATATTGTTTTCACTGTTTGAAGTCTTTTGCATACCCATATGACTTTGAGTATTATTATGTTTATGGTCCCCTTGTCAATTTCTGCAAAGGCAGCAACCAAAATTTTGGTAGAGGCTGCACTTATTTGATCTGTAACTAACTTTATTTTTAAACTTTTTAATGTCTATGCATGTGATATGTAGGTCTCCAGGTCCCACAAATATGAGATTGAAGCTGACATTATTTACATTATTTTTCTGGCTCACAGTGGTTCTTTGAAAAAGATATTAAGAAATTTTCTCAAGATCATTCAGTTAGTTAGTGGCCAAAATGGGGTACTACCCCTGGTATGTTTGATACCCAAAACTACAATCTTCTCATGATAATATGCTATCTCTAATAATAACTTCTTATGGATTTTTTTAACTATATGTTTTTTGATATTTTCTCATACATTCTCATTACTCACAAAAGCTTACATAAATTAGAAAAGATAAAAATTATCATCTCCTAATTTGCTGTCATAGCACTCTGTGTAGGTCCCTATTTATCACATGTCTGCATGCTATGAAAACTGGCCTGTTCTAAACTAGACTGTGAGGACCTTTGGGTAGAAATATGCCTGTTTAGTTCTTTTATAGCTCTAGTGACTGAAGAAACACCTGGCACAGGTAAAAGCTCTGTGATGACTGAGTGAATAAATGATTGTGTTACTCCTATGACCATTAGATTTCCAAGGCTGGCATTATAAATTTTATTTTGTTTTTGTTTTTTGTTTTGCATTTCATTTTTTATTTAGATGTTTAAGATTTCACACTAAGTTAAATTTTTATAAGCTGGTTAACACTGACAAATTATGTTCCCAGAATTGTAGCCTCATATTCCCAGACAGTATAAACATATGGCTGAACTGACATTAATACATGTTACTATTTTATCAATTACATAATGAAACAAATTATCAAGTATTCAAATATTAAGTTACACAGTTCAGAAGGCATAAAAAATATTAAATGTCTTGCTCAATTCATTAGCATAACCTACTTTTTTTTGCAAGAGAGGTTAGAAAGAGAAGGGTGAAAAATCACACTTCAAACAAATACAAATGGGTAAATAGCTTCAGATAAGTATGGGGAAAAAATTTTATGATTAAGAACTACTTTAGTTGCAATAACAAAATAATATTTACTCCATTATAGAGCATAGTCTACAGGTTCTGCACAAGAGACAAAGGCAACATTTGACTAAAAATATTTAGTAACCCACTCCCACTCTTTTTTCAGGCCCCCTGTTAAGTTGCACTTCAGAGGGCAAACATTAAATTAATTGCAAGCCTTTTTTATTATTTATTGATGTGGAGACATGAAAAACGTGCTTCTGTAACAAAGTAGTTTTCAAAATGGAGGTTTCCCATAACAGCACAAAATAAGAGTTATAGAAAGACATTGAATAATCACAAGACTTGGTCAAATTTTTTAAAAAATGGGTAAGCAAACCTTAGGTATGCTGGTGTGATGTATGAGGGAGACATAAACATAAAGTGAGCAGGTAAAAACATATGCCTTACAATGTTTGAAACAACTGAAAGAATAAGCCACAAAAGGTCTAGAGTGTTCTTCACTCCTGGAATTTTGGTTCTTTGTGATACTAAAAATACACAAGTATTTTGCAGGTATTTTTGCACCTAATCTTTCTAAATTCCTTATATATTCATAAGATTCTGGTATGGAAATAGATTTAAAGACATTATTCAGTACTGCATGATTTCAGAAAAAGTCAGTTGGTTACTAATTAGAGGCACATTTTAAATCCTGAACATAGGAATTTTTTGCTAAATGTACAAACAGGTTGATCATAACCCAAGCACAGAGGTTGTAATTCAGTTTTTGAGGCCAGGCAAAATTTCCTTCTCGTCTTTCTATGGAAACATATTAGACTTTTTCACCACACCAACATGTTGGTTAAGATATTCAAATTGGATCCTTTCTCAAGTTCCACCTCCAAGTCACTAGCATTAGGCACTCAGCTTTTGTTAAATGCAACAGTTGTTTCTATAACCATTGGAATCTGAAGCATGGTTTCTTGGTGTTAAAGTCCCCATGCCACTTCTGTCTATGAGTTGTACTGCATCTTCATAATATTTTTTGCATCTTCATATTTTATTCCACCCTCAGTTAATGCTTGAGCCACAAGCACAGGAGCTTTCCTAAGGCCTGCAAAACAATGGACAGCTTCTTCATGACTCCTGATTTTTACAAAATTAAACCAGTTATCAACAATCTAGTAGGATGGTGTGTACCACTGTCAAAAAGCCAGATAAGAACCTGATGACTTCTTTCTCTGAGAGAGAGTCTAAGTTGCTTCACACATTTTTACTACTGTGGTAACTCCATAACTCTTAAGTTTCTCTGTAAATTTGTTTTAGGCCAACATTATGTGAAATAAGGAATCTCGTGTTCTTTTCTGACTTCCACAGGAACAGGGTGGTTCATTTTAACCATATTAATTTAGTTAAAAAAATGAAAGAATTTTAAAAATTGAATACAAAAACAATGCAAAAAAGCTGAAGTCTATTTCAATATGTTCCACTTGAAATTCTCAGTACTCTGAGTATGAAGTTGGGAGTATTGGGAAATGAAACAAACCTGCTAACAAGAAGTGAAGCAGCAATTCTTTAATCCCATAATACAGAGGCAAACTAAAGGACACACAATGAGGTTTACCCATCCAGGTCAGAAGTCTTGCAAAATGCTCTGTGGATTTCAGTTCAACACTTCTGGGTTCAGGCTAAACACTCTTATGGGGGCTTCTTGGTGGAGTAATAATTAATTTCTACAGTTCACCTGTGTGCAGAGAGCTCTTGCTGTACCTAGCAGTAATCTCCACTGCCCTTCAGAAACTCCATAAATGTGTGACCAAGAACACCACGGAACTGAGGAATATGTTTTCTCATTAAAGATTGTGTCTACTCATACAGCCAGTCCCTGAGGCAGCAGCAATACAGTCAGTGACAATGGTGGAGGCTGCAGGGCAGAGGACAGTAGTGGTCACCACTGAGCCATGCAGTCTGGTGTAAAGACATGAGACCACCATGCAGGGAGCTACTCTGAGGAGAGTGCTACTCTTTACTTGAGTGTGGTTCGTTTCCCCAAGCACCCTGGGGAAGCTCAAGGGCAGAGACCAGAGCCTTGCTTACAGTCAAGATCGATAGTCCAGGATGCATTCTTCCTCATTTCAAGAAGAGCCAAGCCAACTAGTCATGAGAAAACAAGCACATGCCGTTCACAGCAGAAGAAACACAGTGATTGATAAGTTATGAAAAGATATCCAACCTCTCTATTTATCAGAGAAAAGCAAACTAAGAATTTTCCTTTGCCTTATAAAACTAACAAAGGCCAAAAGGTTTATAATATCCAGTGTTAATAGTACCAGGGGGAAATTAGCCCTCTCACACAGTCTTTTTAAAAATTTGTTCTAATTAGTTATACATGACAATAGAATGCATTTTGATTCATCATACATTATGGAGTATAACTTCTCATGCAGTCTTTCAGGAAAAGGAACTTGGTACAAGTTTTGTAAGGGCAGTTTAGTAATGGTTATCAAGTTGTAAAATGTGAATATGTTCGGATACAGCAATTCTGCACTTGGTACAAGTTCAGCTTCGAGAGGCAGTCCTTGGACCTCTTTTTCTCCTCTTCTAGGTGTGCCAGGACTGCAAGATCCTTACTGCTCTTATACTGGTACCTTGTCTCAGAGTTATTTTTTTTGAGCTGGTAAATTTGAGAGCTAAGGTACCAGCTTGCTCCAGGCTAAGAGCAAACTTATTTATCGTTTGCTCTAAGAGCAGTGGATTTCCCAGCTCACTGTTCCTTTGCTGCAACAAAACCCCACTGAATGCATAGCATCCACCCAAGCTATATTGTATCATCCCTGTGTGACTTGGTGGCAAGAAACACCAACATAAACAATATTAAATTCATGCTGCTTGCTGTGCAATGAGTAACAAAGTCCTATGTTCCTAAATATATATATGCATACGTTAATTATATATATATATGTGTCTGTATATATATATATATATATATATATATGTATATATGTAATTCCCATTTTCTACAAATTGAAATTAAATTCCAGCCCAGATCACAGTCATTCACTTGTAGAGACAGAACCAGAGGTCAGAGTGACCAGAAGGCAGAGTGACTAAGCCTTGACAGCTAAATGAGGAAGATTTAGATAAGTAATGTGAGAAACTGGTAGAGGAAAATCACAGAAAATTCTCATAACACACTTCATTTAATCAGCCTCCTGGACTGTTTGGCCCTTTCTAGTTACTCCATAAACCATTCTAACTGTTTCCCACAGCCTGTTGAATACTGATGGCTACTAGGATAGTGATTCTCAAAGTATGACACCCCAACTAGAAGCATCGCATCCCTGAGAACTTGTTAGAAATGCAAGTTCTCTGGCCTGAGCCCAGACCTCCTGGACTAGCTGAAACACTGCCACTTCCAGGTGATTCTGATGCACACCAAAGTTTGGGAAGGCCCTGCTCCCTGCACCCTGCAACTTCACTCCCTCCAGCTGGGCTGTTTTTTTACCAAGAGAACGCTCTTCATGCCAACTGTACTCATCACTCTACTTACATATTTTAACTAATTGTTATGTTTATCCCGGAAATATGAAGGCAAAAGGAAAGAGAATTGCTGTTTCTATGACAACCATATTGAATCTTTTAGAAAGACCCAACAAAGACAAATGAGTCAATAAAAGTGTTCTTGAAAGAGAGAAATCGAACATCTAGTGTTTTGTTCTCAGTCTATTTCATAAGTCTTTTAATGTTCATTCCACTTTATAAAAACTAAATCTGGAAACCATAGAAAATGGATGAAGTTTAGGTAAGAAATACGGGGCAAAACACCAAGCAATGATTCTATATTCAAAGAAAAGGCCTTGCTTTGAGGCCTACATCAAAAGATTTGCAAATAAATATGCATCTACATATTTTAAGTTAAAATAAAATGTTTAAGGTGTGTATGTATTTATTTTTTACAATTTTTCATTTCACTGATTTTTTTTTATCCTCATTAACCAACTGATTTCTGGACTCCTATGTGGTGGGGAGAGCTTCTTTGGATATGATTTAAACTCTGATAGGAGGTTACAACACCTAGAATGGGGGATAAGATACATCTGTCTTCTAATTGCTATTTCTTTTATTCTTGGCTCATGAGGAAAGAGGTTTGCATTTCCCTTCTTTGCTTCTACTCTTTTATCTTTGGAGCAAGAGGAGACCATGGTTAAAAGCTATACCCTTGACCAGCTGTTATGCTAAGTTTAGCAGTATTCTAAGGAACATGTCCTGGGGTACATTATTGAACCCAGTGACTGATAAGGTCACCATCACACTGTCAGTGAAAAGCCATTTCCCAGAGAGAGAAGAAACTGTTCTCCCCATCCCAATCACCCTCCTTAGAGAGTTTTCCTTCATTTCTTCCTGAGAAATCTGACTTCCACATTGACTGCTCCCTTGGTCCATTGGACTCACTGTGAAAACTTGGTCCCTGCTGATTAATCTGTTCACTTTCCTGCAAATATGAATTTGAGATACAGAGACTCAAGTCTTTACTGAATGTGTGAATTGGAAGGGATGTACAACTGGAGCAGGGGTGGCCATATTCCCTTGCATTGGGAGAAGCCTGGAACTGAGAGAGTGAAGCAATTGCATGGAAAGAAGCAAAACCAGGAGAACCTATGAATGTAGACAGAGTAACTTGGGAACCTAGTTGTTTCCTGCCCTCAAAGACCATCAGCTCAGCTACTTATCCAGTCCTCCTCAGAGGTTACTTTTTTCCCCTTAACCTCTTTCACAGGCTTATAGTATTCACTAAACACTACTCCTGAAGTAGTGAGTAGTTAGTAGCAGGCATCTTAGTAAGCATATTGAAAACAAGCACTGGCATTCTATAATGATGTGTCTGTTGGCTTAAAATCTGAACTTTAAGCAGTTGCAGTTAGAGATAGTCTTCGGCTTAGCAACAAGGGCCCTAGTAAATGATATCCTGATAATGGAACAGGAATGGGCTGAGAATCATGGGAAGGAAGGAAGGAGCAAAGCAAAGTAGGATCACAACACTGTGTTGGAGAAGAGATGTTTAGAGCAGAACAGACTCTCTTAGCTCTTCTTAGCCAAGGGTATTTTATTAGAAATAAAATAATAAATGGTTGAACATTTATATCAGAAGACAAGTACAGTATTTTTTTATAAAACATAATTATGGTTAAATTAGTTCTTACTTCATGGTGAACTCAGCCATAACCCATAAATCCTGTTGGCATTTTATTTTTTTTATTAATAAACAATTTTTATGAACTATTACTACAAAGAACTTCAGCAAGAAGGGAAATAAGTTTATGATCTTTGAGTAAACATTTTTAGTGTAACAGTCTGTGACCAGATATTGAGAAAGAGAGAAAGATCAAGCTTTTAAACACCATTGCTCTGTATCAACTGGAATACACTAAAAATAGGATAATGGAAATACATGTTCTTAAAGCATTTCCACAGGAAATGTTCATATTTTATGACATTCTAAATCATTTAGCAATTATATATGCTACATTAACTAAAACACAGGTATTCCTTATTGCACATTTCAAAGTTGGAAGGATACTTTAACTTAAGAGGTGATCGTTATTTAGAGGGGGAAATGATAGTTTTGAATTTTTTGGCTCAAAAATGCATACTGCCAAGGCAGCTTAGTTCTAAAAACAAACTCTTAAAACTTTTGGATTTTGAAGCCAATAATCCCTTAACACAGTGCACAGTCCACATTCTGACCAAGTGTCAGAGGTCATGGTTACAGGCTCTGTTTTAAAGTCTGTGAATAGTCCTGGCTACTACTCTGAGAAGCAGATGAAGGCTCATCTCTAGAGCCTGAAGGTGTTAACTCTCTTGCAGCAGGTGATGGTAAGTAGTCTTGGGGACCCCGGGTTGGGGGTGGTAATCAGGTACCAGGAATGAAGTACTCTCTTGGACCAAATGAACCTAAAGGTCTAAATGGTGTGGGTCCTGGTAAAAATTCCCGAGGGTCAAGAGGCAGATCCCATTTTCCAGGTGGAACACCCAGTGCATATTCTCTTAAGCCTAGTGGTGGACGCACACCAGGACCAAATGGTGCAGGAAATGACTGAGGCCCAAAAGGCCCACCAAGCTGAAGTGGTGGTTCATATGGAACAGGTGGTGGTAGAGGCCCTCCCACAGGGAAGCCCATGAGAGATACCCCTGGGAAAGGAGGGCATCCTTTTGTAGCCATATTAACCTTGCCCTCATCCATCACCTTGGCCGGAGAAGAACTTCCGGAGCTGCTGTTCACGAGAGCTGGACCACATCCTGGGTCAGAGGCAAAGGGTTTCCCAGATGCCTCAGAAGACCATCGAGGACGAGGTAAAGGTCCATCCATTGACCCATATTCACTTGGAGGCATATCTCTTCAATTAAGAGTAGCAGAGAGAGCTGGTTCTGCTGTCAGTGGAGGGGAACATTCTCCACCACTCATAGGGGATGAACCAAAAGAGCCATTCTGGCTCAGTGGACCTCTCCAGGGAGGGTTTTGTGTATTTGGTCTTCCCGGCATTGGTTTTACAATCACAGGTTCATCTTTTGGGTCATTTCCAATAATTTGTGTCTCAAATTAGCAGTTTCCCTTTTCTCTTCAGCTATAGCTCTTTCTGCAGCACGAGCTTTCAGCCAGTTATCATGAGCTTTCTACTCATGAGTAAGCAATCTGGTTTTTAAATTAGTGCTTTGTTTTCTGTAATTCTTACTCCATTTCTTCAATTCTATGCTTGTAAGTTTTAACTTCCTCTGCAGCCAAAACTGCCTTTTCATCTGCAGCTGATAGCCGCTGTCCTCTTTCTTGTCTCTCATACTCTTCTTGACTCAGTTTCTCTTGCAGAGCCATCTCCTTCTGCTGGTACGGTTCATTTAAAATCTCCACTTTCTGCCTCAGAGTTTTGCACTCCTCTTACAGCCCAGCTTTAGCAGACTGTAGTGAATTGCTGTCATCTTCTAATTTCTTTATTTGGTCTTCTAGATTACATTTTGTGGACATCGAGGCTCTTAGCTTAAGTTGTAAAAGTTTTAGATCCTGTTTAGCTACTGATATTGCAGTTTGTGTCCGAGAGAGACATCCATCAGCTGCTTAATTTGATTTTTCGCCTTCACACTCTGGTCACCTCCTACTTCTCCATTGGCTAATTCATCTGACTCACCTCCTCCTTTATTCTGACCCTCAGATCCCAATTCACACTTTATCTGATTCCACTGTGTAAAACAATAGTCAAAGCATTAATATTATTATCTTTGTGAGTAAGAGCTACTTCTAAATCTTTCTGGGACTTCTCAAATGATTTTATTTGCTCACTGAGCTCAGCATGTGATTTACCCCCATCTTCGATTTCCTGCTGCAACTGCTCTTTCTTCTACTTAAGCCTAGCATTTTCTTCCTGAACCCAATGGCATTCAGACTTCACCTTCTCTTCACTAAGCTTAGCTTCATTAAGAGCAATTTGAACCTCTGAAAATTCTGAAGCATTCATTGAAATAACATCCTTTAACAATTTCTGGTTTTCTAATATCAAGTCCTGATTCTTGACATTCTGTTCTCTCTCAGATCCTAACATAACATGAAGACTTTTAGCTCTGTCATCAAGAATCTCATTAGTTTCTTCAAGTAGCTTGATTTTATCCTTATATTTAATTGCTTCATCAGAGAGAATCATATTTTGTTTCTTGGTTTCTTGGATATGTTTCTTTGATTCCTTGATCTTCTATTCATAATTTGACAACTTTTGCACCAGTTCTTCATTTTGTTCATGATATTCTTTAACTTTTCAGTAACTTGATATACTCTAACTTTTACAACAAGGACAGTACTCCAGAAGAAAATGGCAAATGAAACAATTCCCAAGAAGACAGTGAGAAGTACAGGTTCCCATGTAGTCCATAAAAATCAGGCCCAGGCTGAACATCATTGGGCAATGTGGCAACTAGCTGAAATAGACAGGTTAGAAGCAATGAGAAACCTTATATTTATAACAAAACAGTCATAAAGAATCATCATGGCAATTCCAAAACCACCATCATCCAAAAACTACCTCTCAAAATTCTCCAATAGCTTCTTCGAGAGATAGGATCCTGGAAGTGTCATATTTCTTGTTTGCTTGCAGTGTTTTCAAGTATAATGAGTCTAAATACTTTAAATTGAGCATATATTTCCATTTGTAATAGGCCCTATGACATTATATTGTCTGACACCTGGCTAGAATCCCTCTGTATATAATACTTCTCTCATTGATAACCCGGTTTTTATGATTTAAAAAAATTATGTAAGACAAAAACTTAAATATATGATGAAACCAATTAATTTCATGGTTACAAATAAAACCATGAGGATAATGAATAATACCAATAATGAACTATTTCTCTAAGGTTTTAAATCATATTTCCATTCTACTCTTATATAAACAAAGACAAATGACAAGTAATTCCAGACAACTCTAGAAAATGGTTTAGATAAACTACTCTGAATCTAGTTTCCTGCTATAAAACTCAATGTCTAATTCTAAATGTGTGCTCAAAGGGAGTGTATTGAACACCAGCCTACGCTCCACTATTCTACACCGCCCTCTACAAGTATCCAAGATAACTCTCATTCTGGCCCCATCTCCCAACAGTCTCCATAGGGACAAGACCTATTGTGACGTTAGCTGCATTTAGGAATGTAACAAGGGCTTGTCACCTCTAAGTAGTCTGTTAAAAAGTGCAATGAGGAAAGCTTCAAGTACATTCTCACTGGCCTCGCCTAACAATACAGTTCGATCCTGCCTGCCTGGGGCCTGACACACTCCAATTCTCTGTCTCCGCATCAGTCAGTGCCCCCACTCCGCTCAGATGCTTCCCTGCTGAACGGCACAGGACTCCCTGTTGGCATTTTAATGAAATTCAGAGTTAAAGAATCCTCCTCCCTCCAGTCTACACCCCACAGGGTGCTATGGAATATGGACACTCATGGACCTTTAATACAAGAGTCATAACTCTGTTACCCAGAGTGGGCAATACCAGGTGAGCAGGCCCACTTACCAGATATTCTTTAACAGGGCTTCCTTTCTATCTGGAAGTGTGAAATAACCAGATTTCCTTTTGTAGCCCTTTCTTTGTGTTCCCTCCTTTAACCTTGTTAAGAAACAAAAACTAATGGTGAAGTTATATCCTGGAAGACCCAAAGATGGAGCATTAACTATAACTTAGAGGAAAACTAAGATTACCTTAGGCACCCCTGCCTGTTGGACAGAAAAGGGCTTTGGAACTGAGTCTGGCAGGCTGGTGGGAAAATGAGAAGCCTCAGACACAGCTGAAAGGAGTTAGGCCTATGGCTGAGGAGGAGGAGGCAGTTGGGGACTGGGGTCCTGTAACCCAGCACCAAATCCTTTGCATTTGAGAAAAGAGAGAAGCCAGGGTGGACTCAATGAAAAGGGTGGGAATAGTAGGGTTAAGGCAGACTCAAATGGTAAAGGGCACCAGTCCAGAAGAAGGAAGGTAAAGGAAGGCCAACTATAAATGGTAAGAGAGAAGGGGGTCATTCAGTTGGGTGAGGTGTGGTGTGTGTATAAACCAGTAAGGGCCATGGTGTGTGTGTGTGTGTGTGTTTCAGCCAGGGGACAGATTTTATTGTCATGGCTTCAATGCAAGTAGAGTGCATCCATTTCAGCTCCTTGTTTACTTTTCAGAAAACATGAAAAGGAGAGTTAAAGGATTAAGAGTGCAGAATCTGGTATGAGACAGGCATGGCTTCAGAATCTGTTTGCTGCAGTTAGCTGTGTGGTCTTCATCAACTAAACAAATTTTACCCACCCTCCCTTTTTGAAAAATGTGCAATAGTAATTTCCACATAACCATACTGTCTTGAGAAAGAAATAAGACAGTATGCATAAAGCCCCTGACAATATCTAGTGCACAGAAAGCACTTACAAATGGCAGCCTTCGAGGTAGCTCTGGCCTCTGTTGGAGCTCATGTACTCAGTGCTGATTCTGTGCCAGCTCTTTACATCTATACTATACTCATTTCCTGATGCAAGTAAAGCTAACATTAGTTATGGTTGTTTACACCAAGATTCATGCCTTGAAAGCAAGGCATATTTTGTTTCCCTGTGATTTTTATTCATCCTTATATATAACTCACATGGGCACTATAAGCATATTCCATGTGAACCAATCATGAAAAAGCTGGAGTCCAAATAGAAATTAGCTACATTTCCTGTTTTACAAATGTCTTATTTATATTACATAAAAATAGATTTTTAGTGAATGTATATTACACATATGAGCCTGTAGATATATAAATGCTATTTATTTGATATTTTATAATAAATTCAGCAAATCTATTCAAGAAAAATAAGCCCTTTTATTTTATAATTTCCTTTTCCTTTCCCTTTACCCTCTTAAAAAACCATAGCAACACCCAGCTAAATCGCTCACAATTCCAGTGACTTTTATGTTGTTAAAATCTTTAAGTCCAAAAAAGTTTTCACTTATCAGCGATATCATTTGTCCTTTGGTTTTTTGAGATTGGCTTATCTCACTTAGCATGATATTCTCCAAGTTAGTGTTAGGGTTAGAGTTAGGGTTAGGGAGGTGGGGCAAGAATGGAGGAAGGAAGGACTGTATAGAGGGAAAAGAGGGGTGGGAGGGGTGGGGGGGAAGGGAAAAAATAACAGAATGAATCAAACAACATTACCCTATGTAAATTTATGATTACACAAATGGTATGCCTTTACGCCATGTACAAACAGAGAAACAACATGTATCCCATTTGTTTACAATAAAAAAAAATAAAAAATAAAAAAAAAGTTTTCACTTTAGTATATTCAAAATAAAATATCATGAGTAATAACAAAGGAGTCAAGATACTCTTTTGGGCCTTGGAGCATTGGTTCCCTAGGCCACAGCTCTGAAGACAGAGAAAACCAGCCTTATGTTTGGCACCTGGGTTAAATCTGGCCTATCAGTTCATGATTGCCCCTCATCCTATATCCTTTGGTTTGCCTCCAGTACTTAGACTTACCTATGCACTACCTTCCCAGAGGAGTCACTGTTCTCTCTGCTGTTCCCAGCTCTTGTCACATTTTGTAGCATGACCTCACATCATGACCACAGTTCCTATAACCAATCCCAAAAAACCAAAGGCCAAATGTTTTCCCTGTTCAGTGGATGATGCTACATAATGGGGGTCGGGGGGCAGGGTGAGAGAAGAATGGAGGAACTTTAGATTACATAGAGGGAAATGAGAGGGAGGAGGGGGGTAGGGGTATGAAAGATGGTGGAATGAGACAGACATTGGTACCCTATGTACATGTATGATTACACAAATGGTGTGAATCTACATCATGCACAACCATGGAAATGAAAAGTTGTACCTCATTTGTGTACAATGAATCAAAATTCAGTATGTAAAAAATAAAAAAATTTTAAATACAACAACAACAAAAAAGGCTTCCTGAACTTATCCACCTACTGCAGCATTTATTCTCCCATCTAGTCCTTGGAAACATGGTTTCTTTTTATAAATAAGTGTAAAGTGTCATTATGCATGGGCTTAGGGAAAGCACAGTATTATACAGTACCATATTTAGACAACATACTGTTATCTTGCCCAGACTTATATAAAAAGAACATGTTGTTACCTCTTATTCCTGTGTATTAAGAAAGTGCATGTGCCATTACTACCTGCACCCTTGTCTTTTCTCTATAATCTGCAACTTTAACACACTTTGTTTTATTTCTCTTTTTTCTCCTTGTGAAATTTCTGAAAATAATTTTCAAATCAAATATGTATAGTACCACCTAATTCAGAAACTGCATCTCTATCCTGTTTTAAAAGCATTTTAAAAACTTGCTATGTTTTAGCATGAGGAAAGCTCAATAAATTTACCTACTCTCAAGATTGATTACTTTAAAAAAAAAAAGATTGATTACTTCATCACTTATAACCAGGGAGTGAGGAATGAGGGATGGGTTAGTTTTCATCACAAATAATATAGCCTCAAAAATAAAAGTTTATCTACCTCCTAGAAATTAATACATAAATTAGGAAATATCAACATATATATGTATTTATGTTTGCAGTGCTGGGGATGGAAACCAAGGGCACTCTACCACTGATCTACATTGCCAGCACTTTTTAATTTATTTTGAGACAAGGTCTTGCAAAGTTGCTGAGACTGGCCTTGAACTTGAAATCCTTCTGCCTCAGCTTCCTGAGTTGCTGGGATTACAGGTGTGCCCTATCATGCTTGACTCAATCCTCAATCTTGAATGTAACATTTGTTTAATTACTGGTAGGTAGTTTTCTTCTTCATGATTAAACCTTCTAAATGGTGAGTAATTTATATATTGGGCATAATATAATGATTGCCATCTGGGCATAATCAACAGAACTTTCTTTGATTTCTTCACAAAGGTCAGTATGCAGTTGTCTCATCATATTCATGTTTTGATGGTGATCATCTGACATCCACTACATAATCCTCAGCGCACCCTTTCTTTTCCTTTCTATTTTCCTCTCATTTTCTCTCTCACCCTGCAGGGATTCTTCCCGCCATCTTTTTTCCCTTCTGTCTGTCCTCCTCACTTTTCTCTATCCTCCTGGTTTTCCACTACATAATCCTCTGTGCCTTCACTTGAATGGGGATCAGATTCAATACCACACAGTCACAGACACTTAATAAGCTATCATCAGAATAATGCTAGAGATAACAAAAGTATGAGTCATTAGTTATTAGAGATTTTTTTCGTGCATCTATGTTGTATTCTAAGGTAAATGGAAAATGTGCAGTTATCAGGTGAACTTCTGAGTGCATGCTATCCACAATCCAATGAGCTGAATTCTCACAAAGGATGGCCTATCATCTTTTGGTCAGTATACGGGGAGACAAGTCCAAGAGGTCTTATTTGATAGCCATGAATATCAAAACACTTAATAACATGCATATTATTTGCTTGTTTTTAATCACCAGCTTCCTATCCAAGTGATTATTATATCATATTTTATCATATTGATAAATGATCAAATTGAGTCAATACCCATAAACAGGAAAAGAAATTTTTATCAATTTAAAAGAAAAATTTTAAATTTGAATTTGAAATATTTATTTGCTTTAAACTATATCAAGTCTCTTTGAAATCAATATTGTCTTCAATCTATATTGTCTTTAATCAATATTGAAATAGATATCGTCTTCAAGAAAAAGAAAATTATTTTCTATTTTCTAGTTGGCAGAAGAGAAAACTTGATGTTTTCAGGAAATCATATACTAGAAATGCACCACGCTATACTAATTTGAAGTATGATTATCTATTAGACTAGAACTAAATGGGAGACCATAATAGGCATTTTCATTGTCATTTGTCCACATTAGCCCTTGTTCAGTCTGAAGTCATATTTTTTTTCTTTTCATGAAACTGAGAACCAATGATCATTATGCCAGATAGCTAATGGGTCATCTTTTTACCACAGGACCTTTGGACATGCTGTTACTTCAATAAGACTTACCTTCCTTTTCCCCTTAGAACAACCTATTGCCCTCAGCTGAGTTTTACCTTCCTCCAGGAAGCCTTCTCTGACCACCCTTACTGACTGGCTCAATAACCCATCTCCACATTAGATGTTTCCATTGCACCCGGAAACCCACATCCTTAGGAATTTGTCACAGCTGTTACTTTATCAGCATCTACCTTACTCATTAGATAGTAAGGTCCATGGGAGCATAGACTGACTATTTTTAACCATTATATCTCAGTATCTACCAAAAGGCCTGGTATGATAGATACAAAATATTCGATGTGTAAATAAATGATAAAGGTAAACTTTACTTTTTGTATACAGTTATTTATTGCAAAATAAAATGCACATATAATATCAGTGAAAGCTAGAGGGAAATCATTTATTTATAAAATATACACTTTTTAGGTCTCTCCTGACTTAGGTTTCTTATTTACAGCTTGAACAGCCCCTCTTTCTCTATAGCATTCTGTCTGCCAGTACAGTTTAGCTGTGAGGCTGCAATCAAGATGGAGAAGATTATGATCTGAAAGTAGAAATCTCAAAGCTATAGGCCTGAGGGACTGGGGAAGAGAAGGAAAAAGAAAAGGAATTCTACCTCTCCTCTGTAGGTGTTAGCTGGAAGAATGGTAGATGAATTAAAGAGAATATGCTCATCCAATTAATGTTTGGTCAATTATTTCCCACTTTGCCCTACACCAATAGGGAGATTTGCCAATCCATCATGCAGCCTTATTAGATAGAAGGATGGCCAGAATTAACTTTTCCAAACCTCTATCATTTCCAAAGTGGAAGGACCCAGAAACTCCTACCCAATACAGGAGGCACTGGGGAGAAGGCTGTGTTGAGAACCAGTAGCCCTAGTTGGTGCTGCACTGTGAGGGGAGAGACTACCCTACTTCAGAAACTGTGCAATAAACTTCTAAGATTAGTGGCTGGTCTAAGATATATGAGGCATACACAGAGACTCAAACAGCCCACAGCATCAGCCGGTCCAGTGAGGCTGCATCACAAGGGGCACCACCAGGCCATGACCGAACAGGATGACCTGTGGCTGGTGGGACACAAACTGAGCTCCACCAGCCCCAAGCATCAGCCTCACATACCTTTTGAACAGGAAGTGATCAGCATTCAGGGGACATCACTGGGGACACCAGAGGAAACTCAGGAGGTCACTATATAGATGTGATGATTCCTTTCTTTCTTTCTTTGTAACACCCCCTCCTACACCCAGACATCATTTGAGAGATCAGAAGAAAAGGGCAGAGTGCTTAGGAAAACTGAGCATTTACCTGAAGAGAATGGCAGATAAGTATGTGTGCACACATGCGCGCGCGCGCACACACACACACACACTATACGTTCTCTTTGATGGTTTATTTAGACCATTTAAAGTAAAAAAGAACTGGAATGTCTTTTTTTTTTTTTTTTTTTGGTGTGGGGATCAAACCCTGGGCCTTGTTCTTGCAAGGCAAGCACTCTACCGACTGAGCTATCTCCCCAGCCCTGGAATGTCTTTTCATTGACACATGTAAGGTATCCTTATACCTTACATAAGGTATTATTACTCAGGGGTCATGAACAACATCAGAGCAGAGCAATTTCAGAGAAATATGGTAATTCTATACATTTAATTGTTCTTGAACTTACTTTTGTTAATCAGCTTTCCATCAATATAACAAAATACCTACAATAAGAAACTCGTAAAGAGGAAGGGTTTATTTTGTTTCTGTTTGGGAGGTTCTAGTCCATGATCAGTTAGTCTCATTGCTTTTGACCTGTGGCAAAGAAGCATATCATGGCAGAAGCACATGGTGAAGCAAAGTCATTCACTTTAGAGTCAAAAATTAAAAGAACAAAAAAGAGGATGGTGTTGGGTCAATAAGTCCCCTTTTAGGAAATACCCCCAGCAACCTAATACCATCCCTCTATGTCTTACCTCTTCAGGGTCCCTCCACCTATTCAAGAGCATTAATCTGGGGCCCAAGCCTTTAACATTTAACACATGCATCACTGGAGGATATTCAAGATTCAAACTATGGCAGCACTGGATGATAAAGTGAAAGTCACATTCAAAACTAAAAATTCTTTCTTCAAGGCACAGTATGAAATTCTGTACCTTTCCAGTGACTGCTAGAACCTAAGGTCACTGAAAACCAAAGAGATTAATTTTTGGGCTGCCTCATTATAATGGTAGTTGAATTTACCACTTCACTATGTCTCATAATTAAGTTAGGAAAATGGTCAGAAAAAAATTAGGATCCTGATAATTAGAAGAGCAATATCAAGACACATTTAGGACTTGGAGAACTCAGAGCCCCAAAATTCTCTGAAATACTCAATTTTGCTAGCCTTTGCTGGGGCAATTCACCTGCTTTTCAGAAGAAAGTTGAAAATCATGCCCTAAGTCTCACTGTGACTTGGCTGGTAACCAGAATTCAAACACAAATAGACTGAAGGACAGAGCCACAGTAGGGAACATGAAAGTTACATTCACAAGGAATTACAAGAATTTACTAATTCGTACCATAAAAAAAAAATCTGGAGAATATTATTGCAAAGAATGTTAAGTGATGTTAGAAGGTGGCAAATCTTTTTGCACGAGGTTGAGGAAGGAATTCAATGATTTCAGAGGATGTCTGTGCTGAATTGAATATTATAAACATGCCTTCCACCTACCATCACTCCATAGCAACCCAGGAAACTCTCCCTTCACACTTGCATGACAATTAGATGGGTGGGGAGAACACTGGAACCATTAAGGCAGGCTTCAATGGCTCTCTTAGTAAGGTGGGAAGGCTGGTAAGGAGAGTTGAATAAAAATGGGCTCCCTGAGCTCCCTGAGTTTAGGAGGGTCCCAGAGACAGTGCCCTAATGAATGTCGTTCTGCTAATTATAAAAGGCAGTAGAGTGGGTTTGTTAATCACCTAAAGAAGAGAGTAATATGCAGTGATTTTTGGTTGCAGTCAATTCATGGGGTCCATGGGATGAAATTGACTGTATACCCACCGAACCCTAAGTAAGGTAAAGGTTGAGAGAAATCTGACCTGGACCTCCACATTAGAGAGTTACAGTCTTCCACCCAGTTTCAGACATGAGTCTGTTCCCAAAGCTTGAATATTTTCAATAAAATCATAATGGATGTCCTTGAGAAAGACCCTTTCCCTGTACAAACTGCTAGCCTTTCCCCAAAGGATCTTGGCAATGTATTGAAAATCATGCACTGAAGAGGTAACTTTAATTTTGAAGATTATTAGTTACTGGCTAACCAACACTGATTCCTGGGGACCCCAAACAATGCTGACTCAGGGCAGGTGCCTGTAAGGGTTGTGGTATTTATTATATAAAGGTATTTTGTCTGTGTCTCTGGTTCCTGGCACAGAGATCCTAACACCATTGGAACTTCCTTAGTGACATAAGTGGTATGAGTGTCTTTTGTTCTAATGGTATAGGTCTTGGTGGGCCCCTAGATAATTTCAAGAAAGGGATCGTCACCAAAAAGACCATGCCTTGATTAGAAGCTTGTAACTTTCATCCCAAACCCAAATCTAGAAGATATTTGAGTAAATCACCAATGGACAATGATCTAATCAACCATGACTATATAATGAAACTTCCATAAAAAAAAAAACCCATACAATACTAGGGAGCTTCCATGTTAGTGAATACCTCCAGGTACTAGGAGGCTGGTGTGCCCAGAGACTGTATGGAAGCTCTGCATATTCCTGCAAACTTTCTTGCCTTCTGCTACTTTTACATTTGACTCTTCCCAAATTGTATCCCTTATAATAAACCAGCAATAGTAAAGTGCTTCCCTGACTTTGTTGTGTTAATCTAGAGAATTATCAAACCTGGACAGGAAATTGTAAGAACCCATGATTGGTCAACCACAAGTACAGGTGGGCCAGGACTTGGGATTTGCATTTGAAGTAGGGGCAATCTTGTAGGACCAAGCCATTTAATTTGTGAGATCTGATGCAAATTTCAAGTAGGTGGTATGAGAATTAAATGGAATCAGTGAATACCCAGTGGTGTCAGTGAGTTCAAGAAGTGGTGTTGAAAAGATATCACAGAAGTTAAGTAATAAAGGGGGTTTTGACCCATGTCTTTGCCCTACCCTAAACCTAGTAGGGCACAGGAGACTTTCTGTAGTTACTTTCTCCATTTGTAAATATATTGTTGAAAAATCAACAATAATGGATAACATTTCATTTTGGCTCCTGACTCATGAATGAATGGAAACTATGGTAAGTGTCAGCGTGGATCATCAGAGTTCCTTCTCACTGTCAAGATGCTCAAGCAAAGCAATATGGAGGAAAACAGGCAACTCAAAGGTGATTCCTGGCTTTTTAGGTGAATGAATGAGATAACAACATAATGGGACTATTGCTCAGAAACAAACTAGCTGCATATTTTATGCAGTTGTTTAATCCAGAATAATCTGTACTTACAATAAGATTGCAGAGGCCTTTTCAAAGGATACTCTAACTGGGCTCTTCCTAATTACAATGTACTGTCTCCTCATTCAGCAAAAAGCATGGCTGATGTTATTTTCCTAGTACCTATGCTAAGCTAAAAGACATTGTCTTATTATTAAATCCTTTCCATTCCAAGTATGTAATTTAAAATAAAGGACATTGCATGTTGTAAATTAAGCTCAATGCAAATGAACTAAGTAAGATTCTGTCTTCACCACATGCCTAGAACAATGAAGTGTCAATGAAGTTCTTTATTCCAACTACAATATTCTTATAAGTGAAAAAGTTATATCTGATTAAGGATATCCTAATAAATATAGTTGTTTGAAAATGGCATACTATATAATTCTAATATTTACAAATGGTTAAAATAAGATTATCATATATATTAATATAAAAGATGGATACTGTATAGTGCTCTACATTCATACAATTATCATTCTTAGTATCCATCCATCAGTCACCCATCCATCCTTCAACTAACATTTGTAGGTCACCTATTATGTGCCAAATAAAGGAACAAGAAGACAGTTCTGTCTTATAAGGTGATAGAAAATGGATGGAATTAAAATAAAGATAAGAATGCCTGACTTGATATTTCAAACTCCCAGCAGAGTACCTAGAAAAGAAGTGCTCATTTATAGAATGACACTTTACAAATTTCCCAGAATCAGTTGCTCCTGATATTCACTATAAGAATGCTCCAGTTACTTTTGTGTCAACAGGATTTCTCTGAATTTCTGAGTACCTGGCTTCATTTAGGGAAAACTTTCTCTCTCTCTCTCTCTCTCTCTCTCTCTCTCTCTCTCTCTCTCTCTCTCTCTCTCCTCTCTCTCTCTCCCCCTCTCTCCCTCTCTCCCTCTCTCTCTCTCTCTCTCTCTCTCTCTCTCTCTCTCTCTCTCTCTCCCCCCCCCCCCCGCCCTCCCCACGCCATCCCTTCCGTTACTCAGTCACTCCGGGCCTTTATCTTTTCATCTCTCTGTACTGACTCACAAACTCTTTCATCCCACTCTGATCCCAACTAGAGACATTCAGCCATTGCCAGACACACTATTTTATTTCTGGCCGCCAACCTCTTTTATCTGGGTCACTGTGACAGTCTTTCAATTGATCTCCTTGTTTCCATATTTGCACTTCTTTAATCCAGTCTTCTTACGGCAGCCAGAATGCTCTTTTCACAATAGAATTCTAATTAGGTTCTTTCTTGGTTGTAATTCTTCAATGGTTCAGTGCTGTTCATGACTTTCCAGAAGCAGTCGTCAGTGTGATTTTATGATCCAGGCACTTTTCATTCTCATCTCCCTTCTGTTATTCTGGAGAATTTAACAAAGTTTTAGTCAAATATTTCACAGGGAAAACGAAATACCCAGTTTGTGACTGGGCAGAAATAATAAAAGTGAGCAGCGCCATCTGGTGGCCAGAATGGTGTGATGCGGGAGAGTCGAAAGGGAGAGGAGGTGAATCTGAAAGCCTATGATGTGGTTTCATGCCCCCCTGTCCATTTACAGGTGAAACCTCTCCCACCATTGCTCTCTGCATTTTGGAGAATGCAAAATTAGTTTTCTAAATGGTAGTGTTCTTTTTGCTTCCATTTTATAAAACACAAAACATTTTTCAAATGCAGATTTAGAATATGGCTCAATTTTTATTACACTTATAAAAAGAAATCTCAATTCCTGGATGTGGAGGAATTTTATAGGGAGGTGAGCCAATGTGGTGTAGCTACTGTGCTTTCTGATGAGCCAACAATCTAGCACACTGGCCTCCTGACTTTCAGAGAATTCTTCCATGTTTTTTGTTTTGGCCACTGGTAAGCAGCTGCTGAAGACCAGTAGCTTCTGACCCTCTGTTCTGTTCTTGAGAGGAATGTGATTCACATGACTGACTAATATCAGGGTTCCCTTGTGGTTTTGTTTTCTCTTCAATATCAGGTGGCTGTCACACCCAGAAAGGTTATGAAGAGGTCATTGCAGTTTTTAAATTTCAAATTTATTGCCTATGTGGAAAAATTATATGCTATAGAAGTACTCATAGATTTAGGAATTCATAAAAACTCCAAATAGTGTTCTTTGTGTATATTTTTATGTCTGACTCTTCAAATATATTAAGGAACTGTAAAGATAATGAATAAGTGTGTCCATTTGACTTTCTCTTGAATATCAGAGATATCAGACAAGCTTTTTCTAAGGAACAATCATGTGGGGGCTGGGCAGAAACACAGGTATTACCCACTTTATGAATTAAGAGAATTGCAAACAATTTTTATCCAAATTAATTTTGAATCAAATCCCTCTACAATAAACCCACATGCATCTGCCAGCTAAAATGTGTACTTTAGCTTAAACAGCTAGAGGCGAAGGTGTAGAATACACTGCAAACTTAACTCCAATTTTTTCTAGACAAGATGAATCTTAACTCTCAGTGTTTAAATAGGTTGCACATTATAACCTTTTCCACATTATTAAATAAAAAATGTCTGCTAGGAAGTTGATCCTGCAATAGTTGCTGACTACCAATTCTTTGGGTAGTGATAATCTCAAAAGAAAAAAATCACAGATGTGGTTAAATAAGAAAAATTGGGCTTGTTCAACTTAATGCTCACTGTTGGTCAGAGGAGGAAGCAGAAGATGAGCAATCTTGATATTTAAAAGATATTTTATGGCAGGCACAGGAAATGCCTGACATCATAAATGGCTGTGATCATGATATGAGCAGGATACCACATTAAAAATGCATTTAAAAGCACAATGTTATTAAGTTGTAGAGTTGCACGCAAAGGAATTATTGTTCATCTGCGGGGAGTGTTTTATCTCTAGTTTGGGGTTTTGTCCTAGAGCTTCAGGCAAAGAGTGGCTGTCATTGACTGAACCTTAGTTCAAGATGAGAAGACTGTCTGTGCTTTGTATTTAGACCTGAACAGACTTCCAGCATGTACAGCATCACTTAACTTCTTTACTCACTCATTTTCTCTCAAACTTCACCCATCATCAAACCATTACCAAGCCCACATCCTTCCTTCCCACCTCCCACCACCAAATTTCATTTGGGCAATTAGAAAGTAACTTTTTATTGCCTTGCTTGATTTTGCTAAGAGTAATGATGTACCTTTAACATAGTGTGTCCTGGTTCATTACAAAACAGTTCAAGTGCTTTGTTGTATAGAAGAAAAATACAATTCATGTCTGATACTGTAGAACATCCTTGAGATGTAAACAAACAGTGGATAAGTTACTTAAGTGTTAAATAAGTGAATAATTAATGATTAAATGCTTATATTATGCAGATATACTTGATGAATTGTTATATAAGTTTAAGAGTGATATTCAGAACAGGTGGTTAGATTTTTTGTATGGAAATGGAATGCATGATTATTTTCCTATTTAAAAAAATAGGAAATAGAATATAGGCTAACTATACCCAAAGTTATTATCCAAAGGGTTACATCAAATGATTTACCCCAGAGTCTATCTTACGTGTATCTGATGTTGATGCCACAAAGTCATGTCTATGTAACTCCCCTCATCCTAAAGCTTGTCCTTTGAGACTTCTCTGATCTTATATTAGTTCTCATTTAATTATTTTATATGATCTAATATTCTAACTACAGAAATAAGAGGAGAACCTAATCTATAGAAATAATAGTTTTTTCTTAAATACTGGCCTTTGAAAGATAATTAGATAGTCTCCCTATTTCATTTCAAGCACTGTGCTGTGTGCTATACAGATATTTTCTCATTATCTCATTCAATCCTCTCAGTCACCTATCATTACTCCCATCCTATGGATGAAGAAACAGAGTATCAGAAGGGTTAGGTAATTTGCCTACATTAGAAGGGGCTATGAGATCACCTAGGCTCAAAGACCATTTGGATCAAAATTTCTATTGCATATTTTCACTGTAAGCTGAAAAAATCATGGTTTATTTTTTCCCTGTAATATTTTGTATTCCCTAGTAAAAGTGTGTACCTGACATAAAACTTATATCAATTTGGGTATTTTATGAAGGTTTTTCATATATACACACTCTTGATGATCCTTATGATAATCCTGGGTAATTAGGAAAAGAGAACTAAAAATCTGCAACAAAATTAAATTCATATTTTCCACACTATGAACTCTCTCCAAGGACATGAATCTTGTTTAATACATTTTCTATCTTTATCCAGGGAAATGGATTGAATGAAAAAATAAACAAAATTCTTTCCCTACCCCCTCCCCACCTTTGTAAAGTATCTGTGGTGCATGTGTATTATTTTAAATTAGTTAAGCTGGAACCACTATTTCCTAGAATTATGTTCCCTGCATAGTTGGAGGTTAGTGGGCTTCAAGAGACATTTTGCAGCTAATGAAGCAGCAGCAATATCCCTTTTTATGCCTGAAGAGTCTCTGGCTCTCAGGATTGTGCGTGTGTGTGTGTGTGTGTGTGTGTGTGTGTTTAGAAAGCAAGCCAGGTTTTTCTACAGTTCATCCATCATCAAAGTTGAGGCTTGGAGACAGTGAGAAAGTGCTTGTGAGTGTGGCCCATCATCCCGGGTTCTAGTTTCTCCTTTTCCCACTTCCCATTCATCTTCCTTCCTGATTGTGTCTGTTATCTGTAGACTTCAGACTCCAGCATCAGATACAGAAGGAACAACTTCCTCTAGACTGTTAGATCAGCTATATATGTATATACAAATATATTCTATATATGTACCTGTTTATCTGTTCAGTGTTTCAGTGATTCTGCCTCTCTAATGGAACCCTCACTGACAGTCGGTGTCTTTGCAGTTCCTCTTCAACACTTGAATCTGGGTTGGCCTTGTGACTTTTGGATGATAGAATGGAGGCAGAAGTGACAAGGTCAACTTCTGAGCACTGACCTTAAGAGGTCTTGTACATTCTCTTTCCTGAAACCCCGGGACCATCATGTGAACAATCCTGAACTAGCCTATTGGAGGAGGAACGACTCCTACAGGAAGCAGAATCTACCTGTACCTGGGCAAGATCATCCTAGAGCAGCCTATTATGGTTTGGATGTGAGGTGTCCCCCAAAAGTTCACATGTGAGAATGCAGGAAGGTTCAGAGGAGAAATGATTGGGTTGTAAGACTCTTAACCCAACAAGTGAATAAATCCCTGAAGGGATTAAGTGAAGTGGTAGGGTGTGGCTGGAGGAGGTGGGAATTGGGTTGTGGCTTTAGGGTATATATTTTGTATCTGGAGAGTGAAGTCTCTCTCTTCTCCCTAATCACCTACCATGATGTTCAGCCTCACCTCAAGGCCTGAGGAAGGGAGCCAGCCTTCTATGAACTAAGACTAAGACCTCTGAAACTGTGAGCCCTCAAACTTTCTCCTCTGCAATTATGCTGATTAGATCCTTTTAGTTACAGCAGCAAAAAACCTTACTAAAACACAGCCTTTAGCCAGTTCTCCTGCCCAAATATAAATGAGACCAGCCAAGATCAGCAAAGCTGCTTTCCCAACACTCAACTGACCACAGAGGATGAGTGAGCTCAGCTGAGAGCAGACCACCCACCTGGCCTGCAGTCTACTATGCAGTAGATGATAAATAAAAGTGTTGCAAGTCACAAGTTTTGAGGTGTTTTTTTCCAGAATAATAATTAACTGATGCATCCAATATATTAACTTTTCTTTCCTTTCAGGTGAAATGTACATACAGAAAAGCTCGTAGATCATATGCAAGCTTAATAAATAATTATAACATGTACATCCAATGTAACTGTCATCTAGGTCAAGATAAATAGCACCACAAGCAAGAAACAGGACGCCCATTTTCCCACCCTATGTCATTTCTCACTTACTATCCCATTCATCCCTACTCTCCTGACTATTTAGATAAACATTCCCAAGCTTTTTTGTATATCTTCTCAATATATTAGGGAAAACAGGCCTATTTAGTTTTGTTGTCAGTCTTTTTCGGCACTATTTCTGTCTTGTCTAGTTTCCATAATAATTGTAAGATTCCCCATGTTGTCTTGTGTAGCTATAATGTGTTCATTTTCATTGCTGTTATATCCTATTTTATAAATATATCCAAATTTATGGATATTTGGTGCATTTTCAATTGGGACTTAGGTTAGTCAGTTTTCCATCACTGTTGTGGTTTGAATCCAGAGTGTCCCCTAAAAGGTTCATGGGTTGAAGGCTTGGTCTCCAATGCAGCAATGTTCAGAGGAGGACTTTATAGAAGTGATTGGATCATGAGGATGCTGACTTCATCAATGGATCAATACACTGATGAATTCATAACTGAATATGCTACTAGGAGGTAGAACTCAGGTGTAGGAAGGTCACTGGAAGCATGCCTTTGAAGGGTATGTTTTGCTCCTGGATGCTTTTTCTCTGTTTCCCTGCTGCCATGAGGTCAGAAGCTTTGCTCTGCCACACTCTCTGCCATGATGAACTGCCTCACCACAGGCCCAGAAATGATGGAGCCAGCCAGATCTGAACTGAAACCTCTTAACTGCCAGTCAAAATAAATCATTTTCCAAGCTGATTTTCTCAAGTATTCTGTCAGTGATGGAAACCTGACTAACACTGTCACTGTAAGAAATATCTGAGATATTCAACATATAAAGTTTATTTTGGCTCACAATTTTGGAGGCTCTAGTCCATGATTGGTTGGTTCTATTTCATTTAGGTCTGTGACAAGGTAGTGCAGCACATCAGGAGTATGTTGCAGAGCAAAACTGTTCATATGATGGCCAGGGAACAAAGATTGAAGGAAGAGGAAAAGACTGGGCTCCCACAATCTGCTTTAAGAGCATTCCCCAGTGACCTAAAGGCCTCCCAGTAGGCCGTACCTCTTAGTTTCCACCATCTCCCAAAAGTGCCACACTGGGGACCAAGTCTTTACAATATGCACTTTTGGAGGACACTTAAGATCCCAAATAGCAGGACTATTACAAGCCTTGGCTCTGTTCTTGTACATGTATCCTGGTATGCCTATGCATGAGTTTCTCTAAAACAGTGGTTCTCATATTTCTCATCTTAAAACATTAAAAATAAAAAATTAAGTTTTAAAATTAAAACATTTAAATGAAAAATTATTAATATGAGACATTTAAAGCATTTATTGAATGATTCATTTAAATAACATTAAACTCATTACACATTGCATTCATTTTCTGAGGCTCTCATAACAAATAATCACAAACTTGATGGCTTAAAACAACAGAAACTTATTCACTCACAGTTGTGGAAGCCAGAAGTCTGAAATTAAGGTATAATCAGTGCTATTTCCTTCTGGAGGTTCTGAAGCGAAAGCTGTTTCAAACTTCTTATCTTACTCCTGGTGACTATGGACAATCTTTGGTAATTCCTGACTTATACACACTTCATACCTCTGTCTTCATGGGGTATTCTTCCATGTGTCTCTGTGTGTCTTAAATTTCCCTTTTCTCGTATAAGAACACCAGTCATTAAAATTAAGGATCACCCTAAACCCACAAAAATCTCATCTAGAGATTTTTAATTTAGCTATATCTGCAAAAATCCTATTTCTAAATAAGGTAATATTCCCAGAAATAGTGGTTAGGAGTTGGATATGCTTTTTGCAGGACACGATTCAAACCACTACACATATTACACAAATAGCACATTTAAAAGTGAAGCACAGCTATATTTGCCAAATAAAAATTTAATGAGTGACATCATATGTTTATAAATCTCCTACATTTAGATTCATAGAAGATGGATGCTTATCTCCTTTTACATTCGCTCTGTTCACATGTTGCTTTGGTTGACACGTGATTAATAAAAACCAGCTTCACACATAATTACAGACCCTCTGAAAGGGTTTGAGAGGTCCCAGGGGTGTTCAAAGGATACTTTGACAAACACTGCTCTAAAGTATACACTCTAAAGCATATGTAAAGTGAAATTTCCAGGTGTGTTTTCTCTTTTGCTCTCTCAATATAGGTATATGTGTATTTGTGTATACACGCATGTATATATTCTATACTTATTAGATAATGCCATACTGCATACCAAAATGCTTGCACCCATTTACAGAGATTTTGTTGCTCTATATGATTAAAAATATCTGGTAGTGCTACACTTGAAAATCTATGCTTCTTTAGGGATATGTGATCTATCACATTGCTGTTTTAATCTTATTCTTTTTTGCCAGTTCCTTTGTACTGCCATTTTATGTAGGAAAAAAACTGAGATCTGTTAAAAGAGCAAGGTTACTTGCCCCAGGTCACAGTTAGTAAGCAGAACCCACGTTTCTACTTTCAAATTCAGTCTTATTTTCACTCTCCAACACAAATAATGCTTCTGTTTCTGGCCTGGATCTCAGGAAGGTCTGTTTGCCCAGACTGCCTCCCACCAACTAAGGATTTTGACTTCAGGTGTGTTCTACTTCTTTTTCCCCTCTGTAGAGAATATGGGTGGCCCAGGTCAAGAAGAGCCCATCATTCATCCTTCAATTTCCCAACCCTCATTTCCCTGCCTGACTCCAACCTATCTACTTCTATTTCCTTTTCATAAAACCCTCTACTCAACCTCCTCTGACTGGAGTCCACAGTGGTCATTTATTTAAAAAATAATAATTACACCTGATTCGTGTAACATGCATGAGAAAATGTATAATGCACTGTTAAGAAATAGCATGTTAGCTACAATTATTAACATTACCTTCTATTATTTTATAAGCACTCCAACCAAACCAGTGGTGTGATCATAGGCCATTTTACTCAATGTTTTTGATCCTTAACATCCTTGTCAGAAATACAGCCTTAGTAACTAACAAGTTAGGGTTGTTTGAAAGGTTGAATGTGCTTGTTGATTGGAATGCTCAATAAATGTTTATTTTTTTAAAAAAAAAAAGCTTATCTAGTGCTTACCCTGTGCCAACCACTCTTCCAGGTGCTATTTTCAAATAATGAAATCTTATAATAATCCTCCATAGTAGGTACTATCATTATTCTCATTTTACTGATGCAGACTGATCCAAGGTCAGATGGCCAGGAGTAGACTGCAAGAATTAAAACCCCTACAGTCTCCAGTCTTTGCCATGCTACGTCCTTAAAATATTATTACTTTTAGGAAAACTCTGAATTGCAAAGCGCTCTACTACCAGTGATTAGGCCCGAAGAAGAAAATGAGTTCTTCATCACTCAGTTTCCGAGACGTTCAAAACCAGTAGCACGTCGTTAATCCTGGAAGGTGAGTCGTAACGCTAGCCCCACCTCCTGCCTTGGCCCCGCCCCATCCGTTTACAACGCCGGCCCCGCCTCTCGCCCCTGGTTGCGGCGAAAGCACAGAGGACGCCTGAGTGGCTTCCACGTACACACTCCAGTGCCTCTCTCGCGATGAGAGCACATCCGGGTCGCTGGAGCAGGTGCCTCAGGCCCCGCCCCTTCCCTTCTAGCTCTCACTCCCACTTCCGGCCATTTCAGGCCTTTTCCGCTGCTTCTCTGAAGGGTTTCCTTTTACTCTCCAGGTGGTTCTCTGACTGTGGCCCAGCCTCTTCGCGCCCCTCTTCCGAACCTGGCGGCTTGCTGTCACCCCTCATCTCCCTGAGACTCGGGACGGCTCTTGGCGTGCGTCCTCGCAGGGCGCCTTGGATTGAGGCCTGCAGCGCGTTGTGACTCCGCGCAGACCTGACCCCGCGTCTCAGCGCAGCTCCGTCGAGGCCGCCGCCGTCTCGGGATGCCGCGGCCGGGGTCTGCGCAGCGTTGGGTGGCTGCCGCGGGCCGTTGGGGCTGCTGGCTGCTCGCGCTGCTGCTGCTGCTGGTGACCGGGCCTGGCTGCGCCTCCGAAATTACCTTCGAGCTGCCCGACAACGCCAAGCAGTGCTTCTACGAGGACATAGCTCAGGGCACCAAGTGCACCCTCGAGTTCCAGGTACCACGGGCCTGCGAGACTCCGGTCCCCAGCTCGCGGCGGCTCCAGGGTCGCGATAATAAACTGCGGGGGTGCCTCCCTCGGGTCCGCGTTTGTCTGTTCTTTGGTTAATTCAAGAATCACCTCTAGGTAGCTGATGCAGGGCATTTGACTTTCCTCTTCTATACCTTGGACAGGAGACATTTAAGACCGGATATTAAGATATGTGAATTCCAGAAATGCTTCCGCTAGCTGTGACATTTTCTTTCCATTCTCCAGTGTCCTTCGTTTTAAGGCCTGTTAAACTTTCTTTCTTAAAAGATTTCCTTAAAAAAAAAAAAAAAAGTTATACCTGCTTTGAAATGCCCAATGTCAGTCTCTCACTCTACTCCACACCTCCACTTTAATCGGATTAGAGATGCTGCCAGTATTTGTCTTCATTTTCATTTTTTCCCGTGATATTAGGACTCTTGGTTAATACGGTTCTGTCATTGTTAAGAACTACATTAGAAGCTGAATGACCATCTGCAAATGTGTAGAAAGAATTGTAATGAATAAGAGGCCTCTTCTCATCTTTGGAATGGTGTGAAAAAGGAACTTAACAGGATGTGATGTCTTTAGTTGAGTAGAACTATCTACTGTTTGAATTTTCACTCATTAGCTCATTAGCATTTTAGCAGCTATTGAGCATTAGGTACTGGTGATACAGAAATGACTTAAGATTGCTACCATTATTTTTTATTCCCCTTTCATCCTACCCTTCTTAATTAGTACCTGCCTGTTCATCAAACCTGTTTTTTGGTTTCATTGTTGTTTTTACGGTACTGGGGATTGAACCCAGTGGCACTATATCACTGAACTACATCCCTATCCCTTTTTTTTTTAAATTTACATTTCTATTTTTACAGACTGCATTTTGATTCATTGTACACAAATGGGGTCCAACATTTCATTTCTATAGTTGTACCCTATCCCCTTTTTTTTTTTTTTTTTTTTTTGAGACAGGGTCTTGCTAAGTTGCCCAGTCTGTCCTGGAACTTGGCAGTCCTCCTGTCTCAGCCTTCCAAGTTGCTGGAGTTACAGGCTTGTGCTCAGAACTGTTTTTTAAGAGCAGGAATTAAGGAATATGTGATCTGCTCTTTGGACTCATGGAAGGCTCCTTTAGAAAATCATTTTAATGGTGTACTTTGAAGGATGAGTTGTAAATAAGGAAGTAAGGGAGGTAAGTAAGGGAGATGGGAATAACTTACCGTAGGAGAGAATGAAGAGAATCTGAGCAAGACCAGTATGGTCTGGAATAAAGAGCCAGAGGAGGGGCATTCAGCAGGGGTCAGACCATGTAGAGTCTTGCTGGTCATGTTGGGTGTTTTTAGTTTTTCTTAGCAGTATAGGATGCCATCAGAAGGTTTTAAGTAGTTTATTGACATTGGGATAGGACAGGTGAGTGACAGCATGACCAACATGGTATGAATGGTTTATAATTTATGCAGGTTGAAAGGATAGATAAGGCATTTCAGAGAAGATGTGTAAGACTGATGTCCAGGCAAAAAACTATAGTGGCTTAGACTGAAGTGGTAGCAGTGGGGAAAGAGTAAAATGAAAGGATTGGAGAGAATGCAACAGGTATAGTCAATAGGACTTGGTAATGATTTTGTTATAGTGGGTGAGGGAGAAGAGGCTAAGGATAATTCTTAGTTTTACCTAAATTTATGGATTAAGACCAGGAGACAAAAAAGAAGATAGCAGGAATTGTACTATAAGTGAAAACTAAAATTTCCTGTATTTCAATTTAATAAACATTTCTTGAATTCTTATATGTACAGACATTGTCTTTATGTTGAGGATACTATAACAGCTAAAAAATTAGCATCTGTTATGTGTATATAGTATGCCAGTTGTTTAGGTGTATTTGTTAATTCTCAGGAAATCTTGATGTGAAGTAGATATTTTATTATTTTGTTGGTGAGACTGAGGCATAGATAGGGTAAGACCATGAGTCACCCAACTTAAAAACAACAGAGTCAGTGTACAATGCCAGGTTAAACTTTTAACTACTTTATTGTATTACTTCCCAAAGATAAGAGTCACTTTGACCTCAAAGAGCTTTTATAGACACTAGAGTTATATAGTGCTAAATGCCAAAATAAAAGTATGCACAAGGAAGAACAATGGCAGAGGACAGAAGGAACATTAGGGGAAATTTAACTGAGGGGCTGATGTTTGGCCTAAGTCTGGAAGGATAAATTGAATTTAAATACTTTGTGATGTGGCAGAGGAGGGAGGAAAGGGCACTGTAGGCGGATGAAGGCCTGAAATTAGCCTGAGCTCCTCCATTAAAGTTTGTGTGTGGCACTGCAGTATACTGAGTACTAATAGTTTTGCTTTGTAATGTGGGTCTCGGGGCTTTGTGGGCAGTTTGTATCAGTTTGTCAACATTTTTGTTTTTTTTTTTCACGTCAACAAGATAGATGATTTTCACTGGGTCTCTGTGAGGACTGCCCCCTCTCTGGAAAGGTTTTTATTGAGACAGGTTATTTAGTAGGAATATGCCTATCTGTGGGATGAAGTATTTAAAAACCCAGCCAACGCTCCATTTTGGGTTCCCTGACTCTGAGGTATTCTTTGCAATTTAGAGTGGTTCCCAATCTGAGAGAGAGTATGTCTTGGCTACAAACCTCACAGAGGGAAGACAGAGGAGCCCACATTGAATTCTCAAGACCTCTTGCTGTGAGACAGCCTTTATCAATGTTTTGTGTTTGTACTCTTTCCCTGTAGTAAACTATTTGTAAGCATTGCCATTTGGGGTCTTATTAGTCTTCTTTAGCAAACAAGCCCTGTTGAACTGCCACTGTCGATGCAAATGTAAAGCAGAAGTTCAGAGAACTTCTGGTAGTCTGGTAGTTTAGGAATACAGAATAACTAAGATTTTGAACAAAAGAGGTACTGAGGCTACTTAGAGGAGGAACAGGAGAATGATACACCATTATTAACAGAAGTTTGGATTTTTGGTAGTCCATAGTGATTATCAGAAGGTTTTAGAGTGCCCATTGGAGGGCGAAGAAAGATGGGAGGTGTCCCGACTACCCCTGGGAGACATTTGCTGCTACTGGCATCTAGTACATAGAGAATGGGGATGCTGCTAATCATTGTACAATGCACAGGACAACACAGCCCCTGCTGCATTAAATTATACAGCTCAAAATGTAAGGCCAAGGTTAAAAAGCCTGGAGTTAGTGTGAGAAGAGATTAGGTTGTGGGAAGACCTTTTAGGAAATTGTGACAACAGTGTATTATGGATTAGGAATGGAAAGAATGGAATGAATCTGAGAGAGGCAGTAAGATCAAGAAATTTTTGTCATTGTTTGGACAAGTAGGAACACTTAAGTTTGGGATGATCTGCAGTTCCAATCATAGGTAACCAGAAAGGTTTGAAAAGGATACTTTTAACTGGAATAGGATTATTTGTTTTAAATTATGATGAAAGTGAGGTAATAATCAGTTTCGATACTATACAGTTTGTAAGTTTGTAGTTGATTATTCAAAGTACAGTGATCAAGGATGAATAATTGGTTATATCAAAATGAAGTCATTATTTTTGCCTGGAGAAAAGATTATTGACTTTTTTAGGGAGGGATAAATGCCCAATTGATGAGACACTTTTTTACCTCAAAACATTTCACATGTATGTTAATATTTACATACTTCTACACTTTCTAAATACATAATTTATTATCAAAATGATCTAGTAACATGGTTCAATTGTCACCTCTCTTTAATGATGAAAGGTCACATAAATAGCAGATCTTCCTTTGAAGTTCAAATTTGACCTCTTTTTTTTCTATTGATGTAGAATGTAAATATTATGTTACCCAAGAGAATTCAAGCCTGAAAATAACAAGTTTGTACACCCAGTCTCTCGCCCAGTAGTTCTCAAACCTAATGCTTTTTCCTCATCACCTCTTTCTAAATTAAGTGATATGATAGACTCATATTTATTAGCACAGTTGTCTGAGTACGTTGAAGTGCAATTTCTACAAAGCTTTAATTGAACTGAAATGTGCCTCTGAAGTTGTATCCACAGAGGAAAATCAAAAAATGTAAAATTGTCTGTGACAGTAAGAGTCCTTATTGCCATCTTAAAAGGAAACCTGGCTAATTTCTCAAGCTCATGAGTTGCAGTGATTTCTCTCTCTCTTATAGGTGATTACTGGCGGTCACTATGATGTAGATTGTCGATTAGAAGATCCTGATGGTAAAGTGTTATACAAAGAGATGAAGAAACAGTATGATAGTTTCACCTTCACAGCTTCCAAAAATGGAACATATAAGTTTTGCTTCAGTAATGAATTTTCTACTTTCACACATAAAACCGTATATTTTGATTTTCAAGTTGGAGAAGACCCACCTTTGTTTCCTAGTGAGAACCGAGTCAGTGCTCTTACCCAGGTAAATAATAATGTTGATATATTTAAAGGGAAGAAAAAAATTATAATTTAATATCATGCATGAATTCATTGGTGAATATAGAATTTTGAGATTTTAACACAATCTTTCAAACTTAATTCTTATGGGACATTAGTCATTTCACAGATAACTTCATACTTTAATGTAGAAAATCGATGTTAAAGGTTTTTATGAACTTTTAAATGTGAAGAAAGGAAGAAGCATTAAAATAAGAGAAAGATTACTGTTAGTTTTCCATTGTTGGGATGAAATACCTGAGATAAAAGAAGGAAAGTTTTATATTAGCTCCCAGTTTCAGACATTTCTCTCCATGGTTGCTGGCTGTACTGGTTTTGGAGCCTGTAGTAAGACAGAACATCATAACTGGGAGCACGTGGTAGAGCAAAGCTGCTTATTTCATGGCAGCTAGGAAGCAAAGTGAAAAAGAGCAAAGGACCCAGGTTCCAATATCCCCTTCAAAGGCATGCCCAGTGACCTAATTTCTTCCCAATAGGCCTCCACTTCCTAAAGGTTCCAGCACCTCCCAGTAGCGCCACAGACTGGCATCCAAGCCTTTAGCCTGTGCCTTTGGCAAATATTTAAGATCTAAACCATTACGGTCACTAAAAAAGAAACATCAATAGTAAGGGAAGGCTGCTCAGTGTTCTGAAGCATTTTCTGTGATCTGTGAAGGTTGCTATTTTAGTAGGTTGGTGTAACTGGAAGCAAAATGATGCCTAAATTAATATGTAAATACATCACACAGTAGTCTATACCATACTTAGTGTTACTCAAGCTGCTGTTACAATAAATTTGCAATAACTTAAGGTAAAATGTTGAAGATTAATTATAAGTTGTCTAACAATAGTTATTGAAGCTAAATTTGGTTTTATTTTGAAAAAATGTTGATAGAGTGAAAGAAATTTAAAGCTAGTGAATAGATATTACTTAGATAATGAGAATGTTTTGTTTCCAGTTCAAATACAGTATAAGATTATATCTAAAAGATCTAAAAGATAACCTAATGAGTTATCTTCCTATCATAAGAAATTATTTGCCACATAATTGTGAAAACCTTAAACTGGCATTTTATTGTTTACAGGTCCTATTGAATCTCTTGCTAATGTTCAGATGATAGAGGCAATTTTAAGAATGTGTAACAGTTTTATTTAATTCTTAAACCTAGTGTAAGCATTAATAAGATATATTCAAATGCCCTTATTTTTATAAAGTTCTCTTTAGGATACTATGTAAAAGGCACTTTGTCTTGTAAACTGACTTTTCCATGGGGTCATTGTTTATAACTTAACTCGTATCTATTTTTTAATGAATTTTAACTTATATACAAAGGTAGCTATTCTGAAAACTTAAGTGGGTAAATAGGAAATGAGTAACAGTAAAGCAGTTTAGTCTCCTTTATTCATATCACATTTTTAATCTTTGTCTCATTCTTCTACTTTCAAAAAGCTAGTAAATTTCTCATAGTAGGGGTACTTAGTTACTTATACTTTAAAATTAAGAAAAATCTCAGCTAATTAGTGGAGAATAAATGAATGAATTTTACTATCACCATTTGTTGTGCATTAATAAAATAATGGATCTAGAATAGGCAGGCACTGCTAAAATCATGAAGTAAAAGGCTGGTGGGAAACTTCGTATTTATGGATTGAACTGATATCACTTAAATCTAATGGTCATTCTCCAATGGAGAGAAATCAACATTATGTGCATTGTGATCGTATGCAACAAGAAGTATACAACACTATGAGGAGTTCCCTGCTCAGAACATTACACCTCAATCCCATCAAGTCTCCAACTCCACCTGCCAGTTTTCAGTAACTACAGAAGCTAGAGAACATCATGGGAATACAGTCAGCAAAATCCAGGAAGTGGGAAATACCGTAGGTATCCAGTTTCTTCAACAAATAGATAACAAGGGAAAAAGCAGAAGAGCCTAAAGTTTAAAGAAGACTTTACAAACCTATCAGCCAAATAATTGTGTTGACCTTGTTTGGATTCTGATTTGAAAATAACTTTGAAACATTAGAGGAAATTCAAACACTAAATTTGCATTTACTGACTTTATAGAACTATTTTTAATTATGTATAATGCCATTGGAGTTACTTTGGAGTTTTTTTTTAAGTGTTATCTTTTAGAAAGTAAGTAAAAATATTTGTAGCTGCAATTCTAAAATATCTGGGATTTGCTTAAAACGGGGAAAATAGGTGGGGGGATTTAGTTGAAACAAGATTAGCTATGTGTTAATTACTGATATGGGGTTCATTGTACTATTCTCTGTACTTTTGAATATGAGAATTTCCGCTTTAAAAATGTAAAGAAAATCCTACACATCTCAAAAATTATATGAATTCATTAACTTAGTTTCTTAATTTCTGTGATTTTTCTCTACTCTGGCAGTTCTTAATCCAGATTCCTGGAGAGGATTCAGAAGGATTTTACACATTCTGAGTTTGTGTGAAATCCTTACTTTTATGTGTACTTGCCAAGTGAAGAACACTTGAACTACATTTCATTTTGAGAATTCATAGAAAGCAAAGAAATGCTAGCAGCACCTTTTTCTCTGTCTTTAGAGGTTATTCGTTTTAGAAGTTTTGGTAATTTTCTATTCCTAGGGAACAACAAAAACATGAGTATTCTAATAGATAAATTAAATTTGTTAACATTACACTTTCTCACATTTTTAAAAGCATCTTTAATTGAATATTTTTATGATTATTCCTTTCATATTTTAATTGGTATTCCTTTCATATTTAATTGGTATTTAATTGGTAGAATAATTTTAAGTGTTTAAATTATTTCCTCATCTCTGCATATCTTAATTAGAATTAAGGCAAGCTTAGATTTTTAATTCTTAATACATGGTTTGTGAGATAAAATAGTAATAAAGTATGTATTTCATCACTGGATTTAAGTTTTAAGCAATAAAAGAAATAGTAAACCTTGGTATAAAAAAATTAGACACAAATACTTCAGATAACTTTGACAAAAAGTTATTTCCATTCTTCCTAATTCTTTCAAAAATTTGAGTTTGAAAGTCTATAGCCACCAACCTTAGCTGATAAGTTTGTCTGCTGTCGTTAACTTAGTGTTCAGTCTACTGCCTTATTAACACCACACCTGTGTTAAGGATAAACAGCTGCTTTGTGATATCTTTAGCTTACCATTGTCCTAGGGGGGATGAGTAGAAGAGTTTGCAGGACAGCTGACATAAGTGAGTGAATGAGTGAGTGCCAGTTCATGAGATTGTTAATCCAATGAGGAATTGAAATCAAATTGAAAGTTAAGATGAATATGCTAGATATGGAGAGCATAGAAAGTATTAAACATACTAACTGAAGCTATTTCTCTTTAGATGGAATCTGCCTGTGTTTCCATTCATGAAGCTCTCAAGTCTGTCATTGACTATCAGACTCATTTCCGATTAAGAGAAGCTCAAGGCCGAAGCCGAGCAGAGGATCTAAATACAAGAGTGGCCTATTGGTCAGTAGGAGAAGCCCTCATTCTTCTGGTGGTTAGCATAGGGCAGGTATTTCTTCTGAAAAGCTTTTTCTCAGATAAAAGAACCACCACAACTCGTGTTGGATCATAACTACTTTTTAAGAATTGATGCACCATTGCCACTGTAATATTGCTGTCCTCTAATTTTAGGTACTGAAGAACTTAATATTGGCAACATTTTAAAACCTTACTCATACACTTGTTGGGAGAGATGTACAATGCATATCCCCAAACTGTGGAAAGGACGCCTTTTTTTTAATTTGTAAAGATGGAAAAACTTTGGAACTTACTTTGGGCTATTCATGTTAAATACTCAACACCAATGACCTACTTTTTTCTTGGTTGTTTATATCTACTCTTCACACACTAAACTTTGGTATTTTGATTCCTTTTAACCATTTAAAAGTACTTTTCTTATAGGTAGTTGATATTTTAAAAACCTTAGATTTAATCTCTACATGTGTTATGGAGGAAGAAAACTGCCTTTAAATTGTTTATAGTGAATAAAGTTGTGTTTTTAAGAAAACCAAATGTGATTAACTGTAGCCCAAGCCCTATTCTGCACTGCTTAATTTTATGGGGAAAAAATTCTACCATAGAATTGTTAGTTAATATTGATACAATTTTTAATTGATATATCATGGTATAATTTATTTCTCATTAGCTTGTAAAATGTCAGATTTTTGTTTTGGGATTTATTCTGTGATTTATAACTAGTTCGATATATATATATATTTTTTTTTATAAAGGCATTCTTACACTGAAAACAGTGGTTTCTATAGCAAAATAGAGTTTATACAGACTTTAAAAATGAGAAGGTTGTAACAGGTAGAATAATTTGAGACACTACAATGGGGGCAAATGAAATGGGAAAATTTGTAGTGAGTTATCTGCACTCATTACATTTCCAGTGCTTTAACAAAGAAAAAAAATGGTCTGTGTCATTTTAACATTTTAATTGGCTAGTTCCTGTCCTTTTGTGGCTTTTATGTCTTCAAGTCATTTCCAGCTAAAATTGACAGTTGTAATTTAGTATCACATAAGTGCCATACATTTTATCCTCATGGGTGTGATGCACTGAGAAGTTAGTTTTTTTTCCTTCTTTGCTTTCATTTGTGTCTTGCACATTTTTTTTCCTACAATCTGGTTAGCAACCCAAAAATGATTTAAAAATTTAGAATGCTATGTGTGTTTCCTATTTAATAATCTTTATTGATTGTTCATTTAATGAGAAATAGCACATTCTTTACACTTTAGGGTTTAGACTGTATCTTATAATATGTATGGATAAAACTGATTGAAATAAGACTTTTTTTCCAAATATTCCAGAATAGAATACAAGATAATGCAAAATTGTGTAGATATTTAAGGATTTTCTAGTGTTTAAAAAAAAAAATTGCAACTGCTTTTTGGCTACACCTTCCCATCTTCACCCAAGTGATGACTACTAAACAAGACTGTCATATTGTACGCTTTGATATGTGATACCACAGAACACTGAATAACAGTTCTAGTCACTTAACCATTACTGATTAGAAGTTAACTCTCAATTCTAAGATGACTTAAAATGCATATATATACTTATATAATACTTATATATATGTATATAAGTATATATATAAATATATATACACTTCTGCATGTAAGAACAAAATGAATTCAAGTTATCATGCTTGCTAATTTCAGATGTCACAGTGCAGCAAGGGGTAAATGTGTTTTCAACCCTTTAATATTCTTAAAGACCAAATAGCTATTCCTTAAACAAAATTTATCAATGAATTAAGATGAGAAGTTCAAGATTTTGCAGATTTATTTTTATTTGGGTTCTTGTGTCAAAGTTGTCCTGCAGCTTTATAAGCATTGCTTTATGTTTAGATATGAAAGTTTTGAGCACTATTGTTAATGTGATTGATAAGTATGGATAAATATGGGTATATATAAAATGTCATTTTCTGGTTGCCCATGGACTCTAATGTGTTCAGCTACTTACACCATAATTGAACAGAGTCAGGTATAGATCTTGCCAAGTTAGGCATAGATAGTGCACTCATTTAACCTGTGCCTCTAAGAACTTCATGATATCAGACTATTATCACAATTTTTGATGGAACTATTGAGATATATTAAAGTTTTTGAAATTACCCCTGTTATCTGTTGTTGAAAGTAGTATAGTCTTATTTTAGTCTCTGTGTAGCTGGCTTAATTTGACAGCTATCTAATTAACTGGGTATGTATATATAAATAAAAAAATACATATCTATTCAAGACATAAATGTTAAATAACATTTTTTCTTCCTCCTACTACATAGTCTACAGCTCTTTTTTTTTTTTTTTTTGTCTTTAATTCTTTCATAATTTGTTGCAGTAGTTTGAATTTCCCAAATAGTTATGTTTGGACATATGACTCAATACATATTTGAATATGATAGTTGTATATATTTTTAAAGTAGAATAAATAATGGAAAGCGACTTGATACACAGGTTTATACTAAAATTTCAATTGAGTGAAGATACATTTTAAGATGTTACTTTATTAATCTTTACATTCTTTTTTCTATTAAAGTAACAGTTTTTGGTTTACAGCTTTCATCTGGGCTTGATGATAATCAGCTTTGAAAATACAGTGGATTGAAATTCTTTGGAAGATTTCATTGGAATGTCTGTACTATATCCATTTGTTTCCTTTTGGTTTGTAAACGTATATAGCATTTATAAATAGGACAAAGCAGACCCTATGAATTTTGTTTTCACAAATTAAATAATTCAAAGGGTTTTTCATTTACTTTTAAAAAGAAAAAAGAAATTTCTCTAAGTTAATAGTTGTTGGTTCCACAAAATTGCACCCATCAATTTCTCGTAGAATAAAAGAATCTTTCAGCAAACTGACTTCACTTGTTTCTGTCAGGATTTAAATCTTTCTAAAGCTCCTTAAACACACACTATGGAGTAGTTCTTTAACAAGAGTGATCATTTATTTGGTATTTCATTATGATATCTGAGGGACTAGCCAAGAAAGACAGTTACAGAAGCACCATTGCCTCATTTTGTATCTTCTTTTCGCTTTTCTTATTGAAAGTCTTTAGGGGTAAAAGACACTGAAGCCATCAATTGCTCTAAAAGACTTAAATTTTTAAGTAAATTAACTTTATGTTTTGTAACATCCAGGAGCATTGATTCCCCCCCCACCCTCGCCTTTCCCTTCATAAAGCAATCAAATAAAGACATCTAGTTCCTGGGCATAGCTCTGCAAAAATAGAGAAATAATCGTAAATATAGGTTAACATTTGTTGAATGCTTACCCTGGGCTAGGTGCTGTAGTAAGTATATTACTCACTTACCTATCTCCTTTTTGTGCTAATCTTATGAACTGGGGATTTCATTCTTATTTAACAGATGAGGAATCTGAGACATAGAGAGGATATGAAATCTCATCACACAGAAATTAGCAGAGTCTGAAAGGAACCTTGGTGGTCAGTCTTCCGAGCCCTCCTTCTCAGTATTGCCTTAACACCAATTCGGATAGGTCTCTGAAGGTTTAGCTATCTTTATATCACTATAACTCAATGCAGGTTCAGTGCTTAGGAGTCATACCAAATTGAATCATGATTGTGTGACCTTGTACAAGTGATTTTATTAACTATTTCCATTTCTTCATCTGCTTCAGTATAATAAGAATGAAATTATTTATAAAACATACAGGATGAATGTCTCACATACACAAGCATTGTGTTACTATGTTTTTATCTGAGTATCTTTCATCTGTCCAATTCTATTTTTTTTTTGGTGCTGGGGATTGAACCCAGGGCCTTGTGCTTGCAAGGCAAGCACTGTACCGACTGAGCTATCTCCCCAGCCCCCTGTCCAATTCTGTTTTAATCTTCAGTTCTTATGTTCTCACTGTGGCATCTGTTTATATCTTTCTTAATCTGTGACACAAATTTGAAAGTGAATGTTTATCATCAACATAATAGTCTGCTAGAAGTTTCAAAAATGAAGATAGTCAGACCCTTAGGAATATAACTTGATTGGTGGAGATAGAATAGCTACATGAGCAACTAATATAACTGAAGTATTAGAGCAGAATGAACTTTACAGGTCCAGGATACTTGAGGGCTGCTAGAGGAAGAAGAGAATAGGTAGATCAAAAGACTTATTCTTTAAGAGTTTAATTTTGCATTACCACAAGGGACACCAGTGGTTGTGTGTCTGTGCCAATAAATGAGCTATTTAATCTCATTCAGGGAGTATTATCCAGTCCCTGTTGCTACAGATTGGAAATTGTATTCTTGTTAACTTTGTTAACAATGGAGATGATTGGTCTCCTAAGTAACTTCATCTTGGAATCCATATTCTGGAAGAAGAGACAGGGATATTATTCTATTTTTCAGTCTGCATTTTTCTATCCATGAGATAGCATCATTAGGAATCAGATTTCTTGCTGAGATCCAGATTTTTTAGAAGTAGCACTTGTATAATCTGTTTTCAGTGCTGGTAATTACTAGTGATAATTACTATTTTAAAAAGAAAAAGTACCAACATAAGAATTTTATAATGATTTAGAGAATAAAATTCCACCATTTTGACATAGTTCAGCTATTTTTATAGATACTTACTAATATTTTTAAATAAATTGATATTATACACTTAATAGCAAGTTCTTAAACTTCTAAAACTATGAAATCTGTCAATACACTTACAATTTAAAGGGAAAATTATGAATTACACTTATATCCAATACTCAGGTTAAAAATAAAATTTTGCCAATACCTTAGAAACCTGTCTGTGCTTTCCTGGTCACACTCTTGAATCTAGAGATAGTCATTATTCTAATGAAAATAATTTCCTTATTTTTCTCTATATTTTTTACCTGTTATATATACTATTCCTCACACCTTTTGTTTAATAATTTCCAAACTATGACAGACTTTTGCAGATACAAGTTGTGTATTGGCAATGTCAAATTGTTCAGTGTTTCTAAATGCTTACTCCTTTACATACTTAACTTTTTGTCAGCCTGTAAAATAGTTCATTGATTAGTGTGGCTTAGACTGCATTTTTGAGTATGCTGATTGATATCTCCTTTCCTTAACCTGGTCTAAAAATTCAGGCAAATGTAAATGTTAACAGAAATTTAAAGTTAAAGTCTTTTTAATAAATAGAAAATCACACATTTTATTACTCACTCAACATTTGAGAGTCATCCATCGTATTAATTTTCTCTTGTTTATGTAGCTGAAACTGGGTGTTCAAAAAGAGGTTTATTTAGCTCATAGTTTTAGAGGTTTAAAGTTCCAGATTAGGCAACCACATTTGAGGACCCCTGGCAGAAGTGTTTGTTAGAGGGAAAGATCATACTGTGAGACAGGAAGTCAGACACCAGAAAGAGGACAGTCTTGCTTTTTCTTATTTTTATAACAGCCCATTCTTGCTAGAACTAATGGGCCCCACAAAAACTGTCTTATCTCCAGTGCAGTGCCCCCAGTGGCCTGATTACTCAGTAACCCACCTCTCAAAGATTCTGGCCCATGAGAGACCAAGCACACCCAAACTGTGGCATTCATGTTAGTGCTTGTGGCTGTGGTTTGTTTTCTTCACTGTGTAGTAGTCTATCATATTAATATACCATAATTATATGTTTTTTCTACTGTAATGGTATTTGTATTGTTCCTAGTTTTTTATTATTACAAACAAAGCCACTGCGAACGTCCTTATATATAAGTTCTGTTGTCCTGCATAAGATCTTGAGAATACATCTAGGAATGGAATGATGGGTCATAGGATATGTGTATCTTCAACCTCACTAAATAATACCTAACTTTTCCGAAATAGTTATATATCAATATTTGTATGGCTAGTGTTAGAAAATTCCACCTTCGATATTGTCAGACTATAAAACTTAAAAAAAAAATAATCCTCTGTACATCTAATGGTAAAGGTTGAGCACTCCTAATCTGAATCTGAAGTGCACCATCACTCAAACACTTAGGAATTTGGGGGCATTTCAGATTTCTGGTTAAAGATGTGCAAACAGTAAAGTCTATACAAATATTCCAAAATTCAAGAAACTCACAAATCTGAAATACTTCTGGTCCCAAACATTTCAAATAAGGGATATTTAACATGTAATTCCTTGTTTAATTTGTATTTCCTTGAATCTAATTCTCTCCACAGATTTATTATCCTTTGGATTTTCTCTCCAGACAGATCCTGTCTAAACCATTTGGCCATTTTTAAAAATTGGATAGCCTTGAATTTTTTTAAAAAAATATATAATTTTTTTACATATTGAAGAAACATCCTCTGGTCATAAGTATTTAAAATGTCTTTTTTTCATTGAGATACTTTCCTTTTTTTGATTTTAATATTACTGCATTATAGTTATAATGGTGGGTCTCATTTTGACATTCATAAATGCATACAACATATTTCACTCTATTTCATTCTCAAATATTTCCTCTTTCCTTCCCCTGGTACCTCCTCCTGATCCCCTCTTTCTATGCTATTTGTCTTCCATATGCTTACTGGAAAACATCATTCTAAGTGAAACATGCCAGATTCAGAAGGTTAAGGGACAATTTTTTTCTCATGCACTAGCTAGAAGGAGAAAAATGAATTTAAAAAAGGCCCCTTGTAAAAATGGAAAGAGGAACAGTAGAGTAGAAGAAGGGGATTAAGGTAGAGGAAGAGTTATTTAAAAGGAGAAAAATGGGGTAATGATATGAACCTAATTATGTTTTATATATATATGAATATTCCAATTTTATATACAACTGTAATGTATCAACTATAGATAAAATGTCTTTGCACACTTTATTTTTATCACTCTACTTCTAGTGAAATGGATTGATTTTTTTTTTCTCTCTCTTTTGGTGTTTTGTGTCTTGTTTAAAAAGTAATTTCTTGACCAGGCTCCGTGGTGCACACCTGTAATCCCAGCAACTCAGGAGACTGAGGCAGGAGGATCTCAAGTTCAAAGCCAGCCTCAGCACCTTAGTGAGGCCCTAAGCAATTCAGGGAGACCCTGTCTCTAAATAAAATATTGAAAAGGGCTGGGGATGTGGCTTAGTGGTTAAGCAACACTGGGTTCAATCCCTCGCACCAAAATACATAAATAAATAAATAAATAATTTCCTGAAGTCGTGAATATCTACTGTATCCTAAAAATATGTATGATTTTTGTCTTGTACTTAAATTGAACTTTGTGTTTGGGGTAAGGTAGGCAACCAGATTCTTTTATTTTTTTCCTCTAGGTCTTGAAAAGTCATCTTTACTTATTGACCATACCACTTCGGACATTTATTAATGCTCATATTTACATGAGTCTATTTCTTTGTTCTCTGTTGTATTTCATTGAGCAGATTGTCCATTTAAGCTTTAAATTTAAGTAATTAAGATAGAATATTATTAGTAAAACAAGTCTTTCTAGACCTTGTTCTTAAAGATTTTGGCTATCAGTCCTTTGCAGTTTTGTACAAATTTTAGCATTAGCACATCAAATTTCAGTTGAAGAATATAAATCTGTTAGGATTTTGATTGGGATTATATTTGGTCTGTGAACAATTTTATGTTTATAATAGTACATTTTCTGGTGAACTAATATGTAATCTTTATAGAGTTGAGGTCTTAAATTTTGATAGTTTTATAATTTTCCTCATAGAAGAAGTTCATGTATTTCATTAAATTAATCTTGTTAATTCTTCATATTTTTTGATGCTGTTATAAATGGTATCTTGTCTTTATTCTTTTTACCCCCCTGTGCTGCTAGGGATGGAACTTAAGACCTTGTACATGATAAGCAAGCACTCAACCACTGAGCTGTATACACCAAGCCTTTTTAAAAATTTTTCTTTTAAATTTTGAAACAGTCTCACTAGTTGACCAAGCTGACCTCAAACTTGTTGTCTTCTTAACCTAGCTTCCTGAATAGCTGAGATTATAGGTTGAGCTACCACATGTGGCTTATATATGGTATCTTTAAGTTTTTTTTATTTTTTGTTTGTTGCTGGTATATTGAAATCATTTTCAAATTGACTTTTCTATTCATCAACCTTGCCAAATTCTCTCATAGATTCTACTAATTTATCTGTAGATTCTTTTGGACTTTATATATATATATATATATATATATATGTGTGTGTGTGTGTGTGTGTGTGTGTGTGTATATATAGGCATGTTTCATCTACAATTAATAATGAATTTGTCTTTCTGTTCTTGCATCTTTTTTTCTTATGAAATTTCATTTGCAGGGACCTCCAGTGCAGTATTGAATAGAACTGATCTTAATAAGCATACCTGTTTTCTGGGAATGCTTTTAAGTTATCCTGTAAGCATCTTAAAGTATTTTTATTAAATTTAGAAATTTCTAAGTGTGAGAAATTTTTCAATCATCATAAATCAGGTTGAGTTTTATCAAAACTTCTTATTATAATTTTTGAGAAAAATCATGTTTTTTCTGCCTTTACTCTTTTAATGGGGCCAGTTATATGAATTGGCTTTCTACTATTAAACCAACTGTGTTAAGTCAGCTTTTTGTTGCTGTGACCAAAATACCTCATAAGATTAAAATACCCCATAAAGATTTTGGGGAAAACGTTTATTTTGATTCATGGTTTCAGAGCTTCAGTCCATAGTCTGCAGGCTCTATCCGTTCTTCTAAGCCCAAAGTGAGGTGAAGCACCATGATGTAAGGGCACAGCAGAGGAAAGCTGCTAACCTTCTAGTAGCAGGGAAGTAGGGAGAGGAAGGAGCCAGGGAACAAGACATAATTTCCAAGGCCCATGCCCCGCTTGATTTGACTTCCTTCAACCATGACCCGTCTGCCTAATTACCCCCCACTTAGGCCATTCAAATTAGGATAGACTGATTAGGTTATGGTTCTCATAATCTGATCATTTACTCCTGCATCAACAAAAGCCAATCTCTTCCTGGCATAAAACCAGTCTGACCATGGTGTGGTTGGTTTGTTTTTGTTAACTGGATTTGATTTAAAATTTTTTGCTTAATTTATCAAGGCTGTATTTGTCATCCAAAATGAGTCAGAAACTGGTTATTCTCTAGAGGTGCTTCTATATGATTTGTGTTACCTCTTAAAAAAGTTTTTTAGAAGTCATAAGTGAAATGTTGTTTGGGCCTCATGTCTTCTTTGAGATGTTGATTTCATTTTCTTTTATCATTAGAGTGCACACTTTTTGTTTCTTCTGTAATATTGGTTCCTGAAAAATCTTTCCATTTCAATATCTGTATTTTCACATTTATTAGCAACACCAGAGACAGGAACTGGAACTTTGGACTCAGTGCTGGTAAAAACAGAATCAAAGTCTAGGAGCACAAATATACAGGCCAAGCTTTAATGCAGTGGGGTGGGGGCAGACAACCCTGAATGGGAGAAGTCAAAACTAAGAGAATGGGTCAGTCTCTTTTAAAGTGGCTGGGGACGGTAAAGAAGGATCTGATATTTTCATGATAATTTCTAGAGTTTCTTGAGGAAGACTTGTACACATCTGACACTATTCTATGCCTGAAATTTATGATTGATTTGATTAAGAATAAAGGAATGAGAAAAGGCATATCCTATGGGTTGTAAAAGTGGAGGAGTAGGAAAAGACTTTTAGCTCACAAAGATTCTGAGTTGAGATTAGAGTGTGAAAGATTTTAGCAAGTTAACAACTTATGAATTAAGGCCCAAGAACTTACGGTATTAGCTGGTGTCATTCTGTACCTGCTGTGTATGGTTGATTTTATTAAGACCAAGAGAGTAGGGAAATTACGTTCCATACATAGGAAAAGGCTTTTAGTAACAGATTATGAAATAAGACCTGAGCATTTATGTGTCACTTTAATCCCTTTCTCATTGGTACAGTGTTATTCCTGCCCATTTATCTTTTTAACATATTCCAGATCTGTAATAAAGTCCTCCTTTTTTATCCCTGACACTGATTATTTGTAGTTTTTTTTCCATATTTTTATTTACAAAGTGTAATAGTGGGATTCATTGTTACATATTCATACATGCACATGATATAACAATATAATTTGGTCAGTAATGTTTCCCAGTATTTCCCCTTTCCCTTCCCTCTTCCCTCCCCCTGGTCCCTTTCTTCTATTCTACTGGTCTCCCTATTATTTTCATGAGATTCTCTCACCCCTGACCTTTTTTCCCTTTTTGTACTCTTGCTTCCACATATGAGACAAAACGTACAACTCTTGACTTTCTGAATTTGGCTTATTTGACTTAGCATGGGGATCTCAAGTTCCATCCATTTTCCTGCAAAGGACATAATTTCATTCTTTTTATGACTGAATAAAACTCCATTATACATGTATACCATATTGTCTTTATCCATTCATCCATTGAGGGACACCTAGATTGGTTCCATGATTTGACTATTGAGAATTGTGCTGCTACAGACACGGATATGCATGTATCACTATAGTATGATACTTCAATTCTTTAGGATAAATACCAACAAGTGGTATAGCTGGGTTATATGGTGGTTCCATTTCTAGTCTTGAGGAACCTACATACTCATTTCATAGTGGTTGTGCAATTTGTAAATATGTTCCTTTTTCCCCATATCCTCTCCAGCATTTATTATATTTTTCTTGATGGCTGCCATCCAGACTGGAGTGAGATGAAATCTCAGTGTAGTTTGGAGTTGCTTTTCCCTACTTGGTAAATATGTCAAAGGTCTTTTTCATATATTTTTTGGGTATTTGTATTTTTCCTTTTGAGGAGTGTCTAGTTTATTTGCCCATTTATTGATGGGGTTATTTGTTTTTTGGCATTAAATTTTTTGAGTTCTTTATATATTCTGGGTATTAATCCTGTGTTAGAAGAAAGCTATCAGAGATTTTCCCCATTCTGTAGTTTTTCTCTTCACATTTGCAATTATTTCTTTTGCTGTGCAGAAGCCTTTTAATTTTATACCATCCCATTTATTAATTCTTGGTGTTATTTCCTGAGTTTTAGGAGTCCTATTGAGGAAATAATTTCCTGTGCCTGTTGGAGTGCTGACCCTGTGTTTTCTTCTAGTTCTTCTAGGAGTTGCACAGTTTCTGATTTAATCCCTAAGTCTTTGATCCATTTCAGGTTGACTTTTGTGCAGGATGAGAGATAAGGATCTAGTCTCATTCTTCTGTATGTGGACAACCAGTTTTTCAAGCACCACATATTTTAAAAGCTGTCTTTCTCCCAATGTATATTTCGGCACTTTGTCAAGAATCAGTGACTGTATCTCTGCAGGTTTTTCTCTGTCTCTTCTATTCTGTTTTATTTATCTGTGTGTCTAATTTTATGCCAGTTCCATGCAGTTTTTGTTACTACAACTTGTAGTATAATTTGAAGTTGGATATTGTGATGCTTTTTGACTTAGAATTACTTTGACTATTCTTGATCCTTTATTTCAAATGAATCTTAGTACTGTTTTTTCTACTTCTGTGAAGAATGTCATTGGCATTTTGATGGGAATTGCTTTGAATCTTTAGATCACTTTGGTAATGTGACCATTTTAATAGTATTAATTTTGCCTATCCATGAACATGGGATGTCTTTCCACCTTCTAGTGTCTTCAGTGGTCTGTGTTTCTCATTGTGAAGGTCTTTTATCTCCCTGGTTAGATTTACTCCTAGGTGTGTTTTTTTGCTGTTCGTTTGTTTTTGGTTTTGAGGCTATTACGAATGGAATTGTTTTCCTGATTTCTTTCTCAGCAGATGCATTATTTTTGGTTTATAGGAGAGCTGTTGCTTTTGTATCCTGCAGTTATTTGTATTTTATTTTTTACTTGATCAGTCTTAGCAGAAGTTGATCATTTTATTATTTTTTTTACAAAACAGCCAATACTTACGTTGTTTTTTCTTCTTTGTTATATATGTTTTCTGTTTCACTGATTACAACTTTTTAAATTCTTCTAGGTTGAATTTAACTTGTCATTATGTTATTGTAATGGATGCTTAGTTCAAATCCTTAATTTTATATTCCAATTTACATATTTAAAGTGTAGAGTTCCCTCCAAATGCTACTTTATCTCTGTGTTGTTTCTTATGCTATGTAATAAATGACAAATTAGAGCATAATTTATTATCTTACAATTTCTAGGGGTCAAGGGTCTAGGCATGGGTCAACTGGGTCCTCTACTTTGGGTCCTACATGACTGCAATTAACTTAGCTGAGTTGTATTTTCATCTGGAACCCAGAATCATCTTCTAAGCCCATCTCTTCCTTAACAGCTATAGAACTGGGGCTCTCAACTATTTGAGGCCTCCCTTCTATAAAGGCAGTTTACAGCATGACTGCTTTGTTTTAGGACATCAGGAGAACATCTGTTTTGAATCTATTCTTTAGTGGAAGGCCTGAAAAGTTTCACCTGATAAGTTCAGAGCCACCTGTTATCCCTGCTGTCACCTGTTATCATCTGATAATCTCTCTTAACTCAGAGTTAACTGCATAGAGAACTTAATTGCACCTGCAAAATCCTTTCACTTTGGCCATAATTTCCTGGTAATGTTACAGGAGAAGTGGTGTCTCTAAAGAAGGGTCTGAGGAATTCCCTTAGAGAAGGGGGAATTCAATTTAGTACTATCATGTTTCTTGGCTTACTTGATGGAGATACGGAAAGAGGTTCATGGAAAACGCAGGTGATCTCAAGAGAGAGACATGTCTTGGGTGTTCCTGGCTCTTCTTTTAAAGAAAATGTAATGTGTGTTGGGTATGAAAAGGTATGCAGGAATAATATCAGTCTGGTGATCTTAGGGTGGTTTATGATGGTCTGGTCATTCTCAGGATCCTCAGACTGACATTGTCTTCATTATCTGATAAGTAGATAATGCTGGAAAGTCCCATAAATTATAGATTTCTGTCTACATAATAAGTTTCCTGGGGATTTAATTAACAGTTCACAGGTAGATTTATCAAATGGAAGGAAGACAGGATTAAGAGACAGGATTTAGGAGGGAGTGACAGGCCTGGAAAAGCAGGTGGAACTTCTGAGTTAAAATCTTATCTTTTTGTCCTTCCTTTATGTCTCCTTTCTACCTATTTCTTATCCTATCCTACCTCACTAAGAAGCAAGTTACATGTTGTACCTGCACCAAAGAAAGGACACAGGGCTGAGAAGGGATTTGTACACCTATCTTAGAATTCTTCCTACCACCAACCACATTCTGTAAGTCTCAATATCTAGCATTTTTTTAATTAACTTGAAGGAATTTCCTGATTTCATTACTACTTGTTCTTTGACTCATAGATATTTGGAATTTTAATTTTCAATTTATAAAGATGTGTACTTAAGTTCTCTCTTATGATTGATTTCTAACATAAGTGCATTATAATCAGAGAATATAGTCTGTATATGATTTAAATTTTTTTCAGTGTGATAGCAGTTGCTTTATGGCCTAACAAGTAGCCAATTTTTGTAAATGTTAGTGTACTAGAAATTTTTTTTCTGCAGTCATTAGGCACAATGCTCTATATATATCCATTAGATTATTTTAATCATGTTCGGTTTTATTTCCTTTGTGGTGGTTTTTGTAAATTTTTTCTTCTTTTTTCTCCCCTCTCTCTCTCCCCTGCACTCCCCTACCACACTTATTTTCATTACTATATTGTATTAAAATCTCCAAATGTGTGGGTGTAGTTCTTTCAGTTTTTTCCTTTTTCGTAAAATTTTAGTGGTGTATTGAGTGCATAAAAATTTATAATTGTTATATTTTCTAGTTGAATTGAAAGAAGTTTTATCATTTAAAAATTATCTTTATTTCCACTAATAAACTGTCTTGAAATCCATCTTGATAGTAATATGACTGTATCAGTTTACTTTTGGTTAGCATTTGTATAGTATGTCATTTCTACAGTTTCACTTTTACCCTTTATGTATCCTTAACTTTTAGATGCATCTCTTGTATGTACTATGTTTTTGTTATTACTATTATTATTTGTCCTGAGCTGAGTCTAGGCTCATTGGTAAAGTGCTTGC